>NC_064246.1:723750-1385000 GCF_003254725.2 Canis lupus dingo
AACCAGTGTGCCAAATTTTGGTGCATACGTGTGTGTGCATGCATAAATATGTAAAATTATATATTGTGTAACAATATTATATATTATAGAAAAATATAATTATTTAAAATATAAGTATTAAATATAAATGTATCAATGACAATAAAAGGTACATCTTGGAAGTTGGATAAAAATTATTCCATTGTCTCTCTAAAAAAATAATGTCCTTACTCTTTTATCAACTAAGTACCCAAAATTGTGTTCCAGAAGAAAGAGCCACGAGACCTGCACTCATTTCCTCTGTGACTTCCTGGCTGTATAAAAATGCACGACACATGGCACAACCACACCTATGTTTCCCGTTTCAAAATCTCTTAATTTTACAGTTTCTTTCAAAACAAATGGAAAGTAACAATGTGATTGTTGCTATTTTAATACACAGACTGAAGAACAAATTTAGATATCTATATAGACACGGTGTTGTTCCATCTTGGATGACAAAAAGGTTGGAAAATACTATAGTTTCTCTCATCTCTTTTGTTTTGCGGGTACATGGCCACGATTTATTTGGCATACCAAAGGACTGCTACTTTTTTTGCTTGTAGTTCTTTTCTTAAAGTATGACAAGTATCCATATACATCCTCATGTCCTCTTTGATAGATTGATATAAAACAAAGCCTAGATGAAATTAAACAGATGATATATTGAAGAGCTTGTTCCAAAATAATATATTTTTATTGAGTTAAAATCCAGTCTAAACCGTGTTTGCATGTAATTTAAGGTATGAGTTTTCTCTCTGCTAATGCCCATAGACCTTCTGGGCCCTCTTATTTTTTTTAAAGATTTTATTTATTTATTCATGAGAGACACAGAAAGAGAGGCAGAGACACAGGCAGAGGAAGAAGCAGGATCCCTGCAGGAAGCCCGATGTGGGACTCAATCCTGGGACTCTGGGATCATGACCTGAGTCAAAGGCTCAACCACTGAGCCACCCAGGCATTCCGCTTCCAGGCCATCTTAAGAGAAACACCAAGTTAGGAGGAAAATGCTCAGGTTCTGTTGGTTCTCCACTCTTGCTTTTAGGATTTAGGTATGGAGCCACTTAATAAATCTGAACGTTCGACTGTATATGCTGTGGAAAACCTAAAAGTTCAAGCGCCAAGTACCTGATTATAAGATAGTCTGTAGAGCTGATTTCCTGATTTCTTCAAAAAGATACCTAGAGCTTTAAGTTTCCAACAGAAAGTCTTCAACAGCCAGATGTGCGAGAACTGAGGATCACACAAAACAAGCCCAACCTCTATTATGCAAATATTTGCAAAACAAAGTTGTCTGTTTCTGAAATTTATCAATAACTGCAACAGCTTACTCAACACCACAAGAGGCTGTATAAGATTTTTCCTAACAGAGAAAAAAAAACACCCAAAAGAATCATAAACTATAATCTTCAAATTGAATCAGTTATATTTCAAATTGCTTTTAATAGACAAGCCAGTTTAAAAAAATCAAACATTCAACAATTTCAGTTACCTGAAACTTATGAGGCATGAAGAAAACTCCTAAAATTTGGCATCATTTATATGTATGTTTTTATGTACTCTTGTTCCATTAAGCAATTGCCAACCATTTTCTACCTTGTTGGTGGAACAGGTGAGACCATGCAAGTTATCATCTACTGACTCATTCACACGCATTCACTCACCAAGAGCTATCATGTGGGGCACAGAGCTCCATGCTACATGGGAACACGATCTACCTACCATTTAGGGCACAATTATTAAAAATACCAGATACAAAAGGTTCTCTCCTAATTACCATTTTGAGACATTTATTTAAAGGTTCAAGAGTTACAGTCCTTGGAAAGAACTGTTCAGGTCAAGGCAAACTTTACTTTATCCCCAACCTATCCCCCAATTGGGGTCTTAAATTTGATTAAAAAAATCTAGATGGTTAGCTAAGTTTCTTGTATTCCTATTTGGATTCTTGTGGGGGGATGTGGTCAGAGGCATTGATGACAGGCAAGAGGAAGTATTCATTTGCAATGCGCTAGTCCTGACTGTAATGGCCAGTGAGACCTGGCAGTATCAGGTATCCTTGCCAAGTCCAGAACAATTGCATAAGGTACTCAGTATTATCAACCACTACCAATAATTACTATTTATGCAACAAACTGCTAAGATCTAGCACTCCTTTGTTGGGCAGTGCTGGGAATTATTTAATTCTACAAATTAAGTCGTATTTCTTAACAGCACATAAGATGCTTGCAGTTGACTGACTGCTTCTAACCTAAGAGTCACTCAGCAAGAATGAGTGGCACTTAAACATCTTCATTTCATCAGGATTAAGTGCTTAAGTGCCTGCTGCCTTTAATAAGGCACCTGCTTCCCTTTGTCTATTTCATGAGATGAGCAAACAATGCATTAACATTCAACATTCATTTGCCAAATGTTTATTGAGCTTTAAGGTAAGAAAAGCAAAGAATTAAAATGGATTGCTTATATTGAACTTCTACTTTAGATAGCCCCAGGCAAGTACATGAAAAATAGCTTTCACATCTACCATCCAGACATTCTTTATTGCTTGTTTGTTTTTTGTTTTGAATTGAGATAGTGAGAGCAAGAGAGTGTGAGCGAGCGGGGAAGAAAAAAAGGGAAGGGAATGAGAATCTGAAGCAGACTCTGAACTGAGCATGGAGCCTGACTTGGCTGGATCCCATGATCCTGAGATCATGACATGAGCTGAAACCAAGAGTCAGATGCTTAGCTGAATGAGCCACCCAGGCACCCCCCATCCAGACATTCTTAACAAGGATATCTTCCCTACATCTATTTTAAAATAGAGTGTAAATACTGAATGGGACATATACACTCATTCATTAGAGAGGATAAGGTAAGATACGTGAACAGCTGATTTTCAGTATCTCACTCCTTGGGTTACTAATCAAAGGAAATCTTGGATAAATATGAATTTGAAACTATTCCATGGATAAGGAAGATAAATTAAAAATCGCCTACAATTTTCATTTTTGTTCTCAAGAGCCATCAGCACCTTTGTCTTGAAACTCTCAAAGTCCTTTACAAATAATGTTCACAACACTGTCGTGTGAAAGAAAATGGTATTTTCCAGTGAGAAATGGGAGGCTATAGCAAGGCATGTGGTCTATTTAAAATTCCATTTAATAGACTATGTATAACTACAAAACTCTTCAGTGGTTACAAGTCCCTTATCCAATGCTTAAAAATGCAGACGATAACCTGCACCTCAGAATTTCCACTTAAGCAAGGGTTAAGAATCTAAAATATTTACCTTTGTGTAGTAAGAAGGCACAAATATTATGTAAAATGCTCAGGCAAGAATAAGATGAGAAGAGACTAAGGATAACAGTTTAGTTACGCTGCCCACTGTGGGTACCACAATTTATCTACACCTCAAAACTTTAGACAGAAACAGGTCAGTCCTTCCCACCTTTGTTCTACTCATAGCATCCAGTTCATTCTCCTAGGGCCACCCCCCATTGTTTATCATTATTTCAATAACTAGTATATTTTTCTTCCTTATTGGATATTGGGTATTAGAATAATAGTGATCTGAGATACACAAACATTTTAGGGCTCTGCATTTTACTCTGTCAATACTGATTAGTCCTTTTCTGAAATAAATTGATAGGCAGAACATGCTCCACAAATGCAATTAGACTAATCTAGGACTTACTAACAAAGAGATAAAAATAATCTAATATGTAAGCTTTAATTATTACATAACTGATATTTTCCATTTTGGTAGCATTTGATTTCTGTCCAATTCCTCAATTCTCTTTACGTAGGCTAGTGCAAAATGAATAAAAGAAATGCTCTCTCTCCACTCTAAGGGATGTTGGAAACTGTGGTTTCAGGCATGAACCAGGCTGATGATGCAGGTTAGTGAGGGACTGAGTCATGAAGCATCCAAATGTACATGAGGAAATCAAGTGAACACAGTATCACAGTATCAAGAAATCTGTAGGTCAGGAAGATACATCTCCTTTGGTGAGGGGGGATAAGAAAATACAGAATTTGCTCTGTTTAGGTTTGAATAATTCCAACTTCCGAAGGTGGATTTCTGAACTGACTTTTACATTGATCCAGCTTTATTAGGAAGTGAGCTGTCTAAAGAAGTGTTTTTTTTTTCTCCCCCAGACAACTATGGCTTAGTCTTATAATCAGCGCAATTTTTAAAAATTACAAATTTGGAAAAAATTTTACACATTTGAGAGGAACCTCATAAACGGTGCTACAAACTTCTGCTTCTTTTCATATTGGTACTAGGATCACCAACGACCACACCAATAGAATGAGCTGTGTTTCAGAAACGGCCTAGCTGGACGGCCCCTCTGAACAAAACAACTGGGTTTCAAACTCACATGGTTTTAGAGTTCCTTTATTTTTTTCAAATAAATGTGCAGTACGCTTTTCCTATACCTTCTCCTTGCTAGGCTGTAGGGCAGTCCTGTTCCAAACCTCAACCTGAACTGAGCAAGTCTCTGGCTGTGCATTTTTCAATCTGTTGCAAGCCAGGGAAGCAGATCATCAAGCTTCTTAGACCTGTATGTGAATTAAGAATACACGGACTCCCAGGAGAGCCTGGAAGTTTTTCATTTTTGGCATGAAAATCAGGCACTTTGTTGCTTGGGTTTACTATATCCTAGATATTTGAGGTTCACAGATAAGGCACTTCCTGATAAGTGAGGTTTTATTGTGTTACTGAAATAAAACACAATGGTTTACAAAATTCAGCCTGGGTACTGCCTGACATACCTAAGGTGAAGGAAACTTTTCAGAATGTTGATCATAACATCCTCAGTGGTTTTGAACAGACTTCCTTCAAAAGAGAGGAGGATAGAGTCCCCCAGAATATTTAACCTGATTATAGAAGCAGTGATAAGGACATGCTTTGGATTCAGTTTTAAGAGAACAAAGAAAAGATAAATCACATTAAAATTAAAAAGAATTCTATCTCAATAAGGTAGGAAAGTTCTTGTAAGCTTTGCTGGAACAGAAAAGTCCCATAATCCAATCCATAATCCTTTTAAGACAGGGTAGGACAGCCTTGGGTCTGCACATTTTAAATTCATTAATGGTCTTAACCTGAGAATAACACTGGGCATTTTTTTCCCACCATCAGACAAATTATGAAGGAAAATCTTCCTTGCTCCTTCTGCCCCTTTCAGCCTCTGGAGGACTCACCCGTAGCTCATAGATTTTTCTTCCTCACTGTCCTCTGGCTGGAATTACCTTAGGATCACAGCCCCTGTCACAAACACAGCATTAATTCTCAGAGGTTCTGGTATAATTCTTTTTGTCCTGTGTTCCAGTATGTGAATGGCCTGCCCACGCTTAGTCCAAGACAGATATCTAAAGCAGGATCTTCGGAACATAGAAATGGAAAAAGAATAACTTGATCTCTCCTAGTGCTTTTTAATGGGAAGCCAGTGACATTTTGGACAGAATGACTCTCCAGGGGTATTGAGCTGTCTGGGTACTGTAGGGCATCCAGAGATCTCCGCCTCTGCCCAGAATGCACAGTCACAGTGAGAAATGAAAATGCACCCAACGTATTTGCAAATGCCTTCTGGGGCAGGTGGACTGGCCCCAAGTTGAGAGCCACTTCAGACACTGCTGTGCTGAAATGTCTCCTAGAACAATCACTACCACCACCCTCTCAACAAAAAGTCATATGGGTGAAAATTAGTACCCGGTAGAACCATGAAATAGTTGCTGAGTCAATATACAGAAGATGTTCAGGTTCCAAATTATTTGTTCACGTGGTATGCAAATATTTACAGTTTATAACCATGCTTATCAGACACATTTCCTTTGTTTCAACCACTGCAATTGAAAGACATTTGTTCAGAGTGTCTCCTAATTGAAAAACCCTGCATATCTTATATGAATCCTGTATATATACACATACACAGTCTGCATAAACTAATAGCACGGCCACTTGTCTGTATTTTCCCTCTAAGTACAAGTTCATCAAAGGCAGTCCTGTCGCCCTTGTTTGTCACTATAATTCCTAAGCTGTATCTGGCATAGATAAATATTGAAAAGAAAACAAATAAATGAGAAGGTGAATGAACACAGCAAAGCCTCTACCAACCATTCAAGACGACTACAACCAAATGGGCTCTGTCACAAATGATTTATGATATTAAAAAGGTCAACAGATGAAATTGTCTACTTCTATTGGGTTACTTTTCTTACTCTGTCAAAAAAATGTCTTTAAAAAAAATTCCTTGGGAAATATCCATTGTTGTCTTTGTAGCAACTATGGTCATTTGCCAAATGACATCTTCCCAACCTGCAGGTTGCTTACATAATCCAGGAGTAAACTGAGGCCTCTCTGATGCTCCAACTTCTACAAATCAACCATTCATTCAATGAAATATGGGAATTTAAACAATTCTATCTGTATCTATAGCTTTATCTATATATTTATATCTATAATCACTCAGGCATCCCTCTAAATCCTGAGGCTGTGTCCTGGTGAATCAGACAGATACAATTCCTGCTTCAGTAAACTATAATGAAGTTTCCATATTCTAAGTGCCAAATTCCTTGGAAGAGGTTCCTATGCTCACTCTAGTAGATTTCAGAAAGAACACAAATCACAGTAATATTACATGGAGTAGGTTATGTCTTTGCCCTCTATGTTTGGCCATTTATCAAAGTAGTTCTTCTAAACAAATACTGTGTTGTCCAAAAGAAGAATTTTAAAAAACATCACTTATCTCCTTATATGTCAATAGCAATAAAAAAATCAGGTATACCTTGAAGTTTCTCGTTCTCTTTACCAAGATCTGAAAAAGCTGACACTAACCCTGACCTTCATCCCTTTTCTCTTTGATTTCTGATGTGAATTTCAGGACAGCTGAAGCCTGGTGAAAAAAATATCTTAAAAATACAATGATCACATCTAATAGACAATCATAGGAATTTCAGGATTTTCTAATTTAGAAAAACAGCTTAGGAAAACTGGCATTGTTAAACTTCTCTATTTGTTTTTAAGAATCTTTGAATGGATAAATTTGGCAGTTGTTTATCCTAACCTCACTTAATGTTATTTCATATTTGAAAATGGAAAACAAAATAAATCCTCATAGTACTTACCCTATATTTTTGTTGGCGATTTTTCAATTAGGAAAATATTTAACCAAAGTGGGATTTTGCTAAAGTCAGTATTCTCCAATTCTATAATACTGGGAACTAGAAGCAATCTTGTAAATGGTTTATTCCCTCTCCTCATGTAATACAAAGAAAAACTACAAAACTATACACTTTTGATGGGCTTGGCTCACAGACTTCACAAGTTGGTAACTTGTGTGCTCTGCCAATCTCCCCAAAGAAGACAAACAGCTCAAGGAAAATGCACACTCTCTCTTCCATAGAAGCAGAAATGTGGCCGGTCAGCTGTGTCCCTTGCTATCATACCCAGCTCTGTGATTATTCTTCCCCAAATCTCTCACCTTTGCTCCTTCTTGCTTTTTGTTCTTTCCATGTGCTGAGATGACACTAACTACAGAGACCTTGAAAATGACCTCGTGAGGTAGAACTCACTGTCTTGGGACACCCCTTGTAAACCTTTATGTGAACTGCATTACTTGAGCTCCTGAACTACAAGGGATCTTTTGCTAGAGCTTCGTAGCGTTTCCTATCTAACACATACATCATCCTGATGGACTCTTCCGGCAAATTAATTCTTTTGTGATTTGCTGCATTACTTTAAAGTAATAATGTGTTATTATTATAGCTTCTATTTTTAAAATGCTTAGTCCGTCTCCACTCAGTGTTGAACACTTTGCCTAGATCATATTATTTATTCACACAAACTCTCTCAGGTAGACTGTATTGTTCACCCATTTTGTAGATGAGAACATTGAGGGTCCTTGATTAACACGGAGGAACTGAGATGAGAGTCCTCGTTTATCTGACAGAATCCTTATGTTCTTTCTTCTGACCTGATAAACATTTGTTTCTTGGAGTTACACTAGCTGCTTATGTAAATGGGCTGTGGCTCGCAACTCCAGCACCTAAAAGAATGATGTCAGGAGTAGAAATATTTTGGATAAAAATGTCCATAGGGATGCCAGAAATATGAACATTTTTGAGAAGATTTTTCTTTAAGATTTTATTTATTTATTCATGAGACACAGAAGGAGAGGCAGAGACACACAGAGGAAGAAAGAAGTAGGCTCCATGTAGGGAGCCCGATGCGGGACTTGATCCCAGGACCCTGGGATCGTACCCTGAGCCGAAGGCAGATGCTCAACCACTGAGCCACCCAGGCGTCCCGAAAGGATTGATGTCCACTAGTTCCTAATTCACGAGCACAGGTCAGTTTAGGATGACTGTTGTAAACTGCGGGTTCACACTACAGAAATCAAATGGCAGACATTGACGGGGGGTTGGCGCTTTTAGCCCAGAAACCCTTAGAGCAACACAGAAGATGCAAACGGGAGGTGGCAGTGACTCTTCAATGCATATCCTCTCAAGGGGTAATTATCTTATACATCTTGATCTGGAATCTTATCCTTTGTTAAGGATAAGAATGAAAGGATCCACCAGGAGATATTTGGTGGGAAGAACATATTCGGGTAACGGCAGTGTGGAATCCTCAGATGGGAAGTCCTCACACAGAAATGGGATTTGAAGGATTGACTGAATAATGACAGAAACACATGTTATTAAGGAAATTGCAAAAATGCATTTGACAATAAATATACATCACTGGAGACTTCATGGAGTAAGCTTCCATTATAGGACTTGCATGTGATTTTTTTTTTCCAATTTTGCTTTTATAGCCTTTCATGTACTTTCTTGTAAGCACATTTATCCATTTCTATTCTGCACACATTTACTAAATCCTGTTCCAGCCAGTCCATCAACTAGGTTGCAAACTCTGATGCTGAGTTACAGGACAAGGATGGAGGGACATACAGATCAGAACAGCTGGGAACGGCAGTGCTCCAGAAGAGAGTGGGAAGAAGACGTGTCACAGAATGAGGGATATTTAAGATAAAACTCGATGCAACAGGACAAGTATTATTCCAATTAATAAAAATTTCATTGACAATTAACTATTTCTTCCACAGCTGTCATGGACTATATCCTAACCATTAACTGAGACTCAAAGCCACAGTGTTAAGTGCCTTTATAACACCCACACAGGGCCTTATAACTCAAATATCCTCTTTCCATCAGGGCAAGTAAGTTCTTGAATAACTTACATGGACATTTTAAAATCTGAGGTCAGGATGTCTTACCCATGTTTTAATTTATTTACAATAAAAACTCTTTAATAACATACAATAATTCTGGGGAGTGATGAACCTGCCTTTGTTAAAATGGGCTTCCATTTTAATTTCGAAGCTCAGATGATCACAGACCAGGCAAAGCTACTCCTGAAAGTGTGTGCTGAGCACTTCAGAGTTTGCAGTGATAATGAGAACACTTCTGCTTTCCTGCTTTAGGATTTGTCAGGCATAATTCAGCATGCACAGTAGTCTGATCAAAACAGAACTTCCAAAAGAAAAAAATACATTTCACTGTAGCTCACTACTGCAAAATTGTCAAGGATCAAAAGATAAAGTTTCGCTATTGGTAATGATTCCTCATTCTTTACCAAATAGTTCCAAACCCAAACCCACAATGTACTAAAATATAAAACAGATCTTGGGGGGAGGGGGAAGAAATATGTAGCTAGCCTTCTGTACCAGTGAGAAACACAACCTGTAGTCTTGGCAGCCATGCTGCTCATTGCGCGGGCTTTCCTCACCTGGACTGTAATGAGGAATCATCTTTCCTGTGCATTTCAGGACATGGTACTCATTCCTTTCTTTTTTTTCTTTGTAAGATTTCATTTATTTATTTAAGAGAAAGAGGGACAGCACATACACTCACACTTGGGCGTGAGAATACAAGCGGGGAGAGGAGAGGGCAGAGGAGGAACCGAGGAGAAGCAGACTCCCCACTGAGTCCAGAGCCTGACATGGGACTTGATCCCAGGATTCTGAGATCATGACCTGAGCTGAAGGCAGATGCTTAACCAACTGGGCCACCCATGCACCCTTGTGGTTCTCATTTTAAGACTTGTTTTCACAGAGTTGAATCTCTTTCACAGAACCACAGGTACTGCCTTGGTTATTTCATAGAAATCATTCTCCCTCAATGAAGCCATCCATTCAACACGAAGGTCAAGTATTTCAGCCCTGTATAAGTCTAGATAGGGCTAACTCATAAAACAGAAGACACACCAAGATTTGCATAAACCTCCTTTGTCTTCTGCAAATTGTTTCTTGTTTAATGACGTTGGTGTTTAAAGGCTGATTATATTTATCAAATGAATTCAGTCCATCCATTTTGGACTAATCACAAATTCCCTGGCTGTTCCTTCTTTCCTTCCTAACACTGGAGTGACAATGAAGCCAGATAGATGTAAAATGAGTCCAGTTAATAACTTCATAGCTTGAATTCTTCTGACCTAGAAATCAACTTTTGCACAGAATTTACTACTTAACTGTCCAGACATTTTATTAACTGGAAAACACTGTCTATTTAAAAATTCTATGGAATTAAAAAGAGTCAAGGATAGATGGGTATTATGACTTATCCTTTACTAGAATAATGGCTGAACAAAAGTCCACCATGTGATAGTAGGTTGATTAAACTTAGAATGAGAAAAAAATGCCCATAAAACCCTGCCTTCAGAACAAGAAAGAATTAATGTTTGGAAAGCCAAAATAAAAAAAAAAAATGAAGAATGTGACTCTCAAAGTGAGAATTAATGAAAAGTAGTTAATACCCAATACATTCTAAAGTAGTACAGATGATGGGGAGTGTAGTATGTGCACACTTTCCTGCTGAGTGGTAATTTAAAATACCCCAATAGCTGATAATCTACAATTTTACACAACAGTGAAATCTACAGGTGCCTATTCAACTTAAAATAGCATAATTTCCTTATTCTTGTTTTGATCACAGTACTTTGCACATCACTGTTCCTACTAGATTAAAAACATTACTCCGCTTGTAAAATTGATTAGAAACACCTCATCAATACCTTTAAAATACTGAGCAGATTACACATTCTCAAAGCAAGAACTCTGTGCCCTGTGTTTTCTCAAGTTGCTCTCCATGTTTGACCAGAGGGTGGGAATTTGATAAGAAAAGAGGAGCAAGTATGGTTTGCAATGGAGGGATAATGTCTATCACCACTTCTTTCTACAAGAGCTTCCCAGTCCCAGGTTCCTAATCAGAACCCTGTGAAATTTTTGAAGCTCGCAAACATCCTAGGATTCTGATGGATGTTCTATGCATCTTCAAGGTGCTCCTTGGGGAATTCTGATGGATGTCCTCAATTGAACACACTGCAAAGTTAAACTGAATGCTCCCAGAAGGCAGGGATTTCTGTTTATGTTGTTTACTCTATTTATCTTCCAGAACAATGCCTCATAGATAGTAGGTGCTTAATAAATATTTGTGCAATGAATGGCACGAGTTCCTTGCTAAGGAAACAATTGTAGAAATCTGTCCATGTAAGTATATGTAAAGTCAAATAATTTATATTTCTTACATACACAAAAATAAATTTTATTTTTTCCTTTTATTTCATCAATTATCCACAGCAGTGAGACAGATTTCTTGTTAATGGATGGAGATATCTGGAGTTATAAACATTAATAAACATTAATCTTAGGAAGGCTTTTAAGTCTTGGAGAGCAGACAGGCGAAATCTCTTTAATAGATTTTGGACCTTTCATACTTATACCTGCATCCTGACCAGGGAGAGAACAAATGACTTAGAAAGAGAATTAATGTTTATTGATGAGATGGATCAATCTTCCTAACAGCATTCCAAACCTTCTATGAGAATAATATTAGCGAGATGCTTCTACTCATCTACACCTATTTCCCTTTACACATCAAGTATGCTTTCTTATTATAGCAAGCTAAGCAGAGGTCAACGGAAGTAACCATAACTTTGGATAAGAGCTGTTTGTCCTTAGCCAAGTTACTTAAATCTCTGAGCCTCAATTTTGTCACCTGTAAATTTACACATGTAACATAGTATTTTAAAAGTTAATTAAAAATTCACTTGACAGTGACAGTGCCTGGCACAGAACAGACATGCAAGAAATGTGGCTTTGCACTCCAACTTTATCAACCCAAAGAATCTCAGCTCCTGTTTGATTATGGGGACCTCCCTCCAACAAGTTTTAAGGTATGCATATGCTGGCTCCTACGGCTTGTGTTTGGATAAAACACTCCCCCATTTCCAAAATGAAATACTGCAATTTGGTTGGTATGATATGGGTAAAGGTATTCAGGGATTGAAAATATGGGGATATTGTTTGATTGCCACATTTCTTTTTTCATACGTTAAATTAAAATGGGGACGAGGTGCCTGGATGGCTCAATCGGTTAAGCATCTGTCTTCAGCTCAGGTAGTGATCTCAAGGTCCTGGGATGGAGTCCCACATTGGGCTCCTTGCTTAGTGGGGAGTCTGCTTCTCCCCCTACCCCTCCCTCTCCCTCCTGCTTGTGCTCTCTCTTTTTGTCAAATAAATAAGTAAACAAACAAACAAATAAATAAATAAATAAAATATTTTAAAAAATAAATCAAAACGGGATTTAGTCGTAAGTAAATTGGATCAGCTTCTTCAGAACCAAGTAAAATGAGTAGTTAACTGTGACACTGGAGAGTCCAGCTATGTGGAGAGAAACGTGAATATTTACAATGTACTCACATTTCAAAATTGATCATCTATTTATAGAAGGAAAATTATTTAAGGCCTTCAAGAAAAAGAAGTCACGCCCTTATATTATGCTCTTACAAAAATGATAACAATAAGTAACATTAAAATAGGCCATTATTTCTTCTTTCAGGAATATCTTTTTCAACATACAATCTTTCCATAGCACTCAACTTGTATGTCATGTGACCGTCACTTTCAACCTTGTTGATAGTTACTATATACATGAGTTAAGTCTTCTCCAATTTGACCTTCATTGTACTGCCAGGTATCTTTGTAAACGACGTATCTGATCATGTCACATTCCTGTTTAAAAGCCTCCATGGGGATCCCTGGGTGGCGCAGCGGTTTGGCGCCTGCCTTTGGCCCAGGGCGCGATCCTGGAGACCCGGGATCGAATCCCACGTCGGGCTCCCGGTGCATGGAGCCTGCTTCTCCCTCTGCCTGTGTCTCTGCCTCTCTCTTTCTCTCTGTATGACTATCATAAATAAATAAAAAATTAAAAAAAAAAAAAGCCTCCATGGCTCCCATCTGGTTGCAGTACAAATACTAAATTGCTGGGCATGTCGTATAAAGATATTAGCAATCTGGCTCTCCAGTCCGTTTCTCTAACCTCACCACCAGCTCCTTCCCATCCCCTCCGCACTGTGCCCGGCAATACAGCCACATCTGACACCACTCCCAGCACTCCAGACCTTTCCTTGTCCTGTGTCCTTGCAAAGTCCATCCCTCTGGCTATAATATCCTCATTCTTAATTTCTGCTCCTTGATCTAATGCAAATTCTTCAGCATCCAGCCTGGATACCATCTCTTCTAGGGCAACTCATCGTATTCTCTTCCTTCTCTGGGTTGCCACAGATCTAATTGGTCTATGAACTGAAGACTTCCACATGGACGTGCCAGCCCAGATATCCTCCTGCCTGGTGTTCCTGATTCTTGTATCTATCTATGTGCCTTCTTGATCACTGTCTATGGATGTTTAATAAGCATCTCAAAATGAAAACATCTAAGAGAAATCCTCTCCTCTCACCTGTCCTTCTCAGTAAACCTCCCCTTGCTGGCTGCCCTCCAGCTACACGGGCCTCCTTGATCTTTCTTGAATTAGCTATTCATGCTCCTGCCTCAGGACACTGTGCTGGGAACCTGTTTCTACTCCAGCCACTGGACCCTCCCTCAACTCCCCCAGGCCTCTGCTCAGCTGCTGAGTGAGGCTTTCCTTGTTTTCCCTATTACAATTCAGTGACTCCCTGTCATTACCCACACCCAACACACCTTCCCTTTTCCTATTTTTTTCTATAGTGTTTATTACCTACTTATATGGTATATGTAGTTTATTCCTTATTTTTGTTTTTTTGTTGTTCCCCTGTTCAGAATGTAAGCTTAACTGTAAGAACTAGGCCAGTTTGTTTGCTGTCGAATTTCTAGGGCCCAGGGGTCTACTATAGTGCCTAGGACATACAGTGAATACACTCTGAGCGAAGTAGGTATTAACTGTACCATTAAAATGGAGGGTACTTATGTCGAGTTTTAAAAAATGAAAATAATTTGATTCTTAAAAAAAAATAAAGGCCCTGAAGCAGTGAGAAATTGAACAATCAGTTTTGAGTAGCCTGGAAAAGGAATAAAACCTGGTGGTTAAGGCGCCAAAGGTTAAGAGTGCAGGTTTGGATCTGGGTTCTAATCCGGACTTTATCACCTACTAGACCAGTGTCCCCAAATGTATGACCAAATCGCTCTGTCTCGGTTTGCTTCCACTTGAAGTGGGAGAAATCAGATACCACACTTAAAGGCTGCTTGAGGTCTATTTAGCAGGTCATAACTGCTCAGTCAAGGTCAGCAGCTACTATGATCAGATCCCGGGACTCTTATTTCCATCTCCCAGGACTCTTATTTTCACCCCAGTAAGATCACATCATCTATTTCCATGGTTCAGTTATTAAGGAATATGCAAGTCGGGTGCTCTGTTAGAATCTGGGAATTAAACTTCAAATGAGGATGGTCCCTGCCTTTGGAGAGTGGACACCTGACCACAGAGGAGGCCAACATGTAAAGCAACAAAAAGAGCCTGATGGGCTAGAATTTCAGTACAGAGAGCACGACAGAGGAAGTCTGTTAGAAGGTGTGATGCTTGCCTTGACTTCTAACAAGTGAGTGGGAGTTAGATACACCAGCTTCTGATGTACGTTCTGTGTAACCCCAAACAAATTTCACAATCTTTATGATCCCCAAGGTCCACCTGCTGTAAGAAGGCTGACCCAACGTGCAGTCGATGCTCAATAAATATCAGTGCAATGGCAGCTGTTGCTGCTGATTTCATCATTAGCTAACTTTGTGGTGGCGCGTGGTCAGATGACCACTCCTGAAATGATTCAAACCTACAACCCTCGAAGAAAGAACCACAGAGAGCTGTGAAAGAAATCACTGTAGCCCAGATCACAGTTTAAAGCAAGGAGACTTCCCTCCTAATCCCAATCCCAAAGAAAAGGAAAGAAAAGAAAAACTGGGGGAGGTAAAATCAAGATCACTGGTTGAGGCATCCCATCCCAACTTTGTTTTTTCTTAAGGGTCCATCACTTCTAGGGGACTAAAAGCCCTTTTGTATATAGTGTTAATTAAAGATGCCTTTTCCTTCCAAAATACTCAAAGAATAAAGGGACGCATTGACAGAAGAAAGGGAACATGTGGAGAAAGCCTTGAAGGATAAAAGGTTAAAACTATGAATTACAATAAGGCACAGAGATTTGGGAAGAAAAAGATATGTGTGTGTTAAAATCCTAGCTGAGCACCAGTTACTGCCAAACCTAGACCAAGTTAAGTTGATGGCATCTAGTTCTCTTGTCTGAACCAGGATAGCAAAACTTTTGGGGCTGATGACATAGCCTGGATTAAACTGTAGGAATGAAGGAAAAGCTGGTCCTCAGTGCCCCAGCTATGCACACTGTCTAAAGCTGTGGCTGAATGAATCAATGACCGCCTGACAGAGCTCCCTGGACTGCACTTGCTTATCGCATGGGTATAGCACAATACCCTTTCTTTAACACTAGCCTTTGGAATTAACACTTTAATAGCCTTTGGAATTTAACACTAGCCTTTTGGAATACAGACTTGAGACAAAATATTCAGATTTTTCACACATTCAAGCTGACTTGGGAACTGACATGGTCAGAAGTAATAAATTTGTAACTGACATCTTTTTGTTTTGTTTTAAAGATTGATTGATTGATTTATTTATTTATTTATTTATTTATTTATTTATTTATTTATGATAGACACACAGAGAGAGAGAGAGGCAGAGACACAGGCAGAGGGAGAAGCAGGCTCCATGCCAGGAGCCCAATGCGGGACTCGATCCCGGGACTCCAGGATCGCGCCCTGGGCCAAAGGCAGGCGCCAAACCGCTGAGCCACCCAGGGATCCCTCTGTAACTGACATCTTTAATTTGGCAGTGGGAGTAGGGGAAATTTTTCTCAGCAAATAAATGTATGCTGTGTTTCTTTCTTGCTTTATGAGGGAAATCGTAAAATCTTACTGTAAATCTCCTCTACACAGAGTTCATGAGTAAGAATATCGTCTTTTGAAGACACATCCCTTCCCCAAATAGAGCTCCACCCTCAGCTTTATGGCAGTGTAACTGACAAATGTAGGTTTTGTTTCTTTCAGTTGTAGCTTGCATCTGAAATGATGGGGCTCACTTGATGGGACTCTCACACAGTAACCTCATCGCCATGTTTCCTGGAAGTGCTGTGTGGATGGATTTGCATAAATTTTACAAGGACCGATTTCCCCAGCAAGAAAACATCAATGCTAAAATGATTAAAAGATGTTTATGCCTAGCTGGAGTTTACTGAAAAGTATATATTGAGAAAAGCACCTGGAATACAATATAAAGTGATGATAAATGGCATCCAATGGTCACTTGACACTAATACAAAAAAATTCTTTTTTTGGAAAACCTGTCTCAATTTTGAGGGCAAATTATAAAGAAAACTAGTAGTAAAATGGAAGTATCTTCATTACATAAGTGAATGCTAGAGTTTCCATCTAAATAGAAGTTATTTTTAAAATTGATTTTACTTTGGGCTTCGAGTAATGGTTTCAGTGAATTATCAGGCACTGAACACATCCTCACATTGTTTCCTCTTTCAATAAATTATAGAAACTGGTAGATTTTGAAAAAGATCTGTACTCAGTAGGCGAGGTTTAGGTAGAGCCATAGTACAAATGAGTAACATGGGCAACAACAATATAGATATTCAGTTTTCTCTCAATTATCACAGGACCTGATTTTTCATTGACTATTATTAGAAGTTTAAAAATGACACTAGACTCCTTTCCTTAATATTCAGATTTGTAACATGTTATTTCTTTTAGTTCTATATCTACTACTAATTAAGTAAATGTGACACAAATTAAGATGGTGGTAGATTAAACCTGGTCACAGATGATTTCCTGTCTTTCCCATCATGGGAGAGTATTTCTTCAGCCCTAGATTCCAAGCTGGACTTGTGACTTGCCTTGACCAAGAGGATATGAAGGTCCTGACATATGTGACTTGAGTTTGGCTCTGATGAGGCCTGTTCTTGCTCTCAACCTTTCAGACTGGGAAGATTATCATCAGAAGCCTGGCTACCCCATTCAGCCACGCAAAGGGGAACTGAAATGCCTTCAGGCATCCCTGCTGGCTGCCATACAGATGAGTAAGACATTCTTGGGCCATCTGGCCCCTGCTGGACAGCTGCATCAGTGACTGACCCCTGCTGGACAGAACACCTGCCCAGCTGCAAACAGCCCAAATTGCAACAATGTGAGCAGCAGATGGTTAGTCCTTGTAGTCACTAAATTTTGGGGTGGCTCTGTAGCAATAGGTAACTTTTACAACAGTCCTTAAAATAACTTAAATGACACAATTGTTTTCTAAATTACATCATTTTAATATAAAATTTCTCTTCTATCAAGTTCAGCAGAGAAGGAGTAAACAGAGAAGGAGGAAAAATATATGCACCATGAGTTGTAACACTTTAGGACAGATATCCATGGCAATTGCTTCGACTCCTCTTTCCCTGCTCCCCCTCCCCCCGCCCCCGAAAAAAACCTCCTGGATTCATTACATTGCTGAAGAAATTTAGAAGTATAGAGGAAATTCTTCCAAGGTGTATTATAAAATTAACACTTATATTAAGTCTCGACTGATTGAAACTATTCTGTTCCTTTTTGGTGCCTCTCGGGGTCCATGGATCTGTGACTCATGAGGCACAGAATTCATACATACTTTTATGCACAACATAATTAGAAAGCAGAAATGTCAACTTATTTAAGGAGTAAACAATGTGAACTGCAGGGGCCTACGGGTCCAAATCCAAGTGCAACAGGCAGAAGACCAGAGAGGCCTGGGATTGGGAGCAGTGTGAAGAAGTGTGGACATGGCCACAGTGCTGGAGGAGATGGTGGTGACAGGCTGAGAGGACCAGGAACTGCCACAGTGAGTGGAGCTTTCTCACAGGGACAGGCGGAGATGTGGCTGATGGACAAGATAGACTCAGATTTACATTTCAGAAAGAAGCTTCCTTTAATCTACCACAACTCCATCTTAGTGAAGCTAAATGTAGCTTTTGACTATGTTTCTATGTACAAGTAAGGGGTGTGTGAGGGCGTGTGTGTGGTGTGACTATAAGTATATATGAATGGGGTGGGGGCTTCATTGTAAATAAATAAAAAAACTTTGACTGAATTTAGTCAATATTCAATTGTCTTCAACGATGGAAATCCTCTCATTTATTTGTTCAAACCCAGATGTCTTATGAAGAGGATATGAGATCACTTACAGAACATATACAAAGAGCTGAGAAGAAAACACATGAATACATCAAGAAAAAAGAAAAACAGGGAACCATAACAAGATTAGGCTGGGGGAAATATTTTGAAAAACAACAGTGATTTATTTTCCTAACTTGACCTTCACCATCACTTCTGTAGTGTTTGTGAAAACACCCTCAGGATCAATTTCCTTGGTAGCCCGTGGTACCTCCGTATGAGCAGCATTCATGCTTCCTGCTCAAGCAGCTCAGACTGAGCCTAGAACATCTTGTCAAAATTCCCACTTTGAAAGTGGGGAAACAATGGTTAATAATGATAATAATAATAATAATAATAATAAAGACAATTTTTCCTCACATCTGAGGCATAGCACTTCATGATATTATTTTGAGGTTTCCAGTTGTGTTAAAAGACAAGTTTTCTTAACTTTGGTCTTAGCCTCTAAAATTCCTGGACAAAAGAAGATCCTATTCCCTGACAGGAAGAAGGCTGGATGACAGAAAGTGATCTTGCCAGAGACACCCGAAATGCCTCAGAGCAGACTAACTCTTCACTACAACTCTGTCATGAGCTCCACCCCTTCCTGGCAGCTCTTCTGACTTGGAAACCAGCACAAGTCACTCCGTTAATACCCACAGAGAAGTCAAGTCCCGCACAAGCACACATGTCAAGGAGAGCTCTCCCCTGTCAAGCAGCTCACGTTCTTTGCTCTGGTGCAGGATGAAGAGCAAAGTCAACTGGCCTTCAGATGCCAAGCACCCTCCAGCTACAGAGGATAAGAGAGATCAATCTTTTTCAAAAATATTGGACTGCTAAAGAAAAGAGACACTAAGATTTTGACATCATTTTTGCTCTTTTCCCCATTTTTCCTAGTGTTTTATTTATTTATTTATTTGTTTATTTGTTTATTTATTTATTTATTTATTTATTTATTTATTTATTTATTTATTTATTTTATTATGTGTGAGCCCAAGGTAGGGCTTGAACTCATGACACTAAAATCAAGACCTGAGCTGAGATCAAGAGCCTGACACTTAGCTGACTGAGCCACCCGGGCACCTCATTCCAGCATATTTTTTTTAAATTAATTAATTTATTTATGATATATATATATATATAGAGAGAGAGAGAGGCAGAGACACAGGAGGAGGGAGAAGCAGGCTCCATGCAGGGAGCCTGATGTGGGACTTGATCCCGGAACTCCAGGATCGCGCCCTGGGCCAAAGGCAGGCGCCAAACCGCTGAGCCACCCAGGGATCCCCATTCCAGCATATTTAAAACAATATTTCCCTCCTTCCCCAGCAAATATATTTACCCTCCAGCACTCGACTGCGGTGATATGGGTACATAATATAATGCTGAACTCTTCAGAATTGAACAGTGCCCTGACATTATAGCTGGGTTTGGTGTTTCCTAGAGTAAATAAGGGGACCTCTGCATTCACCAACCCCATACACTATAAATTCTATAATATCTTGTGCACAAAGGAAGTATCTTGCCTAAAAGTGAATTTGATTTAGCTCTCCTGACCAAAGTTTTAACAGCTATATGATGGTATGCTGAAAGACTGCTACAGTTGGCTTGACTGGTAATGTTTTGGAAGAAAAAAGCTTTTGGATTCTTCTCCACCCACCGCCCCCCCCACCAATACACATAGAAGTTTTGAACTCCTATTAATAGTCCTTGCAAGTGCTGTAGCAAAGCCCAGTGCACACTCATTTTCAAGTGCTTCTGAAATGACAGGGAGCTTTCAAACAGAACCAGGCAATGCATTTTTCCAATGCCTATCCATGCTGGTGCTGCTGGACTCTGTCAAATGCATAATATTGAAAAGCCCAACTAGACACCTGTTTGCTACAATGGTCTTGGCTGTTCTCCGCCCCATCATGTCTCAAGATAGAATCTGCTCAGAGCAACAGCAAGTCTATTCTTAGGTGCTTCCTGTAGTGAACATTAACAAAATGACTGAAATCTATGGAGGCAGGTAGGGATGGGGAGGAGGGCCTGGAGAGAGTGAAGACTCCCCAGGAGCAACCTCAGGAAAGACAAGGACAAGTAGGATGCTTTACAGTCTGATGGAGACTTTTACATCAAAAACACATGTTAAATGAAACCGACCCTTTGCAGGGCTATGGGTGGATTTTTCAATCCTTTCCTAAGAGATACACAACTCCCTGTTTACACAGTGCTCTACTAAGTGCACTGAATACATTACGTATCTATAGAGAGAGCAGAAAGAGTGCCAAAGTGGTCAATTTTCAGTTTCTGTTCCCAGAGCACAAGAACTAGCAAAAGAAAGTCATGGATCTGCCTTGACTGAGTTCTCTCTCTCTCTCTCTCATCTTATTCCTCATGTCCAAACATCTAGTTCACAGGTCTCTTATACCAAACCAATACCATTCACCTGCCAAAGACCAGAGTCACACTTGCTCCTGGGGGGAGATATGGGTTTTTGACCATCCTGGGATTAGGGCATCCCAATCTCCCATTTACACATAGCCCCTGGCTCTCAAACCCCTCTGAGCCTGGCCCCAGGATGGTAATCCCCATCTGGCTGGCTGGGATTACTCACTGTCCCTACCACTAAGCTCCAGTGCTGACCATAAGCCAGGGCTCTCCCTACGGGGTGTGGATGCTTGTGCGCTGGGGATACAGCTTTTCTCTAATTCTGTATAAACACAGGTGGATCCTACAACTACAGATGGCATCAGAGTGAGGAAATGAAGGGCACAGAGTAACCAGGGATGAGGATGGGGCGGGGAGAAGGGACCAAAGGCTCTTTTCCAAAAGAGATATGTTTAAAGAAAAGTTGGGTTACACTAATGCTTCTCTGCAAATCCTTCATGGAAATGAAACTCATGAACCTCAATCCCTAGTAGGTATTCAAAGTACTTCTCTTCATTCTTTTTTATTATCATTATTCATGAGAGGATGATCATTATTCAGTCCTATTCATTGCTTTTTATAGCAATTAAAAAATAGAAAAACTAAGAAGTTCTATCCATGAGTAATTATTTTTTCTTGAACTGACCATGAGAAATAAACACAATGCTCACGTGTGTTCTGAAAGATCAGTTTACTTGACCTTGAGTTGTGGAGGTGTGATCTCAGATACCTCAACAGGCATCTTTGTAATCTGTTAGATTCTCTCCTCATTGGGATATTTTAGGGAGAGTTGTCCGCATTAGCTATTACTTCAAACAACTCCAAAGAGCAGAGAGAGTAGCACTGCACTGTGATGCTCTCCTGTGAAAACACTGCTCTGCCCTGGGTCACCTCACAGGGCCAGGTTCAAGCTGCAAAGAAGAATGATAAAAAAAATGCAAGAAGAAGGTAGCTGTCTCTTAAGGGTGAGGAGAAAAATATTGAGAAAAGAGCAGACAAGGTTAAAGCTACTTGGCAGAGCTCTAGCTTTGAACTATGTGTTTGGGACACTGGTAAATGGCTTTGACAAATATGAACACCTGGACCTATGGTTAGTTTTTTGGTTTGTTTTTTCCTTGAAGTGATTTGTAGCAATCATCCCAACAGTAACATCATTACAGTTTCCACGACTGATCCTGGATGAATGATTAGATTCATGTTCCATTATTTGCTCATCTTTTCTGTGGAAAATTCATTTTGTTTGAGTAGATCATTACGAAGCAGCTATACTCATTACCCACAGTGATAAAGGGCAATAATTAAGTTATAAAAGTTATCTGGTCAAAATGCAGCTAAAGATTCTAGTAAATAATATACTAAAGTAAATATGCCCTGGATGACTGATGATTCTAAGTCGACTCGGGCACATCATTCTCAATGTGTATATAGTACTCTAGAGTGATATACGGGAAGTGATATATTCGTGGAAAATACAGGTATTAGATCAATTATATACTTGGTTGTCCAGAAATTAGTGTTTGGGGGAAAAAAATTCCTGAAATTAACAAACATTAAACTAAAAATACTTCTGCAGTAGCAGTAAATACAGGCAAATACAAATACAAATTTGTATTCCATGCAAATACAAATGTGTTACATAAGTGTATCCACACATTTTTGCATAAGACTGAACTTTCATACAAAACCCAATTAAGGGATCCCTGGGTGGCTCAGCGGTTTTGCACCTGCCTTCGGCCCAGAGTGGGATCCTGGAGTCCCGGGATCGAGTCCCACATTGGGCTCCCTGCATGGAGCCTGCTTCTCCCTCTGCCTGAGTCTCTGCCTCTCTCTCTCTCTGTGTCTCTCATGAATAAATAAATAAAATCTTAAGAAAAATAAAAAAAAAAACTATGAGCAGAGAATTGAATTCTGTGATTACACAATGGATTGTTCCAAGTTGATTCCAAGTTGGAGCCATTTTTATAGGCAATTTCTTTAAAAGTTACATTATTATACCTTATTACATTTAAGGAAATAATACAAATGGAAGACTGCCAACTTAATGCTGACAATGTGAATTTTATTGGCATCATCTGTTATGGGACAACTATGAGCAAGTGAGTACACTTGGAAAATTTTCAAGAACAAAAAAACGAGATAGAGTTTCAAATCTTTGACATAAAGCATAATCGTCAGCCTTCTGTATTAATCTGGCAGCCATTAAGTTTAACATCTGATGATATATCCTAAAATAAATCTTTTACTCCCACAGTCCTAGCTGTGGACCTACCAATGCCCTGATGTGTAATGCAGTTGAGGTTGCTATCATCTGTGTTTGGGGCAGTATTAAAGTCAAGATGGACTTAAATGATATGTCAATAGGTTTTAAATTCTTCTTCTCCTGCACCTTCTTGTATTATTTGGTGATTGGTTATATATTTTTAAAAGACTTAATTATTTGAAAGAGAGACAGAGAGGGAGAGGGAGAAGCAGACTCCCTGCTGAGCACAGAGCCTGATGCAGGCCTCGATCCCAGGACCCTGAGATCATGACCTGAGCTGAAGGTAGATGCTTAACTGAGCCACCCATGACCCTGGTGACTGGTTATGTTTTTAACTACATCTTGTCTTTTAGCTGATTCATCCTTAAAGAAGCTATTCATCCTTAAAGAGGCTGTACTGAGTAGAGATAAAAAGTACAGGGGTTCAGCTCAAATTGCAGATTTCAAATCCTGGCTCTGTCACAATCTAGTCCATTGGCTTTGGGGGAGCTCATTTACTATAGCTCATAAGACATATATGTCTACAGTAATAAATAACACCCTCCCCACATAACTTCTGTGAAGATGGCACACAGGAAGGGTTCCGGCTCTACCAACTGTTACCATATAGTCAAGAATGTAACAGTATAGTGTTGGTTTAGTTCCCTTGCCTTCTAGGCTCCAATCTCATTAGGGGAGTAGTGAAGATGGGGGGTCAACACATCATTAATTTATTTGTCCATAGTGTTACAGAAAGAGTCCTGATTGCTGAGAATGGTTAGCAACACATGCTATGGCACATCCATGCATCTCCAAGGAAATCCTCCTTTGTGGGCTCAGCTGCTAAATTATTTCAGCCTAGCTGCTTTTCTGATGTAGTTTATTTGTGTAAATTATATAATAATGTTAATTTGTCAGCATTCATCTTAGGGGAGGTAGTTTTCTTTGCATAACAAATTTCAAGGACAAAAGAAAAAGAAGTAACTAAACCAAATTCAGTCCTCAAGAGATAGTGATCAGTGCAATACAGGCGGTCAGAAAAAGAAATGTGACAGCAATTTACACCTCCAGCCAAATTACTGCTTCATTTATTATTTGTTGTTTCTATTCACTGTTTTTATTTTATTCAGAAGTTATGAATCTGTGTCTGGGAAAGAAAAGTTTGACAGTGGCTTGTTTTGACAGAAATATTCAGAACTATTTCATGATTTTAAAACTGGGGTTATCATTTTTTAAAAAAATAATGAAAGCAGGGAAGAAATGGTCTCTCATTTTAAACTTGTCAGCTACACAGAACATGTGTAGCTGCAGTGGATAGACGGTGGTGAACAGGATTATCTGGCATTGCAGAAAACAGACAAGGACAGTGTGTTTTGAATACCCAATTTATGCATTAAGCAAATCAGTGGTGTCTGTAAGACAAAGATAGAAACAACTGGACTTTTGCTTTGAAAGAAGACCCATGCAGGGCCACTAGAATTTGAGATCAGTCACATGAACTCAGCCAGGGTAGCATTAGGGATGATAAACTCATGTGACACTGATTTTATTTTATTTTTTTTATTTTATTTATTTATTTATTTATTTATTTATTTATTTATTTATGACACTGATTTTATATTAGAGTTTTATGTTTCTGTGTTTGAGCATATATATTTAGTTGCTTTTTTGCTTACAAAAATGGATAAATTAAAAGTATGATAATCCCTTCCTTTTGCTGACATCACCACCCTTTTGGAGCAGATGTAAATGCCCCTTCTTTCAAATGAGTACAGCTTCTTGAATAAAAAATATGTTTTTTTATTTTAAATAATGGAAAATTTCCAACATACACAAATGTAGACCTATTGTATCGAACTCCATTACCCAGTTTCAGCAACTGGCAATATTATTTCATCTAACTTCCCACCTACTTCTCCCCATCTTGGATTGTACTAAAGCAAATCCCAGGTGTAGAACCGCTTATCAATATCACACCTAAAAAATTAACACATTCCTTAATGCCCACTAATAGCATTTCTTCCATTATATCCTAAGTGTTATTTAATGGTTGGTTTGCTCAAATCTGGATCAAAATAAGGCCTACACATTGCATTTGTTTGGCTTTATTCTCTTTTAATCTATAACCCTCCCCCTTGCTGTCCTTTGTTGAAAATCCTGATTTATTTATCATATATAAAATGGTGATTTTACCAGTGATTGATGATCTGTGCCCAGATTCATTATTTTATTTACTGGTTAAATAAACTGATAGTGATATTCAGTTTATCCACTTGTTAGATTCCACTTATTAACTGGAATTCTTCTAAAAGGAGCATTTCACTCATCAGTGACTCAGGATAGCCCAAGATCCAGTTGGCAAAGAAAAGGCAGGAAAAATCCCTGAATCCTTCCCTTCACTTACCAGTTTTCAGAATGCTAAATTCAGTTCCTAGCATTCTCCCCAAACTATTATTTTACTTGTATTATTATTACAAATCCATAGAACTGTAACACATTTAATGTACTTAAGTTATTTGTGGATGTACTTTCTGACTTTCGAACTGTCCCATCTCTCATTAGTAGAAGTCCACTAAATTGGCTCCGGATCATTTTGCTAGAACCTCAGCAGACTCTGTCTTCCTCGCTATTGGTGCAACAAGACACTCTAGGCTCATTCTGACCATTTCCTTTCTCAGACCTGGAGCTGGCTATTTCTCCAAGAGGAACTCTTTCCTTTAAATGGCAAGTGATTTTTAAAGACCAAAATCTGAATGCTTGGATATCCATGGTTATTAGGTTAGTTGTCCTCCAAGAGTAAAAGTTTGGCTTCATAGAGCCAGAGATGGAGGTAATAGTCATGTCATGGATGAAAATAACAGGCAATTGACTGGCATGGCACCTGTTATGTCATGCAAGTGTGGACAGTCTGTGGGATACGGTAATTTCTCTCATTTGAGAAACTGCTTAAATAAAAATAAAATTTGGAGCCACAACATCTAGAACTGAGTTCGGTTCAGTTTAATATCTACACAAAGAAGCCTAAGAGAGCAAATGCTTTATGTTAAAGTGGATTTAATGAAATAAAGTTGGTAAAAGGCCCTGGCAGTATCTGACAGATCAGAAATAGGATGAGAGTTTCACCTTTCCCTACCTAAGGAAAGTGTAGCAAAGCCATACCTATGCTAATATTTGAATTTACTTCTTGACTCAATCCAATTTCCCATTTAGTCTTACCTTTAATTTTACTTCAATGTTTTCCCCTCTCAATGAAAACAAATGTGCTTTGTGATGAAACTACAGTACCTTTATGTGCATCCTCAGAGGTGATAGCAAAACAGGAATTTATGGCTATGGCTCTCTATCTTGAACTTTACTAACTAATAATAAATATTTCTTTCTTGGATGCATATTGAATGTCAAGTATATACGTGCAAATAGTCACTTGCCTACCGTTAATAGAACTTTTTGTCTCAATTCCTTCCTTTTGCTCATAAATCTATGAGACAGCTGAAGACACCCTGGGTTTGGGGAGGGGTCTTCATTCCCTTCTACTCTGCATCCCTCTTGACCTTGGAGCCTTTTCCTACCTTGCATACTTGGGGAGCTGTCCAGATGCTGGAGCTGGACCCAGTCTCCACTTTGGCTCAGGGCTGATGGAGATAATTGATGATACAGTTTAGGATTAGGAGTGGTAACTCAAACAGGTAGAGAGCTAGAGAGAATGGAAACATGTAGACAACTCAATTAAATGACCATAAAAACATGATGAAAGGATAAGATGACATAAAATCTTTTTTGAATAAAATGGCATTTAGGCAATGGAGACATCTGGAGGGAAAATATCACTTCTAAGAATGGAAGCAAGGTTAAAATGACATTTGTTCCTCTTTCTGGATAAAGTTAGCCCAATTAATCAAATGAAATATTAACTATGATTATCTAAATGCAATATGTTTTAAACAACTTCATGTGAATCTCTTAATTTTATCTGCATGTGGGTAGGGGGCCAACCAAATGCAACTTTCTTCTATGGAAGAAAGTCCTCTGCTCAAGCTGGCTGTGTCCTGTGATTATGTCACTGAGCATTTTCTGGACTCAGAGATTTTTCTCTGTTAGAACTCAAATTGAAAGGTTGCTAAATAATTGTGTTGAGCCTGTTTATACTTACTCGTCATATTCTAAATCCATAATGTTTTACAGTATGCACATATGGCTGGTTATTGGTTAATTTTTCAGTTTTGGACTAACATTTCTGTCAAACTACTGAGGACAGCAGTAAAGATTTTTAAATGTTTTGGAGGGAACAATTTTAATGGCTATTTGTAGATCATAAATGGTTGGCAAAAGATACATTTGACTCTAAACCAAAATTAAAATGTTTTAAATTATCTAAATGCTGCCAAATACTTAAAAAGAGCAGATTTGTACTACAAAATGTTCACAGTTTCCATATACATTCACATTCACTACACTCCATGCCCTTCCATCTCTTTTTCTCCCCACTCTTTTATTCTTACTCACATGAAAGAATGCATACAAATATCAACATATAATGATAGCATATGAAACCAACCGTGGAGGAGAATCAACCACTGAATTCTTCATTTGTAAACAGATCAACTGCTGGGGTCCTTCTTAATTTCAGCCTTAGGGAAAACAGAAGGTTGATACTGAAATTCTTCTAAATAAGACAATAGTCACTACAATAGCCAACATCACCTGCAGCATAATTCCTTTTGCTCTGTGTAGCTCTTTGACTGATAGCCTCAATCCTCATCTATCCTCACCCTATGCCCCATGTCTCAGCCAGAACTGTGGATCCAAAGGATATCTCTGTACTGACAGCATCCCTGTCTCTGCTTTCAGCTTCTGTGTTCCTCCTAACAGAGGTGTACATTCAAGTGCTTACTGGCTCTCTCCACTTGATGATCCAGTCATACACAGCTCAAAATGTTCAAGTATACTAATCAACACAATCCTTTCCCAATTTTTCCCTCCTTTCTTTCATGCAAAGAATGGCACCATTGTTATCCAACGACCTATGCCAAAAAACTTAACAGCTATGTTTTTTCACCTTCTTCATCATCCTCTGCATTCAGTGGGCTACCAAATCCTAGAAATGTAACACCACTATCACTGCTCAAATCTACCTCTTTATTCTCCCCACTCCTACCTGTGATTGACAGTCTTTCTCAGTGCCCACATGAGTCTCCAGGGTACTGCTAGAGTTGGCCTTCTACAATAGGAATCTTTTAGTTGGTTCCTCCATGGTCAGAACCATGTTCAAGTTCCACTGCTCCAGCTTCAGCACCGCGACTCACTCATATAACCTAAATTTGTAGTTTCCAGAACACAGGATGGACTCTTATAATCAGTTTCTTTGAACAGCATGATCTCTACAAGGATTCCCACATGCTCCTTATTGGCCTACTATGTACTCAAATGTCAAGATTCAGATGGATATCAAGATTCAGATACACATAAAGACTCAGATACAGTGTTACTTTCTTTAAGAAGCCTTCTCTGTCCCACTTCTGTGAGTTACAAGTCCTGTGTCTTGTCCTATAGCCTCTTACAGAACTTCTACTTCAGTGTCACACAAAATGTAGCAGCTGCGTTGCTTGTTCTACTTCTATGAAGTTGTGAAGGCGAAGAGCATGGCTTTGAGTCTGCACTCCCCACATCTAAAACACTGCATCTCAAAATTTTAGTTCTTTTTACACCATTAAGGTTATCGAGTATACCAAAGACCTTTGGTTTATAGGGGCATAGATAGCAATATTTACCATGTTAAAGGTAAAACTGAAAATTTAAAGAATAATCTAAAATAAGTCAATTACATGTCAACATAAATAATGTATTTTTGTGGAAAAATGGCTATATTTTCTAAAGCAAAAAGGGTACTGGTGAGAGTAGTACTCTTCTCCATTTTTTCAAATTGCATTAATGTCCGGCCTTATAGGAGATACTTGTTTCTGAATTCAATGTGTTATGAGATGTGTTGTTTCAGTTGATATATGTGAAGAAACATGTCTTTTTTTTTTTTTTTTAAGAAACATGTTTCTTGTTTACTTTGAAAACACACCCAGGGTGCCTGAGTGATTCAGTCGATTGAGTGTCAGACTCTTGGTTTTGGCAGGTCAACTGGGAGATCATGACCTGCATCAGGCTCCCTCCTCAGAGGGGGGTCTGCTTCCCCTCTCCGTTTGCCCCTTCCTCTCGTGCTCTCTCTCTCAATAAATAAATTCATCTTAAAATAAATAAATAAATCTTTAAAAGGAGAAAGTACACCCAAACTCAACAGTAGTGGTTTCTTAAATATAAGATGCGTGTGGAATCAAAACCATACCTACAAAATTTCAAACTATGTTATATTGGAATCCCTTGTATTTTGAATGAATCTTTACCCATGATTTTCACATTTTTACATTGGTTCACTGAATTATGTAGATCTTCCAAATGGCAACACTTTTCATTATGTAATACAAAAAAAGTCACATTAATTAACATCACAGCCTCTTGTCAGAAAGTTCTTTAAATTCTACAAAGCTGTCAAACTCACGGTGGTGGATTTAATTTTGTCACAATTTTCATTTTTACTTGAAAGTTTAAATTTTACCATTGGCAACAAATGCTGTCAACCATTTTCCCTGAAGTAACAGTTAATTTCATTCATCATTGAGAAAATACCTATAAAAGTCTGAATAACCCAAGTTTACCTGTTAGTCGTTCTTTTAAGTACAAATGGTGTCCCATGAAGACATGATTAGTTCAGTTGCATTTCAAACAACTACATGTGTTCCCTTTGCAAGACGAACATCATGCTTCTGAAGCATGATGAAACAGAAATGCATGCATGTTTCACATGTATTAAAAACATCGAATCTTTAAAATTTTTGTGTACTCAAGGATGGAGATTTAACAACATTAGTTGATTAAGAAAAAGAAAAAAACTGCTTCATTGCAAATGTTCTTACCTGAAAAATGTGTGGGCAAGGGGCAGTAAGGAATGGCAGCAAGTAGTATAGTTCTGTGTTCCTGCCTGGATTCCTACTAAGGGACCGTAGTTTCACTTACTACTGATTTACCTTCATCAGTGCAAATGTCCACAGAGTGCACATCCTCTTAGTATTATAACCTAATGCTCTCTGACCTGGCCTACTCCCTAAAAAAGTCTCGAAGACACACACAGCTCAACAGACCACACTTGGAGAGCTGTTGGTCTAGACAACACCTAAGACACAGTGAGCACTCAGAATATTCTGAATGAATGAATCCATTTGGCTTCATCTATAAACACAGTCTTTCTGATGGCTTCAAGAATATATATGAGTGTGCATGCACCTATGGGTGTGTATGTACAGCGGAGACTGTCTCCTTGATGTAGTTTAGTAGACCCTGGAGTCAAAATCAGAATGAAAAACTGAGACTTTGTGCCAAAATGTTCATTCTGACTTGGGAATATACAAATAGGAAAGATCTGTTATTCCATTAACTGTGCCACCTTCAAGTACAAGGGAATACAACATTTTTGCCTCATTTTATATAGACTGGTCAGTTCATGCTATTTTAATTATTTTGAAAAGCAACTTATCTACCTAATCCTTAATTGAACTACTCTTATGAACTTATAAAAAATATGGGACAAACAAAGATGAGATGATCTGAAAGACTCACTCAACCAAATTGAGTCAGGAATATGGACAGATGCACATGGCATATTCCAGAAGATCTAGCTTCCCCTCTCTCCATTGTATCTGCATTATTTCCTTTTCCAGAGAGTTGGCCATGAAATAGGGATATCTTCACGTCACACGAATCAGAAATTTGGGATTTTTGCCAGAACCCATAAGATCTCATTCTTTTCGATCCTAGTCTCATTCCAATGGTGTATAACCCTGACCACTAATGTTAAATTTTGCTTCTGTCAGTGGGGGTGACACAAAGTGTGTGTCTGTTCTGAGAGAAATACAGTCTTGGTTCCATTTATGAGAAGCCCTTATCAACAACAGGCAGAAGTGGCTGCCTCTAGAATCCTGCTGACACTGTGTGAAAAGGAAGTAGGTTATGTAAATTAATTTGGCCGGGGTATCCCCTCTTTAGGAAAGGCATTTTTTTCTTGTACTCTTACAGAGTGATGAGGTTAATATTGACAAGTTCAACAAGCAAGCTTAGAGGCAGCATGAATTCCCATCAAAATAATAAGTTTATCTGATGTAGTGTGTTTAACATGCCCTTGTCCCAGCACTCTCAAAATGGGCAGGCAGAGACTTTACAACCAATGTGGGGTGATTAGCTGTCTACTCCAGGAGAACACACGTGGAGAACTTGTCCATCAGTGGAACGGGTTTGCAAATATCCAACATGGGAGATTCGCCATTGGTCTTAATGAAGCTTGCATACGTCAGTGCTGAAAGCAAATGGCAAGGTTGTTGGTTTTTTTCCCTCCCTCTCTGTATTACTTCTCTCTCGTTTTAAAAAGTCATTTTGACCCTTGCTGGTCTGCGGGGGCAGAGTGCCCAATTAAATTACTTTCATTATAAAAGCACATACAGACAAATACTTTTTATAGCATGGGATTCCAAACCTATAATAAGCATCAAGGAAAAGTAGCACAAAAGCTTTTTAAAATTAAACAGAGACTTTTAAACAATTGGTGATACCAAAAAAGGTCAGAGAGAGTACCTCACTCTCGAGGGTTCAATAGGCAAAGAAATTGTGAAACTGACATTTTGAAATGAGAGAACATTTTAATAACTCATTTTCGGAGAGTCAGGGGTAGGCTACTCAGAATAACAATTATATCCAAACAGAAGATGAAGATCTTTCAGGATGAATTATTTTCAAAATAGTCTATCCTTCTTTACTTAAAATTTATATTACTACATGATAATAACTTGCATTTATTGAGAGCTGCCTATGTGCCAAGTGCATTTATTTGAATTTTACCCTTTGATCCTCATAATAGGCCTATGAAGTGGGCACTGTTATTATCCTTCTCATACAGAGGACTGTGGCTGTGAGTTTTATTGTAGTTAAACTCTGTGAAACTGTGGCGTAGAGTTTAATTAATGTGTGTGAAGTGGCAGAGATAGTGAATGGTGGAGCCAGAATCCAAACCCAGAAGAAGCTGCTAACTCTAGAGGCTACACTTCTATTGTTCTGGAAGGCTATTGCATCATTATTAACTTAGACAATAAAAATCTGATAAGCACTGCTATCTATCAGGCCTTGTGGTAATAAATAAGAAATTGACTTTATTTCTTCACTAACATATAGTTTCATCAGCACATCATTTCTTGGAGTTGACGTGGTAAGACATTTATTGTCACGACTGTTTTTACAGAACGGGTACCAAAACAGAGATTGTCCAGGATTTTACACTCAACTGAAAACAGGATTACTGTCCATTGATTTCATCCACACGCTCTGTCCACTACACATCACTCGTGTGTCTGGTAGAGAATCAGGAAAATAATTTTTGAGGCCATAAAGATGGGTTTTGTCCCCCCAAATGTTCTAACCAACTACTTGGTTAGAACTCTCTAGATGGAAAAAAAAAAAAAAAAAAGAACTCTCTAGACAAAGAAGCTACTTTAATATTTTAAATTGTATGGTGGCCATATTTTTAGAAAGGCAAATCAGAATTAGTCAAAATATAAGAAAGTAGAAAGGAACTAAATGGCCAATAAATGTAGTCTAGTTTAGCAATATGGCTCATTAATTCCATGGATATTACAAATTTACCAATACTTTTAATTCAGAAGTTCAGTGCAAATATGAATATTATTTGTAATTCATAGATAAAACATATATCTGCTTACAACGCACCAAAATTACATATTAATATAACCACATCTAGACAAAATATTACAACAGCTAATATGCTACATCAGGGCCCTTTCATTAAAGGGCCCAAGAGCTTCTAGTTTGCAGCCTCTGTTGCAATTGCTCAGCTCTGCCATTTTAGTGCAAAAGTAGTCCAGCAAAATGCAAATGAATAAGCCTGGCTGTGTTCCAATGAAACTTTATTTACAAAACAGGCAGTAAGGTGACTTTTAGCTGAGGGCTACAGTTTGCTGACTCGTGTGCTAGACCATGGGAGTATGAAAGAGTTTAAAGAGATTTATGCTAGTGTTTTTAGCAATATTTTCTGATACTGCTTAGTACATTTTAAAAAAGGGATAATGTGCACATTTCAAAAGTCAAGCCACACATTTGCTAATTTGGATTCAAACTAGCAGCACTCAAATAAATAAAGAAAGAAAGAAATCCAATCTACCTTTAACCCCTTGAAATAGTTGCATACTCTAGGCTACATTGTAGGGGAAGAAGCTTTTCTAAAATATTTAGCCAGGCAACAAAACTCTCATTACCTTTGGTTAAATAATTCAAAATTAGCTATCTGACCCTCAATCAGGCAACAAGCATTTACAGATTGATTACAAAGTGTTTTGTCTTTTGTAAACACAGGGGAAATTCAGTCTTGTAAGAGTTCCCTTGTCAAGAAGCTTAAAATATAATAGATGGAGGCGGGACGCCTGGGTGGCTCAGCGGTTAAGCACATCTGTCTTTGGCTCAGGGCTTGATCCTGGAGCACCAGGATCTAGTCTCACATCGGGTTCCCTGCATGAAGCCTGCTTCTCCCTCTGCCCGTGTCTCTGCCTCTCTCTTTCTGTGTCTCTCATGAATAAATAAATAAAATTTTAAAAAGAAAATAGATGGAGACAACTATACTATATTTATGCAGCGACTGACATAAAAAGTATGACTATCTATAGAAACAAGGTGTATGTCCAATTAACAAGAAACAAGTGCATCAGGCTGCATAGGGTGGAATTACTCCAGCCTACTATATATATATATATATATATATATATATATGTTATTCTCTAGTATAATTTAAAAATTACACTAATAGGGACACCTGGGTGGCTCAGTGGTTGAGCGTCTGCCTTTAGCTCAGGTCGTGATGCTGGGGTCGGACTCTCTATGAGGAGCCTACTTCTCCCTCTGCCTGTGTCTCTGCCTCCCATGAATAAATAAAATTGTAAAAAACAAAAACAAAAACAAAAAAAAAAAACACAAAAAACCCCCGAAAAAACAAAAAAACAAAACACCCTACTTTAGTGTGTCTGCATCCATCTTAGGTAGAAGTGTATTCAATTTTAGCTCATATGGGTATATTTCTACCTAACATGTTATTTCAAACTTCTCATATTTTGGGAAACAAATGGTCAGTAATTTACTGGTTTTAGCTTCTGACTTAATATTCACTTCCCATGTTCTAATTTCATCACAATGGTAGTAGAAAAGCGGCAAAATTATTTGGTAAAGTATCCTATGTTAACACCTCAAAAACAAAGAAAATATAGTGTCATTATTCCGCAGACAATGATTAAGCCAGATTTTTTTCTAATAGTAAAATAACTGTAAAAACTCATTTCCTAAGTAACGTCCAAAGTGCAAAGTGGGTGCGGAAGGAAATTATGTTAGAGAGCCAGAAAGCAGCTAGATCAGAGAAGAGACCCCCTACTTTCAGGAGAGCAGCATGGGGGTCACCATGTCAGGGAAGGACGTTCTAGGGAGGGAGTGACAAGGGGTCACATAGGGAATGTCGGGCAAGACTGCACATGAGAAAAAGTGATTGGCTGCTTTATAATCAGGTCCAGAGATGTCAAGGGCTAAAATATGGCCCTGGCAAGAGAGGAAAATGAGGAATATATAGACAGGAAAATCATTAGACCCTGGTAACTGATTATACATGGGGAATAGAGAAGGAAGAGTAAGCAATGAGAATTTCTAGCTTCGAGGATTAGGGGAGAAGTTGAAAGGTGACATCCAGAAACACAAATGGATCAGGGGAGGAAGATGAAGGAGTTCTGTTTGAGATATGCTTGGAGCATCTGTGTGCAGAAAATGCCAGATTGGTGACTCATTAATATAAATTCTTTGAACATTGACACTTGTCAAATGTGGTCTTTTTACAAGGAACTGTGTGATGCATGTTACATGTACAGTCTCACTGAATCCTCAAAAAAGCTCTACTGGTGTACACATTTTCCAGGCAAAGGAACTAATGTCTACTGGTCAGTGATGTCACAGCATGAACAGTCAGATAAATGGCATACTCTGGCTTTTAACTCATTAGTTCATGATTCTAAGTGGACTCTTAACTACTACCAAATTGTGATAAGACAACTCACTCCGGAGTATATTGAAAAAAAAAAAAAAAAAAAAGACTGCTTTTGCTAATGCCAGCCCCCCTCACATGCTGTTTGGGATTTGTCATGTGTCTTATCAACAAATATTTGATAAAGCGGATTACATTTACTGCACTTGACTGGGAGCTCAAGATATCCTTCCATAAATAGAGGAGGTTTATTAGGACCAAAATGTATTCATGTCCTCCTAAGTTGACATTCTTGCCAACCTGACACTGTTCCAGTGTTCCCATATCTACAACATGACCAACAAAGGGAAGACTTCTCACTTCGGCCAACTCTGATTTACAGAAAGACAAAAAGCCAGATTTGTGGGCTTCCAACCATATTTGAAAGTAACAGAGATTGTACAGCTTGGCTTTTGTGAGTATCAACCAAGGGCCCAAATATAGCCATTCATAAAAAGGAGTTTGCTTCCCGACTTATTGTGGTGAAAGCCTCTGGGTTTTTGGCGAGTTCCACAACTGGGCACTCAATTGACATTGAGTGCTTTAGGGAAGCAACATACTACTGGTCTGTATGCTGGCACCTCCTATTTAAGTTCCAGAATCAGTAGAAGCTAAGAGGTGTAGAGGCCTGGATGAGTCATGCTGACCACAGCAATACCCAATCTAGTTCTAGAAACAACTCACACAATTTGCCCCGAGAACAGTGATCATATTTAATTACTTTACCTCTTATACTACTGGTCTAGTGAGACACAGCATATGGTGTATTAAACACTGCCTGGCACACACAAATTGTTTGATATATGTTAGCTATTCTTACTCTAACTTGCAGAAGTGTAGTTTAGTAATAGTGGTAGGGGAGCTTAATAAACATCTGCAATTGTTGAACTTGACAGTTAACATGAAACATTATATATTTTAAAGATAAAGTTGAAAAATAACATGTCCAAAATAAGTAAAAAACAAAACAAGCCTCTCTATTAAAGATAATCGGAACTATTGACCTTTCAAAAAACATACTGGTGATATTAAAATTTTTAAAATTAAAAGCTGTGTGGGGCGTCTGGGTGACTCAAGTCAATTAGGTGTCTGACTCTTGATTTCAGCTTGGGTCCTATTCTTCAGGGTCATGGGATAGAGGGAGCCCTGCATCATCAGTAGAGAGTCTGCTTGGGATTCTTGCTCTCCCTCTGCCCCTCCCTGCCCTTGCTCTCTCTAAAATAAAAGAAATCTTTGAAAAATTAAAATAAAAGCTGTGATTCGATTATACTTTATTTTTTTAAATTTTTTTTCGATTTTTTTTCGATTATACTTTAGAAAACAATTTTATCCTCATCATAAAGTATCTATAGAAATCACGTAGGCACTGTTGTATGCTTACTGAAGGGAAATGCTTCATGTATTTGGTATTTTTGGAAATGAGCCAAATAATGATGCCTTCTGCATAGCTAAATAAATTGAAGTAAGGACCTCTTCCTCACATAAGCATATTTAGATGCCACTGACATGGCAACTTAGTAATATTTATAATCTCTTAAGTGTTATCTGCTCTCTACTCTGGGATGTACTCACATTTAAGAAGCCAAGGTAAGGGGCAGCCCGGGTGGCTCAGCGGTTTAGTGCCACCTTCAGCCCAGGGAGTGATCCTGGGGGCCCGGTATCGAGTCCCATGTCAGGCTCCCTGTGAGGAGCCTGCTTCTCCCTCTGTCTGTGTCTCTGCCTCTCTTTCTCTCTCTGTGTGTGTCTATCATGAATAAATAAATAAAATCTTTTTTTAAAAAAAGCCAAGGTAAAAGAAAGATTAGGTTTGATAAAGCACAATCATGTTTGTGAATGTTATCACAGTAAGCACAAAGCTTTTCGAGGTAAGAAAGAACTCATTTGAATTGTCATCATACATGCCACCCTTGCATGGTCAGCAAGAAATGAACTTTATATTTGTACAAAATTATATTTTTTACTTTAAATAATGAAGATTTTTAATTCCCAAATACTTGCTTTGCTGACAAAGCATTTGGATTGTTCAGTGTACTTAACGAGTAAGAACTTGATGAAGAAACACTGCAATGAAGATTGATTAAATGACCTGACCAGAGTCACAAATCTAGTAGGCAAAGACAGGAAGACTAGGATCTAAGTCTTCAGATTTTATTATATCCTTTTTACTATAAAAATGCAAGAGGAGAGATTGTGTAAGTCAGTAGAAATACTTAAACCGGGAGGTGGTGGTGGTAGGGAGCTATCATATCTGTTCATGCAACTGATTGGGCATATGTGAGTGGTTAGGGGCATATGGCCAATAGGTGCCAAGAAACATGTCCGCTGGGTTTTTAAATTTTTTGCTAGCTATCAAGTCAAACTGACTGAGCAAAGGTGCATTTCACAAGAGTGGAGGAAAATTGGTTTCAGTCGATCCTTTTAGCATTTTCCAGAAGAGTGCATCTTTATAAACCTCCTGGCAAAAATCAAATGGTTAGTTACATGGTTTCACAAGCTTTGGCTGGAACATTAAAGAAATGGAATATTTTATGCAGGAGAAGATCAAATAAGTGGAATTGTATCTAAATGCTGTCCCTTGAACCAAAAACTGAATGTGAATAGGAATAGTAACTATTTTTCACTTTTTTTCAGGGATTTTATGGTCTGGAATGTCTTTCCTAGCCCTCTGCTCAGGGGATACATTTTTCCCATTTTCAAAGTCCGTCATAAAAATCAATGTCTTGGAAATTCCCCATATGAACTCTGGTTCCCTCCCTCACCTTCACAATATTTATTTTTACATGTTACACTGTTATATACTTTTTTGGTGTTGTTTATATTTTCTCCAATTGTTTCATGAGTACATGTAACACACAGGAGTGCATACAATTCCATCCAGACTCAACATGCTCAACACTTCTTGATATTTTCCATACTACAGAGAGATAATATATACTGATTCTCCCACGGTGGATTTTCTCTTTTCTTTCTGTTAAGATTTTTATTTATTTGAGAAAGTGAGACAGAGATAGTCACAAAGATAGCAAGAGAATACATGAGCAGGGAGGAGAGGGAGGAGCAGACTCTCCACTGAGCAGGGAGCCTGATGTGGGGCTCCATCCCAGGACCGTAGGATCATGACCTGAGCTGAAGGCAGATACTTCACTGACTGAGCCACCCAGGTGCCCCCATGATGAATTTTGAATGTAGGAGCCATTTCAATGAAATGTTCTTCATTTAGGCTGACAGTATGTAAGAGATTTTTTTCATTTTTTGGAATCTATCAGGAGGGTTTTTTTCTGTACTTGATTAAAAATAATTTTTTTAAAATTTTTATTTATTATTTATGATAGTCACAGAGAGACAGAGAGAGAGAGAGAGAGGCAGAGACATAGGCAGAGGGAGAAGCAGGCTCCATGCACCGGGAGCCTGACGTGGGATTTGATCCCGGGTCTCCAGGATCGCGCCCTGGGCCAAAGGCAGGCGCTAAACCGCTGCGCCACCCAGGGATCCCTAAAAATAAATTCTTATTTTGACTTTCAGTTTGAAACTTTGTACTGCTTATTAATGAAATGCATTATATCATCCATGGGTTATACTTTCTTTCTAATGTTTTAGAAGCCCTAAAACACTAATGGTTATTCAATAAACATGCCATTCTTAAGGTATATTTATTTATTCATTTATTTATTTATATTCTTAAGGTTTAATGCCATACATATCACTTAAATGTTCTTCTTCCCACCTGATCTGCAATATCTGGGATTCTGATCTAAGCAGGGCCCTCTGAGCTGGTGGGAAAGGACTCCAGCAAGGGGAACAGGAGAAGGCATTTCTTTTCCATCTATCACTAATCTCATCTTCTGTGTTCAGCATTCCCTCTACAGAGAATTTCACTCACAGAATTAGACAGGAACTCCTTTACAGTGTCTGTTTTAAGAACTAAAGCACATTTGATTTTCTGAGAAATAGGCATCATTTCACCTCACGGAGAGTTTGGGCTTTTGACATATTTCTCATCCTTAAACTGAGTACTTTCTTTAATTGGATAACCTGAGTACAATTATGATTACTTGAAATTTCACAATACATAATTTCCATATTATAGTAATTAATGGAGACCCCTGCCTAAATAAACACATGTTCTTCTCAACTCTATTTCAGTCAAATGTAAATGAAACAAAAATAAAATTTTAAAACGCACCCTGCCTCTCAACAAAATCACTTTCCTGTTTAAATCACTCCTGTTTAAAGAAGGAAATTTTACTCACACAGAAAAAAGCTGCATTCAAATAAACCCAAGAGTTATTACTGGTCTTTATTTTCATTATATGCAAGGAAATGGCCCCTCTGATCATATGTAAGGAGACCTACGAATAGTCATGATTTCCAACATGAATTACACAAGGCTTTGTTCTCTCTTTAAATCATGTCTGTCCCATGCATTTTATAGTAAAAGCTCTGGAGAATGGCATAATAGAAAAGAAAAAAAAACACTCAAATTTCCCATATCTCTATAGACAAAGCTCATTAAAGGTTTGGGATTGAGCATCTGGAAACATCGGGAAAATTTAAAATATGCTCATGCTTAGCTCTTGGTACTATTTGCAACATGGAAAGGTCTTGATTTACACCTTGCGAAAGATGGAGGCAAATGGCTTTACTATTCCATTTAAAAAATCCATGCTGAATTTTTAATATAACTTTAATTCTATTTTATTTTATTAAAGATTTTATTTATTTATTCATGAGAGACACACAGAGAGAGGCAAAGGCACAGGCAGCCTGACATGGGATTTGATTCCGGGTCTCCAGGATCACGCCCTGGGTTGAAGGCTGTGCTAAACCGCTGAGCCACCCGGGCTGCCCATAACTTTTAATTCTATTTTAAACTTTTTTATTTTAAATTGGGTGCTACTTTGCCTCTGAATAAGTGATCAAATCATTCACTACCAGTGGCTTTATGTAAACTGTAGGAACAATATAAACAGAGTAAATTTTGGTTTTAGCAAAATTTATAGTCCCATTCTATATATTCTGGACATCCTCACTGAAACAACAAGCAGTAGCTCAAAATGTTACTACCAGGGCTCATTAGTCTGCAGGTTGGATATAGGACATGTCAAATCCCTTCCCCTGAACCGTAGTAATTAATGACACAGCTATAACAAAGTTTGCAAGTCCTTGCCCTCCTCTTCAGAACTTAAAGCTATCATAGGTTCCTGTGTATGTATCTTTAGTGTCCAGTTCCTAGTTCAGTGTTTAAAAATCCTGCTGATCCTGGAGTTGGAACAAAGCTTTCGGAAGCAATCAACGACTCTTGCCATCACAGGTGCCAAACACACCCAATGTCCTTTTATTTATGGAAATACACACAGATCTATTCTGCATGTGCTCTGAGCACAACACAAATATCACCCCTTTCCCACAGGCAACAGGAAGGATGTGGTTTGAAGGACACGGTTGCTTCATCTGAATGTTCACTCCTTCAAAGACCTCTTGTTTCTACACTGAATCGCTGCACTTTTTTAAAAAAGAAACAACTGGCCTGAAATCCCACTCTTATTTAGCTAAAACTGGCACCGAGGTAGATCGTGCCATATTCTTTTCCCCGCTTACCTTCAGTGTCTGCATGCTGAAAGTGTGTTCATAATCAGAAGGCATTTCCATGAGTGGGTGATCTAGTAATTCCCTACATACACAGGTCATCTGCAACAATAGTACTAAAATCGCCAGATGAAATGGTCAGAATTACCCAGCAGTTTAAAAAAATCAGCTTACTTTGAGTCTAATCCAGGGATAAATATACAGAAAGCTCCAAGCAGTGGAAACTGTAAACATTGTGGAACTGCCCCTGAAACTATAATACAGGCAGGTCTGTCACTGCCAGGAAAACAAACATTTGTGGAATTAGAGGGCATTATCTTGGTTTTTACCTGAATGCGAATGGGGGCCACATAATCAATCACAGGCTACTGTTGAAAATGGAAAAATGTAACATGCAATACAATGGACTCTTTCCATCCCCCCCAAACAACTGTAAACTCAGAACATGCAATCCGCTAAACCTGATCATTAATTCAACATATCCTGCATTCCTGGAGCTCACCCACTTCATCATTTCACTTGCAAACCACCACAGCTCTAAGCATGTACATTCAATCCACAGCCCTGCACCTTTTATTTTCTCCATTATTCTCATCCTTCCCCCTTTCCTGTGTGTTGGACAGATGACCTCTCTTTTTAAGTTTCGCCCCCTGTACCTGTCTGTCATCCCTACTAACCCAGTATTTCAGAGCTCCTAAGAAATATGTTAAGTTTTTCCAATTCTGCAGATTCAGTCTTTTGGGGACTGGAACTTACCTTGGGGAAGATGTATTGTTAGTTACCAATTGCTTCTTCAGCTTTGCACACAAAGTCTATTCTCCCTTTATGATTCCCCTGCAAAGGTACTAGCTTGTGAGGATCTATAATTTGAGAAAACAGCTTTGTCAAGAAGGTGGGTAAATTGCTACTAGTGGTTACTTAGGAATTACTGGAACCTGACTCTTGTGTTTTCTCTAACCGCTTCTCCTTTTTTTCTAATCAGTTTTACTATATGTGACATATGAAAATACTTAGAACTACTGAAGAAGATGTCAAAAGAAAGCAAAATGGGAATAGGATGAAAATATTTTACTGGTAATACAGACCTAAAAATACCACCTTCTGAGAAAGTATAAGCAACTCCATCTATCAGGTGGAATATTACTCCTGCCCCAGGGTATTAATAAGTACCGATCTTTCCCCAGTAGCAACAAATAACTCTTGATCATGTGTGTGCCCTGGTCTTTCAGAAATCCATATCTGGCTCTCAGGTGCCAGGGAAATTTCACCTAGTGTCATGTTTTGTGCTGAGAGTTTTGTGTAGCTTTTGTGTAAACCTTGGGGCTCTAAGACACATTCCAAGCTGAATTTATTTTGAATTCCAAACTGGGTTTATTCCATTCCATTCACTTAAAATTCCTATTGTGATTGGAAAATATACACTTCATTTATCTTTTGTGTAGTGTTCAATGAACCACTTGTCATGTTTCACCCTTGAAAGCTGCGTTTCAATCCGGATGGATCTGTATCAGTTGATTAAAGCTTTGCCATTATATTTGAAAGGAACGTTGTAACATCCACTGTTATCTCTCTCAGCATTCTTTGATACGGTAACATGAAAGTTCTGACACAATAATATGTTGGTTGCTACTCTTTCCCCTACACCTATAGAATTTACTTGTCAGTACACAAAATCATGTTTCAAAAGAAGTAGAAATACATGTACAAAAATCAACCTCTCTCTCCTATTACATCTCTATCACCATATACACAGACATGACATAAAATGTGATCACTTGATTAACTGCTGAGTTAGACATGGATTACTACCATTTATCTAGGGCAGGATGAGTCATTTCAGGACATGGCCTCAAGGAATGTCAACTTTAGAAGAGGAAGGATAAAACTCAAGCCATGGAGCTGGCTCTTTGTTTAGTTGAGGTGGATTTCCTGGACAATGTTTAAGCCAGAAAATGAAAGGTAGCATAAAAGAGTAAACCCACCTGGGGAAAGAAAATGGTATGAGTGCCTCAATCCCTGATGTTTGCCACACAAGACCTTACTACATGGGTCTTTCCTCAGATCTGAAGAAATGTAATTCTCATCCCTAACCAATGATAATAACCACCAACCACATTTATAGTTACTATTTACTAACAATGAGAAACATCTGTGTGGATGTCTATTAAGTTTTGTAGTAGGACAGGCGATGGAACTGTCTATTAAGTAAAATATTTCGATTTCTGCCAAAGGAGTGGCCCCAGCTCCCCACTATGACACTGAAATGTCCAGCAAGGCTCTGGCTACTTAAAAATAATCTGTTCAATGCTTTACTGGTGCCAGCATGACAAAGTCAATACCACTAGCTGCTCAGGAAGTCAATGGCTACTTCTTCAGCTAGCATATGGGCCCAGCATGTGCATAAACCCTACTTAGGGTCCCAGAATTTGCAGTTGAGACATGAATCTAAAAATACTTTTTTAGAACCTCATGATTCATCTCAGATCTTACCCTTGAACTTTCTCTTTTCTTGGAAGATGTACTCATGGCAACTTTTTCATACAAGACAAATGAACATGATTAAGAACACCCATGTCTTTCTGGAACTGAAGACATTTCAATTATTGTTCCCTAAAGAGTCACTCCCTTTTTTTTTTTTTTAAGATTTTATTTATTTATTCATGAAAGACACACAGAGAGAGAAAGAAAGGCAGAGACACAGGCAGAGGGAGAATCAGGCTCCATGTAGGAAGCCTGACGTGGGACTCAATCCCGGGTCCCCAGGATCACACCCTGGGCTGAAGGCAGCGCTAAACCACTGAGCCACCCAGGCTGCCCCCTGACTGTCTTTTGGACAAACATTCTTCAAATATGCTTGTGTGGATGGTTAGAATCAAAGCAAACTAACAAACCTAAACCAAGTTGAGCAAACACACACAGGAACCAACTAAAACCCTCCTATATGCATTCTCATATTCAGAGAGATCTACTTTTCCGTTCCCCCCCTTAGCCACACCTGGGCTCTTCTCTGAGTCCACTCATGTTTCCTAAAGTTCAAGGTCTTCATTAAAAAAAATCCTATTATCTCAGGATCTACTGGCCAGCTTTCTTCATTACCACCTTAACAAATGCTATTCCTTCACTCTCTTATAGAATGCTCTCTTCTAAGGAGCACACTGTTCAACTGTACCCTGTTTCTCTTTGCAAACAGCTGCAACCTGAGTGAGCCCCCCTACATATAACAAAGAGTTTAGCATGTGGTTTAAAGTCTTATTATCCAGTACAAGATCCAGGGTGACTTCAATGTCCTTTTGAATGACTCCCTAACACCGTAGCTTATTCACTATCATGATTCCCACCTCCATTCTGCTTTGGCCAGTTATATTCATAACCATGCACAGGTCAGTTACCTCTATACTGGTTTACTCTGGGATATTCTCCAATGGGCACCCTTCTCCACATTTCATCTCTCAACATCGTATTTCTATCATATCTATTCTACAACCTCGTTAAGGCTTTGAATCTCTTAGAAATAGCATTTTCTTTCAGTTTAACAACTCCTTCTGGCTCTATTTTTTTTTTCTCCCTCTTCATCCTAGACATCATTGCCTATCACTTTGAACGTTCTCTTGTCATTATGCACTGCTTCCCTGAATTCTTGTCCTCCCTCCATATCTCCTGCAAAATTTGAACCCGAGAACCATGCAATTGTTTTATTTCTATGTTCCTATACTTGTGCTGCTAAGTTTTGGAGAACTCCACATGGCTTTGCAGAATGGTACTGGTACAGAGCCCTGGTCTGCAGTATCAGTGGAACCCCAACACTGCCCAACTATCCTACCACATCCACCTTTCCTTCAAACTTTGACTATTCCTTCCAATCCAGTATCGTATATCAACTGTAACTTCCTCACTGTCAGCAAAGTCTTCATTAATTGATTTTATTTTACAGATAAAATAGCCCAACGAAGTGAGCTCTTTCAACTTCTTCTCCTATCTCTCAATTTATTTTAACCTGGTTCTTTGCCTCTCAGTTCATTAGAAAAGGTATCTTTTCTCCTGTCCAACATTGATCTTTTGACCTTTCTTCTCAACTCTACCCTCTTCCTCTTTAACCTGCACTATAAGGTAGTTCATTCTGCATGCAAACCCTTAGCTACTCCCAGTGTGCTGGTTTCTACAAAGTGTTGTGCTAGAGCTGGTGGCTGATTCTGTGTCTCTTCCCTTATCTGCATCAGTAATGTCACACTGACAACTGATGTCAGCCATGGTGGGAGTACTGACAACATGGCAATAGGCCAAAGCTACAAATTGGGTGTTTGGTCATCAACTCCACCCCAGGGAGCTGGTTTGTGAGGATACCACTGCACATAAGCCCTGCTCAAAAGAAACAAAAATACTGACAAAAAAAAAATCCTTAAAGTTAGACTATGTCCCCTTTGAGTTATATTATCCTCTCTCCTTTATGTTCTACTTAAAAATGTGGTGTGTACTCAATCATTCCCTCCTAACCAATCTAAGTATGCCTTTAATTCTTGCCAGTTCTTCACTGAAGTTGGTATTCCCGAGGTAATCAGTAACCACCTAGTTGATAAATCTAATTGCAATTTTGCAGTTATTACCAACAATCTGATTCTATTGGCAGCTCCCTCTTTATAATTCACTTGCCTTGGCTTCCAGGATATCGTCATTTCTTGAATTTCTCCTTGTCATTTCTTCTCAGGGACCATTATTTTGTGTTCTTTCCTCAGACTGACCCCTACACATTTATTCGATGCAGTAGTTAGTATCTGTTTCTCTCTTTAGACAGGGACCTCTCAGAAGGCCAGACTGTTCTTTCTCGCTCACAAGTACACACCTTGGGGAGCTCTGGGGTGGCTCCATCTGTTAAATGTCAGACTCTTGATTTTGGCTCAGGTCATCATCTCAGGGTCATGGGAGCCCTGCATAGCTCTCCAAGCTCAGCAAAGACTCTGCTTGAGATTCTCTCTCCCTCTGCTTCTTCCCTTGCCTTCTATCTTTCTCTAAATAAAGAAATAAAATCCTTAAAAAAAACCCCCACAAAACCTTAAAAAAAGAACAATAAGTGTGCAGCCGGCAGTTTATGTCATGCTAGCAGTGCCAGTCCTGTGAATATTTACTGAATGCATGATTACAGATCCTGGGGACTTCCAGGATTTCTTCAGGTGGGGAAACTGGTAGAACCCTAGATTTCCTGCAGACAAGCAGAAAGCAGTTTTAGGGCAGGAAATTAAGTCTCTGACAGAGACGTAACCTGATTCAGGAAACATCACAGGTGAGGCACAGACAGAATTACTCAAATGATATAAGAGAAGTTTGTTGTCCTCACAGGACTTCTCACTTAAAGATCAAGGTTTAAAATCATAAAGAGCTATGTACATTTTTCTAGTTCTTATGCTCAGTCTTTATGTATGCTCAAATAGGATAACAATATAATTTATTATGCAAACTGGGGCATATCTGTCAGTGAAAGGAAGTGATATTAATAATAATGCCACAACAACACAGATAAACAGTGGAGACCTCCAGATAACTGGGACACATGATCACCTTAGCTTCAGTTGACGGAGCAGAACAAAATAGGTAAAGGCCAAATTCTCTGTTCGTGGGAGAATGTGATTAGAGTCAGAGAATGACCAGATCCGTTACAGAAGAAAGCTTCTTATATTGTGGTGTCGGTATTTGAAACTATGGGATGAGGAATGTATCTGCAATGACCATCACAGATAATATAACTGCATTGATCAGCCTGCATTTTATCCAGAGAATCTGTTGTTTATCATGCTATTTGATCCCCATGATAAACCTAGATTCCTCAAAAAGCTCTGGGCCCCACACAATAGCAGAGTAAAGGAAGAACCAGATATAGACCACCCCTAGAGAATCTATTGTTTAATTAGAAAGCAAAATATTGTCCATATTTATGGATGAAGAAACTGGCACCCAGAATTCAGAAATGTAGATCACAAATTGCATAGCTGGAACTCTGAATCAGATCAGAGATTGGTTCATTTGCTCAGCTGTCTTGGAAAACAGGGATGGCACACCTAAAAGTATTTTATGTCCTTGTCTACTACCACACAGAAATGCCCATAAAGAACATTTACACAATCTTTGCAGAGGCAGGCTGTGTCCAGGATTAGTTTGTATTGTCTGTGCAGACTTCCTTTTTAGGTACTGAGAGCTGGCCTTGTGACAAGGATTTAAAGGGGCTTTAAAATGCCAAACACACAACTTCTGACTGGCTTGTTGCTGTATCATACCTCTGTTTAAATCCTGGGTAAATTAAAAGAGCAAAAATATATCCTTTACTGTGTGGTCAAATTTCACTTGGGGGAACAAAGAAAGAGTCCAGCTGTGGTCACTGTAGTCTCAGGGATAAGAGGCCACCTCTACCACACAAAATGTGGGTATTTCTCCACGATTTTCCATGAAATATTTCACCTTACAGTTAACAGTTGAATTCTAATTTATTAGTGCTTTGGGAGTCCTCTTCAGTCTTTACAAGATAGATTTTTCGCTGTTCTCAAGTTCTTAAGGGAACTCGTTTTTCAGATTGCAATTAGGGTGTTAAAGGCAATATGCCGGGATCCCTGGGTGGCGCAGGGCTTTGGTCCCTGTCTTTGGCCCAGGGCGTGATCCTGGAGACCCGGGATCGAATCCCACATCGGGCTTCCGGTGCATGGAGCCTGCTTCTCCCTCTGCCTGTGTCTCTGCCTCTCTCTCTTTCTCTCTCTGTGACTATCATCAATAAATAAACTTTAAAAAAAATTTAAAAAAATAAATAAAGGCAATATGCCATCATGCTGTATTCTAAATGTGGGCAAGAGGAACACATTACAATGTTGAGGCTTTTTGGTAGTCAAACTCCCCCCTGTCCCCTGTTACAAAGACCTCTGGGTTTTCATTAATTCCAGAGACAGACTTCTATTAGTATAAGATCCTAGTAATCAACTCAAAGGTGAATTTTGGTATTTTCAAAATACTGTTTTTCACTTGTTTTACAGAAATATTTCCTAAGTAGGAGATAATCTTCACACTATCTTTCTGTCTTCTGAGAAGAATTCTGTAAAGGACAAAGGGAAAATTAAAATAGCTCACCAATCAATGAAGTCATTCAAATCACAAGCAAGGATAACTAAAATAGAAGACTCTGAAAGTTACCTAAAATTGATCAGAGGCCGAGTTAACTGAGACAGTAACAATCAATGAATGTTTGTTTGTTTTAACATCTACAGATCTCTTGATCCTCTTCTCATGACAAAGATGAATAAGATATGTAATTGAGATAAAAGGAATTATTCTCTTTCTAGATTGTCTGAGAGTTTCTCCTAAAGGAAGAACTTATTTTGTTGGGAACATTTCTGAACAAGCTTCTGAAAAGCTGAGCTGATGGGGAGCCTTGGCCTAGGAGGGGCTGCCCTGAGTGAGCTCTGGGCAGGGATCTGGCTGTAGCTTTAAAGGGAAAAAGGAAGATAAAAGAGGCAGAGGGAGAGAGACCAATCAGGAACTCAGGATTGGGTGGAAGGAGGTTTGTTGTGTTGTTGTTGTGTGTGTTGTTTTCCTTTCCTGGAAACCCTTCAAGTCTTTGATAAATCATCAAATTCCAGGGAAAGTTGAAAGAAAATTGTGAAGGGATTGAGTGGTGTGTGGGGGTGCTAAATCATTACTAGCTACACAGAGTTAGGAATGAAGACATTGGTGATGACAAAGAAATAAACCCATGAGTAAATTCCAGGGCTTGTAGGGAGAACTCTGGACTCTAAGAGGATGCAAAGGTGGATGTGGTGAATACTGTTCATCAAATCTTGGAGGAGCAAGAAACTCTTACCACCAAGGTGACAGATACAGTCTATGCACGACCCCAAAGCCTCATGGTGAGGAGGGCAAGACAGATGGGCAAGCAATGAACAAAACCTTGATGGTCTCACCTGCCTCAGAGTGGCTATATCTGTACAATGTTGTGGGGCCCCGGGGTAGGGCTCCCTTATGCTACCTTGGGACTCAGGGAGGTGTCACCCGGGAGGTGGCTTTTATGGTAGGTACTGCAGGATGAGCATCAGTGGTCACATAATTTTGAAAACTCAGGACCATATTCCTTCAATTCCCTCAAAAGAAGCCAAAAAAAAAAAAAAAAAACTGGAAAAGAAGAGGATAGAGCTTTCCATATAGCATGAAGGAAGTTGGCCAGGGACACACACAGGAATGGGGGAGGGGGGCAGGCAGTAAAAGGTGCTGGGCACATGGCTGAGGAGTGCTCAGATGTAGCACCTAAAGGCTCTAGATATTGTCCTTATGCTTAGGAAGAAGCAATTTCCCCAAATGAGACATAAGAAAATTTATTAAATTACTTAATCTGAGCTATTCAATTACAGTCATCTAATTGTCCATACTCTACTTGGTTAAATAATACTCAGTAAATTATTTTAATATGCATGTTTAATTGAAGTTTATGTCTGAAGTAAACCTCAGCCTCCCTCCCCTCGTGTCAGATACAAAGACCCAGATACATCTCCTTCTAGAGTTTTAATAATCTTAATCATTTACGGTGCTCTGTCATTACTTTGGCAGTACTGATGTATTTTCTTGCATTATCTGCCTTACCACTGATATGAAATTACTATGACTTTATGGAATTTCCTTAGATCAGGGAATTCTGTCATGACTGATCTTGATACGAATATAGTTACATAGACGAAATATAGATATCAATAGATGGAAGGACTTAAACAGTCCTATCTTTTAGTCTTGAGTTGGGATATGAAACTGTTTAATTTACAAAGGCTTATTCCTGGGGTCCCCTGAAAAGCTCAACAACATTATTCAGTCTTCAAGGTCAATGTTGGCAAAAAGAAATTGCCATAACAAACACTATAATCAGTGCTTTTCTTGTCTGACTGGGGTATAGGAGGACTGCAGTTTCCTTTAGTAGTATCCCATGATATAAGGACATCTCATGCCAAATGCCAACTAATATCACTTTTAGCTTACCATGACATGGATATTGTTTTGATTTATTATAGTGACTTTTTAAAAACACTTAGGCGTTAAAGATAAAGTAAAACAAGGTCACTTTGCTATTGAGTTAATATTTGTTAGTAGTAAAGAATTTAGGTATATCAATGGTTATCTCTTTAAGCTTATCTGAAATTTAGCTACTTAATAAAATCTTACAACAAATCATAAATTGCAGAAATTGCCTTACAGAGAACTCTTTTTAAAAAAAATTTTTTCTTTTATTTATTATTTATGATAGTCACAGAGAGAGACAGAGAGAGAGAGAGAGAGGCAGAGACATAGGCAGAGGAAGAAGCAGGCTCCATGCACCAGGAGCCCGATGTGGGATTCGATCCCAGGTCTCCAGGATCGCGCCCTGGGCCAAAGGCAGGCGCCAAACCGCTGTGCCACCCAGGGATCCCAGAGAACTCTTAATAGTCTGTCTCTGAGAAGAGGACTTCCAAAAGCAGACAAGACAATGAACAGGATAAAAGGACTTGTAAAATCCTTTCAGCAGTTCCATGTCTACAAGAAGGATTTCATTCATTCATTCAATCATCATTCATTCAATCACTCATTCATTCATTATTTCAACAAATACACACTCTCTCAACATAGTAAGGGCTACTTTAGTTTGGGGCATAGAGGTAAAATAGATAGACAAAGTCAGTAATTAAAAAGGATGTATTCCAACAGGAAACATAAAACTGCAACTGAATTTGTATAACATTAGCTGCTTTACTGAAAACATAAAGCAGGGTACATGGATCAAAGGAGCAACTGGAAAAAAAGAGGATCAGGTGTCAGGATTATGACAACGTTAAACCCAGTGGTTAGTGAAAGCTGCCTAAGGTGGAGATAGCTGAGCAGTCCCCTGCTCCCCAGAGGGCAGTCTGTGAGAGCATATTCTAGACAGGGAACACAGAACAAAGGCCTGGGATGGGGACAAGCTTAATGTGCCCAATAAGCCACAAGGTCAACAGGAGTGTGTTTGAGGGCTCAAACCTTGGATAAATACTGAGTTTAGCTGCAGAAAATAGGAAGAGAAGAAAGCATTATATTTTTCAGGATATGCAAATGACCCGGGGGGACTAGATGGAAAGAGTTAAGTTTTGGGTAAGCTCTTTTGCTTTTAATGGCAGTGTCTTCTTGCCAATGCGGACCTTGAAGGCTAGTTAATGTTGTTGAACTTGTCATGGGACCTGAAGAACAAACCATTATGGATAAACATGCTAATTGCCCAATGAAAGACATGGATAAATAACTTCAAGGTGACCTTTGGCCCTCAGGCTCAGAAACCATTTCTACAACCAAGTGGAAGACAAGCTGGGCATTTGTGAATATTCCTTCACTAATTAACCATTCTAGCTTCTGAGGAACAGCTGTCTTAAGCTACCTTGTATATTTCACAAAAGAAATTGAAATATATATCTTATTCCTAAGCACCATTTCCAGGATAGAAGAAAAGCTTTCTCTGTATCTTTTGGCTGGGCTCACAAAATCATATTCTTTTGGATATCCTAATTTCTCAGAAAATTAATTTTCCATTTCTTCATGGAATGTTTAATGCTTACATTTTAAGGGTTTTTGTTCTTCAAAAATCTACATTCATAGTAACTCTGCCAAGGCATTATTATAATTTGAAATATATTTTCTTTCTTGGTTCTGAGGAGTGAAAAAACTAAATAATCTGACATTAGGAACTGCATTCTAAGGCAATGCAGATATGATAAATCTTTAGCTATTTAAGAGGGTATTCACTGCATGGTCACTTATTATGTTGAAAATATTTAAACACTGAGATTGTTATAAATGCCCAACAATAGAAACATATTCAACTAGATGAAAGACTATATTTCCTGAAATATATATCAGACAAAATGAGAATTATGAGTTAAATGAAGCAATGTGAAAGGCCACACTATGATGGGAAATTTAATTAAGTTTTGTAAAAGATATGTAAACCTTTATACACACTCTGATCATGAATAGGAAAAAGGATAAAAATGTTAAAAGCTGAGTGAAATTATATATATTTTTTCTATTTTCTAAAAAAATATATAATGTTATATTGCTAGCATTGGATTTTGTTTTGTTTCATCTATTGGTCATATACTTATTTTTTTACTTAAATTCCAGTTAGTTAACATAGAATGGAATATTAGTTTCAGGCATACAATATAGTGATTCAACACTTGCATACATTGCCCAGTACTCATCAAAACAAGTGCACTCCTCAAAAACAGACACAGAGGTCAATGGAACAGAATAAAGAACCCAGAAATGGGCCCTCAACTCTATGGTCAACTCATCTTTGACAAAACAGGAAAGAATATCCACTGGAAAAAAAGATAGTCTCTTCAATAAATGGTGCGGGGAAAATTGGACAGCCCTGTGCAGAAAAATGAAATTGGACTATTCTGTTACACCAGACACAAAGATAAACTCAAAATGGTTGAAAGATCTAAATATGAGACAAGAATCCATCAAAATCCTAGAGGAGAACACAGGCAACACCCTTTTTGAACTTGGCCATAGTAGCTTCTTGCAAGACACATCTATGAAGGCAAAGGAAACAAAAGCAAAAATGAACTGTTGGGACTTAATCAGGATAAAATGCTTCTGCACAGCAAAAGAAAAAGTCAACAAAACCAAAAGACAACCTAAAGAATGGGAGAAGATATTTGCAAATGACATGTCAGATATAGGGCTAGTATCCAAGATCTATAAAGAACTTATTAAATTCAACACCCAAGAACAAAAAATCCAATCATGAAATGGACAGAAGACATGAACAGAAATCTCACAGAGGAAGAAATGGCCAACAAGCACATGAGAAAATGCTCTCCATCACTTGCCATCAGGGAAATACAAACCAAAACCACAGTGAGATCCCACCTCACACCAGTGAGAATGGTGAAAATTAACAAGACAGGAAACAACAAATGTTGGAGAGGATATGGAGAAGGGGGGACACTCTTGCACTGTTGGTGGGAATGCAAACTGGTGCAGCCACTCAGGGAAACAGTATGGAGGTTCCTCAAAGAGTTAAAAACAGAGCTACCCTACGACCCAGCAATTGCATTACTGGGAATTTACTCCAAAGGTACAGATGTAGTGAAATGCTGGGGCACCTGCACCCCGATGTTCATAGCAGCAATATCCACAATAGCCAAACCGTGGAAGGAGCCTCAGTGTCCTTCAACAAGTGAATGGACAAAGAAGAGGTGTGGTGTACATATACAATGGAATATTCCTCAGCCATCAGAAAGGAAGAATATCTACCATTTGCTTCGACATGGATGGAACTGGAGGGTATTATGCTGAGTGAAGTTAGTCAATTGGAGGAGAATCATCATATGGTTTCACTCATAGGTGTAATATAAGAAATAGTGAAAGGGATTATAAGGGAAAGGAGGGGAACTGAGTGGGAAAAATTAGAGAGGGTGACAAACCATGAGAGACTCCTAACTCTGGGAAACCAACAAAGGATTGTGGAAGGGGAGGTGGGCGGGGGGTTGGAGTTACTGGGTTATGAGCAATGAGGAGGGCACATGGGCTCATCCCACGTGATGGGATGAGCACTGGGTGTTATACTATATGTTGGCAAGTTGAATTTAAATAAAAAAATATAAAAAACCCCCATAAAACCAAGTGTACTTCTGAATCCCTTCACGTATTTCACCTATCCCCCACCCCCCTCCCCTGACTCAAATATCCTGCAGGCCACAGCTTCTCCCATGTTCCAGAATTACTACAGTGAAATACTGAAATACTTTTTAAGGAGATAAGTAGCTATTTTGCTTGATAAAATATTCCATAATATTTATTTACCAAGTTAGAGACAGATTGAAGGAAATAGCTAAATTAGTATACATGAAGGCATTTAATGTCTATAACTGTGTAAAAAATTGCTCCAAGGCCAAAGATAGCCGGTACTCTACTATATTAAGTTGTCCCAAGGTATGTTTATTTTCAATCTATGCTTATGTTTAGCTACAGAGTTAGGGATAAAGTAGGATAAGTGAAGGTATTTAATTACTGTTTTCTCTTATACACTCTCAGCAGAATAAGTGCTGACAAACTCTGTTGCCCAGAAAATGTCTATTGGAATTATTGAGAATAAAAAATAGAAAAGCAAGGAAAAAACGGAGGATTTATTTACGTCCTTTTTAAAAGCCAGCTCCTCTGTGTTATTAATGTCTTTGTAGGACCAGGACCATACATCTGCGTAAAAAGTTTGAGATTGTTCCTAAAGTTTTCTTCCAACATTCATTGGTATATTCATTTGAAAATGGAGATTTTATTTACTTCTAAAACAAGTATCTCATTATTCAGAATATCCAGGTTTGTTGGGACACCTGGGTGGCTCACTTGGTTAATTAAGCATCCCACTCTCGATCTCAGTTCAGGTCTTGATCTTGGGATCATGAATTCAAGCCCTGTGTTGGGCTCCACACTAGGTTTGCAAAACTAAACAAACTGAAGGGAACTTTACAGAAACAATAGTTACCAGTTTTGCTGAGACTCATCACACAGTCGTATAAAAGCTATGTGTCTTTCCATCCAGAGATTCAGATTTTTTTTATTGCCCAGCTAATTTATTTCCAACTTATAAACAAGACAGCAGATCAGTTTGTGCATATGCAGGTGTTTAAATCTAGAGGGAGAAATGTCTGGAAGCCTTTTGGATAGGACAATTAGAATTCAAAATAGTGAAGGAAATATACAGCACTTACTGTATTCTTCATCTAGCTCATTTCATCTAATTGTCCAAATTACTAAATGACACATTTATCCCCCTCTTACGTGGCACATTAACCAGTTTGTAAGATTAGTTCATAAGTCCACAGCCACCTAGAAAATGTTGAGGCAGCGCATGTGCAAGATGGCCTGCCAGACTCCAAGTCTTTGCTCTATTATTCACTGCCTTCACTTTTTTCACACAAGCTGAAGAATATCACGGTTTTTCACATTTCCCTGGAAATTACTCATGATAATAAATCTCGTTTTTGTAGTACCTCCTTAGTACTTCCCAACATCACACATAGACATGTTTGTATGTCTGCACGTGCATGTGCACACACGTGTGGAGGGGATGGGTGAAGCAGAAATTTTACAGAGAGAGTAAAATTTTTTTCTAGATGCTGAATTTCAGGAAGTATTGGAAATCCTCATGGCTAACAAATTCTATCCCTTCAAAACCCACAAGGAGATGGTTGTTCTAACCTGGGAGATGGTGCATGACAATAGCATTTCAGGCATTATATAATTTGGAGTGAGGAGATGGTCTGCACATTGGGTTATGGGATGTCCTTGCTGTGTTCCAGCATCTTTAGAATCTCTTGGAAGCTGAAAAGGTATTCTTTCCCTCAGTTAATATTCCTTCCATCTCAATAAATTAGCCATCCTCCTTGACGTTCAAACTCCTCTTTTCAGATTTAAAATATTTATTTAAGATTTTATTTATTTACGCATGAGAGACACAGAGAGAGGTAGAGACATAGGCAGAGGGAGAAGCAGGCTCCCTGTAGGAACCTGATGTGGGACTTGATTCCAGGACCCCAGGATCACACCCTGAGCCAAAGGCAGACACTCAATCACTGAGCCACCCAGATGACCCCAGATTTAAATATTTACTTGTAATTTCTCTAGTATCTTCAGTATCATCTACCTCTCTCATTCATTTCACAACTTTGCATCCTAATGGTGTATGAAAGCTTATTTAGCATCCCGAGGTAACTTAAACACCTTGCACCTATTGGCCATAGAGCTCCAGTGCTCAGAATAATGTCTATATTTCTTATTTTGAAAATCAAGGCCATTGGATATATATAGTGAATCTTTCTCCCAGCCTGTCATTTTTCCTCCTTAACATACTTTTGTGGGTTGATTTGTGTCCTTCCCAAAAGATGTGTTGAAGTCTGACCCCAGGACCTCAATATGCGATCTAATTTATAGTAGCATCTTAAGAGAGGTAATTGAGTAAAAATAGGGTCACTAGGATAGGGCCTAAACCATTGTGAATGCTGTCCCTATCAAAAGTGGAAATTTGGACACAAACACGTGGGAGAGAGCCATGTGAAGATGATGGCAGAGATTGGGGTGATACATCAGCTTGTAAGCTGAGGACACCAAAGGTTGATGGCAGCCCCATGATGCGAGGAAACAGGCATGGAACACATTCTCCCTTCCAGCCCTCAGAAGGAACCGGCTCTGCCAAGCACTGTGATTTCAGACTTCAGCCTCCAGAACTCTGAGACAATACATTTTTCTGGATAAGCCCCTCCGTCTGTGATATTTGATAACAGCACCCTAATAAAGTAATAACTTGAACTACGCTCAAAGAGGGCGATTTGCTTTTCCTCAGCCATGTTCCATACTTCTACTTTTCAAACTTTATTTCATGTATGCCTAGAGAATTCCTCATTATCATTTATGATTAGCCTGAAGATGATTTCCACCGTAAACTCTGAAAAATTGCTAGCTAGAAGAAATTTATTTCCTCCACGCTCCCTGTAGCACTTTATTTATTTTTTGTTTTTTAAGATTTTGTTTATTTATTCATGAAAGACACACAGAGAGAGAGAGAAAGGCAGAGACACAGGCAGAGGGAGAAGCAGGCTCCATGCAGGGAGCCCGATGTGGGACTCGATCCCGGCTCCCTAGGATCAGGCCCTGGGCTGAAGGCTGCACTAAACCGCGAGCCTCCTGGGCTGCCCCCCCTTTTTTTTACTTTATTTGTATCTTTATGGTAAATGTTAATAAATTCTACCTTGCTTTGTTGTTACTTGTATGTATGTCTTCCTCTAATAAATAAACCAAGTCCTTTGGGGGCGAGGACTACCTCTTCATCCTTCCTGTACTGCTCTGGTCACAGTGCTCTGTATTGAGAAGGTATTTCATGTTTATTTTGTCACCTGAGTTGCACAAGAGAAGTCTAGCTACTTGGGAAAAGGTTGTGGTGAATTGTTTTTCTGCTTCCATGACAAGAAGCTAAAAACATACTTCTGATGCTTTATTCTCCACTCCATGTCCTCTCAGGTTAGATCTTCTCCCTGGATCTCAGATAACACATTTTCCCTTTTTGTAATCAATACAAAAATTCAAATTAGAGTTTGGCCAAAAGGTCTTTTCTTAGACCGATTCATCAGTTCAGTTGGAAGAAAGAATTGCCCACTCATTCATCATTTCCCTGGCCAGCACCTCATTACTGGTTTAATCCCATGGCTCTTGACTGGTACTGGATGCAGACACACTTTAATATTTGCACATGATGTTGGTCTGCATGTGCACTTACTTCTGCTCTTCTTGGTAAATTGACCTTCAAAGTTATTTATGTGGAAATCATAGTTGATATAGGATATTTCCAAAAAGTTACGGGAGGGCATTTCCAAAAATTTTCATGCCAGCATTTCTTCTTTAAAATGAACAAAGCTGGATCAGTCCTCTGAGACTTTCATGAAAAGCCTACAGGTGAAATGTGTACTACCACCCAAAGAACTAGTGCCCTAAAGTTATGGCACTCTCTTCCAGCTAAAATGTCAAACTGGATGCAAAAATGAATTGCTCCCACATTACTTAATAAACAAATACATTCTGAATAGGAGTGAATCAAATACAAGTTTTATTTTTTAAAAAAGATTTTATTTATTTATTCATGAAAGACAGAGAGAGAGAGAGAGGCAGAGACATAGGCAGAGGGAGAAGCAGGCTCCATGCAGGGAGCCCAATGTGGGACTTGATCCCGGGACTCCAGGATCACGCCCTGAGCTGAAGGCAGTCACTCAACCACTGAGCCTCCCAGGTGTCCCTAGTTTTTTTTTTTTGTTTTTGTGTTTTTTTTTAAGATTTTCTTTCTTTATTTGTCACACACACACACACAGAGCAAGTGATAGCATAAGCAGGCAGAGCGGCAGGCAGAAGGAGAGGGATAAGTAAGCTCTCCGGTGAGCAGGGAACCTGATGAGGGGTGGATCCCAAGACCTTGGGATCTTGACCTGAGCCGAAGGCAGACCCTTAACCGAGTGAGCCACTCAGGCACCCCTCAAATACAAATTTTCAGTGGATTCATCAACAAATGCTTACAAGATGACATTATTACTTATTAAAGTTATATCACTTATTTACTGATTTGTACTTATTATGTTATCATCTCACAAAAGCAGTAAGACTTCACTTCCTTTAACTTGAATAAGAGGACATGTATTTGGGGGTGAAAAGAAAATGGAAGCTTGCCAGGTAATAGTCAATAGTTGGGTGCCTTTTGTGAATTTCTTGATTTCGTCATCATTCCTTATACTTCTACCCAAGACAATAAAGATCCTATTAATAAGTACTCATCATTTTGTTTTCCTTCCTTAACATAATACCACCCGAATGTGATGGGAACCCAGAGTGGACTCCTGTATTTTTCTGTTAGTCCGTAGGCACAGGAGCAGTGCAAGCTAACTCATCTAGCTGCAAGTATGTGGGGATATGCAATCTCCAGACAATTTAGAAACTTCCTCTGTCATCCTAGGAACCAGATACTGATGTAAACTTGCAAGACAATGGAGCAAAATAGAGTTTCCCAAGAGAGCAAAAATATGGCTTATCCACACTGCTCCCTTCACATAACATTGAGCCCAGTGCCATGCCTAATGAGGGGCCTAGTTAATACATTTATGGGGTAAGGATACAATTTTGAATTAATTACAACCACATGTGATATAGGAGGATGGGAAAACAGCCCGTGAAATTTTGGAAGCAGTTTAAAATGTTATCAATCTACGTATGATATCTATTGAAGACTATGCACGAGGCTGAAATAAAAACACTGAAAATCAAGACAAAGTGACGTTACATGCCACTTTTAGGAATACAGATTCAGGTCTCTACAGAAACTCAATGGACTGAATTCATATTTTAAGTTATTATGTACCAAACAAGGTGAATTTTCTTTTTGTAAATGTGAAACTGATTTAGTATAGAAGACAAGAAATTTCTACAACTCTTTATAATACTGAAGTTTCTTTTTGCATGTCCCTTATGAAATTAAAGTGGAGAAAACAAGAATAAAGAGAAAGACAATGCCTACTTTTCTAGACATAAAGTGACACATGTGTAATATATTGTGAATAACATCTGTGAAAGCTCGAGTAGCACCCATTGCTCAGCAAAGATAAAAATCTGTGTATAAAAGTGTTCAAAACAAGAACTACCTACAGTCTTCTCCTTTCACAGGAAAGTTAGGATTGAATCTGAGAGAGCCATGGTTACGAGACAAGTAGAAAACTCTCCAGAACTATTGTTAGAAGGGTTGATTTTAGTTTTCCCCAAATACTGTTCTCAGTCTGAAATTCCACAGTTAATTTAATTGCACAATTGATCAATGATTAATTTAAGCACCACATTCCTTTAATGGTAAAGATTTCAACCCGAGAACAACATTCATCAAGGATCCACTGTAGGTTTAATGCTATCTCTGGAAAAGTATTTAAATAAAGCATTAACTGACATGGCCCCTTCTCAAGGTGCTTACCCTCCAGCCCAGAACGAGGAATGTAACACACCTGGAACTATTAAGAAAGTCATAATAGAATCTTTTGGAGTTGACTTAGGTTGATTAGTGTGGACCAGAGCAAATACGTTACACAGGAGAAGGGGACTAAATCTAGTTTTTGAAGAACAGGTAAGATTTGGATAGTTGATAAGGAGTCTAAAGAATGTTCCAAGTGAAATAAATAGTATGAGCAAGGGATAGAGCAAGAAAGAGCAAACTGATATTTAAGTCTGTAGGAGTCCAGGCTGCTCAGAACACTGGTTGGGTCAGAAAGGAATGGGGGTGGGGGGTGGGGAGATGGTCACTGAAACTATGCTCCCCATAGCAAACAAAGTGCCCGCCCTCCCTCTCTTTCTTTCTTTCTCTTTCTTTCTTTCTTTCTTTCTTTCTTTCTTTCTTTCTTTCTTTCTTTCTTTCTTTCTTCTTTCTTTCTTTCTTTCTTTCTTTCTTTCTTTCTTTCTTTCTTTTCTTTCTTCTTTTTCTTTCTTTCTCTTTCTCTTTCTTCTTTCTTTCTTTTTTCTTCTCTTTCTTTCTTTCTTTCTTTCTTTCTTTCTTTCTCTTTCTTTCTTTCCTTTTCTTTTTGATTTTATTTATTTCAGAGAGAATGAGATTGGGAGAGATCACAGAGGGAGAGAGAGAAGCAGACTCACCACTGAGCAGGAAGCTTGATGCAGTACTCAATCCCAGGACCCTGAGATCGCGATCTGAATCTAAGGCAGGCACTTTGCTGTATGAACCACCCAAGCTCTCTTCCAGAGTCAATTTAACCAGCATGCCTCTAGACATTTTGCTATCAGTTCACAAGCAAAAGCCATCTTGAGGGAGGTGTGCGGCCTCCTGTTTGTGGGGCTCTTCTCTGACTGGTCCTGCAAAGGACTGTAGTAGGACATGACAAAGATTGCAAGCCTCCCACAGACAATGCAATCCCATGAAGGACAGACAGAATCAGGACACAGAAATTCTCAAAAGTTTGATTGGTGGGCCAATGTGAGGAGGAGATGCTCAGGAGTCACAAGTACAGAGCCCTGTGCTTCAGTTCAGGAAACTAACTGCAGAGGAGAGTGCCTGGGTGGCCCAGTGGTTGAGAGTCTGCTTTTGGCTCTGGGCATGATCCAGGGCCCTGGGATGGAGTCCCGCATTGGGCTCCTCACAGGAAGCCTGCTTCTCCCTCTGCCTATGTCTCTGCCTCTCTCTCTCTCTGTGTCTCTCAGGAATAAATAAATAAAATCATAAAAAAAAGAAGGAAAAAAAACCCTAACTGTAGAAATAAAGGCAGAGTATAGCCTCAATAAAGGACATCTAAATGGTGGGAAAACAGCCTTAGGAACTTTAATTGTTATGAAGAAGATAAAGAAGAGTAAACAAAAGACAAGTGTATAAATTGCTGATACACACAGTCAATTGATTTTAACCCACATGTGGAATGTCAGTAAAACGAGGGAGATGACAGCTCTCTTTTCCTCCAAGAGCTTCCAACCAGAGCTAGTTTTATGTTCAAGTGAGGGATGTGCCTTTTAAGACAGAGGTCACAAACAGTAACGTGTCTAAAAGATGTCAGGTAACTCAGATGAGTAATAACTTCAAGGAGCAGGAACAATGGGAGAACAAGCCAAATCAATGAAATAAAGGCCCTTCAGATCTTTCTTTTTTTTCCTCCCAAATACTCAAGGATTAAAAGCCAAGCTGTAGGCTATGGGTTTATGACATCTGGTTTAATAGGAACATGCCCACAAAGGGCATGTTCTAGAGGTTACAGGATGCTAATGGGAACTCAAAACTCCCTATCGGAGAGAGGATGGATGAAAAAGATTTACCCAGGAGAAGGTTTATTTGACAGCTCCTTTCAGATTTCTGAAGGCTTTCAAGTCAAAGTGGAATTAGATTTGTTTGTGATCCGTCCAGAGGGTAGGTACCAGCAGATGAAACTGACCAGTTTCAGTCACTTCACCCAGTGAAGTGGTGGGTTTCCGGTCACTGAAGGTGCTCACACAGATTAAATGAACATTCAGTGAGGCTGTTATACAGGGAATAACACACAGTGGGTGGGATGTTGGGATGATAGCCTCTGAAGTCCTCTGCAAATCTAAAATTCTAACACTGGATGACATCGAGGTCCCAAGTGGGAAAGGATGGAAAAGAAAAGGTACAGGGGCTGATGAGGGAAGAGCCCAGAGTGTTGGTCCAGTATTTCTTTCATGAGCCTCTAGTTATCAGGCACCATCTTTGTAAATGAAAGAATGAATTAAAGATCTAAAGGCATAGGAATCCAGGAAGGATTCTCTTCTAGTGAAGGAAAATACAATCCTGCTGAATGGGAAGTATACTAAGCCTAGGAAAAAGAAAACACAAAAGAAAATAAATCTAACTTTCTTCCCTAATTTCTTTTTTTTAAATTTTTTTATTTATTTATGATAGTCACAGAGAGAGAGAGAGAGAGCGAGAGAGAGAGGCAGAGACACAGGCAGAGGGAGAAGCAGGCTCCATGCACCGGGAGCCCGATGTGGGATTCGATCCTGGGTCTCCAGCATCACGCCCTGGGCCAAAGGCAGGCGCCAAACCGCTGCGCCACCCAGGGATCCCTCTTCCCTAATTTCTTAAGGCTGGTTCCAAATACAGTTCTGATAGTCTAATATTTGGAGGGTTTTTGTCATGAATTTCTGTTCAGTGCTGTGAGGCTGAAGACATGCTTTCTCCATATTCCTTTTGGCTATGTCATTTGGTACAACCAATTTACAAACACTTAGCAAGCATTCTTATCTTTGATCAGATAATTCCACTTCTGAGAATTTGCACAAAGGAAGCAATGTGAACTAGAGAAAAAAATACTTTATGCGCAAAGATGTATACCACAAGGACAGAGTTCACCTATGAATAATTAGAAATAAACAGTATAAAGTCACTTGCTTTAATCGCCTCAGGCTCCTATAATAAAATACCACAGACTGGGTGGCTTAGACAGCAGAAATTTCTATCTCACAGTTCCGGAGGCTGGGAAGTCCAAGACCAAGGTGCCCACAGATTCAGTCTAGTGAAGGCTTTCTTCTTGTGGCTGGCAAATGGCCATCTTCTCACTGTGTCTTATTTGTGTTTGCATGGAAAGAGAATGAGCTCTCTGGTGTCTCTTCTCCTAAAAGCACTAAACTTTTCAGTCCAGAACTCCACTCTCTTGGCCCCTTTTAATCCTAATACCTCCCAGAGACCTGACATCCAAATTCCATCACACTAAGGGGTTGGGCTTCAACATATGCATTTGAGGTGAGGGAGAAACAAACATTCAGTCCATCAGACTGCTCAACAATGAGCTTTCCAAAACTATGTAAGAAAGCAGAATATAGGGATGCCTAGGTGGCTCAGCAGTTGAGCGTCTGCCTTCAGCGCAGGGCATGATCCCAGGATCCAGGAGTCCCACATTGGGCTCCCTGCATGGAGCCTGCTTCTCCCTCTGCCTGTGTCCCTGCCTCTCTCTGTGTCTCTCATGAATAAATAAATAAAATATTAAAAATAAAAGAAAGCAGAACATATTTTTGATAGATTAAAGAAAAAAAGAGGATTCAGAAATTGCACATATAATATTACTAAAATCATGGTGAGAAAAACTCAAACATAGAAAAAGAAAGTCTTCAAAGAAAAATAATAACATGCTAGCTGTGGTTGTGTTAGTGTGGTCAGACTATGAATGGTGTTTCTTTTTTCTTTTCTTTTTTTTAAACCTTTTTGTTTTCCAGGCTTTAATAGATAAGTATGTAGAACTTTAAAATCCTGCTGAAAGAATTAAGTTCCTGGGAACAGGCCTGCCAACCTGCTCAACAAGAAGTGATTGAGAGTTTACCACCTTTGTTATGCAAATGGCCCCGAGAGGAAACCAACCCTGGCCACCCACACACCATAGACAGAGCCCTCTGGACACACAGTGGACCCTATTGAACGCACTGTTTCTGCAGTAAGGTAGTAGCTGAGTATTGTTGCGGCAACTTGAAAATCAGTGTGGCTCCTCCTAAGCCAACGGTGTGTGCTCTAGTTAATTAGCTTTGCTATGTGGAAGAATTAAGATCTGCATTAACAGTCTACTTAACTGGAAGGACATTATATTTATTGTGTTCTAAATCCTGTGTCTGTTTAACAGTTTAGTGGCTTCATAGCAATACGTATTTTACTCCCAAAACAAAAAGAAAAAAGAAAAAAACGAAATTGGTTCACTTCTTTTTGTGGATGAAATGCTAAGCAGCACTCCAGAATGGTATCAACCATATCAGTTGGGCTTCTTTTGCTCTTTTGAAAGGTCCACAGACATAAGTTAAATTATTGCAGCAAGTAAAGAATAAATCTGCTTTAAACTTTTAAGCTATTTTCCTATATGCTACCTTAAATTTCATTATAGATTAATGACTTAGAAATAATGATCTTTGAGAAGGAAATGAGAGTGATTTCTTGAGATCTGAAATAATCTCTTAATTATGTAGCAATGTCAAGTGTAGACATACATAGTGGCATTCATAATACCTGCCATGGTGTAGTTTTACAAAATAATAATTACCTCTTCTTAATGCCTGTTTTTAGCAAACGAATTTGACAAACTTCGTTTGTCATTCCTTTCTTAGAATCTTTTTTCTTAATTGCCCCTGTGTATGAATAATTCTCTGGTTCTGTGTGCACAAAGCCAGGGATGTCAAATTTAGTGCACCTTCCCTTCCTACATTTTTATGCTGCCAGTTTTCCCCTTCCTATAAACCAAGGAGAATGGTTTCTGATGTCACAAGTATGAAGGGAATGATTCAGAGTTTCTTTTCCTATTTTATTTTTTCTTGGGAAACCACTGGAAAGTGGTTTCTTTTTATTTTTTTTTAGAAGTTTTTAAAAAATTTTTATTTATTTATGATAGTCACAGAGAGAGAGAGAGAGAGAGAGAGAGAGAGAGAGGCAGGCAGAGGGACATAGGCATAGGCAGAGGGAGAAGCAGGCTCCATGCACCGGGAGCCCGACGTGGGATTCGATCCCGGGTCTCCAGAATCGCGCCCTGGGCCAAAGGCAGGCGCCAAACCGCTGCGCCACCCAGGGATCCCAGTGGTTCCTTTTCTTTTCTTCTTTTCTTTTCTTTTCTTTTTTCTTTTCTTTCTTTTCTTCTTTTCTTTTCTTTTCTTTTTCTCTCTTTTCTTTTCTCTTTCTTCTCTTTCCTTCTTTTTCTCTTTCTTTTTCTTCTTTCTTTCTTTTTCTTTTTTTTATTTATTCATGAGAAACACACAGAGAGAGACAGAGGGAGAAGCAGGCTCCCTGCAGGGAACCCAAAGCAGGACTCAATCCCAGGACCCCACAATCAAGCCCTTGAGGCAAAGGCAGATGCTCAACCGATGAGCCACCCAGGTGCCCCTGGAAAGTGGTTTCTATGTGTGCCTCTTGACCCCTCTCTGTGTTGCTCTCTCTATGAACCAGCTTCGGTGATATATCTGCTGGTAAAGTGGACTAATACTCTGGGGTGAAACCAGGAGGATTCTACCCTCAGCAAGGACATGTACTTTAGTTATTTAGACTTTGGAAAATTAAAGGAATTCTCAGTTCTTGTTAAAAACTAGCATAGTTCTGAATGTCTGTTGCTTCTTTCTCTCTTACACTTCCTTGAATTCCTCCACCGCCACTGGTTTCCATTCGTAGGGACTGGTTTCTCTGCAATCCAAATCCATCCCCCTTCTATCCTATTGTTACTTTGATTTTCCCTGAAATTATTTTTGTTCCAGCGCTTTTCCTTCTGAAACCTGCTAAACAGTGACTTGGGTAGTTGGACTGATGGTAATTTCATTTATTTCTGGATGCTTTTCTGTATATTGTGAGCTTTTACAGCAAAGGTGTATTACTCAGCATATAGAAAATTTCTTTTCTTCCATAAAAGAAAAATAAATATTAAAAAACTGAAATAGGGGGGAGGAGCAAGATGGCGGAAGAGCAGGGTCTCCAAATCACCTGTCTCCACCAAACTACCTAGAAAACCTTCAAATTATCCTGAAAATCTATGAATTCGGCCTGAGATTTAAAGAGAGACCAGCTGGAATGCAACAGTGAGAAGAGTTCGCGCTTCTATCAAGGTAGGAAGACGGGGAAAAAGAAATAAAGAAACAAAGGCCTCCAAGGGGGAGGGGCCCCGCGAGGAGCCGGGCTGAGGCCGGGGCGAGTGTCCCCAGGACAGGAGAGCCCCGTCCCGGAGACGCAGGAGCTGCACCGACCTTCCCGGGCGGAAAGGGGCTCGCGGGGAGTTGGAGCAGGACCCAGGAGGGCGGGGGTGCCCTCGGGCTCCCGGGGACAGTAACAGCAACTGCGCGCCCAGGAGTGCGCCGAGCTCCCTAAGGGCTGCAGCGCGCACGGCGGGACCCGGCGGGACCCGGAGCAGCTGGAGGGGCTCGGGCGGCGGCTCCGCGGAGGGGGCTGCGCGGCCCCGGGAGCAGCTCGGAGGGGCTCGGGCAGAGGAAGAGGCTCCGTGCGAGGGGGCTGCGCGGTTCCAGGAGCAGCTCGGGGGGGCTCGGGCGGCGGCTCCGCGGAGGGGGCTGCGCGGCCCCGGGAGCAGCTCGGAGGGGCTCGGGCAGAGGAAGAGGCTCCGTGCAGAGGGGGCTGCGCGGTTCCAGGAGCAGCTCGGAGGGGCTCGGGGGGCAGCTCCGCGGAGGGGGTTGCACGGCCCGGGAGCGCGAATCCACCAGCGCAGGCTCCGGAGCACAGGGCGCCGGGACACAGCCCAGGATCCGGCCTCCCCCGGGACAGGCAGAGGCCGGGAGGGCCCAGGACAGCGAGGACGCTCCTGCCCCAGCTGAGCAGATCAGCGGCCCCGCCCGGAGCCTCCAGGCCCTGCAGACGGAGTTCCTGCCGGAGCTGAATCCAGGTTTCCAGAGCTGCCCCGCCACTGGGGCTGTTCCTCCTGCGGCCTCACGGGGTGAACAACCCCCACCCAGCCCTGCACCAGGCAGGGGCACAGCAGCTCCCCCAACTGCTAACACCTGAAAATCAGCACAACAGGCCCCTCCCCCAGAAGACCAGCTAGACGGACAAGTTCCAGGAGAAGCCAAGGGACTTAAAGTACACAGAATCAGAAGATACTCCCCGGTGGTTCTTTTTTTGTTTGTTTGTTTTTGTTTTTGTTTTTGTTTTGTTTTGCTTTTTGATTTGTTTCCTTCCCCCACCCCCTTTTTTTTCTCCTTTCTTTTTCTTTCTCTTTTTCTTCTTTTTTTTTTTCTTTCGTTTTTTTTTCTTTTTCTTCCCTTTTTTTTTTTCTCTTTCTCTTTTCTTTCCTTCTTTCTCTCCTCTCTTTTTCTCTTTTTCCCAATACAACTTGCTTTTGGCCACTCTGCACTGAGCAAAATGACTAGAAGGAAAACCTCACCTCAAAAGAAAGAATCAGAAACAGTCCTCTCTCCCACAGAGTTACAAAATCTGGATTACAATTCAATGTCAGAAAGCCAATTCAGAAGCACTATTATACAGCTACTGGTGGCTCTAGAAAAAAGTATAAAGGACTCAAGAGACTTCATGACTGCAGAATTTAGAGCTAATCAGGCAGAAATTAAAATCAATTGAATGAGATGCAATCCAAACTAGAAGTCCTAACGACGAGGGTTAACGAGGTGGAAGAACGAGTGAGTGACCTAGAAGACAAGTTGATAGCAAAGAGGGAAACTGAGGAAAAAAGAGACAAACAATTAAAAGACCATGAAGATAGATTAAGGGAAATAAACGACAGCCTGAGGAAGAAAAACCTACGTTTAATTGGGGTTCCCGAGGGCGCCGAAAGGGACAGAGGGCCAGAATATGTATTTGAACAAATTCTAGCTGAAAACTTTCCTAATCTGGGAAGGGAAACAGGCATCCAGATCCAGGAAATAGAGAGATCCCCCCCTAAAATCAATAAAAACCGTTCAACACCTCGACATTTAATTGTGAAGCTTGCAAATTCCAAAGATAAGGAGAAGATCCTTAAAGCAGCAAGAGACAAGAAATCCCTGACTTTTATGGGGAGGAGTATTAGGGTAACAGCAGACCTCTCCACAGAGACCTGGCAGGCCAGAAAGGGCTGGCAGGATATATTCAGGGTCCTAAATGAGAAGAACATGCAACCAAGAATACTTTATCCAGCAAGGCTCTCATTCAAAATGGAAGGAGAGATAAAGAGCTTCCAAGACAGGCAGCAACTAAAAGAATATGTGACCTCCAAACCAGCTCTGCAAGAAATTTTAAGGGGGCCTCTTAAAATTCCCCTTTAAGAAGAAGTTCAGTGGAACAGTCCACAAAAACAAAGACTGAATAGATATCATGATGACACTAAACTCATATCTGTCAATAGTAACTCTGAACGTGAACGGGCTTAATGACCCCATCAAAAGGCGCAGGGTTTCAGACTGGATAAAAAAGCAGGACCCATCTATTTGCTGTCTACAAGAGACTCATTTTAGACAGAAGGACACCTACAGCCTGAAAATAAAAGGTTGGAGAACCATTTACCATTCGAATGGTCCTCAAAAGAAAGCAGGGGTAGCCATCCTTATATCAGATAAACTAAAATTTACCCCAAAGACTGTAGTGAGAGATGAAGAGGGACACTATATCATACTTAAAGGATCTATTCAACAAGAGGACTTAACAATCCTCAATATATATGCTCCGAATGTGGGAGCTGCCAAATATATAAATCAATTATTAACCAAAGTGAAGAAATACTTAGATAATAATACACTTATACTTGGTGACTTCAATCTAGCTCTTTCTATACTCGATAGGTCTTCTAAGCAAAACATCTCCAAAGAAACGAGAGCTTTAAATGATACACTGGACCAGATGGATTTCACAGATATCTACAGAACTTTACATCCAAACTCAACTGAATACACATTCTTCTCAAGCGCACATGGAACTTTCTCCAGAATAGACCACATATTGGGTCACAAATCGGGTCTGAACCGATACCAAAAGATTGGGATTGTCCCCTGCATATTCTCGGACCATAATGCCTTGAAATTAGAACTAAATCACAACAAGAAGTTTGGAAGGACCTCAAACACATGGAGGTTAAGGACCATCCTGCTAAAAGATAAAAGGGTCAAACAGGAAATTAAGGAAGAATTAAAAAGATTCATGGAAACTAATGAGAATGAAGATACAACCGTTCAAAATCTTTGGGATGCAGCAAAAGCAGTCCTAAGGGGGAAATACATCGCAATACAAGCATCCATTCAAAAACTGGAAAGAACTCAAATACAAAAGCTAACCTTACACATAAAGGAGCTAGAGAAAAAACAGCAAATAGATCCTACACCCAAGAGAAGAAGGGAGTTAATAAAGATTCGAGCAGAACTCAACGAAATCGAGACCAGAAGAACTGTGGAACAGATCAACAGAACCAGGAGTTGGTTCTTTGAAAGAATTAATAAGATAGATAAACCATTAGCCAACCTTATTAAAAAGAAGAGAGAGAAGACTCAAATTAATAAAATCATGAATGAGAAAGGAGAGATCACTACCAACACCAAGGAAATACAAACGATTTTAAAAACATATTATGAACAGCTATATGCCAATAAATTAGGCAATCTAGAAGAAATGGACGCATTCCTGGAAAGCCACAAACTACCAAAACTGGAACAGGAAGAAATAGAAAACCTGAACAGGCCAATAACCAGGGAGGAAATTGAAGCAGTCATCAAAAACCTCCCAAGACACAAGAGTCCAGGGCCAGATGGCTTCCCAGGAGAATTTTATCAAACGTTTAAAGAAGAAATCATACCTATTCTCCTAAAGCTGTTTGGAAAGATAGAAAGAGATGGAGTACTTCCAAATTCGTTCTATGAAGCCAGCATCACCTTAATTCCAAAGCCAGACAAAGACCCCGCCAAAAAGGAGAATTACAGACCAATATCCCTGATGAACATGGATGCAAAAATTCTCAACAAGATACTGGCCAATAGGATCCAACAGTACATTAAGAAAATTATTCACCATGACCAAGTAGGATTTATCCCTGGGACACAAGGCTGGTTCAACACCCGTAAAACAATCAATGTGATTCATCATATCAGCAAGAGAAAAACCAAGAACCATATGATCCTCTCATTGGATGCAGAGAAAGCATTTGACAAAACACAGCATCCATTCCTGATTAAAACTCTTCAGAGTGTAGGGATAGAGGGAACATTCCTCGACATCTTAAAAGCCATCTATGAAAAGCCCACAGCAAATATCATTCTCAATGGGGAAGCACTGGGAGCCTTTCCCCTAAGATCAGGAACAAGACAGGGATGTCCACTCTCACCACTGCTATTCAACATAGTACTGGAAGTCCTAGCCTCAGCAATCAGACAACAAAAAGACATTAAAGGCATTCAAATTGGCAAAGAAGAAGTCAAACTCTCTCTCTTCGCCGATGACATGATACTCTACATAGAAAACCCAAAAGTCTCCACCCCAAGATTGCTAGAACTCATACAGCAATTCGGTAGCGTGGCAGGATACAAAATCAATGCCCAGAAGTCAGTGGCATTTCTATACACTAACAATGAGACTGAAGAAAGAGAAATTAAGGAGTCAATCCCATTTACAATTGCACCCAAAAGCATAAGATACCTAGGAATAAACCTCACCAAAGATGTAAAGGATCTATACCCTCAAAACTATAGAACACTTCTGAAAGAAATTGAGGAAGACACAAAGAGATGGAAAAATATTCCATGCTCATGGATTGGCAGAATTAATATTGTGAAAATGTCAATGTTACCCAGGGCAATATACACGTTTAATGCAATCCCTATCAAAATACCATGGACTTTCTTCAGAGAGTTAGAACAAATTATTTTAAGATTTGTGTGGAATCAGAAAAGACCCCGAATAGCCAGGGGAATTTTAAAAAAGAAAACCATATCTGGGGGCATCACAATGCCAGATTTCAGGTTGTACTACAAAGCTGTGGTCATCAAGACAGTGTGGTACTGGCACAAAAACAGACACATAGATCAGTGGAACAGAATAGAGAATCCAGAAGTGGACCCTGAACTTTATGGGCAACTAATATTCGATAAAGGAGGAAAGACTATCCATTGGAAGAAAGACAGTCTCTTCAATAAATGGTGCTGGGAAAATTGGACATCCACATGCAGAAGAATGAAACTAGACCACTCTCTTTCACCATACACAAAGATAAACTCAAAATGGATGAAAGATCTAAATATGAGACAAGATTCCATCAAAATCCTAGAGAAGAACACAGGCAACACCCTTTTTGAACTCGGCCATAGTAACTTCTTGCAAGATACATCCACAAAGGCAAAAGAAACAAAAGCAAAAATGAACTATTGGGACTTCATCAAGATAAGAAGCTTTTGCACAGCAAAGGATACAGTCAACAAAACTCAAAGACAACCTACAGAATGGGAGAAGATATTTGCAAATGACATATCAGATAAAGGGCTAGTTTCCAAGATCTATAAAGAACTTATTAAACTCAACACCAAAGAAACAAACAATCCAATCATGAAATGGGCAAAAGACATGAACAGAAATCTCACAGAGGAAGACATAGACATGGCCAACATGCATATGAGAAAATGCTCTGCATCACTTGCCATCAGGGAAATACAAATCAAAACTACAATGAGATACCACCTCACACCAGTGAGAATGGGGAAAATTAACAAGGCAGGAAACAACAAATGTTGGAGAGGATGCGGAGAAAAGGGAACCCTCTTACACTGTTGGTGGGAATGTGAACTGGTGCAGCCACTCTGGAAAACTGTGTGGAGGTTCCTCAAACAGTTAAAAATATACCTGCCCTACGACCCAGCAATTGCACTGTTGGGGATTTACCCCAAAGATACAAATGCAATGAAACGCCGGGACACCTGCACCCCGATGTTTCTAGCAGCAATGGCCACTATAGCCAAACTGTGGAAGGAGCCTCGGTGTCCAACGAAAGATGAATGGATAAAGAAGATGTGGTTTATGTATACAATGGAATATTACTCAGCTATTAGAAATGACAAATACCCACCATTTGCTTCAACGTGGATGGAACTGGAGGGTATTATGCTGAGTGAAGTAAGTCAGTCGGAGAAGGACAAACATTATATGTTCTCATTCATTTGGGGAATATAAATAATAGTGAAAGGGAAAATAAGGGAAGGGAGAAGAAATGTGTGGGAAATATCAGAAAGGGAGACAGAACGTAAAGACTGCTAACTCTGGGAAATGAACTAGGGGTGGTAGAAGGGGAGGAGGGCGGGGGGTGGGAGTGAATGGGTGACGGGCACTGGGTGTTATTCTGTATGTTAGTAAATTGAACACCAATAAAAAAAAAAAAATGGGAAAAAAAAAAAAAAAAAAAAAAAAAAAAAACAAATGGAGCATAGACATGAGATGCTTAGTACAGTGCTTGTGCTCTGTGGGTGTATGGTAATAAATGGCTGTTATGATCATCTGCCCTTCACATCCACCCCCGGTGTACTATCTGAGGACCTCCAGTACTCTCAGGTCTACAGGAGGTTTTGTGAATTGTGTGTTTGCATGGTGCAGTTTTGCACAGATGGAAGACAAATGCCTCTCAAGAAAGATTATCCCAACACCGAATTCTGGGACCTGACTCTCATCTAGTACCATAGACATTATCCCATAGACCTATCTCAGGAAATAATTTTCCTTTAAAAAATTTCAAAGAGGAGTTTTCTGAAGGTCAGGTCTGAGATGAACTTGGGTATATTTGATGAACCTTCCTTGAACCAGCTAACTAAAAGAATGTATGAACAAAGGAACATAAAATGCAATATAAGAAATTTTGTAATTGTTTTCAGTGATTTCTTTGCTCGGATAGAATATTAGATGGCAAGAATCTCTAGGCACTAAGAGGGAAACCAAGCAGGAACGTTGAATACTTATAGTATTCTTGTTTACAGGGATGCTTTTATGCACTCATTCTAGCCATTACATTAATCCATACATTAATATACTCAACAAATGTTAAAAAAAAAAAAAAAAAAAAAAAAAAAAAAAAAAATAAAAAACTGAAATAAAAAAATCATGTTTTCTTCCTCATGTATATATAGCATTCTGAGCAGGTATTACAAATGCCAATTACAAAAATGTGCCAGTATGATGTTGAACATGTGTGTTTTAAAAAAACCCAATATGAATTATTATTTATTTTATGCTCACTACATGCCAGATTCTTCTGTAAGTAATTTACACGTATTTCTTGTTTAAAGTTCACTTTGACCTTGGAGGGAAATGTTTTCATAATCCCTAGTTTAAGGATGAAGAAAAGGAAACTCGCAGAGGTTCATGAATCTTAACCTAAGTTACAAAGTTGTCAAAAATGACAGATGAGAAATGAATCACAGAAGGACACCAGTGTTTGTGCTTCAACCAAAATACCTACATTACTGCTCCAATGAGAACTTGAATTAAAAAAAAATTAATAATGTCTTTTATTTAGCTTTATAGTCCCAAATATTATAACTTCAGAATTTAACCAAATGAAATTGACTAATGCAGGCATTTCAAGTGCTGAATGGCTGTATGTGGCAGGTGGCTACCATAATGAATACTAGTTCTAGCCATAGATAATTTTCAGCTCATAATTTATACTGTTTCTTATGTTTTTGTTACTTATTTTTTGCACTTTTAAAAATTTTCAGCTTTATTGAGATATTACTGACGTACAAAGTGATATTAAGATGTACAATGTGATTGGGGCACCTGGATGGTTCAGTACTTGAGCATCTGTCTTTGGCTCAGGTTGTGTTCCCAGGGTCCTGGGATCAAGTCCTGCATCAGGCTCCCACAAGGAGCCTGCTTCTCCCTCTGCCTGTGTCTCTGCCTCTCTTTGTGTGTGTACCTCTTGACCCCTCTCTGTGTTGCTCTATGTGTAGCCCATTTATTATTCTCATGAATAAATAAATAAATAAAATCTTTTAAAAAAGGTGTACAATGTGATTTGATACATGTATAAATTGCAAAATATGACCATACTAAGGTTAATGAACACCTCCATCTCCATATATAATGACCTATTATTTTGGTGAAAAGAATATTTGCAATCCATTTTCTTTTTTTTTTTTTGCAATCCATTTTCTTAACAACTTTCAACTTCCAATGTAAGTGACAACACACAAAAGATTGCATTTTTAAAAATTCTAGTATAATTAATATATAGTGTTATATTAGTCACAGGTATACAATATACTGATTCAACAATTCTATTCATTACTCAGTGCACATCATAATAAGTGTATCCTTAATCCCCTTCACCTATTTTACCCATCGCTCCACCCACTTCCCCTTGGGTAATCATCAGTTTGTTCTATATAGTTAAGAGTCTGGTTTTTGGTTTGTTTTTTTTTCTTTGTTGGTTTGTTTTGTTTCTTAAATTCCACCTATTAGTGAAATCACATGGTATTTGTCTTTCTCTGATTGACTCATTTTACTTAGGATTATACCCTCTAGATTCATCCATGTTACTGCAAATGGCAAGATTTCAATCTTTTTATGGCTGAGTAATATTCCATACACCACCTCTTCTTTATCCATTCATCTATCCATGGACAGTTGGGTTGCTTTCATATCTTGGCTATTGTAAATAATGCTGCAATAAACTAAACATAGGGGTGAACATATCTTTTCGAATTCATGTTTTTGTTTTTGTTTTTTTACTTTAGGTAAATACCTAGTAGTGCAATTATTGGATCAGAGTTCTTTTTTTTAAGATTTTATTTATTTATTAATGGGTGACAGAGAGAGAGGCAGAGACACAGGCAGATGGAGAAGCAGGCTTCATGCAGGGAGCCCAGTGGAGGACTTGATCCCAGGACTCTGGGATCACACCCTGCGCCGAAGGCAGACGTTCAACCATTGAGCCACCCAGGCATCCTGAATCGTTCTATTTTTAATATTTTGAGGAATCTCCATACTATTTTTCACAGTGGCTGCACCAGTTTGTATCCCCATCAACAGTGCACAAAGATTCCTTTTACTTGGCATCCTGACCAACACTGTTGTTTCGTGTGTTTTTGATTTTTTTCATTCTGATAAGTGTGAGGTAATAACTTGAGGTTTTATATTTCCCTGATGATGAGTGATGTTGAGCACCTTTTCATGTGTCTGTAGGTCATCTCTATGCCTTCTTTGGAGAAATGTCTGTTCATGTCATCTGCCCAATTTAAATAAAAATTTTTTGGGGGGTGTTGAGTTGTTTATATTCTTTATATATATTGAATACCAACCCTTTGTCAGGTATGTTCTTTGTAAATATAGTCTCCCATTCAGGAGGCTGACTTTTAGTTTTGTTGATTGTTTCCTTTGCTGTGCAGAAGCTTTTTATCTTGATGTAGTACCAACAGTTTATTTTTGCTTTTGTTTCCCTTGCCTCAGGAGAGATAGCTAGAAAAAAGTTGCTATGGCCTACATCAGAGAAATTACTGTTGTGCTCTCTTCTAGGATTTTTATGGTTTTAGGTCTCACATTTAGGTCCTTAATCCATTTTGAGTTTATTTTTGTGTATGATGTCCAGTTTCATTCTTTTTCAAGAATGAAATCTTTTTAATCTTTATCAAAGATTAATTGAGCGTACAATCATGGGTTTATTTCTGAGTCCTCTCATCTGTTCCATTGATCTATGTGTCTAGTTTTGTGCCAGTACCATACTGTTGTGATGCTACAGCTTTGTAGTATGTCTTGAAATTTGGGGTTGTGGCACCTCCAGTTTTATTCTTCTTTTTCAATATTGCTTTGGCTATTTGGGGTCTTTTGTGGTTCCATACAAATTTTAGGATTATTTGTCCTAGTTCTGTGAAAAAATGCTACTGGTATTTTGATAGGGATCACATTGCATCTGTAGATTGCTTTGGGTGGTATAGACATTTCGACAATATTGGTTCTCCCAATACTGGGAGCATGGAATGCCTTTCTGTTTATTTGGGTTATCTTCAATTTCCTTCATCAGTGTTTTATTGTTCTCAGAATACAAGTTTTATAATCCCTTGGTTAAGTTTACTCCTAGGTATTTTTTTATTTTTGGTACAATTTTATTTATTTTTATTTATTTATTTTTATAGTATTTTTTTTTAAGATTTTATTTATTTATTCATGGGAGGCACACAGAGAGAGAGGCAGAGGTTTTTGGTTTGTGTTTTTTTTCTTTGTTAGTTTGTTTTGTTTCTTAAATTCCACCTATTAGTGAAATCACATGGTATTTGTCTTTCTCTGATTGACTCATTTTATTTAGGATTATACCCTCTAGATTCATCCATGTTATTGCAAATAGCAAGATTTCAATCTTTTTATGGCTGAGTAATATTCCATACACCACCTCTTCTTTATCCATTCATCTATCCATGGACAGTTGGGTTGCTTTCATGTCTTGGCTATTGTAAATAATGCTGCAATAAACATAAGGGTGAACATATCTTTTTGAATTCATGGTTTTGTTTGTTTGTTTTGTTTTTTGTTTTTACTTTAGGTAAATACCTAGTAGTACAATTACTGGATCACAGAATAGTTCTTTCAGGCTCCATGAAGGGAGCCTGATGTGGGACTCGATCCCAGGACTCCAGGATCACACCCTGAGCCAAAGGCAGACGTTCAACCACTGAGCCATCCAGGCGTCCCTTTTTGGTGCAATTTTAAATGGGACTTTTTTTTTTAATTCTCTTTTTTTACTACTTCATTATTATTATATAGAAATGTAATGCATTTCTGTACATTAATTTTATGTCCCGCAACCTTACTGAACTCATTGATCACTTTTAGTTGTTTTTTGATGGTGTCTTTTGGATTTTCTGTATAGTATCATGACATCTGCAAATAAGGAAAGTTTTACTTCTTCCATATCAATCTTTTAAATCATTTTGTTGTCTTATTGCTGTGGCTAAGACTTCCAATACTATGTTGAATATAAAAGTGGTAAGTGTGGACATCCTTGTCTTGATCTTAGGGGGTAAAGCTCTTGGTTTTTCACCACTGAGTACGATATTAGCTGTAGATTTTCTATATATGGCCTTTATTATGTTGAGGTATACTCTCTCTAAACCTATTTTATTGAGTGTTTCTATTGTGAAGGAATTTTGTACTTTGTATGAGATATTGGCCTGTAGTTCTCTTTTTTCATAGTGTCTTTGGTTTTAGTACCACAGTAACGCTGGACTCAGAATGAATTTGGAAGATTTCCTTCCTTTTCTATTTTTTTAGATAGTTTGAAAAGAATGTGTTCTAACTCTAATTTAAATGTTTGGTAGAATTTACCTGTGAAGCCATCTGGTCCTGAACTTTTGTTTTTGGGAGATTTTTTTCTTTTTTAAAGATTTTATTTATTCATTCATGAGAGACACAGAAAGAGAGGCAGAGACACAGGCAGAGGGAGAAGCAAGCTCCAGGCAAGGAGGCTGATGTGGGACTCTATCCCAGAAATCTGGGATCACGCCCTGAGCCAAAGGCAAGTGCTCAACCGCTGAGCCACCCAGGTGTCCCATGTTGGGAGTTTTTTGATTACTGATTCTATTTCATTGCCAGTACTCAGTTTGTTCAAATTTTCTATTTCTTTCTGATTTGGGCTCCTGGTTTGGGGAGGTTATACATTTTATATTATATCTTCCAATCCTTTTTATTTCTGTGGGGTTGGTTGTTATTTCTCCTCTTTTATTTGTCTTTTCTTTTTATTGGGGTCACCTCTCTCTTTTTTGATGAGTCTCACTAAAGAGTTATCAATTTCAATGATCTTTTCAAAGAACCAGCTGCTGGTTTCATTGATCTCTTCCATTTTTTAGCTTCTATTTTGTTTATTCCTGCTCTAATCTTTATTATCTTCTACCTTCTACTGGTTTTGGGTTTTGATTGCTCTATTTTTCTAAGAGTTTGCATTTTTATATTATTTTACAGTTTATATGATATAGCACTCATATTTTGACATAAGATTTTTATTCCAGCGATGCCTGGGTGACTCAGTGGTTGAGCTTTTGCCTATGGCTCAGGGCATGATCCCACGGTCCTGGGATCGAGTTCCACATCGGGCTTCCTTCATGGAGCTTACTTCTCCCTCTGCATGTCTCTGCTTCTGTCTCTCTGTGTCTTTCATGAATAAATAAATAAAATCTTAAAAAAAAATTTTTTTCATTCCAGCCCCAGCAAAGGTATCATCTGTATTTTAATAAGGCAGAACCTGGAGTTTAGGGAGTGTCTTACTCAACGCTAGACATTTCAGAAAATAGCAAACTCAGGCCCAGAAATCATGTCTTTTGGCTTCAAATCCAGATATGTATTTTCTAGTACTTTACTTGGTAAAGATGGTCTACACAATCTGTGTGTTATAAATAGTAGTTTTAAGAAAGAATGGTAGTGCATAAATGGAAAAGATGGAGAAGATGCTGAATTTAGAGGTAACATTTATCATATGTTATGATGACTACAGAGGTAATCCATTCATTAGAAAAGAAAACAGAAATCAAGATAAATAATTCTGAGGTAACCAGGGCATTTGAATTGTGCATATTTTCTAGAATATCCCCCAAACAACTAAAGTTAAACGTGTAACTGTAGTTCAAGATCCAATTACAGAATAGTAAACCTGAAATAATTCAGGGGCAATGAAAATTTTTTCTCTGGTTCTTAAAAATCATTTTCTAAGTGAGTATTCTTTCCTTTTTTTTTTTCATTTCCTCTAAATATTACTACTCTGGGAGAAAAAGTGATTTCATATAACTATCATAATAGCTTGAAAAATTTTTAGAGCCAAAGTTTGAGTTTCTAATACTATAGCTTATAACATGCACAAAAGCCTTTAATGTTTTACATGTAATTTTGCATGTTATGACTGTAGTTTACCACAGAAAAGGCAATGATTTTAGTTATTGGTCCTTCAAGATCTCCCAGATTTCTAATGAAATTAAGATAAAAAAATATGTAATATCAGTGTGCCAACATGTCAAAGTAATAAACTAAATTTTTCTAATTAACAACCATCAAAAAATAGTAATTCATTTTGTCAGCATTGTATAATGTAAGATATATAAAATATGAATAATTTCCCCAAATAAAATAGAAATATTCTTTAATAATCAACTCCAATTTTACCCACATTGTCATTTCTATGATCTTTTTTTGTTTTTTTGGGTGGGTTGTTTTTTGCTCTGCCATATAGATGTCAATGAAAAATAGATATAAAACTCTAAGAAGTAAAAAAAGAAGTATGGAAGTCTTTATTAAAATTAGATATACATATTATTACTAAAATAAAGGATAACTTTTTTCATACATGATGCAGATCAAAATTAGTGTGATAATTCTAGGATATTAAATGTATTAAAATACAAATGACTCAGAGTTTATTCTTCAGTATCCATTTTTATATGCTCATTAATGTGCAGGAGAATGGAACCTTTTAATTCTTTTGATTTTTAAGCCTAGAGTCTCAAGGTAAATATGAAATAAAATAAAGTATTTTTCAGAGAGAGGGCAGTCTCCACCCTTTAACATCAACCAGAAAAAGAAAAAACAAAAAAAAAAAAAACAAACCACAAACTTACTTCCACAAGCAAGAACAAATTTACATTCCATAAGCACTTTGCCCAATAATGTCAAAGACCTTTTCTTATTTCTTGAAACATCTCACACCTCCTTTAAAAGATTCAGAACTCGGATGGCTCATTTACATAAGATAGGTGGAAGCAGAGACATCATCATATGCCTGATTTGGCTGAGCTCTTCCTATAACCTGTGACAAATGATTTGTGCCTTGCTCTTACTGACCCAGGAGCACTTCCATGTGCCTGGTGGAAAATGAAAGCAGATCTTGCATGCATTGTGTGACTTCACATCTTAAGACAATGTTAAATTATCCTCATTGTATCCGTAAGTTTTTGGTTCCATATTGATCTAATTCTTTATAATTAAAACACATCTGAGAGGTAGAGAAGCTCATGATTGAGGTAGTATGGAGTGCATGCAGACCAGAAGTGCTGAGAAGCAGTAGAGACTGGAAGTACTGTACACCCAGATTGATGGGGCTCAGCTCCTACCTTGTGACTTATGCAAACAACAATATTTTTAGCCTTAACTACTCTATCTGAAAAATGGGCATGATGATCATAACATCCACTTCAAAGAGGAACACTATGTGGAAAAGAGGAATTAATAATTGTAAAACCCTTAGAAATTCCTATGGCTCAGTGTATTCTAGGCGTGATAATTTTCTAAATTTGCCAGATCATACTGAATCCAATGAGGATCATTAAGACATTTAATTATAAGCTTCTATAACAAATCTGTGAGTCTGTGCTTAGATTAATATCTATCTCTCATGTTGGTCTTTTATTCTGAGCATTCACTCCTTCATGTAAGATGTTTACTGAACAATTGTTGTCATTGTATGAATATACAAATGTAAGAACAAAATGATTTAAACAGTGGTGATGTTCTAAAAGAAAGCATGCTTAAGTTCAGTATCTTTGAGTTATCTTCTTTGAGTTATTTGTAATGATGCCTTTCTTGGCTAAATTCCTATTGTACTGGGAGTAGGCAACTTATCAAAGTCTTCAGCTGCCAACCACAGTCTTATTTGCTTTTGATATGTAATTTGTCTCATTATATTTTGACTTTTGTCCTTAATTCTCTTAAATTACATAGATCTGAAACTTGTTTGCCATACAAATATAGTAAAGCTCACTATATCCTAATACATGGTATCTAATACATAAATTATTGCTATGTGAAAAGGAATTGAAAATCATCTTTCTGTAGCATAGCTTACTGTCATTTATATATTGGCCAGAGGCTAACCCAGCTTTTATTTATATTGGAAAAATAATCCCACTGTGCATCAAATCAAAGGAAGCCCTGTTAAGTTTATCTCTTGATCTGTTCACTAAAGCACTAAAGAGGTCTGATTTAAAAGAGTGTTCTGGCACTTTCCACGTATGGCATAACCCAAGTCTGTTTTCACTCTAATGAGAAACAGCTGAAGGTGGACATGCCTTGAGCTTTTCTTATCCTACCATCCTCCTCTCATCCCCACTACCACAACTACCTCTGCCCTTCACCTCTATGGATATACTTATGAGAACAGTACTGTCTAATTTCTAACCTTTCTGCTAATTAAAGCCAGCTTGAGATAAATGAGATTATGATAGTCAAGCAGCAAGCATTCCTTTTATTAGTCTACTCAGATTACCATAACCAAATGCTGCAGACTGGGTGGTTCAAAAATACAGAGAGCTCACAGTTCTGGAGGTTAGAGAAGACCAAGATGAAGGTTTTAGAAGATTTGATTCTTGGTGGGAGGATCGAGTAGGTGAGGGCTACGTTTTTTTTTTTTTTTTTTAATTATTTTTATGTATTTATTCATGACAGATACAGAGAGAGAAGCAGAGACACAGGCAGAGGGAGAAGTAGGCTCCCTGTGGGAACCCATGTGGGACTCCATTCCAGGATCCTGAGATCATGACCTGAGCCAAACTACTCAACCACTAAGCCACTCAGGCACCCCTGTTTTGTTTGTTTCTTTTCTATAAGGTCACCAAACCTCTGGGATTAGGACCCATCCTTATGATCTCATGTAACCTTAATTACCTCCTAAAAGCCCTATCTCCAAATAAAATCGCATTGAGGGGTAAGGCTTCACACATGAATTTGGTGCTCTCAAAAGTTATTGTAACTTTGTGACCAAAAAGGAAGTGGTTTCTGTTTTGGCCTAGTCTGCCAGGATTGTATACAGACCTGATAGCAACAATCACAATACTTTTCTTACAAAATTAAGTAAAGAAAACACGGGGCAAATAGAGGTTTGCACAAATGCACAGCAGTACTGCAAATGTTGCATATTCTCTGATGATCTGCTTTCCTACTCCTAAATACACTGAAGATGTATATTTCTGGAGCAATGAAGAAATTCACAGAAATGGTTAGAAAAGACTAAGGAGTCAATCTGAGGGCAGAACTTACTGAAGACCAAGCAAATAGACGAAAACACATCTCTAAACTCCCAATTCTTTGAACAATTAAACTTTACAGTCTTTTAATGCCCTCCCTCCCTTGCTATTTCCGTTTCACTGTCAAGAAATAATTTTTCATCCTGCAGTGTAAAAGCCCCCATGCCCAGCTACTGTCTGTTTGGTTGTGCAGAAAGAATAAGACAGAATCACCATCTCCTCTCCAGGAGCTGTTCATGCATTTAAGTCCTTCTTGAGAAGCTCTTTGGTTTTCTTAATTGCTCCTGCTTTTTCTTCTATTACTCATCCTTGTGATTATCCTTTAATTACTTTTCAAATTCTCCATGCTTCTCTTGAGTTATGGAACCAATGTACCATAAGGTCTCAGCAAGGAGGAGCCTAACAACAGGATTACCTGGCTTTTTTTTTTTTTATATTTTATTTATTTATTCATAGAGACACAGAGAGAGACTGAGAGGCAGAGACACAGGCAGAGGGAGAAGCAGGCTCCATGCAGGGAGCCCGACTCAGGACTCGATCCCGGGACTCCAGGATCACACCCCGGGCTGCAGGCGGCGCTAAACCGCTGTGCCACCGGGGGTGCCCCTCAATTGCCAATTCTTAATTTGTCTCTTTTTGTCTCATTTTGTCTTTCAAAATTGTAACTAACTGGAGGCCTTCAATTATTTTGAATTATTATTAATTATTTGAAATTATTTTGAAGATGGCCTCTAACCAGAGTTCAAATTTCAGAGTGTTGATTCTGAAACCCTAATTCTCTTCAACTCCATAGGCATACTATATTCTCTATAGACTCACTTGGCCCCAGCATATGCAAAATGCTCTGGAAGATGAATGGCACCATAAACAAGGCAGATTTCTTCAAAAGACAGTGTCCCATTTTTTTTTCCCTTGCCTGATAGATTCCAGTGTCTGAACATTTATCTCAAAGATATATATATATATATATATATATATATATATATATATATATATTTGCTCAAGATACCTAAGAGACAGACCACCTTTCAGACTCAAGAGAAAGAACCTGGAACAGATTCCAGGAAATTAGCCTTGGGGGAACTGACATAAGATGCTGGTAACATCTGAAGTCACTAATTCATTTTGAGATACTTCCATCCCCCATGGTCTCTTCCCTCGGGATCCTTAAAACATTGAGACAAGTACCATTTGATTGTATATTTTCACAACTGAATTTTCTAGACACTTGGTCTTAGGGGAAAATCCTCAAATGATGTGCCATGGGGAGCTGGAAGCTCTGAGTCTAAAAGTGAACATCGCATTTGACAACAAAATACAGAGAGAACCATTCAGTCCACTAGTCCTGTGCACAACCGAATTAGGAGATGTCAGCATGACTGAACAGAAAAAGTGAATACAATTTAAAACATTTAGAGTTTATTTAAAATTATGATTGACTATTTTATCCCTAGCAACAATATTTAAAACTTAAAATGGATGAATTACTATATGATGAGATCCCCAGGTACACATGAGGAACACGCTTAATGTCACTTTCATCTACCTTCAGATAACTGAGCAATAGTTACTCCCTCAAGCTGACATTTTATTTAAATCAAACAAATACATGGACTACATTATCTATGTCTCTTGGCTAAATGATGAAAAGTCTGTAGCCTCTGACCTTTAAAATATTTTCTTTTTCTTTTTCTTTTGATAAGAGCCAGGAAATTTTTGTAACAACATGTTGAGTTAAGGTAAAATCCTTTAAGCAAACACAGGGCATATCCACAATATTAAAAAAAAAATTACTCTTAGAATCAAGTCATTTGAAAGTTTTTTTTTTTTTTTAAGATTTTATTTATTTATTTGAGAGAGAGAGAGAGAGAGAGGCCATGAGCCATGAGCAGAGGGAGAAGGAAAAGCTGACTCCCTGCTGAGCAGCCTGCTGAACAGGGAGCCCACCATGAGGCTCAATCCCAGGACCCGGAGATCATGACCTGAGTTGAAGGCAGATGCTTACTTAACACACTGAGCCACCGTGGTGCTCCCCTTTCAGTGTTTTTTTTTTTGTTTGTTTTACGATAAGATTTTATTTATTTATGAGAGACACGGAGAGAGAGGCAGAGACACAGGCAGAGGGAGAAGCAGGCTCCTTTCGGGGAGCTTGATGTGGGACTCAATCCCGGGACCCCCGGATCATGACCTGAGCTGAAGGCAGACCAGACCATTCAAAGGCTGAGCCACCCAGGTGCCCCTGGCAAATTTTCTTGAGTGATACTGGTTGTTTAGCAAATTTGGTCTCATCTAGAGCCATTCACCAACCAAAGGTTTCTGCTTTCTGATGCTCTTAGCTAGTGTCCAAACAACGTAATTAATTCAACTTCGGATACTTTATAGCTTGTTATCAACACTCTGGATTCCTTTCTCTTGAATTACTATATACATAGCTATATAGCTATATGTATATGTGCTTAGGTATTTTGTTACAAGCTGATGAAATAGAGATAAATATATATTTAAAAATTACCAGGCACTACAGATCACACAAACATTATGAATTTTTAGGAATACTAATACAAACAACCATATGCAACTCTTAAATGATGATTCTTTCCCAAAGCAGCCAGAAAAACAATTAACCATGAATTTCCACGTAAGGGGTAATTTTTGAGAAAACAGTCCTATTTTTAAGTGATTTTCTCCCCATAAGATGAAAAAGTACTTTTGCATGAAATACGCTCAATTTATGTTAATATAGCCCCTTCTTTTGGTGATTATTTTGTCCTGCTGGGATCTGCTTAAGAATTTCAAGTATTAAAAAAAGAAAAAAAGAATTTCAAGTATTATATGTCCGAAAACTTGCTCTCACATTAAGTTGGAGAGGCAAATTGGAATGAAAATCCACGGCATTCTGGATGTTAGAGCAAAAAAGGAAAAGAGAAATGAAGACAAAGAAAATTCCACCTACCAACACCTACTCTCCCTCTGAAGATGAGGTGACCCTTTGAATATGTTCTAGAATCATGCTTAGAAGCATTGACATCCCTATGGTGCTTATATTTTTCACTTTACAAACTTTTGTTTCCACGGCTTGAATTGACATATAACAATATAAAAGAACCCCAAATCTTCTCCAACCAGACAACTCCCATGTGCCCCTCCCAAATATTCCATTTGGAGTTCATCTAAGCACCCAGGATTTTACATGTTCAAACCCTAACTCATGACTTCTCCTCCACAAAATTAGACCTCGTAACCCATGTGCTACTACTGTGAATGACACCGAAACTGCCCTTTGCACATTTATATCCACTCTCCTTGTTCTTGCCTCCCCTCAGACTCTTACCCGATCACATGGAGACCTTCCTTACAACTAGGCATGGCTGTGCAAGGAGGAGAAATGTTCATGTCTACTTCTCACACTCCTATACATTATTGATGGATTGCAACCCTTCCTCCATCACAGGAAAGCCAGAATGATCTTTCTACAAAATTCTTAGATTACATCACTCCTTCGCTCAAAATCTTCTAAAGGCTTCCCCGGTCATTTCGTCTAGAATTCAAGGTCCTGCAGTAGTCTACTTGGCCTTGCAATGATCTGCTCCTCTTCCATCAATTTCTGATTTGATGCCATTTTCACAGTTATCCTACTCTCTATCCAGTCTCTTGGCTCCTCTCTGCCTCTCCTCAACACCTCAAGCATACTCCTACCTCAGGACCTTTGCTGATGCTGGTCCCTTGCCCTGGCTTCTTCTGGTCTCTTTTCCAATGTGGCCTTACTAAAAGGGATTTTTTGAACCCTGTCTTTAAAAGAACACCGTGGGGTGCCTGTGTGGCTCAGTGGTTGGCATTTGCCTTTGGCTCAGGTCGTTATCTTGGTGTCTTGGGATTGAGTCCTGCATCAGGCTCCCTGCAAGGAGCCTGCTTCTCTCTCTGCCTGTGTCTCTGCCTCTCTCTCTCTGTGCCTCTCATGAATGAATAGGTAAAATCCTAAACAAACAAATAAAAGAACATTGTGCCACACCCCTTTCCTGCCAAGATTCTTTGTGGCCCAAATATGCTTATTAAGACGGATCTCCTTAGACACTCAACATTTGCATGTGTATCTCTGTACTTTCTATCTGCCTCCATCTGTACCATGACCTCCAAAAAGGCACAGCTTTTTGTTTTATTCTCTGTCAGTCTTGGTGTCTAAGGATCTCTTAGTTTTAGAATCTCTCAGAAAGAGGAAACATATGCTCTCTGAAGACACAGTGCAAAGTTGGTGAAGTACAGGACATCCCAAATACAAAATAATTTTATATTTGGGGTGGTAATGTGCAGCATTATCAAAAATCTAATAAATAAGCCCTGCTTTCTACAATTCTTTTCTTTTTTCTTTTTTTTTTAATATTTTATTTATTCAAGAGAGACACACACACACACACACACAGAGAGAGAGAGAGAGAGAGAGAAAGAGAGAGAGGCAGAGATATAGGCGGAGGGAGAAGCAGGCTCCATGCAGGGAGCCCACCGTGGGACTTGATCATGGGTCTCCAGGATCACGCCCTGGGCTTAAGGCGGTGCTAAAACCCCTGAACCACCTGGGCTGCTGTTTACAATTCTTTTCACTCTTACTTTAAAAAAAATTCTAATCAGAGAAATTTACATTTGTATTCATGTTCTTATCACCTTTTTATGGAAATGTTTACTTAGCCTATGTCTGAATGTAAATCTTTCTATACACAAAGAAGTGTTCTAAGCTAAGGCAACGCTTGGTCCCACTAATATTTTATTACTCGTCATTCCTCCTGCATCTTAAATTTGTGACACTTCAATTAGAATCCTCCTCTGAAGAAAAATTAACTGAAAAAAATCTCACTCTGTGTTTTTCAACAAAACAAATTAGCAGCATTTCAAGCAGATCATATTTTCATTGTACTTGTTATAAAAAAACACTGTGGAGAGAATTAAAGAGGTTTACATTATTCTAAAACAAACCAGGAATAATGATCTATCTATCTATCTATCTATCTATTATCTATCATCTTCCAGAATATCTTTTAATTATGATCTTCAACCTTTGGTTTTTGAGTTAAATCCTTTTTAAAAAAGATTTTATTTTTGGGACACCTGGGTGGCTCAGCAGTTGAGCATCTGCCTTTGGCTCAGGGTGTGATCCTCGTCCTGGGATTGAGTCCCACATCGGGACTCGAGAAGCCTGCTTCTCTCTCTGCCTATGTCTCTGCCTCTCTCTCTCTCTCTGTGTCTCTTATGAGTAAATAAATAAAATCTTAAAAAAATAATAATAAATAAATAAAAAGATTTTATTTTTTAAGTAATCATTACACCCAATGTGGCACTCAAACTCAAAACCCCAAGATCAAGAGTCGCACACCCATCCTACTGAGTCAGCCAGAGGTTCCCATGGTTTTTGAGTTAAATCTGGAATTGTGATGTTCAATGGCGAATTTGTAATATTGGGAATGAAGTGATATATTTCTAATAACCAAGACAAGAGAAAAAATAAGACTGCAGTTCAAGGACTTAACTATCCTAAGGACACAAAATGATTTAAAGGACTTTAGAAACATCTGTGTTTTTGAAAGTCTTGGTATTCCTTAAGTATCATTCTTTCACCTCCCTAACATAGGTACCTCAAAAGTACCACTATCAACACTTTGTCTGTTAATCTGTGTTACATATTATGTACAAAACAAAACAAACAACTATGTCTTGACTTTCTTTTCATTTAGTACACATCAACAAAGTTTTATTATTTCATTAGGGATGTTAAGAAGATAAATATTTTTAAAATATTGAGAAGACAAAGTCCAGCTGTTTATAAGCAAGAAAAGGAAAAGAAAAAAATTAAGGAAAGAATTTTAGATTGAATACAGAAAAGAAGAACACAATGAGACCTAAGGTGAATAAAACTTGCCTAAAGGCATATATTCTTTCCAAAGTGTTAGTGAATAATAATAATAAATAAATAATAATAATTTCTTAAAACTTGAAAATGTTTTTATTAACACTCTAGTTCTAGTTATTCAAGTTCATCCATTTGTTCAGTTATTAAACAAATATATATCGAGTGTCTGTACCAGGCACTCTCATATCGATTAAGACAGGATTCTTGCCCTTGGGATGTGAAAGTAGCACAGCTTCACCAAAAAGATTACTTTCTGCTGCTATACTCCTGTGGCTTGAAGACTCTCTGTGCTCATCCCTGACTTGAATTCCCCATAGGAATTCACTAAATTCACTAAATTGTCAAATTTTTCTTTAAATGCATTATTACCCGATGTTTCCGGAACTCCTGGCTTTTCAGAGCATCGAAGATGCAAAGATCCCTCTGGCCCACCAGGACTTCAGGGCTGGAGTCCCTGTGGATGGGCATGAAGGAAGCCTTCATTCTGGCGCTCCAGAGCTGCCTGACTTACATTCAGATAACTTCCCTATTACTTTGCACATGGCCTTTCCCCCTCTATCCCTCCTTTTGACATAAAATTGAGCTGTTTTTTTAAAAAAATTAAAAAAAATATTTTATTTATTTGAGAGATAGAGAGAGAGAGAGAATGAGCCAGGGGGAGGGGGAGAGGGAGAAGGAGAAGGAGATTCCCCACTGAGTAGGGAGCCCAGTGAGGGCCTCTGGCCCAGGACCCTGGGATCATGACCTGAGCCAAAGGCAGATTCTTAACTGACTGAGCCACCCGGGAGCCCCTAAGGTTGAACTACTAAAGGCCTTTGTGAGTTCTAAATTAAAATCACTCTTCTCTGAACCCTAACCTGCAAAGGCATGGAGAAAGCCCTTTATATACCTCATTTCATGGAATCTTTTCAACAGTCTCTCTGTAAGGTGGGCTGGATTACTGGGAAAGCAGTGGCTAAGATAAGTCAGGAAACAAGGCGACTCCATTGGCCCAGAGCTGCTGGGTACAAGTTTATGCCCATAACCATTAAACCATGCTACTTACTGCTTATATGGAAGTACTTTCTAAATCATTGATACACTGACATACAATATTGTTAGACTCAAACGAAGAAGAACATATACAAATAAATATGTACTAATGCAAATATGCACTTAGTGGACTTGAATAGTCTTAGCATTAAAATATAGAGCATATAAAACATTAAATTTTGTATTGATACTGCAGTTTGAATAAAGTTAAAAAATACTCATCAAATTTGTGTTGAATACCAGTATGGTAAAATATTTTTTGGGAAAAAACCATAACAATGCTTCTAAGTTAGTGGGAAATACATATATGTATATATGATAACATATATGGTAATATACAATAAAACAATATATAATACACTAATTATATACAATATTATATACTAACAGATTTATATTAGTCCCTTCTTCAAATAGTTTGATGAAGAACACTGACATATTAAAAAAATAAAAGAAGGTATCATAACTCCCTAATTTTTTTTTTCAGACTGGCAACTACCTTAAAAGCAGAGTCTTGTTCATCATTGTAAAACATCCAGTATGGCATAATGCATTCATAACAGTATTTGATGGTGATAAGAATATACTTATATAGTAAATTTTATATATAGTATATTTTGTTCTTGAGTGCACCTGGTTAAAATATGTCATATTTATCTTGGTAAAGGCAGGATTTTTTCTGATTTTGTGATATGAAGACCACAAACTTGTTATATTTGTTCAATGAAATGTAAAAGGAATGGCTTTAACTATGTACTGAACTGATTTTTTAAAAGTATATCTAAGCATTTCTATGATCTAATTTACTCAGAAAGACCATGTTGTAATAACAATATTGCATGATGTTGTTCTGGAATATTCCTGCCCATAAAGCACAGTGATCAATAATCTTTGAACCCAACACCATGATATAAAGGTAACATTATCTTCCATTAGGAGTTTATTAACAAATAAATTTAAAGCCCTAGATCAAATATAAAACTTGTAGATATTTTCTAAGCATAAGTGAGTCAATTAATTATTCTTGGGCATTAGAGGACACTTTTTACATCTCATTAATTTTCAAAAAATTACTATGATTATTAAAATATAGTATTAATAGAATAATAATGTTCTAGGTAATCTGGCACAAATTAGACAATAACACAAATCTACTGAATGAATGGATGACCTCTGACCATAAGGGACAGCATTTTTTCTTGAGAGATCAAGATAATATCTTAAATTTTCCCCAACTACTTATGTTAGTAAATGAACTGCCAAAGCGAGCACTAAGAATTTAAGTTAATAATTATGAAGAAATTGAATGACAATACATCTTATAAAAGGTGTTAATGTCTTAGGAGGTAGGTACATTATATTTTTCTCTATCTGAATTTCTTCCCAACTGAAAAATAATGGGAGGGTAAAAGCTCAAGTTAATGAAACACTGCTAATCTTTTTGGATGCTCCAGAATGTTGAGCAAATTAATTTATTGCATCACTTCCCTAGCTGCAAGGGAATAATAAGTCAAGAGGGATTCATGGATCACTTAGCATTTATTCAACAATAAAGCATTTATGTAGTGGCCACTTTGTACTGCCACTAGAATACTATGATGAAATGATGGGGGTCCCAGTACTCAAAGAACTCACAGTATGAAGGGGCAATGATCAAGGACATCAAGAAGCTATAATACAGGGTGGTAAGTGCTGGGTGACTAAGAAGGAAGGGTTTTGGGGTAAAAGCATGGTGAACTGAACTCTGCCTGGGGGAGACGATCAGGGCATGAGGAAAGGCATCAATGAACAAGCGAGATGTAATCTGGGTTTTGAGATGAATGCACATGTGGCAGGTAAGGGGGGGGTCAGCGTACTGCAGGCAGAAAGGGCAGCATGTGCAAACACAGTGTTTAGATAATTCCCAGGAGACAGGAAGACGCGGGAGTAGTGAAACTTATATAGGATTGGTGGAAGGGAGCTTGCAAAAAAACTATGTAATTTCAGGGTGAGTTTGTAGGACTGGTGCCTGCAGGTACCACGGAGTCAATAGTTTTATTTTGTTTTGTTTTGTTTTAGATTTATTTATTATTTGTGATAAAGAGAGAGAGAGAGAGAGGCAGAGAAACAAGCAGGCTCCATGCCGGGAACCGAGGTGGGACTCGATCCCAGGAGTCAACACTTTTTAAGGTAGAAGGGCAACATTATGTGGTTCACTTAAAAACAGATTATTCGGGGGATTCCTGGGTTGCTCAGTGGATTAGCGCTTGCCTTTGGCCCGGGGCGTGATCTTGGTCCCAGGATCGAGTCCCGCGTGGGGCTCTCGGCATGGAGCCTGCTTCTCCCTCTGCCTGTGTCTCCGCCTCTCTCTCTCTCTCTCTCTCTCTCTCCCCCGTGTCTCCCATGAATAAATAAATAAATTCTTAAAAAAAAAAACAACCAGATTATTCTGGGATCAATGCTGAGAAAAGACAGGAGTGAGGTAACACTGGTGGCAGAGATAATCGAGGAAATTATTGAAAAGGACATTAGAGGGCAGCTGGGTTGGCTCAACGGTTTAGCCCTGCCTTCAGCCCAGGGTGTGATCCTGGAGACCCAGGATGGAGTCCCACGTCGGGCTCCCTGCATGGAGCCTGCTTCTCCCTCTGCCTGTGTCTCTGCCTCTCTCTCTCTTTCTGTGTCTCTCATGAATAAATAAAATCTTTTTTAAAAATAAAAAGACATTAGAGTCATTAAGTTGCAATGAGGGGACATGCAGGATAATGGGGGAGGGGTGAGTCAAAGATAGAACACAATTTGGAGAGCTAGTAAGACCCAGACTATGGGGGAAGCAGAGCAAAAGGTTTTTATTACTGCTTTTGTTTGTATATTTGGGTGAGCACACAGAATACAGAGACAGTATTCAAAGAACTACTGGTTACAACTCCCTTGCCCTGTTTTTGTTTTTGAGATAGCCAATGAAATGACACGTAACTGAGGACCTCATAGAATATCTAGAAGAACTCAATTTGTGTTAGATACTCTTTTATTTCTCACTACAATCCCAGGAAGAACATACTACTATTTTCATTTTTAGAGATAAAGACATCCCATTTCAGAGAAATTAAGTACCTTTCCTAGAATTATCGAGCTATCTAGTTCGTGGCTAGGGTTCCATGAGTGGTACAGCTAAAATGCAGATGTGGAGTGAGACAGAGCCCCCAAACATGTAGTGGGTCAGGACATTTCTTAGAGCTTACATGTCCTGTGGCATCAGAAAGGGTAGGCAGACAGAAAAAACATGAAAGTCCAGCAAAATGCTCAGTGAGGCTGAAGCACAAGATGGTTGTGTCTGAAGGGATGAATGAAAGGAGGAATAGCCCGTTTTCAGGCAATTGATTTCAACCCAAATTAGAAGTTGAGCTTAAAATGGAGATGGACTACCTCTGAGTTTGTTTCCCCCAAAAGAGTGTGCCTTTTCGAGGGGAGATAGCATGTCCTGTATTTAAAGGAAGGGCACAAACTTCCTTTAGTACAGGTTTCCACATGTGTCTCTAGGCTCCATCAGCAAAGCCTTCCACTCCCTCCTTTTCTGCAGCCCCGCAGCCTCTAGGCTCACTCTTTCCAGGGTCCCTGTCAGAATATTCACACTCCCTGTACACTTTTTTTTCTTATGCACATCTGTGTCCTTTCACTAATTACTCAATAGTAATTACTCAAAGGCACCTTTTTTAGAGCAGGGTTTCTCCACCTGGGCACCATGGACATTTTGGTCTAGATAATTACTACTTGGGTGATAGGGATATCCTGTGCATTGTAGGAAGTTTGCATCATCCCTGACCTCTGCCTACTAGATGCCAGGAATGCTCGCCTCCTCCGTTGCGACAAACAACATGGCTCCAAAAATTGCCCCACGTCCCACAGTGGGCAAAATCATCCCGGATAAGAAGCATTGATGTGCACGATGAGGGTTTTGCACTGAGAAGGTAAGTGTTCTGGTTATGATGGGTCATCTTTCTTAGTATATGGGAATTACTGGTGACTCAACTTTATTGTAATACATTTTTTTAGTTACATGAAAAGTGAGGATGATATTATCTAAGTCACAGGGCTGCTTTGAAGATGAAATCAGATGACCAAAGCAATGATACGCGCTAGGGGTCCTACACAGGGGCTGGACCGTAGCAGTGTCTGGTAAATATGAAATAGTCAAACAGATTAAAGGTGATACTCAAGTGTTACCTGCTTCACATTAAAATAATCAATTTAAGATAGTCTTTATAAGTTGAAAAAATGTCCCAGAAAGACAGCTTTCAGTACCACCATGTTGACATTTTGTTTACAACTTGGAGACAGGCTCTCAAATTTATCTCTTATGCTAAATAGGAAGAACATACATTGCAACCAGAAGTGAAAAATATGCTCAAAGTGAAATTATAAAAGAAAGGCTATTAGGAAAAAAAAGAATATGCTCAAAGTAGGTAACTACTGTAACTAGTGGAAGAAGAATATAAATTTGAGATATTGGCCACTCATTACTTTATTCTACCTGCCCTGATGTTTTAATACTTTATATTAAATTAATGAGTATGCATTACTCAGTATTTGGAAATGAGCTATATATTAACATGGAAGAGGGGTATTTTACTGATGATTCATTCTTTCCTATGGATTTATTCCCATTAGTTTTTCCATATTGAAAATAGACTTTTCAATCTCTTAAGGCCAGAATTCATACATAGGGATTTCTCTTTATCTTTTATGTAATGTTGCTTGCAAAATATGATTCCCTTTTTAAAATTTTTTTTATTTTTTTTTCTGATTCCCTTTTTTTTTCCTTTTTTATTTTTTGAAGATTTATTTGTTATTTTAGAAAGAGAGAAAGTATGCAAGCGGGGGGAGGGGAGCAGAGGTAGAGATAGAGAGAATCTCAAGCAGACTCCACGCTGAGCATGGAGCCCAACACAGGGCTTGATCCTAGGACCCAGAGACCAGGACCTGCACTGAAATCAAGAGTTGGATGCTTAACCAACTGAGCTACCCCAAAACCCCATTTTTTTTCTTTTTAAAATGATCAAATTGTGTGTCATGCTTCTATGAGAATTGATCACAAGAATTTTCATATTGTATTTGCAATTTGAAATTTGATGGAAGATTTTTTTAAAAAATTGTATTTATATATTCATAAGAGGCACAGAGAGAGAGAAGCAGAGACATAGGTAAGGCAGAGGGAGAAGCAGGCTTCTTGCAGGGAGCTCAATGCAGGGCTCGATCTCAGTACCTCAGGGTCACTCCCTGAGCTGAAGGCGGACGCTCAACCACTGAGCCACCTAGGCGACCCTAAGATTTGAAATGGGGTGGATTTCAAGAGCAGGACAACAACATACAGTTTGTGCCATTAACACCAGAAGGTGTTGTTTCAGAAAGTAAGTAGCACTTTACTAGTCTTTGTTCAATGATTCTAATCAGAATAAAGAAAGAAAGAAATAAAGATACATTCATTTTTTTCCCAAAAGCTTAAAAAGTAACAAAATAAAAAACATGTATATCTGGTAGTAGTCAACATAATAAAAACAGTGTTAGGCAAGCACGCATTTTTTTTTGCCAAATGAAATAAAGAATTTGAAACAATAAAATTATCTCCACTTTCCTGAGAACCTAGAAAGCAATTCTGAAACTATAGCTTCAACTTGATTGCATAAAGTATCTCAAAATTTAATGCTGACAAAGGAACCTGGCTAGCTCAGTCAGTGGGGTAGGGGGACTCTTAATCTCAGGGCTCTGGATTTTAGCCCTACACGGGAGTGTAGAAGTTACTTTAAAATAAAATCTTTAAAAAAATTTAATGCTGACAGTGGTAGGCAGCAGAAGACAAAATGAAGACTTCTGAGACCACTGAGGTTAAAAGGCCAATGAAATTCAATATACAAAATCCTGACTTCAATGGATTTCTTTCAACCATCAGCTGAAACACGACTACAAATATAAACAAACAAATATAAACAAACAAACAGATCCATACCTATGGTTCAGGATAGCTATCTTGTTCCTATTGCTGTGATCCTTCATATGAGTTCAATGGTCCTTCCATATCATAAACACTCCTTACTCCTCGACTCCCATCAGGTGTGTAATTTCTCTTTCTATGTTAATGAGTATGTTAATGCTAGGCAGTATTTGCTTTTCTTAAGATTTTTTTTTTTTTTCACATAACAAAATTGCCTAACTAACTTTTGCTTTAGCTGCCAGGAAACTCAGAGGCAAGCCTAAGGATCTATAGTAGTAACTGCTAGTTCCTAGGGTTTGCCTCATTGTGATTGATATTTTATTTCTCTTCTGGTTCTCTGGTTTTATTTATATTTTTCCACCCTAATTTTCTATTTTGTATAAAACTATTCTATTTTATTCTTGTGCTAACACACCTAAAATCTTTTTTTTGGTAAAAACAGCATAGTACAGATACATACATAAAAACAAGTTAATAGAAGAAGAAAATGTTTTAGAAAATTAGTAATGTAAAGAAAAATATGTTTGAGCACCGATAAGGCCAAGTTAAGTATGGACGTTCTTGATTTCAAAATACTTGTAATCAAAGTTATCATCAATCATATTTTAGGATTCTGATAAAAATGGTTTGTTTTTAAAGTCTCACCAATATGAGAATATGATTTAAGAACCTAAATATAAGAAGTTACTTATTTCCCAGGCACTCCAGGGCAAATGCAATCTGCTTTCAAAGTGAATTTGCACAACGACTGAAAAAAATAACTTCATGTATGAAGGGCTTCTAGTATTGTGAAGACCATCATATCCAATTGGACCATCTATTCCTTTTCTAAAATGCAAGCGTGAAGCAATATAAAGCCTAACATCTTATTTTGGGCTTTAACTTTGCCAAGAAAAGACAGAAATTTAACAGATAAGTAGACAGACACATGGGAAAGATTCAGATACTTGCTAGCTTTTATTTGAATGCATCAGAAGCTACTCAATTGCTCACTAGTGTGGCTCTTTCTATACTAGACTAGTGTTGGTAGCCACTCTGTAGAATTTTACCTTCTGATGTTTGTCCACATGACTCTAGCAAAGTTTCGAGATAAAGCACCTCTGCGAGGAGATTTTAGACCAGAACATCTCCTCAACATGGTAGGGAAAAAATTAAAGATGAAAATACTGGTGAAGAGGAAGGAAGTAAATGGTCCTGGCCTTAATAAAATCAAGATGAGCTGCTAACCAAAATATTAGCTTTCTTGGCCCTTTGGCTTTGTCCAAATCCTTTAAAAATGATGCCCATCTCTCTGCTTTGGCAGAACACATCAGATATAGTCTCTGATTTGACAAATTACCATTTTCATTGCTCATTATTTCATGTGTGTACTTCACTGGCCAAGTAACTTTCTAGCTTTGGTATTTCATCTGCTTGTGTCTAAGAGTAAAATGCATTGGAATTATACATGCCACAGATCCCACAAATATTTATGGAAGTGTAATGGGGAGTCCAAACATGGAGGATACTGAAAGACTATATGTTTTGTTCTAGAATATTCATTCTCAAGAGTTGGCGAGGGGAATGATAGGAATAAGAAAAAGTCTGATGCATTAGTAAGTATCTGTGACAAATGTGTAGTTTTGGAACCATTTGATGTATTAATATAAAATAAGACAAATATTCGCAATGAACTCAGTATTACCAAGCATCCATACTGTGTCTGCCCTATGATAAACACAGGATATATTTATCTTTTATATTCGATTTTAAAAATTAATCCAAAGCAACTGTATGTTAGTTTTAGAGAACCTCTCTGATTTAAAGAGACATCATGGCAAATGAAAAAAGTCATAGAAAATGCAAAGTGAAGTATGCTGAACCCAAGGTTCATTTCAGACACTATAAATTTCTTTCTCAATAGTTGTTCCATATGGTGGCAAAACGGCAGATTTTATAGAAATTTTAATCTTCCCTGTCCAGAACCCAGAGATTCAGGGATATAAGGAATTTAGAAAAAGAATGGTTTTATACTATTTGAAAAACTTTGCCCGTACTAATGTAAAACTCTACAACATAGGAAGCATCGCTGCCTGAATCCTTTCAAAGAAATTCCTAAAATGGCATGAAAAGAATCTGTGGCCTTATTCCAGCTTTATTCACCAGAGAGAATTCTACGCAAGACCAAGCCACCCTGATCCCCAAAGGAAATGCACGAGCATTTCATTAATAAGCACTGTCCTGTCCCGAATTCCTAGTGCGTGTCTGTGCACGGGTGTGTGTGCGTGCATGCACGCCCTCTCTATTTTTTTCTCCATTTACCCCCAAAATAAACCTTTAGGAGAAAGTTTAAACTATCAACTATTTTCTTAAATGAAAGATAATGCTGTGCAGGCACATTATTTGGGCAAATTAGGTCCACAAACACACTTTAGCTTCATGGATGAAAATAATTGAGGGTAATAAAGGGAGCTGTACTGCAGGCATTAATTCAACCCCTAGGAAACCACATTTAGAACCTCTCTACCGATCTCCATTACCCGAATGTCAAACGCACATTTTTGTTATGTTCTTAATGCACGCAGCTCCTTGATCTTTTTAATAATGTAAGTGGTGAAATGCTGCAGTTCTATGTGGAAGACAGCATGAAAGAAAAGCATGAAAGAATAGTTCATTACGCCATGTGTGAGGGGTGCTGACACAGATCCAAATTTCTACTCAGCATCAAAGCAGCTTACAATTATTGATTTCTCTTAAACCTCTGATTAAAATAGCATCACTATCTCTCAAAGGGTATCTTTTGACAAAAACATTTTGATGACAGCTTATCCTCTTCCCTTCCAATGGGAAGTGCAACATCTATAGTTACAGGGTTCTTAAGGTCTGAAGGAAAGATTTCGGTGGCTGAAACAGTGGTCTATAACGTCACTCTACAGTCATTATGAGAAAAAAATGTCTCCACCACAGCTCAGATAAATAACTGAATTTACATAATTTACTGGTGAAAAGAAAAGCCTATATATCTGAGCTACAGAAGAAAAGATCCTAGCTATAACAATCACCCGCCCCCCACCCAACAGACACACGCCCCTAATTCTGTTATTCTGCCTAAAACTTACCAATATCATCGTATTTTGCTGGGTGAATCATGCCACTATGAAGGAGTGACATTCAATAAACTTTAGTGGCTGTGCCATAAAATTAATGTTGTAATAATGTCACTGACCAATTATGAAATCTGTTTGCTCCTGATGGTAGTGTGAGACCAAGACGTGGATTAGGCAGCGGTTTGTGGGACAGGTCGACACTTCTGGCTTCTCAGTCACTGCCTGGAGGAGCAGGAAGGCAGAAGATTTGGCCAGAGGCTTGATGAGGCGATGCCTTGATATCTTCAACAACATCTTTTATGCCCTTTCTCCCACTTGCTCCTAAAACTCACTGCCTCAAGTGACTTGATCTTTCAACAAAACCTCAATTCAGGTTATTTATCCAAGCAAAATATAAATGATCAGTACCCATTATCTTTTTCACTATTGAAGAGGCATAAGCAGGAATTGAATAGACATTTTTCTATTTATAAACAATTTGGCTGTTGGGTGGGTAATGAACTGAATGGAGACTAGAACAGAAAGCAAGAAGGTGATTTGGGGGACTATTGTAGAATCCTGGTGAGACAAGGAAGTGATGGAAGTCACTCTCATGCACTTGCATTGAATGAAGATTTTGAAGCAGTGGTTCTAAATCCTCAGCTACACCTATGAATCATCTGAAGAGCTTTTTAAAAATCCCAAAGCCCCAGCTCCTCTCAGAGATTTGGACTTAATTTCCTGGGTACAACCTGGACACCAGCATCTTCTTACCCTGAGGGTTGACAACCACTGAGTCCAGGTCAACATGGAAAAACTGGATGGGGTAGACAGGGAGTTGTTAAAAAGAGGGAATTCTCTTGTATGGCAACTAGATTTGTTAAGTGAGTAACTGGCTAAACTGTAGTACCACAGAGGAAGACTGGGAACCCAGATTTTTATGTGAACTCTCCTGGTTTTATGATTTGATAATTTTTATAAACACATATCAATTTTGTGTAGGCCACAAAACACAACAAAGCCTGAAAAAAATAAACAAACTAAGATAGATCTGATACAGAGATGGCCAGTTGCAAATTCTGTTTAAATCAGGGAGTTAAATTCTAGTTATGGATTTCAGACTCACAGAACTTAGGAGTGAGATTCTTTGGAGACTCTTAAAAACACAATCATTAATTACCTGATCCTTCATTAAGAATAAAGGTGACCTGGTGTATTTGGTACATTGTAATTTTGAATTAATTTATTTTCTCCCTCTCTGTCTTCCAAGTTAAGTGACAACACTCTTCCTAAGGAAACAAAAAATTCTTCCAAGGTAATGGGTCAAGTGGTAAGGCCAAGTCCTCATATCTGGTTAACTCTCAGGTCTGTGCTACTTCAAATGTGGTTTTCAGCACCTTTTTTTGAGGGGAGGAAGGGAGTCGTGAAAGAGTTTTAGCTTTGAAAACACAATTATTACAGATGGGACACTTTTGTAAATTTGTAAGAGCATCTCAACAAGCCTACTGTATTCCTAGTAATATTTTAAAAGTTGAATACCAAAAAGCAATGAATCTTGTAATCAAGTGTCCCTTAGTGATAACATACCACACACACCCACAAAGTAGTCATCCAAGTAGTCTGAATTAGATCAAATCAAGAGTTACAGGGCTCATGTCTTATAACAATCTAATTTTAGAGCATTTCCTTCAAGAAAATTCATTATATAATAAAACTGTCAAATACTGTACATTTTGTTTTAGGCCATATTCCTATCATGATATACACCAAAGGAGTAATTGTCACAAACTTCAGAGATCAAGGGATCATTAATTAACTCACATGCGTTGTTATTCAGTTCATAATTTGGCATTTAGTTTCGTCTAAGCCTGTATGAATTTTCAGGAAAAAAGACGTTCATACCTGTCTGTTAGAACTTTGAACAACAGACATTGCTTTCACAAATATACCAGAGGATCGGTCATATTTCATATACTTGATTTCCACAGAGTTGTAGATAAATCTTGTTATTTTCAGAATCATATGAACATAAAATTTCCCCTCTTTCCTGGAATGGGTGTATTCTTAATGTGTATTTATCACATGAGTAAAAAATAAATGGGTCTTTAGGAGCCTTGTAAGTCATACTATAAACATATACTATTAAGCAATAAAGACAAAGTCATCTCTGACATGAATTTTACTCCTCAGAACAAACTGCATTCTCAGTGAGCAACAAGAATAACAGTAATGGTTTCTTTTGAATCATATTTATGATTCAAAACAATGGGTAAGCATATGGACATTTTACATACCTATTCCAGGTAGGACCATCAAACCAATCCAATTTATCAAGGACTCTGCTGTGCGCTGAATTTCTCTTGTAGAAACAAAACAGATGCCATATCACCACAGAAAGCTGAAAATCAAACAAATAAAGAAGAGGTAAGTTAATCTAAGTCACAATAAACTTTGAAGGAGGATACTTGGATCACTAAACCGTGAGAGAGCATTTTATTTATTTTTTTCCCATTTTACTGAGAAACAATTAACGTACATGACTGTATTAAGTGTAAGGTGTACAGCATAATGATTCAGCTTACACATATTGTGAAATGATTACTGCTATAAGTTTAGTTAGCATCAATCATCTCATATAGATACCATAAAAACAAAACAAAAAAGAAAAGAAAAATAATTTCTTTCTCCTTGTGATGAGAACTAGGAAATTTGTACCTTTTAAAAAATATATTTATTTATTCATGAGAGACACACAGAGAGAGGCAGAGGCACAGGCAGAAGGAGAAGCAGGCTCCCCAAAGGAAGTCTGATGTAGGACTCGATCCCAGGACCCTGGGATCATGCCCTGAGCAGAAAGCAGATGCTCCACCACTGAGCCACCCAGGTGTCCCAAGTTTGTACATTTTGATCACCCTTCTCCTATTCCTCCAGAGATGGCATTTTAATTAAATGAGAAATTTTACAAGTAGAGATTTATGCCAGCATTTTCCAGATACTCATCAAGAAACTCTTATCTTCTACAATACCTGTTCATATCCTATCAGGATGAATGAGTGATCCACAGCAGCTACTGAGATCTACTTACAAAATGAGTTTGTGAAGCCTACCTTTCCACACAAACATCACATCTTGTGATCTCTGTCCTAGTCACATGTCCTCAGTCTGAAATTTCCAACAATTAGGAGTGTTTTATTAGCTTTCCCTCTTACTATGTACACGTGATGCATATATATTTGTGTTATTTACAGGAAGCCAAGTATTGAGTTTCCTTCATTAGTTTTATAGCAAATAAGCAAAGAACCACTTAGTTAATACAATTTTTAAAGATTTATCTATTCATGAGAGACTCACAGAGAGAGGCAGAGTCACAGGCAGAGGGAGAAGCAGGCTCCATCCAGGGAACCCGATGCGGGACTCGATCCCAGGACCGCAGGACCCCTTCCCGAGCCAAAGGCAGACACCCAACCACTGACTCACCCAGGCATCCCCCTAATTAGTACAATTTATTTCATGGCAACTAGTATTTGACATTCATTCATCATTTTGATCAACATTTACTGAGCAAATAACATGAACCAGGCATTGAGTTGAGAACTGAGTAAGACCTGGTCCTGCCTTCAAACAGCTGGAGTCCGGTCAAATGGAAGAGCACACTGGATAAAGATCATCCCAATAGGGGCAACTAACTGCCCCACCATGGAACAGAGAGGGCACAGAGGTGGGCCCTGCCAAGCAGGAGGTCTCTGAGTCCTGAGTGTTGAGTAGTAAGAAGCAGACAGACAAAGGGACATGGGGGTGGAGGGGAGGAGGAAGATATTCAAGCAGTATATTCAAATGCAGGAAGCTGTGAGGAAGAATGGCATGTTCTGAAAGCTGCCTTAAAGGGTGTACAATAGAGTGAGAAAAATAGAACCTACACAAACAAATGGCAGCATATCTTTTTACAGATTTTAATTCTTGGAAATGAGCCTCATTGTACTAACAAAAACCCCTACCCCAATAATTGTAGAGAATTTGAACCCTGTTCCGAGATCCTGTATGCATGTAATCTCACCCTGGCGTTGCAATCTCTCTGTAAGGCAGGATAGTGCGACTTGACCCCGCACCATGCACTAGGGGAGATCGTAGTTGAGGGGCTTGCCCAAACCAAAAAGTGAGTCGTGTAGACCAAGGCTGAAGCCAGGGCCAGTCCTCCTTTGGCCACAGGGAGAGGCTCACAAGGCCAGGATTCACAAGGAAGAGCATGTAAATGATGAACATGGCATCGCCATTCTGGTCACCCTCCCATTTCACATCAAGAGCTTTTCCTATTGTATGCTACAAAGTGGGCTCTGGGCACAACGACACTGTCTCTGGTGTCACCACTTCTGCTCCCAGCTTCATGAATGCAGGTGTGGGGCAGAAACACAAGTTTGGGATTCTAGGTGCACGTTGCTTCATCTGGTCAGTTTGGATATTTTCCTTCCCTTTCTTTTTTATTTTTAAGATTTTATTTATTTATTCATGAGAGAGAGAGAGGCAGAGACACAGGCAGAGGAAGAAGCAGCCTCCCTGTGGGGAGCCGGATACAGGATTCAATCCCAGGGCCCTAGGATCATGACCTGAGCCAAAGTCAGACACTCGATCACTGAGCCACCCAGGCATCCCGAGTTTCGGTATTTTCAATGCCAGATGTCTCTACAGCCACACTGCAAGAGGGGTGGCTGCTGCATACTGCTAAGTCACAATGGAAACGTCAGGCATTTTGTCTATACCCCGCTGTGGTCCTCCAATTCCTTCTGTGGACTTAATTGTTACAGAGGAGCCTCTCCCAGGCTTGGTGGGTTTTCACCTCAGAAATTGTCAGTACTTGAATAACTTTGCTGGTCCCATGTGTGGATGAAGGGCTTTGATGTTTTTAAGAAGTTAGAATTGTTGCATCTACTGAGATGGGAAAAGAGGCCAGCTCATTTGTAACATCTAAAAATGGGGAGAGTGGGCCTGGAGATGACGGAAAGTGGGTTTAGCAATGCAAAAATGAAGAAAGCTTGTATGTGACACATAAAGAGAAGGCTTATGTAAGAAATAAAAAATCAAAAGGAGCCCGTAGCATTCTCCAGACAGATAAGAAATGCAGTTGCTGAGGCTGGAAAAGCTTGCAAAAAACTGTTTCCCTTCTTCTCCCCCCTCCCCCATTTCTCTTTATAAAATCCCAAGTGAAACTACTTAAAATACATCTTAGTTCAATTTCTCATCATGAAGGTGAGAGACTGGAAAATCTTCTGGTAGTCCCCAAATTGCCTTGCCCTTATGGAAGAGGATAGAAATTTATATTTTCAATGCTTTCCAATTGACAAATTATATGCCTGTTAATAGGCTTTCTCATACCTTACAATGTATCAGGAATTATTATGGCTTTAAAGAAGAATATTTGCTTTGAAAGACAGTTCCTGTTACAAAGGCCCTCAAGATGGAAACTAATTCCAGGCAACCACTAAGCAATAATACCTGGAAAACAGACACTAGATGTAAGACAGACAAAATTCAAATGACAGCATCACCCAGAATGCAGCGTCTAGCAATTATATTATCTTTCGACTGTACTTGTGACTACAGAAAGAAGCTTGTTCTTGGCTGGGATGCAACAGATAGAAGGTTAAGCTAAAGTATTACCCAAAATCAACAGAAAGAGGCAAATAAATCAAAACATCTCTGAGAAACCTAATGGAAGAAAACTCGGACAAGAGACATTTAATAGACAAATTGGACCATACACAAAATCTTAAGGTAAGTAATTTATGGAAAGACATTTATGTTGAATGTGTTACCAATTTGTTTGTGAGAACACTTAGTTAGTTCATGGGGTCCAACAGATTTGACCTCAGGGCTCTGCAATATAACTGAGCACTTGATGGCAAGACGGAGATCAGTTCTCTAGAAAATGTTGACAATGAGCCCCCCATGGATTATGACAAGCAGGTTCTATGAAATTATGTACCAAGAGAACTTGAGTGAATAATCTGTGTGAGAAGTCAGAGGCAGGAGGGTTGGTAGAGAGATGAGGAAGGCAGAGACAGAAGGAAGAAGAAGTAACCTTCCCCTGTGTGCCACTAACACATGAGGCATCAATCAATTCATTGAATCATTTTAACAATTTTAAGAAGCAGGCCTCACTGCCACTAGTTCATAAATGAAGAAATTATCATTATTTATTTTTTTTGAGAGGTTGATACACAACAAGAAGTGGCCTGAGCTGGAATTTGAAACCTATACTTGTCTGATATTTAAGTGGTTTCCTTGATTCAGCCTCACTAATAATAAGTCTTATGAAAAGTAATATGTAAACTTTTAAAATCCAAATCGCAATTAAAGAAATGCAAATAAATAAAAAAGTGAAACAGATTACATTAACTAAAATTATAAATCATAAGATATAAATGCAGGTGAGACAATCGGGAAAACAACTGATAAACTCATGTATTTCTGGTGGTACTATAGACATGTACAGCCCATTAAACCCCCAATCTGACCTATACCATATTAAGAATCCCCAGATATATTCATACCCTTGGATTTAGTAATCTCACAAATTATCCCAAGGGAATAATGAAAAATTAGAAAATGGCATACTTAGGAAAATGTTCTTTACAGCCTAATTCATTATAGTGGATAACAGAAGCAATCCAATAGGGGAGGATCTAAGAAAATGTTTCTATATTAACTCCACAGTATATTAAGTAGCCAATAAAGTAATAAACAAGTCATAATACAGAGAATGATAAAGAAAGCTGTTTATAAAATTGTATGTTCAGATTATAAGTAGGAACAAAGTATACATGTGAGTAAATACTAGCTGGTGACCACAAAAGAGATAATAGGGGTGCTAGGGTAGAGTAGTTATGAACACATTTAAGAACCTTAATCCCCTTCTCACCATGTAATTTAAAATTGTACTCATTTAAAGTACCCACTGAATTAAAATACAGGCCTACAAATACAATATAGTCAGAGTTTGTGTTCACATGGTTAAATGGTTTCCAGCATCTACAATATTATTTTGTCACATAATTAACCATTTGATAGTGGAGGAAGGGGGAAGGAGAGACACTTTGTATGATGCGAGGATAAAATACATCTATTTTAATATAATGACGAAAAGCAAGTATTTTTATATTATGATAGTCCATGGAAAATAAGATTACAATAGGAAGATCTGTTGACATAATTGCCAGTGTATATGATTTTAAATGGCTCTATGACCAACAGTCTTTTCCACTATGTATTACAGTTTTCATCTCTTCACATTCCCTCCATCCCATTTTCTAAAGCTCAAGAAAATAGCTCTGCTGCAGAATTCTCCCACTCCTCTGTTTTCTGTTCTAAGACATCACTCAAGTCTCCAACAAGGTCTTTTCCATCTCTGGGAAGACATTTTGTCTTCGGCCAGGCAAGAAGGAGGAGCATTTGAAGAAACAAAACTAGTCTTTGGCCGCTTGCTCCTGACTCATGTAGGACTAAGGGAGAGCCAGCAAGTGTGTATCATCTGTGTCATCTGGTGTCACATTCCTCTCTGCCCACTCTTGGTCTTACTCTTGGTTTTAGGCAGTCAATCTCTAGCATTTGTTGCTCCGTAACACTCCCTGTCTTCTAGAAGTGAGATCAAAGTAGAGAAACTTTTTGGAAAGCAAAGGTGCTTCCTAAATTTATAAGTCTTACAAATCACTAGAAATTTACAAGCCACATCTCTGCCCTTCTTCCTGCCTTGTATTTAGTGGAAAGAGATGTGCCTTCAATACATTTGGGAACAGATAAAAGGGTTTGTATCTCCAGACATAATTTTTTCTATCTGCTCTGATCTATGGGGCAGGGCTCCTTATCCATCTGTGTGCTCCCGGTTTTCCTGACATTATAGTTAAATCCACCACAGGGTAGGTATGCCGTCTGCCCTTTTTTTTGGCCTGCTATGATTGGGCAGACATCTCTGTTGAATGCATCTTGCCTCCTCCTGCTGCTGATGAGGCCTTTTCTGGGTGTGATTCCAACATCCCCAGTGAGCCCAGTGCTGCAGCCCTTGGTAGAAGTACCCTGACCCACATGATGGCACCCCAGCTGCAGCGCCAAGTTCTCCAGCCATCTCGAGGTCCTATCTCTGCCACACAAGGACCTAACTTCCAAGGCTTTCCTTTGGCCTAGCAGGCTGAACTGCTGATTTCATTATGATGTTGTAGAAGGGCTGTGTGTGCAACAGCTCCCTGGCTTGGTGTATGCCTCATTTTCACTGACACACCTCTCCTTCTCTGGGCTCAAACTCCAAGAGAGAAAGTTGGCAGGCACACATTCTACAGCTTCACTTTCCTACCTCCCACTGTCATTCCTGTTTGGCAGAATTCCTCAGGCTCAGGAAAGGAGCATGCTTTCCTTTCTCTTTCTCAGCATCATATTCTCATACTATCAGAGAGTAGGCCTAGGGTTAATAAGTTGAGGGGTTTTTTTCCCCCAGACAATATGACTTGAATTTTCTGGGCTTGGCTCTTGATAAACTAAAAAAGAAACAGAAAATCTTCAAAAAATAACCTGAACTTCTATTTATAGCCATGGCAGAGTAGCAAGGGTGGAGTGTAACCTACATTGCTTGTACCTCACGACCCCCAAAAAAGGTACCTTAGAAGACTGCACAAGATAAACTAAATAACTGTTCTCAGGAACAGACAACAAGTAGTGCATGCAGGACTGTAATGATTGAGAGACAGGAAACCAGTAAGTCAAGAAAATCCAACACCTGGGCTTTTTGTTTGGAAGAGATTTCTGGAAAGTGGGAAGAGGAAGTGGGCAGAGCACGGCTGCCTCACTGAGTTGAGAAAGTGATGATCCGAGTTTGAGGAGTCCAGTAAACCTATGAATAAGCTGCTCAACAATGTGAGTTATCAGGAAATGCAAAATAAAACCTCAATTAGAAGTCATCACATGCCCATAAGAATGGCTCACATCAAAATGACTGCCTGTACTCATGTTGGCAAAGACAAGATATAAAGCAGCTCCCGTATGCTGCTGATAGGAATGTAAAGTGGTACAACCACTTCAGAAAACAATTTTGCAGTGTACTATGTAGTTAAACATATATTTGTACATAGCTGAGCAATTATACTCCGTTAGTTTCTAAAGAGATATAAAAACATTTATCTATATAGAAATTTAGAAAAAAATTTTTTAAAGACTTTATTTATTTGACACAGACACACAGAGCACAAGCAGGGGGAGTGTCAGGCAGAGGGACAGGGAGAAGCAGGTCTCTGCAGAGCAAGGAGGCTGATACAAAGGTTCGATCCCAGGACCTGAGCCAAAGGCATACGCTTAAGCAACTGAGCCACCCAGACTACCCCCAAATTTCTTTTAGAGAGAGAGAAAGAGAGCATACAAATGGGGTGGGTGGGGGGCAGAGGGAACATGATAGAATCCCAAACAGATTTCCCACTGAGCAGGGAGCACGACATGGGACTTGATCCCAGGACCTGGTGCCCCAAATATGTTTAATTTCATCCAAATATATACTTAAAATGGGTTCTTGTTGTTATGTATACATTATACCTCAAATTAGTTGATTAAAATAAAACCTTAACTGGTTTCTTAATTCTTTCATAATATCAGAGATAATCTCTTAAAATTAAATATTTTATTTAAAAATAATTTTATTATTCAAATATTAAGCTAGGGACATCGGGAAATACATGTATCTTGCATTTGTTTTAAAATAATACAGTGTCTGTGGCACCTGGGTGTTTGAGTGGTTGAGTGTCTGCCTTCACCTCAGGTCATGATTCCGGGATCCTGGGATCGAGTCCCACTTCAGGGTCCCTGCAGGGAGCCTGCTTCTCCCTCTGCCTGTATCCCTGCCTTTCTCTCTGTGTCTCTCATGAATAAATATATAAAATCTTAAAAAAAAATAATCCAGTGTCTGTGGGAAAAGAGGGCCATAAAGAAAAAACCAGCTGTCTGAGTGCTGCCAATTACTGAAGCTAGGGGGTGAGTACAGGGGTTTATCATGCTCTTCTGTCTACTTTTGAATAAGTGTACAATTTTTATTTAAAACAGTTTAAATATCTAACAGGTTGCATTTTTAAAATTAAGATATCATTAATAGATCTGTTACCATGAGATATATGTTTTAACCCTCTCCTCTCCATATCCTTATCCCTGGGTTGTGTGGCGAAGTCTTTCTGTGCCTTCCTTAAATTTTCATTGCTGTCCTTCACTTTTCTCTTGTTATCTTTTAGCTACCAGCGGCTCTCATATGAGAATCAATGTGTGTCACACCTGATAATCAGACCTGAATAATGAGGGGAAATTGGTTAAATCTGAGTCTAGTTCGTGATATTAAACAATAATGCATTTCAATGCAGTCTGGCCTGTGGAAGAGAGGAAAAAACAGAGCAAGGTGTAGGAAACACCCACTTTATCACATGAAGTTGAGTAAAGTCCACTTTAACAAGTTGATTGAAACAAACAGAACCAAGAAACTAGTTCCACATAATGAACACCAAGGAAGAAACAGTACAAACATTTTTCAAAGGGAAAGGAAATTTGGGTTTCATTATTTTCATCCTACCTCTCCCTTTTAAGGCATTAGAATTCTTGCTAACTTTGGGGAAAGTTGGCTGCAGGCTCACAGTCACATGAGTGGGGTTTGGGTCCAGAAGTACTGAGCCCCTTCCTGATGAACACGTGCATGAACAGGCTCTGTGCTGGCAAAGCCTCTGAGATTTTCCAGTGAGATTGAAGCTAAGGATGAAATCAGTCAGAATAGAAATTGATGAACAATGAACAATGTAGAAGGTAGTGTTCAACGATGTATGCGGGATGCCCTTTAGAGAAATTAATGTCCCTTTCAATTTCTTGGTATTGTATAAAATGGAATATGGCATTTCCTCCTTGATCCTATTATTGCTAGAACTACCCGTTCTTTCTGTGAATAAGACCCCAAACTGTTTTTCTAATAAGCAAGAATGGACAAAAAAACAAACCAAAACAAAACCATGTACTAATTTCCACCAAAGAACATAAGCTTCTGCAATCACACTCTGATGTGATAAATTAGAATTCTGTTTTCCAAAAACCAACACATTATGGATGAACTGGGAATTGTTCTGAATGTTAAGCTAGAACAATAAAACACCAGGATGTTTAAGAGTGCAGGCAGTACAGAAACAAAACTTAATCCCATTATTGTGGAGCTCTAATTTTCCTGTAGGCACAATTTTTTAAAAATTTTAACTTTATCTCCTTGTAAAACAATTCACTTTAATAGTAGGAGACCTTAAATAACTCCAAAAGAAAGAATATGACTACATAGAATAAGGGTCAGAAAAACTTTTAGAACAGAGACATATTACATCTTTCTTTTCCAAGATGTTCTGTATTTAATTATTCCAAAGGACTTCAAGCAGAGAGTATGATACACGAGGGATCTAACGTCTCTGTGGGATATAAAGAAGTAGAAATCATCGTCCTTGCCTTTGGGAAGCTTACATGATCTTTTGGGCAAAAAGATAACCATGTTATCAGAAAAATGACAGAAAGTTACATATATGCACACACACATATGTATGGTGTGGATCTATCTAGCTATCCACCTACCCATCCATCTATCTATCCATCCATCCACCCACCCACCCATCCATAATGTGGTGCTCAGTGTTATTGGCAGTGAGTCCTATAGCGCCATGGGAAAGGTTTACATTCATAAAAGATAAATTGAAAAAGAAGGAAATGCTTTACAGGAGATAAGCTAGATCTTAAATTCTGAGTGTAATTCAGAAGTGCTTCAAGGAAGGGGTGGACAATAAAAACAAAGCCTAAGAATCAAGATGATATACTGTGGGATCAAGGGGGAAATAACACTGAACTGAGTTATAGGAAATTAGGTTGGAGCCAGAGTGGGGAAAGCCTTAAAAACTGTTCATTAGGAATTTGTGTTTTATCCTGAGAGCAAAGCAGAGTCACTGAATGTTTTGAGTAGAAGGCTGATGTGATAGAGATCTTTAAGTGAAAGAGATCTATAAGTAATGCTGACTAGATACAAAAAGCCAGGGACTAAGCAAGCAGAGGTCAAATCAAATTTGGAAAGTATGTCCTTAAGTGATGAATGAAGAAAATTTTTAAGTAGTAGCAAACTCCCAATAAAATTAGGTGCTTCGAGTCTGAACATATTTCTGAATTTCAAAGCAATTCAACACAAAACACTGACTCCATACCTCTTGGAGTTGTGGGAGAAAGACAATAGGTTTTGTACCAGAGTTATAAAGCTACAGGAACACAGAGAAGGATGGGCTCAGTTCTCATCAGGCTGGATGAGGCAGTGGGAGATTTGTTGGATCCTGCAGAGTGGGGTAGAGTTCTGACAGGACAACATGGAAGATAAGAGGGTTCAGGCTCTGAGGTACACAAGAAAATGTCCAGAGGCTGTGGCAGAGAACATGCCAGGTAGCATGCCTAGCCCACCTATACTTATGGAAGGTGGCACATGCAAAAGGAAAGAATAAAAAGATGCTTCTTTGAGTAAAATCCCCCTTGAGCTGCAGTCTCCTCAAGGAGCTCTACGTTTTTATGACTTGGATTCACACTGAAGACATGTCAAAAAGTTGAATGATAGTCAATCTGTAATGGAGAGTTGAAACAGAGTCATGGTGGGGATCAGTCACACTGGGGATGGTGAGAAAGAATGAGGCCCTTGGTAGGACCTGGGGGGCCTCATCAAGAGTCTAGGCACACAGTGACGGAAGCAGATGCTGTGCCAGGACTGGAATAGGAGGGACAAGTGACAAAGAACCTCATGAAGAACACGGTTGACTGGACTTTGGTAGTACAAGATCACTTTTGATCACTGCGGCATCAATTTCAAAGACATCCATCTCAAGTTAACATACTGCTTCTGTGGGACACAGCTGCTAATAAAACCACCAGATAAGGAACCAGCCTTCTCCCATGCATGAAGTTCCCCTTCTAGAAAACCCTGGGTAACCGAGGGAACCAACAGCTTCAGCAATCTCACTCTTCCCTTCCTAAACCCTAAGTCCTGCTCTCTCTCATGTTTTAAACTGGTCACTAGTGAACCTATTAGTAACCCCTGGGGACCCCACCCTTGGACTCCTAGAAAGGGGAAACCTAGGTCATGCTCCTTCTTCCTATCTATGACCTCTCTATGTGGCCCTTGGGTGTGGCTAACACTTTTCAGAACTGTGAGAAATACATCTTCTTCCTCAAAGTCCCCTGATGGTGGTTGCTGAGATGTGTTTTGAAACTAGAAGAACCACAAGGGCCGGTTGAGCCCCAACACTGTCTCCGATTGGGGAAACGTCAGTGGGGGCCTCACTGCAGGTAGGATGGACTCAGGCAGAGATCAACACAGAACTTCTCAACTGACTGGATATAAAAGAGAAAGGAGATGATTCACATATTTTGATCAGGCCAAGTTACCAGGAGAACAGCAATTCCTTGGAGATAAAAAGGAGAAGGAAATGCATGTGTGTGTGTGTGTGTGTGTGTGTGTGTGTGTAAATTTCAAGAGAAAATGTTAAGTAGTTCTGTGTTTCAGAGGGGCTAATTTTGATGGGAGGGTGACTCATTGGGCCATTTAAACAGTAACACAGAAATTAAGCCTTGAAGAGATAGTTTTTTTTTTTTTTTTAAAGATTTAATGTATTTATTCATGAAAGACACAGAGAGAGAGACAGAAACACAGGCAGAGGGAGAAGCAGGCTCCATGCAGGGAGCCTGATGTGGGACTCGATTCTGGGTCTCCTGGATCAGGCCCTGGGCTGAAGGCGGCGCTAGACTGCTGAGCCACCTGGGCTGCCCGAAAGGATAGTTTAAAGATTAAAATATGAAGACAAACTATCCGCCCAACAGCTATGAGAGTTATGTGAGCAGAGGCACACAGACTAGGAAGAAAAGAGTGTAAGACAGGAGAGGGAGACTCAGTCTTAGGGAATAACTATTTTAGGAGGCAGGAGGTGGAAAAGAAGCTGCTAGCCAAAACCCAGGAACCAACTAGAGAAAGTGAAAAAACATAGATTCTCAGATATTACTGATGGCAATGTAAAAAAATTGGTAACAATTGCCTCAAATTCTAAAAAGTTTCCGAGGAGAAAAGCCAGGAAACAAAAGCCAGATTAGGTTAGGGTAGACAAGGATTCACTGCAAGTCTTTATGACCAATATTTTGAGACGATGAAGGAGAAGCCAAATGACAGTGACTAAAGATGAGAGGGGACTGGGGAGGGTAGGTGACACTACTGAGTCTCAACAGTGACAGGGAAGCAGGGAAATGCATGTTTGCTGGAGACAGCACCAGGCACACAGTGGGGCACTCAAGACTTTTATTTTATTTATTTTTTTAAACATTTTATTTACTTATGGGAAAGAGAGAGAAAGAGAGGGAATGTGTGGGGGAGGGGCAGAGGGAGAAGCAGATGCCCCGCTGCGCAGGGAGTCTGATGCAGGTCTCTACCCCAGGACCCTGAGATCATGACCTGGGTTGAAATCAGACACTTAACTGACTGAGCCACCCAAGCACCCTGGGCACTCAAGTCTTTTAGAATGAGTGAAAAGAAGAGAGGGAGGTGAGGTCAGCAAACATTTAAAATTATTTTTATTTTTAATGTTTACATTAAAAAATAAGGATAAGAAATCAGTATTAGGTTAATAACTAGGGGAAATATTGAAGACCAGAAAGAGAAAGAAGAGTCCGGATAGAAAAGAGGATGTCTTAGTTGCAGGGATGCTTCTCCAGCAACAGAGGGTGGGCTGAGAGAGGGGTGGAATAGGGACAGATGGCGTTAAAGATGCCTGGAGGGCACAGGTGTGAGCTCTGGGTTTCTCACAAAGCAGGTGATGGGTATTCTAAGAGAATTAGGTTAGAAGGGCAGTGTATAGGTTTAGGGGTGAAGAGTGAAGGAGAACTGGCAAAGCCACTGTGAGGAGTAAACTCGGATGTTCAGAAAGGTAAGCAGGAGGCATGCTGACAAGCCAGGAAGACCCAGATTTACGATGGGCTTTGTCTGCAAGGTTTGTGGGAGTTTCCAATAATGTCTTGAGACACTGAATCAAGAGAAAAACTCCAATGAGAGTGACAGCCCCGGGAGCCCCGGGGTGGCCCTGAGTGAGCTGGCCGAGGCCTGTGCAGTCTGAAGGGAAGTCCCAGAGTAGTCTCCACTGGAGACTCTGAGGAACAAAAGGACCCACAATTCACGAGGACGATTCTGAAGATAAGGTGTGTGGGAGCACAAAATAAATTCTGAAAACAGTACTGGTTCCTTCGCCAAGGGGGCAAGGGAAATTTCTTTCTCCCTCTCACAGAATAAAAAATGAACATGTTTGGAAAGTATTTGGATATACATAAAAGGCCCGATTTGTTCTTAAGGAAGCAAAAACCAGTGTGCTTGTGATTTTCATTGTACAGCACAAAGAACAGGGCCACACAGAAGCAAGAATTTAAAACATGCTTTTGATACTATGCAATCGGTGATAGATAAAGCATGGAATAAAAGCTACTTTCCTTCCCAAACTCTGATATCCTTGTAAGTGTGCTTTTACAAAAGTCAAAGTTCTCGTGGTGATCTGTATTTAAAGAGGAGCGAAGACAAAGGAAGAGAAAAAGAGGTGAGATTGAAAGCCCTGATGAAGCAAACAAGACAAACACTCCTCAGCTCCAACCTGATAGATAACCCAGCACCAAACAGCCCTGGTGACTAAATTAAGACCTTCTGCTTCCCAAGCACATTAATCCACAAGAGATATTTAACAGAAGAAGAAGAAGAAGAAGAAGAAGAAGAAGAAGAAGAAGAAGAAGAAGAAGAAGAAGAAGAAGGAGGAGGAGGAGGAGGAGGAGGAGGAGGAGGAGGAGGAGGAGGAAGAGGAGGAGGAGGAGGAGGAGGAGGAGGAGGAGAAGAAGAAGAAGAAGAAGAAGAAGAAGAAGAAGAAGAAGAAGAGGGAGGAGGAGGAGGAGGAGGAGGAGGGAAGAAGTAGGAGAGGAGGAAGAGAAGGAGGTAGGAGGAGAAGGAGGGGGAGGAGGGTAAAAAGGGGAGGAGGAAGAAGGAGTAGGGGAAGGAAGGAAGAGGGGTAAGATGGGATGGGAGAAGACCAACCAAGCAACATAAAAACAAAATCACCAGATAAATACTCCTGTTTTGTATTAACATCAACTGCAGAAAATGATTAACTTGAGTCAGTCTAAAATTGGACTTGTATTTATTGGGCATCTCTCCTGAGCAAGGCAGAGCCACATCAACACAATCTTTATGTTCACAGGTTCCTTCAAATATTTGGCAAAAACTAGGACTGATATTGTTTTAAGGTGTCATTCAGTTCTGCTGCTCTAAGAAAAAAAATCAAGACACTGACTATTTTACCCAAACTTGAAAACGTAGCTACTACATCCAGTCAGGAATGGTGAAAAACATTCTGACAAAAATCCTTTTGCCATCCACATCTTTTGGGTTAATTTCATTATGTCTCATGGTTGAACACTTTCAATTTTTTTTTTATTTTTCTTATTTATGATAGTCACAGAGAGAGAGAGAGAGAGAGAGGCAGAGACACAGGCAGAGGGAGAAGCAGGCTCCATGCACCGGGAGCCCGACGTGGGATTCGATCCCAGGTCTCCAGGATCGCGCCCCGGGCCAAAAGCAGGCGCTAAACCGCTGCGCCACCCACAGATCCCTGGTTGAACACTTTCATAAAGCATCCTGTAACTATAATGTACAACCATTTCAGAAAGTAGACATACCACAGCAAACACACTTCCTACTCCTTGATGGCTGTGGCTGAAGGACCATTCCCTCTTATGGGAGACAGCCTTACAATCATGCCCAGAATTCTGAGTTGGCTTTTCAATCAGCCAGCAATTAGGTATTGATTTTGTAATATTCTCTAAAACAGTGGCTTTCAAACTATTTTGACTTTCTTATCCACAATACAATATATATACTTTCCTGTCCAACCCTGTGCACCGCTTTGCATCCCTGCCTACACATCTAAGGCTGCAAAAATGTTTCTTGAAACAGTAATTATTTTCATAATGAGTGTTGTGCTTTGATTATTTTCTGTCCAATCTTTTAAGTTAACAGAACTTATTCTTTAGGGTAGTTTTAGATTTGCAGAAAAGCTGAACAGAAACCATACAGAATTTCTACATACATCCCTTTCCTTCCTCCCACCTCCCCCGAGTCTCACTAATTACAAACCTCTTGCCTTGGTGTGGCACATTTGCTAAAATTAACAAAAAATATTGACACGTCTTTATTAACTAAAGTCTGTAGTGTACATTAGGGTTCACACTTCATGTTGTACATGCTTTGGCTTTTGACAAATATATAATGACATGTATCCACCATGACATTATCATAGAAGTGCTTCACTGCCCTGAAAATCCCCTGTACTCTATCTGTTCATCACTCACTCTTTCCCTCCCCCAGAATCCCTGGCAACCACTGATCACTTTCCTGTCTCCATAGCTTTACTCTTTCTAAAATGTCATATACTTGGAATCCCACAGAATGTAGCTTTTCAGACTGGCTTCTCTCACATAGCACTATCCATGTAAGTAGGGTTCCTCCATGTCTTTTAGAGCTCATTGTTTTCATTGGTGGGTAATATTACATTGTATGGAGATACCATAGCTTGATGTTATTGTGTTCTATTTCATTCAGATAATCGGGTTGTAAATTAGGTAAATGACAAACTGATTTCAGAACCTAACAAGGGGTCATCTAGTTTTAAGATTATTGCTTAAAATGCAACATTAGGTTTTTGCTAGACACAAAGGGCAAGACAGCTTGGTCCCTATCTTAGAAGCTTAGATATTATTGGGAAAGAAAAGTCTGCATAGGTGAGGTGTTCAGTAATAAAAGGGTAAGAACAAAACAAAGGCTAACAATAAAACAGAAGACAAATAAAAGAGCAATAAAAATGTAGGAATTCTTTAGCACAGAATATGAAGAACTGACAAGTGTTATAATATAAATTATGTAAAGGAGCTTTTGAGAGAGGGGCAAGACAGTAGAATAGTAGGGGTCCTCAACTCACCTGGCCCCATAAACTTACCTAGATGATTTTCAAAACATCCTGAACACCTATGAATTTGACCTGAGATTCAAGAGAGAACAGCTTGAACACTACAAAGAGAAAAGTTTTCTCTTCTAACAAGGTAAGAAGACAAAAAAATAAAAAAATAAAGTGGGGGTGGGAAACTGTGACTACCAGAGCTAAAGTGGAGCAGCGAGAGCTTCCGGGCAGGAAAGCCCAGCCCTGGAGAAGCGGGAACTTTAAAAACCCACTACAGTTTTCCCTGATGGAAAAGTGCTTAGCAGGGAAATCAGGGAGAATCTTAGGAGGGGCAGTGAAGCCTCCAGAGTCCCAGAGTCGATAAGAGGAGGGGCACCTGGTGGAAAGCTCACCACAAACCCCAGGCCGATATTAGTAAAAGGCTGGAGCACTGCAGCCCTTGGAGCATTTGGGAGAAGCCAGTGGGTTATGCGGGACAGCTCCGGAGCTGCCTTGACCCCAGAGTTGGCAACGGACAGAGGTGGCTGTCCTCTGTTCCCTTTGGAAGAGGTAGTCCTGGGGAGTGCTGGTCAAGCAGTACAGAGCCTCGGATCCCAGGGCACCCAAAGTGGACAAAGGCAGTGATCCTCCATGTCCCCTGGGACAGGCAGAGGTGGGGAGGGCACAGGAAAGTGAGAACTCTCCTGCCACTAGGCGCCCTGTGGGTTATACAGATCAGTGCACTTGTGCCTGCCCCAGGAGTCTAGGCCAATTTGGACTGGGAGACTGCGGTTAGTTACTCGCAGGGAGCTCGACTCCAGAGCTAGAAATCTGGCTGCTGCCATTGTTTTTCCTCCTTTTTTCACCTTGTGCCTGGAAGAGGCGGGGCTGCCAGGGAACAAAGGCCTCACGGGGTAAACAGCTCACACTGAGCCCTACACCTGGTGGGTATTATGCTGAATGAAGTAAGTCAATCGGAGAAGGACAACCATCATATGGTTTCACTCAAATGGGGAATATAAGAAATAGTGAAAGGGATTATAAGGGAAAGGAGTGGAACTGAGTGGGAAAATTAGAGAAGGAGACAAACCACGAGAGACTCCTAGCTCTGGGAAACGAACAAAGGGTTGTGCAAGGGGAGGTGGGCAGGGGATTGGGGTTACTGGGTGATGGGCACTGAGGAGGGCACTTGATGGGATGAGCACTGGGTGTTATACTATAGGTTGGCAAATTGAACTTAAATAAAAACAAAACAATAACAAATGAAACAACAAAAAAAAAGCTTTCTATCAGTCACTGATCATGGGACCTTGGTATGTCACTTTAATATTACTTAGATTACTCATCTGTAAAATCTATAGAATAATAATATCTATCCCATTGGATACTTATGGGTAGTGAATCAAATCATGCACCCATAGAGGTAAGAAAAGGACCTGGCACATAATAACAAACATTTATTATTATTATTATTATTATTATTATTATTATTATTAACCACTTTATCTTTGGTGCCTGCTTGAAATATAGTAAAATGTTAGTAGGTATTTAGATCTATTTATTTATTTATATAAGAGAGAGGGAGCAAGTGGGGAGGGGTGTAGAGGGAGGAGAGGGATAATCCTTAAGCAGACTTCCCACTGAGGCAGGGCTTGATCCCAGGATCCTGAGATCATGACCTGAGCTGAAATCAAAATTTGGCTGCTTCATGGACTAAGCTACCCAAACACCCTTTCAATAGATATTTTTTAAAGCACTGAAGGAGGGGCACCTGAGTGCCTCAGTGGTTGGGTGTCTGCCTTTGGCTCAGAGCATGATCCAGGGGTTCTGGGATCCTGTCCTGCGTCGGGTTCCCCACAGGGAGCCTGCTTCTCTCTGTCTCTGCCTCTCTGTGCCTGCCTCTGTCTGTCCCTCTGTCTCTGCCTCTCTGTGCCTCCCATGAATAAATAAATAAAATCTTTAAAAAAATTGAAGGATTCCAATTTTCATAACCTTAATTTTTGGAGAAGCCAAGATGTGAGCCTCAAAGAATCTATGTAGTTGTTGAATGTAGAGAGGAAGCGGGGTGTAACAATCTGAAGAGATAGCATTAGCCGAGGCTGAGAGGTAGAAAAGTAAAGGTACCATTCAGAGGATAGTGATGCATTACTTTAAAGGCCATTAGAAGTCAGGATTGAGAAACTGACACTGGACTGCCTTCTAGAGATGCTAATGACCTTTGCCAATGACATATATTTGAGCTTCCTCTTTCAAATGGCTGTAAGGATGGCTTCAGTTAGCTAGGCAGAGAGAACTAACTCCCGGCGCCCTCAGACACCCACTCCATGAGCTGATTTCACTACTCCCCACCTTGGGGCAGTACTAGCTATGTACTCTCCTTGGGTGGATTGGAGAAGATACACTCACTTTCTGTGACTTTCTGTGTTCTGTGGCTCAGGGGAGGGACCCTGGCTCAGAAAGTCTACCTAGTTTCCATTATCGCACCCATTTGCCCTATGTGACTGTTTCAAATTTAAATTAAATGCGAAAAATTGAGAATTCATTTCTTCAAGTTACACTAGTCACCTTTCAAGTGTTCAACAGCTGCCAGCGCTGAGTGGCTACTGTGCAGAGATAGGACATTTCTGTCACTGCAGAAAAGTATCTTGAAAGATATAAGATCAAGAGGCAGGAGAGCCACTATGAGAGGGGAGAAATGAGATGGTGAGGGAGAAATGGAGGCAAGTGACAGAGTGTGAAGTTTATCCTGAAACAGGGAGACTAGTAGATCTTTAAGGAAAAGAAAAAGCTCCAGACAAGAGAAAGGCAGGGAAGTTACTACAAATCTTGGGAATGGCAGAAGCACAAGTTTCTGGGAAGGGCAGGAGAAGAGAATGGCAGAGCAGGGGCTTATCTCAAGGTGAAGGAGAGAAGCCCCCTATCCCCAGAGACATAAGGAGCAGATGGCATGTACACAGAGAGTTTCAAATAGAAAATATATAATTTGCACCTGTTAACTTTGAGCAACAAAGGTTAACAAAATGGCAGATGATGGATTTAGAGTGGTCTAGTGTTCCCACAAAATGAATATGGGATCAACATCCTTACCAAAAATGAAAATTGCAAAATTATTTTGAAGAAGCTATGAGGGTGCACAGACACACTGCAGAACTTGGCAACTTTCAGGTGCCAAAAATTTGCACCTTTGTATATCCATTAATCAACCAATCAATTATTATTGATTGGGTCCTGACATACCAGGTATTCTGAGCAAGCTAACAACACAATCAAAAAGTCTGTATTTACAGAAAAAGCTTAGAGAACAGTAATATAAACAGATACTCAAATTATAGAATACAACTTAAAAATGTTATCGCAAACTGGGCATGACAGCACCTAGGCACTTGCATGCACCTCCTGGCTCCTGTCCCTTTGTAGATATTATGAATCTGTCTTGATGTTCCTTTTGGTTGGGCCCAAAGAAGCCTCAGGATGCCCGTCAACACAATACTCATCATTCAATCTACCACTTAGTATGAGAACTAAAACTTATTTGTAAATCTAGTGCAAATAATGTTAGAGTTGTGTGGTGAGTCACACAAAGGAAGCCCGTGGTGAAGCTACAATTTCTTTTACAATAAAAAAACTCATCTCACTACTTGAAATCCAAAGAGTCACTTGGAATAAAAACGTAGATCTCAACAGTTGGTCTCAAACTCTATTAGACATTCAACCTCTAATCTGGGGACTTTCCTTATTTGAGACAACCACAAACACAGCATTTTAAGAATTATAAAGTAATATTAACAAAGGGGCACACACTAGACCACTTAAAAAAATAACTTCAATAACGTCTATTGCATTGTTCTCAGTTTTTCAGTACTTAAGAAATAACACAGCTGTCAGATAAAAAGATAAATCTTGCAATTTCTCTCCGAGGACTGTAGAAGGAAGAATATAGATATATTAGTTATTTAAAGGACAAAGCCACCAAGGGCAGTGGAGACAGATGTTATTTTTAATGGGATTTTTACTTTAAAAGGCAGCCTACGAAAGTGAACTTTTGCTAAGGGCCAATGACTTTTACCTGTCTGTACTTTAAATCACAGAATCAAACTACAGTTAAAATGGCTTTATAGTGAGATTTAGTACCTAAAATATATTTCTGATGGGGGGAGGAGGATGTCAAAGTAAAAAAAGGCAATTAAAGAAGAGGAAGGATTCTCAAATGCCTCTTCTGGTACCAATCTTGATGAATTGTTCACATAAGCTGCTGACTTTTCATTGCTGAATCATCAGTGTCCTTAACTGCTGAGGCTATCTTGTTACCCACTCACCTGACTCCTGAAATTCCCGGATTTTCAGGGGAAAAAAATTGGCAGGATGGTTGGTTGTACCTTGGTATCTCTCAATTTACCTGGAACGTTCCAGATTAAGTGCAATAAACATTGTGGAGTATTGTTCCATTTTCTTCGATATTCTCGCATAAAGTTGGATAATTTTATGACAATAACACAGAGAAATTGAGACATTGGAGGTATTCCATCTTTTGCTCATGTTTCACTGTAAAATGACTGTCTCCAAAATAATTGTATTTGCTAATTATGTCATCACGTAGAATTTTAATGGATTTGAAATGGTATATACAATGTTAATAAAGCACTCATAAAAGTTTGCAAAAATATACCTACTGGCCTTTCTTGTGAAGGATTCTTTTTTGTTCTTAGACCAAGTTTTTTATAGTAGAATATCCTTTCCTTTTTTCCCCCATTTTTTAGAGAGAGAGAGAGAGAGTGGAGAGAGGAGTAAAGGGAGAGAGAGAGAGAATCTTAAGCAGGCTCCATACTTAGCACAAAGCCGGATGTGGGCTTGATCTCATGACCCTGAGGTCATGACCTGAGGCAAAAATCAAGGGTGGAATGCCTGACGGAGCCACCCAGGCACCCTTATATTTTCCTTTTCTTAAAAATTAAAAGCAAAGATTAGTTGCTCTTTACAAATTATTTCATTTTTCAAAACCAAAAATTTCTAATTTCCTATTAGCCTCCTAAGCTATTTTGAAATCCTAAAATTTAACAACCATCACCATAGAAGAAAAGAACTCTGATGTGCACAATCAACAAAACATTTCAAAGGCAATTCAGAAATGAAAAATCAAAATTATAAAAATGAAGTATGATATGTATGCTTAGAAATTTTTAAATAATAGATCTTTTCCCATCATCAGATGAATGATAAAGAAAATGAGGTAAATATATACATATATATATACATATATATATAATGAAATATTATTCAGCCATAAAACAGAACAGTCTTCCCATTGAGGGTAATGTGCTAAGTGAAATAAGACAGGGAAAGACAAATACCACATGTTCTATATGTGTGGAATCTAAAAAAATAAATCTTATTAAAAAAAAAAAAACACAATCCAAAACCAAGTTCATAGATACAGAGAACCAAATTGGTGGTTGTCAGAGGAGGGGGTTGTCAGAAATGGTTGGGGGGGGCCAAACGGTGAAAACTCCTAGTTATAAAATAAGTATATCCTGGGATATAAGGTATAGCATGGTGGCAACAGTTGATAATACTATACTGCATATATGCGTGTTGCTAAGAGAATAAATCTTAAATCTTAAAAGTTCTTAACACAAGAAAACAAAAATTCTTAATTGTGTGTGGTAATGATATTAGTTAGACTTATTGTGCTGATCTCTTACAGTATGGGTAATACTGAATCACTATATTGCATACCTGAAACCGATATAAGTTGTATATCAATTATATCTCAATTTAAAAAATAATAGTTTTTCCAACTCCTGTAAGCAATATTTGTTCATTACAAAGACTGAAAAGAAAAATAAAACATTTTACAAATCACTTACGATACCAGTATTAGTATCACTTACTTTTCTTTGCATTTTCTTAGTATTTACTTTTACAAAAAAAAGGGGGAATGGCATGAAGTCAGTTGTTCCATTTCATATTATTTGGGAAGCCTTTAGAAAGACTGTCCCTGAAGAGACGATATTTTAAGACGACACTAAGACCGTGCCTCTTTTGCAGGTTTTAATGAACTAATTTTGGAGATGAGAAGGCAGGTGGGCATCCAGCTCTGAGTAAGTGGGATGAAGGTGGCTAGTCCTCAGTTTAGAGGATTTACACCAGGAGAGAAAGCTGGCTTGGAGCCATGTGTATGAGGACATCCAAAGTATGTTTAATTTTGGACTCTACGAAAATATCTTGAAACCAAGGCATTCGAAAAGCCTTTGTTAGAAAGACTGGGATAGATGAAAGTATGATTATCTCCCATTCAACAGATGGAAAAAACCAAGTTCAGCCAACAGCCCAGGGGGTCAAAGAAGGGATGAAAGTTTTAGATGCAGTCTTGAGCTCTATTGTTAGATCTTGCAAATTTTGGTAAGAAACAAGAAACAGTTTAACTTTACTTTGCTTGGCCTTTTGGCCTGCAAAAATACTAAGGCAGGCTGACATTTCGGCTACAAATTTTGCAGCTGTGTAATCGCTGGGGTCTGGAAGACCTTACTATACTTGGTTCAGCTCTTGAATGCCTTTTGAGACCAAGACAATAGAACTTATAATTAGCAAACTACCATAAGTCTCAGAGTATGACACATCAAAAGAATTCTTCCTTTTTCTCTTTCCCTACACAGGGACATAAAAATAGAACAAGTAACTAGTATATTCGCACTTCTACTCACACTAACTTTAAAAAATATATCAAGACCTGGAGCTTGGCTAGAGCAATGCTCATTGAGAGGTGAGTGATTTTTATTTTCCTCTAATACTGAGATTTCTTGCTGACAGGGAAGAGTCATGTTCCAAAGGCATCTGCCCCAAACTGTCCTTTTCTTCCATTCACAGTGTTACAAATCCAGGGCCTGATGACTTCTCCTGGGCCACTCAAATACTGATTCAGTCTCCCTACTTCTTCCTGGTTTAAGCCAAATCACATATGGATGCCTTCCCTCATCATGTCAGTTCCCAAATCACAAACAGTGTATGACTAGCCATCACAGAGAAATTAGGAATTGAGCAGTTGAGCTCCTCCAAAATCTGGTTTCCACCTACCTCTACAACTGACTCTTCCTCTCCAGCCCGGTGCAATCTGGAGCTTCCAAAGTCGATTCTTCACCCTTCCTTCACATGCCTCAAGCTTCTCTGGCTCTTTTTTCTCATGCTATTTCCTTCATGAAGATGGCAACTCCCTCTCAAGATTCTATCCATCCCCCAAGGCCAACCATAAAAATCTCTCTCAGAAGCTCCACTGACACCCAACCAGATGCCATCATTACTTTCTCTGATCCTCTTTAGAAACCTTCCTCTATGCCCATTTACTTTTGTCTTGCTCTTTAGGTCAATGTGTCTCTTTTTCTGCTCCTACATAAGATGAAGAGCAAAATGATTAAGGATCCCTTGAAAGTCTAGGTCATTTTTTCAGAAACAAACTTTCTGGGATGTTTCTACAGAGACCTCTGTCTCTGAAAATGGAGCTAACTTCTTGTCCTCCCTATCTGTACCTAGAACCCACCTGCTCTCTTTCTATCAAAAGAGAATGCCATTTCAGTGATTCACTATGAATTGCTAGCAAATGATAGCAATCATTTAGGTAATTCAGCACTTGAAGTTATTCAGCCTCTCTCATCCTAGGAAGATTCTTTCTAATTGTGAAATCTGCTATGCTCCCTACTCCAGATGAGCTCTTTAAACAATGAATAACAGACTACCTAATAAACAATGTCTTATAGACCATTTCTCTTGGTTTCTCACATCTCTGGGCAGACTAATGAGACCATCCCATGATCCTGGGGAGGACAAGGGGGCTCGAAGAGGGTAAGTGACTTGTCCGTAGGAATGTAAGCAGAAAAAACTTTTAGTAGCAGAAGGAGACCCAGAGAAACTATGAGCTCTACTGCCAAGCTTCTGCTAAGTTTAGGACTGGGAAAGTAGAGAGAAAGGTCATGGTGAAACTCTTCTTCCTCACTATTTCCTTTTCCTCCTGCTCATCAGATGGGAAATAATAGAAGTAGCTAAGATTTTTCGAGTGTTTACTAAAGGGCGTGCATTAGACAAATGCTTTACATTTAACAATCTTATTTACAAGAGATGATATTTATGAAGTGTCTGGAACACAATCCTATCTACACTTATATTAAATGCATTTCAGAATGCCTGGCCTTTTTCCTTTGACTTAATACATCAATTCATATAAAATTCCTTAATTTTAGGAGTGCCTGGGTGGCACAGTTGGTTGAGCATCCAACTCTTGGTTTTGGCTTGGATCATGATCCTGGAGTTGGGCTCCATGCTCAGTGCAGAGTTTGCTTGAGATTCTCTCTCCCTCTCCCTCTGTCCCTCCCAATTTTGCTCTCTCTCTCTAAAATAAGTAAATAAACCTTTAAAAAATTCCCTAATTGTAGAGCTTTCAATAATTAAGCATGGTTTTGTATTATATCTGTCTATAAGAAACTAATAGAATGTAATGGCTGTTTTTTCTTTCTTTTTTATTTTTCCCTGAGATGGAGTCCTACAGTATAAGCTACAGAAGTTGCCAACACAGGCTTCATTTGTTCATTTATTCATCCACCATTGTCCAGTAGCTACGATATCCCAGGCACTGTGCTAGGTTTGCCTTTGGATCCTTGTGATTCCATTTGAAAATCAAGACGCATAATATACATACATATATAGGATATATATATATGATATATATACATATATATTTATTTAACAAACTATACTTTAAAGGTTTTATTTATTTGTCAGAGAGAGAGAGAGAGGGAGAGAGCACAAGCAGCGGGAGCGCCAGGCAGAAAGAGAAGCAGAGTGGGCAGGGAGTCTGATGCAGGGAATCCCAGGATCCTGGATCATGACCTGAGCTGAAGGCAGATCTTAACTGACTGAGTCCCCCAGGCATCCCTTTAACACACTGTTTTTATATTATATTCATGATACTACAAAACACAATATTTTAATTAAGTAATTCAGTTTGCTTAGTTTCAACCATTTTGTATACTTGTTCAGATGCTCTGATATAATGTGGTAATTAATGTCACTTCCCAATATAAAATCTCATTACATTAAGGTAGGCTCTGCAGAGATGTGTTCTGAAATCGGCCTCTGTACACACAAAACATCTGCTCACCTTTACTAAAGTGAAAATGAATAAATTTTTATTAAATTTATCAACTTCAAAAGAAAGGCTGGGCCTTGGTCACATTACCAGGCTTCCACTGGCTTCCACTTTGTTAAGAGGTAAGTTTTAAAAGGTTTTGTCTTCAAACAACAAATCACTTCTCTCTCCCCATTTTCATTGCTGCCCAGCAAAGATGTCTCGGACACTCACTCAGTTTCCTTTTCTCTTGTTGTGTGCTGGGAACTTTATGTGCAATTTCTTTCTCATTCTTGTGATATTTGTGTGTGGCTGGAGTATCATCAACTGCATTTTGTACATGGAAACTTAGGCTCACAGAAGTGAAGGGCACAGATGAAATGTATGTAGTAGGCTCAGTTCTACAAACTGTACGGTGTTCTCTGAGTAGTGTCATCTTTCATCACCATGTTACCACAGCAGTGCTGAGGCGGGAAGGGCTAAGTGCTCGGCCTCAGCTGACGTGGACAGTTGTAATGGGTTTGGGGTCCTGGCATGGGAGTCCAGTCTGGCCCAGTCAAGGGCCTCCCACACCAGCGCCTCCCACACCAGCTGTGACAAGGGCCCCACAGCTGAAGTAAGAGGTAAAGCCAGGACACAGAAGTCTATCTGAAAACAGGCCACTGTGGTCAGTTGCTGGGCACATGGCCTGCTTTCTTCTGAGGGGGCCTTCAAACCGCAAATCATTTAAACTGAAGGGAATACAGAACCCTGCTGAAGAAAAAAAAAGTGATAATGATTGGGAACCGCTTCCTTTTCTGAGCATCGTTACCTATCCACTCAGTGGCATGCATGCTCATGAAGTCTACCTTCCCTCCCTGCATCTGCCAAAGGCCATCCCAGGCACAATTCCTCCTCTCCCACTTCTCACAGGTCTTTACTCCTGAAGCAGCCCCCTCTCTCATCCATTATTGGTTTGTCACTCCTTCTGTCCTTTCTTCCTCAATCATGTCCACCATTTCACAAACAGATTTTCATATCCTTCAGCTTAAAAAGGCCCTCTCTGGGTTCCATGTGCCGCCCCTATAATCTGGACCACAACCACTACCGTGTTTCTTCTCCCCTGTGAGGTCAAGCGGGCCTATAGCATTGTCTATACCACCTACCCCTCCACCTCTGTTTTAAACCCCATTTCATATCAGTCTTTGATTTCTCTGATTGCCAGTATTTTTATAATAAACACTATACTACTCTTATAATCAAAATGCAGTTGATCCTTGACCAACATGGGTTTGAGCTGCTTGGGCCCACTTACAGCAGGTGTTTTTTACAGTACTCTAAATGTATTTTCTCTTCCTTGATTTCTTAATAACATTTTCTTTCTTTTTTTTTTAAGATTTTATTTATTTATTCATGATAGTCACAGAGAGAGAGAGAGAGAGAGGCAGAGACACAGGCAGAGGGAGAAGCAGGCTCCATGCAGGGAGCCCGATGTGGGACTCGATCCCGGGTCTCCAGGATCACGCCCTGGGCTGAAGGCGGTGCTAAACCGCTGCGCCACCGGGGCTGGCCCTTAATAACATTTTCTTTTCTCTAGCTCACTTTAACATAGGAATACAGTATAGAATACGTTTAATATATGAAATACATCTTAATCGACTGTTATGTTACCGGTAAGACTTCCAGTTAATAGCAGGCTGTGAGTAGTTAAGTTTTCAGAATCAAAAGTTATACATGGGTTTCTGAGTGCAGGGGGGTCAACACGCCTAATCCCTGTTATTGGAGGGTCAGCTATCTATAAAAATGTGTATTTATACATGGCACTATATGGAACTACATACACACATACCGTAACCAAAAATACTGTGACTCATTACTACTGTGTGTATATGTTAGCATTGTATCTCAGCTTCCTAAATATCACAAACTTATGTGTGTTTTGTCCTTTCCTCATTCTTAAGACTGAAAGCCTGTCTTCTTTGGAATTTTTTTTTCTGGAATTTTTTATGCAGGTACAAATTTATCACCAGGTCAGCATGAGCTCTCCTGTCTTGCTGGTCACCCACATCATAGTCCTTTGCACTGTGCCCCATGGATCTCTAATCCATTGTGAACAATCTACCACTTCCTTCACATCTTTGGTTCAGCCTTTCCCCAATATCATCCTATTCCCTTTTGCCTTCTCCTCTTCCAACTTGCGCCTTTTCAGCTATCTCAGACTCAACTGAGGAGGAAAAGGAGCTGACTCTCCTCTACCCAGGGCCATTTCTAGGTGCACAATTGGTGTGTCTTATGCTTATTCTCTTTTGTCCATATCTTATGGTTATACTTCTTCTCAAAACCACTCCCACCTAAAGATAAATAGTACCTCTACCACCGAGGAGCTGACAGGATGGAGAGGCAAATAAAGATGTGCTATCAGTGGCAATGTAGAACAAATTATTCTAAGGTAGTGGCTTTCTAGGGGCACCTGAGGGAAAACTAGTTCAGACTTGGAAAGACAAAAGCAGGAAGAGCTATGTCATATACACTCTGAGGATCAATGGAAACGACCACAGTTAAGCTGTGATCTAATACCAGGAAGAAGAACCAGTGAGCTCAGGGGAGGGTGGGGCAGAGCACAGCACCTTAGAGCATCTTTTTTTAAGGGCTGTGGATCATGACCACAGGGTTGAAGTTGTGAAGTTTGGGAATTAGGCAAAAATCAAATTCCATGCTAAGAAGACTAGTTTTGGCTTTCTTTTCTTTTGAAGTCAATGGGGAGTCTATTTCAAAGAATGCAATGGTCAATATTTATTGAGGGCTTACAATGTGCCATTGATTATCTTCATAATACCACCTGTGAAGCAAGTGCTAACTATTTTTTCCAGTTTTTAGATAAGAAAACTGAGAGCCATAGAAGTTAAGTAATGTTGAAGGTCACAGAGCTAGGAAGTGGCTGCATTTTAATTATGATTAGATTTTCACTTCAGGAAGATAAAAGGATGTGTCTGGTTTCAGGGCTGCACCTGGATAATGCTCATAACAGTAGGACAGACCCAGAGAAGTAGGGAGTGGCCAGAGGAGCAGGAGTTCAGTTCTGCTATTCTGGTTATGGAGTAGGTGGTGAAAACCTGTCCAGAGAGTTGTCTGGGTGGATATATGGATGTGGACTAGGCAAGGATGTCTAGGCTAGAGGCACAGATTTGAGGCATCGGGATAAGGGTCATAGCCTAAGCCTGAAGTTCAAAGACAGGAGAAGAATGCTGAACAGAGCTTTGTGGGGCAGAGAAGAGGATGTGCACTTATAGGCAGGTGACAGAAATTCAAGGAGAGAGAGTTCCTTGCAATTCAAGGAAAGAGAGAATTTCAAAAAAGCTATGGCAGCAAAACTTGCAGGGACTGTCAATAAAGCTAGGGATTGAAACTTCTTGGGGTTCCTCACATACAAGGAGATCGCCACTCATTTGGGTAACAGCATTCCCAGGCAAATGGGGAAACCAGAGGCCAGGCTGCAATGGGTTCTGGAATGCAGGAGGAGGAAACAGAAGGAAAACTGGGGTCGGCCAGGTTTGGAGGAAGAGAAAGATGGAGACAGAAATGAAGAGAGAACCCAGGCAGCAGTGTTTGTTGACTGTTCTTTCTCTTTCCATCTCACATTTACAGATGAAAGGTGAATCATCAAAAGCACTGAAAAGTGTGAAGACACAGCAGAACAAACAGCACTGTGATGAGACTAAGTTTCTCCTTGTTGATTTCTGAGTCTATTCTTCCCTCGTTCCGGGGACAGGTTCCTCTTCAGTCCTTAAGGTCCTTATTCCTGATGAAACTTACCCACCTGCCATGTACTTCCATGTAGTGTTGCCCAGTTCATTCTCCTCATGTCAATCCCTGGCTCACGCTCCTTCAGCTGTACTCTGTGATTTTTCAGATAACACCCAAGCTGCTGGTGCACCTGGTGGCTCAGTGGTTGAACATCTGCCTTTGGCTCAGAGTGTGACCCTGGGGTTCCAGGATTGAGTCCCATATCGAGCTCCCCGCAGGGAGCCTGCTCCTCCCTCTGCCTGGGTCTCTGCCTCTTTCTCTGTGTCTTTCATGAATAAATAAATAAAATCTTCAAAAAAAAAAAAAAAAAAAACACCACCCCAGGATCCTGTACAATCCTCCACATTCTGCTCGTCCGGGTCTCTCCATATCCTTGGAGCCCACCTCGCCTGCCCCGACTCGCCCACGCTAGAAATCTGTAGCTATCACCTGTCTTCTGTCCCATGATCCCTGGCAATGCCTACCGGTTACTTTCTGCCCATGTAAGTCCTACCTTTGCTCCTGCCTCTATGTATGTCACCTCGTCTTCGCCCTTGAAGCCATAAGGAAAAATTACCTCTTGTTCTGCCCTGGCAATGTGATTAACGCATCCTTTTCAGGCACACATTCTGAAAGCTCACCTAAGTCTATCCCTGTGGAAAATATCAAGGATGTTGAGATGCTGAAGTATGCCCAAGACAACAACAGAGCCATGGTCTGTTTGCTACTTAAACTGCTTGGTTATACTCCTTATATAGGGTCTTGTATCTAACACAACATTTAAAAAGTGTGTGGAGCTTCTCATCCAAACAGGACTGACTGCACTGCATGCTCTTTAAGAAAAGAAGCTATATGAAAGCATGGGTATAGATTATCTAAGACTTCTCTTAAGAACACACAGCAGGAACTGAGTAACTAGTTTGCTGAAAAGAAAACTGGACAAAATTTGCAGTCTTAGAACAGTAAGAAGCTGCATAATGGAATCCTCCCCCTGCCCACCCACGATATGCTAGAATGTAAATAAAGCACTTGCAATAAGTGGAAGCTTTGGCCTTCCATCACATTATGAGATCTTTGCTTTTTCCAAGTCATTCTCATGTGTGCTTTGAATTGATGTCTGCTCATGGTTGCATGCATGCTGTATATTTTTTGGTGTGAAGATAGTGGCTCTAGTTTTCCATGTTCTTTTCTGCAGTTTTTATTGTAATGAGCTCTTTCATTCTCTTGGAATGTGACTGAATTTTTGTTTGTTATGGAATTATGTCTGAAGCTTCCTTTAAGATAAAGTGTCCTCTACCTAGTTAAAAAGTGTCATCTACAAACTTGAATTTTTATGAAATTAATCACTTGTTACTTTACCTGATAACTAGTTTTCAAGTTATCAAGCTGTTCTTTTGTTACAAGTTTTTAGAGTCATCCCATAAGATTTATTTTATTTTTGATTCCCATCACCTGATACCATTTGTGTATTTGTTTGAAATGGTGTTTTGTGAGATATTTTGATAATCCAGTCAACCTCAGGGCAGCATTTTATTTCATTCACATATTAGATTTTCACTTCAGGAAGATAAAGGGATGCGTCCGGTTTCAGGGTTGCATCTGTATAACACGCATAACAGTAGGACAGACCCAGAGAAGTAGGGAGTGGCCAGAGGAGCAGGAGTTCAGTTTTGCTATTCTGGTTATGGAGTAGGTGGTGAAAACCTGTCCAGAGAGTTGTCTGGGTGGATATATGGATGTGGACTAGGCAAGGATGTCTAAGCTAGAGGCACAGATTTGAGGCATCGGGATAAGGGTCATAACCTAAGCGTAACACATACTTATTTCCCGAACGTTCCTTTTAGCTTATTTTATTTTGTTCCTGGTGTGGACGTTCTTTTCAACTATTCCTCTGAGAATTTAGTCTTTTTTTTAATGCACTGCTTTTTCTTGGGTCATTTATGAAAACTTTTTAATCTAGTCCCACATAACGTATTGCAATCTTGCTAGAGAACTATTGGAATTACTACTTCCCCCTAATGTGTCTTTTGGAACCTGATTGTGGGACTTTCCCACACAAGGAACTACAGCGCCCTGGGTAGTAGGATACTCGCAGATGCCCTCGGAGCCCTGTGCAGCCAGTGGGCCTGGGTGGAGGCACCAGCCCTCCAGAGGGCAGGTGTGACTGAGCATAGGTTGGTTCTGAGCTCAGGTTGGTTCTGAGCTTTCATCGGCTGCAAGCACGATGGGGACACCTGGCACTTGATGCCACTCTGCAATGCTCTTAGCATAGCCAACATGGGCTCTGCCACCTGGACATCAAGTTCAGTGCCCAGCCACACAGTAAGCTGCTACACTCATGCACAAGTGGCTGGGAGCCATGGAAGGTACAGCTGGTGGCTCAGGTAGCCAAAGGACATGATAGAAAATTGGGAGGAGTAAGGGTGGCAAGTGATACAGGCCAGGGGATCCTGGGGGTGAGGAAAGTTCTTTGTGGCAGGCCTATGTCTGTCTTCACCTAAAGCAGATACTTCTGTCCAGTACTGCTCTGCAACTCAGGCAACAGTACCCCTGCCATGACCCTGTGGTCCCACTGTGTCACCATCTAGCTCCTAAGAGCGCAGTCAATGTCAGTATCAGCCTCATCTGGGACATGTCAGAAATGCCAAAGCTCGAGCCCACCTCGGTCCTTCTGAATCTGAATCTGTATTTTAACAGGGGTATACACGTTAGTGTTCGAGAAGTGCTACATCCTAGAATCCACTCTGGGTTTCCCCTGTCCATGAAATGCCCTCAGGGAGTCAAGTTTCTACTAGATCAGGCTTCATATCTGCAAATTCCCAGTATCCCTTGCCAAAGGCAAAAGTTTGCTCATTTTTTTAAAAATTTTATTTATTCATGAAAGACAAAGAGAAAGGCAGAGACACAGGCAGAGGGAGAAGCAGGCTCCCTGTGAGGAGCCCAATGTGGGATTCGATCCCAGGACCTGAGGGTCACGACCTGAGCAAAAGGCAGATTCTCAACCACTGAGCCACTCAAGTTCCCCAGGTCTACTCATTTCTTTGAGCATAACTGGTCTCTTCACCAGATGCATGCTTAAGTGTCCCTGGGACCCAAGTCTGGCTAAGGGACAGCTGTGACACAGTGGGGGAGAGGCATGTTAGCATTTCAAGCTGAATGTCCACATGAATGGAGAGAGGCAGGGAAGAACCAGGGGAGAGAAGGGGCAGTGAACCCAGAGCCTCCAAATGCCCTCTGCCTTCTGGATCCACAGATAGGCTCAAGCTTATTTTTGCCCATCTGTGACTACTATGACCTTGTAGTGGAGCCCAAGATATGTGTAGGGTGATAGCTACAGAAGGATCTACGCTTTCCATGAAGTTTTAAAATCCTTGATACTAAAACAGGTTGGATTCCAAAATCATTTGCTTGTAGAAATTTCAACATAGCATTTGCCCGTGAAAGAAAGTAATAGCCATTAGATTCTTTAAACATAATTTCAATTGCAGGAAACTCTTGAATGACTAAAACACGTTTTAAATTTTCTGTCATCTACTTGTTCTTACAAAGCATCACACAGATAGTGACTGACAAAACTTCAGACAGACCACTGATCAAGAATTATAGATCACTCTTCTTACATAATTACTGATAAGAAAAAGTTATATGTAATATCTTTTTTAAAAAAATTATTTATTCATGAGAGACAGAGAGAGAGAGAGAGAGAGAGAGAGAAGCAGAGGGAGAAGCAGAGGGAGAAGCAGGATCCCTGAGGGGGGCCCGATGCAGTACTCCATCCTGCGATTCTGGGATCATGCGGCTGAGCCACCCAGGTATCCCGAAAACGTTATATGTAAATGTACATTTCTCATAAGAACATTTGGAAGTATTTTATTGGAAAATTCTTTTTTTAAGATTTTATTTATTCGAGAGAGAGAGAGAGAGAGACAGAGAGAGGCAGAGATACAGGCAGAGGGAGAAGCAGGCTCCATGCAGGGAGCCTGATGTGGAACTTGATCCTGGGTCTCCACGATCAGGCCCTGGGTTGAAGGCAGCGCTAAACCGCTGAGCCACCCGGGCTGCCCATTTCCTGGAAAATTCTATATAAATTCAATGCCTAGTGTTGTTCCCAACACTTATTTAATCTACTTTCAATACTAAAAATATGTATGGATTTTTTTCCTGCAAAATTCCATAAAGATGGTCCCAAATCCTGTCTAATTTACCCATGTACCACACAAACATTACATATGCATAATAGAGTGAAAAAAATGAGAAGCATGTATCTAGCTGGACAGAGCTGATTAAGAAAAGCTAAGGTGCCCAGAACAGACCGGGTGGAGAAGAATATTCCTTCACCTTACATGCAGTAGGTCTTTGGGTCACAAACATCTATTATTTCTGACTTTTATGAGAAATATATCCTTTAGTAATTTCCTTCCTTTGTACAATTTGAAAAAAAAAAACAGATTTTTTTTCCCCTCACCAGATTGGCTTCAAAAATTTTTAAAACATTTTCCTAACATGTAATTAACATCTTCCAAAGACCCAAAAGTGCTGTCAATGTGCCTGAAATAAGAATGTAAATATTTTATAAACGGCTGTCAAATCTCAATTGGCAAAAAACAAAAAGCCCCCAAATTGCTATAATCTAACTACGAGGCTACATCATTTAATTGACAGATAAGACATTTTTCTAGTTTCCATTTTCCCATCCGCATTTTAATACATTAGCACGGTGTGCCATTCTGGATAGTCACTGTGACAATTTACTTGAAGAATAAATGAATTCTGAAATGCTCTCAGGGAGATGCCTAGCACAGTAACCAAATTCTGTTTCATGGAACATTTTTCACACTCAGTGTATTTGGAATGCCTGTTACTAACACGGACTGAATATTGGCATCAAGGGAATATTATCATGCCCACTTTAAAAAAAAAAGGCAAAATGCTCTTAGCAGTTCAATAATTTATTATTTCATCTTTTGGGCCTTCATTCCACAAGCATTTCTGATCATCTATGTGCCAAGCTTAGCCAATAAATCTATGTGAGATCCAGAGAACTGGCCTCTGCCACACATCATCACAGACCAAACACACTGCTGGGAAAAATACCTGGAATGGTCCCTCCCAAATATTTATCGCTATTTCTGTGTGCACGGCTATCTGTCCCTCCCCTTAGAAGTTTTTTTTGTTTGTTTGTTTTTTTCATCTTTACTTTTATTTTTTTCCCTTCCTTCCGAAGCAGTAGACTTATTGGGGACACCTGTAAGCTCTGCTTAGCTTCTTTTGGCATATCTGACCTATGGCATTTTCTGCATCTACATTCATTCATTCAGTAAATATTTACTAAGCTTCTTGCAGGGAACAGGCATCCTCATAGGCACCATGGTTTTGGCAATGAAGAAACCCAAGGACCTTAGATCATTCTACAGCAAGAGATAAGCAACAAACTATCAACAAATCTGGCTGAATTCTTCATGTCCTGCCTAAATCGCTTAAGTTGTAATGTGTACATATGTTTACCATATGGGGGTATTGTAGTACACTTTACAAAATAAAATTCCTAGTTTTTCGAAGGAATTAAATTCGGGTGCCTGGGAAGCACTCATTTCCAGAGAGTGGTTAGGGAAGATTGTGGCAGCAGAGCTGTGAATGTAAAGGGCCTCAGGATGGGGACAGGAACAGAAAGAAACACTCAAGGAACAGTATGGAGGACAGACACTGGTGCTGGGAAGCCAGGAGGAAGGTATGGGAAGGGTAAGGCATGGTTGTACGTTGTGCCCTTAATGCAGAGGAAGGCATGGGTTGAAGGGTTCTAAGCTGGTCCCAAGCAGGAGAGTAACAAGATGTGACCCGGGATCCCTGGACACTGGCTCCTGCACACAAAAGGGACTTTGGTAAGACAAGAATGGAGCCAGGAGACCATGAGGAAGCTGATGAAGCTGTCCAGGCAAGACAGAAGGACTTGCAGTCACCACAGAAGAAACAGAAAGAAATGAAGGGATTCAGGATCACTTTGAGAGAGAAGAAAGGGACAGGAAAATCAGTGAGAACTCATAGCTTCAAAGGCCAAAAGGAAAGGTTGGCTTTAGTGGATACAGCATGTCCCTGGCATGAACAAAGGAGATCCGACAAGGTAAGCTATTCTTTCACACAGAGAATATCAGAATATCTGACATCCTCAATTTATAAATGAAGAACAAAGGTCTGGGGAGGTGAGATGGCATTTTTAAGCCTCAGAAGAGCTGGCTGTCACCTGCATTGCCCCTCTTGTATTTTCCAGCCCAGAGACTTTCCCGTTACCTGAGCACCTCCTTCCCTGACCCAGCTCAGTACCTTTTTCAATATCGTGCATGACTTTCTTTGGAAAGGAGTTTCTTTATATAACTTATCTTTTACCTGCATTTCCACCCCCTTCCTGAACCAGTAAGTATGAGTGAAGTAATAGAGGCTGTCAGAAGGAGAATATTTAATATTAGGACTGTAGGTCAAAAGCTGAATTTTGTGGCCATATTGAGACCATTAGTTCTAACCTTTTATTTCAAAAAAAAATTTTAAAAAAGCAAAACCAACCCACCTTGGAATTAATATTTCCTTCACTTGCTTTCATAGGCAGTTCTAATTCACCTTGTTTTCCCCAAATTAGAGTTTGCCCTTCTCTTCTTTTTTCTCTTTTAATGTGAAATAGCCTCAGTTTACTTAGTTTCATAAATGGATAGTCTAATAGTAATTCCGTATTATTGAAGAGCAAACATTCAAAGGGCTAGTGAGCCGGCAATGCCACGGACTACCTAGCAGATGTGATCAGCAACAGCACAGGCTCCTGGCATATATCGTCAGGGTAAGCATCAAGGTAGCAGAGTATGGGGAAAGGCACCTGACAGGTCCAGTTCAAAAATCGCCTTTGACAACCTGTAATCATAGGCCACAGTTCTTAACATCTCAGGTTCCTCATCTGTAGATGGGTATAATCATACCTGGATGGCACTCTTGTGAAGATGAAAGAGGCATGTCTAGCACAACGCCCTGATCTGAATGTCCATGAATCAGCTATGTCTGCATTCAGCTCCAAGTGTCAGGAGATCTAACAAATCAGGGATTTATCTGAGTAATGCCACAGGAGAGTGTACGGTAAACTTGCTAGAGAGAAGGAATGTCATCAAGGAGTCAAACTCACTTATGTTTCTTTGCCAACATCTCTAGCTGTGGCTTTTGTCCTTGGGATGATGAGATGGGGGCTGTGTTGGGTACTAATCTGTTTTTTTTGTGTATTTTATGATGTTTTGAGATCTTAAAAGCTGGCTGCCCAGGGATAGACTGCTTCTCCCAAGCTAGTCAGTCTTACATATAGCAAAGAACGTGGCACAGAGCACACCTTTCATATGTAAACCAAGCAATCCGGGATCTACAGTCTCAATTCTCCTCTTTTACACCCCAAGCCAGTATTTCCCCAGCCGTAAGTCATACAGGGCCAGGGACCAGACAGCCAGAGATCATCCCTCTAATCCAGACACCAACCACACTGCTCCAACTGGCCAGTCCTCAACCAAGTGCCCTGCCTGCAAAGCTATTCCCACAGACCTTCCCAATAAAGGCTTTGACTTAGCCTTTCTTTCTGAAAGACTTTCTTTCTGACTTAGACTTTCTTCTCATTCTGTCTTCTGCCTCCAGGTCAAAGCTGGTGCTTCCTCAGGTGGCCCTGGTGGCAGGGAGTGGCCTTTCTCTCAGGATGTGTAAGTAATAGTCTCCTTTCAATGGCACTGACCTCTCTGTGTCATCATTCAGTTACCTCTGTAAGTTAAAATTTGGCTACAAATTTTAGAATAGCTTTCCAGGTAGGAAGATGGAGTAATAGCAAAGAAAATGTTCCAAAAATATTCTGCTCTTGAAGCCCTGCTCTTTTATTTAGGAATGAAATAAAATCAGGAAGGGAATAAACTCAAGAAGGGAAGCCCTCCCTGGAGCTCACCATCCACAAGTCATTAGCCAGAAGCGACTTACATATGTGGCCTCAGTAAAGGAGTCAGGGAAGGAACAGATTTCCAAAGTAGGCATTTCACTGCCCTTCAAAACATCACAATTAGTATTATTATTATGGAAGGGTGAAGGGATATTGGGAAGGCTAGTAGGACTGTCTGCTAAATAAAGTTTAAACAACATTTAAAGGAGATTCAACTTTTTCCCCACATTGCTTTTTCTTTATATTCACTAGCAGATTTTGTACAGCATTGTGGATAAAGTGATATAAATCAAGGGATAATATTTAAGCTTCTAAAAATTAGATGAGCTATAAGATTCCATATATGCTAAAAATTCAAATATTTTGCATTGATTTCCAATAACCCCATATTGCTACAATTAAGATAGAAATGAGTATTTGAAATAAAACAACTTATTTCATATTTTAACAAATATGCTTTCATTGTAATTTTGAATATTATCAGCAAACAAGCAAAAGAAGTATCTTAACTAAGATGCAAAAACAGAGCATGACTAGTATATCTGTATTAAGATGCACAGGGAGCAATTATAATCATATTGAAACACACTGACTCAGGAATTCCTATTCTTCGTTAATGTTTCACTGATCAAGCCATAAATCCTTTTATGAAAGCAAAGAACTCAACCCCCCAAAAGCTCTTACCTTATAGTACCTTAGTGGAAGTTCTGAATGTCACTTATTCAGCCTCTAATCAGAATACAGGTGCTAGAAGTAATTAAAAAAATGAGGTTAACATATAGCCCTGGGAGGGGATAAGTCAATAGGGTACACAAAAGGATTTGAGGATGTCAGAAAATTACAGAATTTTCTAGACGAAGTGATCATGGTACCTAATCATCTCATGTAAGAGATAAGGATACACATGGTCAGAGAGTTAAGATCCCTGTCACTGGCAGAAGAAACATATCCATTGACTTTCTACAAAAGGCTCTTTGTATAGAGTTCCACTCCTCACACCCGCCAAAGTTCTGGTCACAGTAAAGGGACATAAAGCAAGAAGAGAAAACAAGAGAAGTTACACATTCCTTCACTTTATATGTTAGTGAGGGTACCCTCCTTTTTTAGCCGGTGAGGACATGTACACACACACACACACACACACACACACACACACACACACACATGGTTAGCTCTGCTTAGCCCACTTTTCACCCAGGAATACAGTAAAATCTTTTTTTAAATTTAATTTTTTAGTTAAATTCAATTTGCCAACATACAGTATTAACACCTAGTGATCATCTCGTCTTGTGCTCTCCTTAGTGTCTGTCACCCAGTTACCCCATCACCCCGCCCACCTCACAATAGAGTCAAATCTTAAAGAAAATCCCCCAACCCCATTTCAGACACTGATATTTACATTTTAAAGTGTACAGAGACTGACATTTAGGCCAGAACCCTAGGAAAGCTTTCTGAGGGTGCACTAGGGAAAGAAAAAGAGGCGCCAAATTCCATGAGCAGAGAATGAAGGAAGTGTTTTCCTGTCAATGCCATCACTGGGTCAGGAGGCAACAATAGGTGCTATGGGAGAATTTGAGGATGGGAGTGACAAGATGTTGCTGGATTTTTAAAAGAAGGACCTTGCAGTTTCCTGGGAGGTGAAGGTGAGTTCAGAGGACAGGATGAAAGAGGCTGTGAGGTTAGAGGTTGGAGTTCCTGGGATGTGTGTGATCAGAGGAGCTCAGGGCAGCCTCTGAGAGTATGTCTACAAGATAAGCCTAGAGATGAAAAGAAACGTTTCATTCATAACAAAAAACAGATTCATGTTTTGCATGTTTCTCTTTTTTGAAGTAGCCATCTGTGAAGGATTGGGGCAAAGGGAAAGAAAGAAAAGTCACCGGTCCTGCATCAGTGTGAGAAGCACTGTCCTAGAGAGCATCTTTTTCTAGATGCCAGCATCTCCTCAGGAAGTAACATATAGGCAACTGGAACTTCAAGAGAATATTTGGCCATATTGACACTCTCATTCTTACTAGAGGAAATGGTGGGAAAGTCACCAAATTACACTTCGGTGGGAGGATACACACACTTCTGTCTCTGGTCTCTAACACATGGATGTTTTCATCCATGTGGGTCATTGCCAGTGAGCCTACACTTCATCTTTCACCATTGATTCCTTCTAGACTCTAACAAGCCCAAGGACGAGTAAATACCACAGAGGCACATGTCAGTCCTCTCACTGTAACCTTCTAATTGTCCCGCAGATAGTAGTTGCTCGATAAGTATTTGTTATATGGATTTTATCGTTAATATTAACAGTTATCCAGAACACACCTGCCTAATTTACAAGAAGTCCCAACATGCCTACATACTGGGATTTAGATCATTTTAATAAGTAAATGCTTATCTCTCAATTAAATAAAGTCACACAATGATAAAACAAACACTAGTCATTAAAGTGTCTGCTAATAAAAAATATTCTGTTCACTAAATGAACTGGAGAACAATAACTGGGATTGAATACCTTGAAGTATCTCTGAGTTTCTTGTGTTAGATGTGGCAAAGCATTCATTCTGAAAACCATTGAGAGAACTAGCTTTCACTCTAGCTTCAGATTACTTCTCTTATAAATTAATTGCACGTGACATTCATTTAGGGGTAAGCTTCAAATCTCTGAGTATAGATGACAGGCTCTACCAAATCCCAGTAAACACAGTTCAAAGGTTATATAATGAAAATATGATTGCCGATTCCAGAGTTTGTTGTCATAATCGTGCAGTTAGCCAAATAAAGAGGAACTCAAAGCCGGAGACTAATAACTCGGGAAGGGCTGATGAGAAGCCTCGTTCAATAGGCCAACACAATACTACTTTTAGGATATATTCAGAGAGAAGTAGGCATTTTCGTTAATGTCCTTAAAGTAACAATTTCTTTTTGTCACATCATAGGTATTTACAGACGTAATCAAGTATCAATGAAGTGGCAGTTTTGGACTTGTAGTATCACCATCTGAACCGTCCCGTTTCCTTCCGTCTTTTCCAAAACGTCATTATACACCTACTTTCTAATTATTGTGAGCAGGCATATTGCTCTTATGCTCTTATTGCCTGCAAGACACAGAACACTTGAGCAGATGTTTTACTATCAGAGTAATGTTAACTCGATCCTCGGCCATCTGATTTAGACAGCATCATACCTGCTCACAGCTCTGACATAAATAAGCTTAATTAACTAATTTAACTTCTTGTATTCGGCTGAATTAGAGCCCAGTCTCTTAGGAAAGATATAGAATATTCCTTTTAAATTTCACAATATAGCTTTAGTTTTTAACTTGCTTTATCTGAAGACCAAAATAACAAGTGTTTTGACAAAGTTGTCCCTGACAGCCTGTTTTAAGGGAATATGATAAATATGGTTCCAAAACTGTATATATTATGCTAAGTCTGGTTTGCATTAAGTTCTTATTTACAAACAGGATTCACTAAGTATCTGCGCTCACTCAGATGTTGCATCATACCCTGACTAGTTGCCTTCAAAGTCCATCTTCTCATTTTTTAAGCCATTCCATCTAGACAAGGAAAGACAGAATTTTTTAAAAAGATTTTTTAGATTTATCTCTACCTGAGACTGAGTGAATGAGCACATGAGTGGGGGGTAGAGGCAGAGGGAAAGAATCTTCAAGCAGACTCCCTGCTGAGGATGGAGCTAGACACAGGGCTCTATCACACAACCCACAAGATCACGACCTGAGCTGAACCCAAGAGTCAGATACTTAACTGATTGAGCCATGCAGGTGCCCCAAAAGACAGAGATAGTTAAAATCTGTAATTGTTCTAATGAATGCAATTATTCATTCCTTTGTTATTATTCCCATTTTTCAGATGAGGTTTAGAAATCGAGTAACTGTCTCAGGGTTGTCCAGTGAGAGATGGGTAAAGCTGCTGTCCAAGCTTGGATTCTTTCCATTTCTAATCGCACATAATTGTAGCAGTGACAATAACAGCAATGATGACTATTTACCAAATGCTCGCCATCCTCCAGGTGCTACAGCAAGCCCTTTATACACACCCAATCATGTCATCATTACAGCCCTATCCATTGTCTACATTTTATAGATAAAGAAGTAGCTGCCTGTTTGCCCTGCGTAGGGGAACTGCAGCTCTATCAGGATCATTGAGACAAAATTTGGTGCTGCTTCATCTTTTTCCATTCACCCTCCCCCTTCGCTTCCCATTCCTTTTTTTTTTTATTTTTTTATTTGTTTATGATAGTCACAGAGAGAGAGAGAGAGAGAGAGAGAGAGAGGCAGAGACACAGGCAGAGGGAGAAGCAGGCTCCATGCACCGGGAGCCTGATGTGGGATTCGATCCCGGGTCTCCAGGATCGCGCCCTGGGCCAAAGGCAGGCGCTAAACTGCTGCGCCACCCAGGGATCCCTTCCCATTCCTTTTTATTTTAGTTCATTCAAGACAAAATTAACACAATTCCTGGTTTGAATGGGCCGTGGTACAACAGGTCCAGCAATATCTACATTTTTGAGATGTTGCTTTGCCAATTTTGATAGTCAATGGGGTTCAGCCAGAGCAGCACAATGAGGTCTCTTAGTGGACACTGAGCACTCTAAGATAGACAGCCTCTACCTGGGTATTCCTGAGAACATAATCCTCTGGAATGGAAGTGACAGTAAGTGGGAATAGCATTCTTTGGGGGTTTGCTGTCTAGGAGAGCTACCACACTGCAGTGTCTAAGAAGTCACTGCAAAACCAGGATAATGTCCAGTGGGCCAGGTTGATGGAAAACACAATTTCAGAAGTCTTCAGGGCAGGCTGCCTACTCATCATCAGGATGGTAGCAGACTGAGTGGCTCACATGAGCTGACGAGACCTCAGCCAGCTGCTTGGAACATGGGCAAGGTTTACCATTCTGCAGTGAGTGCACTGGTAGTGGTGCAGCAGATCACTGAGTCCCTTGCTTTCAGAGGTTTGTTGAGGTAGGGGTTGGGGGTCATCAATTTTAAGTAAGAACCAGGGGAGCAAACTAGGATTTGAAGGCAATGAACTGTAAATGCTGTCTCACCAAGACCCTAGAAGTCTAAGTTTTACCTAGACCTCTCAGAGGTCACACAATTCCCATAAGCCACCAAGCAGAGGGGATGAATCTGCTTATTCTCTGCAACTGGGCAGGGTGGAGTCTTACTGGCTGGCAGTTTTCAATTCTTACTCTGGGAGCCTGAGATCAGCAAGAGTGGCCACCAAGATTCTTATAAAGTCTCATTACGACAAGAGTTTGGGAATTTTGATGCAGAATCAACAATTAAATGAAGAGAAAAGAACTGCTCTCCATTTCAATTTTGGTAGAAAACAGGAATGGAGAAGAAAACTTTACCCTATCTGTGGCAAAGAACGGCTTCTCCATCCAATTTCCACAGACCTAATCTTACACAGTGGAGATAAAAGTTGGGAGGCTGGATTCGACTAGATGTAGAAAACAGTGTGAAGAGTACTATCCAAACTTTGTAATTTCACATTTCTCTGTACACAGGAGAGGTAACAAAATGGAACTTCTTTAATAATATTAACACTGTTGGCTGACTCTCTAATTAGATGTGATTCTCTTGTTTTCTTTCATTTTTTCTTATAAATTAGAAGAAAAAGTCTTTGCTATCAACAAACTAGTATTTCTACAGGGCCAGTTAAATAAAAGAAGCTGTTGTTTACCAGAATTTAACACATTTAACCAGTTCTTGCAGCATTAACTATCTTAAAAAGCAAAAAAGGCAGAGTTTTAAAAGTTACTTTTGAGAAAGATATACATACATACTTCACATATTATGTTAAATATGAAGACATCTTAACAATTTAATGAAATAATTCATGACCTTCTAAAATAAGATTCTATAGATTATGCCTGCTGGCTTGAGTAGGCAGTTAAATGTCAGTTCAATTTGTTTCTTTTACCAAAAGACACAGTGAAAACTTAGAAGGGAGAAACTTAGCATAACAAAAATATACACAAACTTAGTATCCCATAGTATCCTACGTTTGTTTTTCTTCCTGTCACAGACTGAATTTTATCCCTCTCAAACTCATATGCTGAAAGCCTTAAGCTCCCAATGTGACTCCATCTGGGGATAGAACCTTTAAAGAGGTAACAAGGGTAATATAAGGTGACAAGGGTGGGACCCTAATCCCATAGGATTGGTGTCCTGATAAGAAGAGGAAGAGGAACCCTGGGTGGCTCAGTTGGCTAACCATCTGACTCTTAATTTTGGCTGAGGTCATGATCTCAGGGTCATGAGATGTAGCTTTGTATCAGGCTCTGCACTGAGCATGGAGTCTGTTTGGGATTCTTTCTCTCTCTCTCTCTCCCTTAATTCCTTTCATAACATAATCAATCTGAAGGCAATACATAGCAATAAATAATATGTGGACCCTATATCTAAATAAGAGTGAAAGAGTCATTTACTGCATGTGATTCATTATGATATTTCTAAAACTGCTGAGGTAGTTTGATCAAAACGTAATCTGTATTACTAGTGGGAATGAGGTGGGAAGGAAAAGGAGCCATGGGTTTATCCATTTTCTCTTTTCCTTTTATATAGAAAAACTATTATATTCCATCTTTTAATCACCATTGGATATGGAGGTATTTATGAGTTGATACATCTATTTATAGGTAAACCTAGGAAACTAACTTATCTATAATTTCAAGGAGTCTATGGAATCAGAGCAGAAAGCATAAGGTAGGGGCAGGAGGCTCTTCTGTTCACCCAGAGTCCACCATTAACTTTTTGTTCTGGAGCCTTCATCTTGGTCGGCCTGAATTGCAGGCAACCTAATGATTTAGAAATGGAATTACATGGCCATTCATGCACAATAATACATAATAAAATATTTTCTATTTTTTAGCTATAAAGTAATAAAGCTCACTTAATAATCCAAAACATACCTAGTTATATAAGGAGAAAAAATAAATGATTTTTGTCTTTCCCTCATTCTCATGCCCAAGTTCAACCCCCATGAATTTAATAGTTTGATGTTTATTTCTCCTTATGTTTCGTCTTATCATTCAGCATACCCATTTTTTTATTATTATCCTACTTTTCATATCACTATGCATATGCTCTTCTCAGTAGACAGTGCAATACATACTCCTCATCAATCCATATGGATCTAACTCATGCTTTGTGAGAGCTGATGAACCCACCTCAGCATGAAGTGCCAAATTTTATTCAATCCTTTTACTGTTTTGATCCTTTTACCATATATGAGATTAGGACTGTTTCATTTTTTTCTATTAGACACAATTTAGCAATAGCCATCTTTGTGTATATGTATGTTCATTTTGTAGGTATATATCCCTAAAGCTGTAATTTATGAATTAAGGGGTCTTCATATTTTATATGTAAGCAGATAATGCCTATTACTTATCAAAAAGGTCGTAGTAATTTTATTTGCCATTGTCCATAATTGTGTATTGTCTCTAATCGTGTATTATCTCTCTTTCTATTAATCAATGAATAAATCTATCTTATTTTTGGCAAGAAAATCCTTGTTCTCAGAGTTATCTCTTTATTAACCTGTTGGGCCTCAGAAAGAGTTTTGTACTAATGGCACCCTGTAAATAATCTTTGGCCAATGTTCCAATGTTGTGGCATAAGAGGGAGATAGCCCTTGGAAAATATATTTTAGGAAAAGCAACTGTAACTACTATTCAGAGAAAGAATGTAGAAAGGTGTTGCAGTGAGTGAAAACAAGTAAATGCTCCATTCAGTAAGTTGCTCTACATGGGAAAATACATTCTGATTCATAAAAGGCGTTTCTAATATTTTATCCATAACACTATAATTTTAAAATGTCTAACCCAACAAATGGTTTCCTGTATTCTTTAAAAGTTCAAAAGAAAAAAAAAAGTTCAAAAGAAAATCTATACCAAAGGAAAAGGTCCAGTCTTGAAGTTCTTTTATTTTATAAACAATATTATATTACTAAAATGCTACCCTTCAGCCAGAAATGGCTCAGTTCACACACTGGAAATGTTAATCACCTTTTCTTCAGGTAACTGTTCCTCAGTCCCTACTCAGGTGGCTTGAATTGTAGTTCTTAAATCTCCATCTTTCTCTCTGTCCCTGAAGTTAAGTCATAATAGGACTGTGAAAGCCGGAAAGGAGTATTTTTTATTTTTGGTCGAACCAGTGTTACAAAGCCTGATCAAATAACAATGTTTATACGGATGAATTTTAAAGGAGAAAAATGTGCCTAGAGTCTAGATTATTTTTTTAAGGTTTTATTTATTTATTCATGAGAGACACAGAGAGAGAGGCAGAGACATAGGCAGAGGGAGAAGCAGGCTCCGTGCAGGGAGGCCAAGGCAGGTCTCCATCCCAGGACTTGGGGATCATGCCCTGAGCTGAAGGCAGACGCTCAACCACTGAGCCACCCAGGTGCCCCATAAAGGAATCTTTTGGGGGCTTCCATTAGGCGTCTGCAAAATTTCTACAGGAATGAGGACACGTGTACAAAAGCGATAGGAAATACTACGTCTAAAGGATAACATGGCTGCATTTTGAATGATGGGAATCTGTGTGATTTTTTTTCTACATAACATTCCAGTTTTCAACTTTTTAAAAATCTAAGCAGATATTATTCTGATATCAAAGTCATCTGAAACAAATCCCCTACAATAATATGAAGGCTGAGCACTTCTAAGTCAGACCGTATCCTCCATGCCTGACACCTTCTCTGAGCTTCTTCTCTCCCTACACTCCTGCCCTAGGCTGCTAGTTTCATCTGCGGTTACCATGCTCCCTGTAATTAAATTAAGCCTACTTTCTATTCATGTATCTGGCTCTTACACAGGATTGTAGGTAAGGACTGTGTGCCCCAAATGTTCCCTTAAGTGTACAATGCTTCCCAAGTAGACATACAGCTAAGATCAGAGGAAATAATGAAGTCACGCCTGGCAAATTCTTCTAGCAGGCACTTCTCAGAGGATCCTGCAGCTAAGGCAGATTCCTCAGGAATATAGTTTATCAAACAAACTAACAGAGGCAAAGAAATTTAACTGCAGGAAGAATCTGAGATTTATAAATTCTTCTATAAGATACCAGATAAGCAGGATACCTAGAGACACTGTCACGAAACAATAGTAGTGTAGGGACATGAAAGGGACTATCCTACACTATTCAAATCCAGATACAAAAAAACCTCCAGTGGAACACTACAGTGGTCATCTAGCTACGGATTGTTATCCTGTGTGTGTGTGTGTGTGTGTGTGTGTGTGTGTGTAGCAAAGGAAAGTAGCATTAAACTCTCTATCATTCACAGTGTACTGTATATAATATGCATATACAAATATAGACATTTAACATTATACTGGAGATTCAAAACTTTTGGCACAGAACTATCATTTATATAAAAATTAACTCTTGCTGGCATTGTCACAGTGAGCCATCCTAACTGGATTCTGATAAATGACCTACGGAATACTGTTCAGAGTAGACAAAAGCAATCAGACGACTCTTCACAGGCGTTTACAACATTTTCTGAGCTGTACCTCCTAGTACCTCCACAATATTCAAAAAAGAGATTTGGTGCTCAAATAAAGCTGGGAACTACTGGGTTAAATAATACATTACCATCATCTTTACATCAGGATCATTCAGAAATTAAAAGGGAGACGCACATTATGAATTTTATAAAGGCAGATGCATTATGATGCTTGCTTTTACAATTTTTTTGGCCACGTGAGTTTCTCTTAGAGGAACTAAGGTAAATGCTGCATTGCACAGCTCAGGATTTTTTTCTACTTTGGTACAGAAAGAAAAAGATATATTTCTTTTATAGCCGAGGTTGAAATTGAATTTGCTCTTGGGTCTGGATTAGTATTTTCCCCCAAATTCATAGACTCTATAACATCATGAAAAATAAATTTGTCTTTCCAAAAAGAGAATATGGCATGTTGTACTGCGCAACAAAACTAAGTGATTTGCAATAGAAAAAAAATGCAATAACCATATTCGAAATACATATTTTCAAATACCACATTTTGACATGTAACCATGATATTCTATGATAGACTCTTGAAAGTAGAATGAGCTCCTGAAACTGTATTTAGCTAAAATTTCAACCTCCTATATTTGGAAAAGGTCAATTTTGAAGAGATGAATTAGAATTTTGAAAATTCCTATTGTACAGCTGTTCTTGGGAAATACAATGCTGTTGGTGATGGAAAAAACACATTTAATCAGTTCCCCCTGGAGTTTTCTTGTAAAATATCTTTCAGAAAATGATCAAATGTTCTGAGTTAGTATCGCTTTTCCCTGCTGGATTCAACAATATCTTTGGAGGAAACCTGGGTAGCTCAGTGGTTCAGTATCTGCCTTTGGCTCAGGTAGTGATCCTGGGATACTGGGATCAAGTCCCACCTAGGGCTCCCCACAGGGAGCCGCTTCTCTCTCTCTGTGTCTCTCATGAATAAATAAATTTAAAACAACAACAACAATATCTTTGGTAGGTAGATGGTTAACATATACTGCCTTCTAATAACCAAGGCTATGCCTTTCTAAATCAGAAGCAATCTGAAGGATCCCTAGAGCCAACATGCTAAAAAAAGTTCTAAAAACTAAAAAAAGTTCTTTCATCACAAAGAAGTGTCTTTTCTCCCAGCTGAGGCCATGGGAGGAGCTGATTTCTAATTGATGGCTGTAAACATGAAGGCATTTGTATCTTCCCGTAGAGAAATCCATCCAGATAAGTCTGTCTGGATGTCTGGATTTCACAGAAATGGCTTCATTCTAGTAAAACTCTTTTTATTGAGATCACATACATCCCTCCCCCCAAATAACATGGGCAAGAAGAAAATAACTAGACTCTAATAAAACTACTTGTCATTCAAAATAAAACAAAAACCAGGGAGAATTATTAAGAGTCAACCAACACTGTATGCCAACTACACAGGAATTAAAATAATAATTTTTAAAATGAGACAAAAAAGAAATATTCAACTAAATAATGATGCTTGAAAAAATGTATTAATTTTTTCTGTATTATAGACACTACACAGAAGTGAACACTTTTCAAGCTAATGAAGGGTATTTTTGTTCAAATATAATATCTTCATACTCCATCTTGTTTTTTGAAATTCCATTAATCCTACTACACCTGAGATATTCATCACTTTGAAAAAGCTGATCTGAGTTTTTGCCAATTAAATACTCAATTAGGGACTGAAAAATATTCTACATGAAAATATTTCTATAATCCATGAAATCATTTCCACCTTTGCAGTTTTCTTTCAACCACATGGAGTATCAGCTAGCTATATGGGGAAAATATAAGTTGCTTTTTTTTTTTTTTAGATTTTATTTATTTATTCATGAGAGACATAGAGAGAGGCAGAGACACAGGCAGACAGAGAAGCAGATCCCCTATGGGGAGCCCATTCAGGACTTGATCCCAGGACCCCCGGATCATGACCTGTGCAAGAAGGGAGATGCTCAACCACTGAGCCACCTCGGTGCCTACAAAATTCAAGTTTTGTTGGATGAGGTAAGATCTGGATGTTTTGATGGCCTAGAAGTTAACAGGAGCCACTGGGAATCTGAGGTATAGTGAAGGAAAAGACACTGGAATGTAGGTTCGGGATTTATTTTCCCCAAGCCAGTGAGTCTGTTCTGTGCATAAGTATTAAAATCATACCAATTATTGCCATGAGTTCCTTGTGAGACTTGATAACCACTCTCCCACATCCATAATGTTATAATTCCTTGAACTCAAGATTTGTATTTGAAATTTCACATTATATGTAACATTGTTTTCTTGTCCCTTTTCCTATTCATCTTCATAACATTATCCAATTGATGTTTTGATTTGTTTAGTTGTAAGGTATCGATAGGATTGTGAACATTTTTCAAATAAGTAGAAACGTGGTCTTTAAGAAAGCGCAGGCCAGATACAGAGCTGTTTGACCTATGCTACCCTTCTTTTTCTCTTAAATGAGATACTGCATACTTCCTGATTATTGCTTTTGTGATTTTACATTCCTGATTAATCGTTATTAATGTGGGGAGAGTGTGTCTAAATGCCCATGCACATGTGCGTGTAACAGGAAGAGACAGAGCAATAGATTAAGAAACACAAACAAGCAGAAAGACTGGCAGGAAGGCTGACAGAAAGGAGAGACACACACACACGGACAGATGTAGACATATACAAATACACAAAGACAGACGTGTTTTTCTTCACCTATGGCCTCTTTATTTTCATTTCTCTTTACCTGTAGACCTATCATCAATGAACGTTACACATGTTGAGGCCTGCAATTCTCTAGGATTCAACTTTTGGTGTGTGTGCATGAGGCTGACCATGAATAGTGCTGTAGGGTGTGGTACCAGAGAGATTTTTAGAATATATAATCTGTGTGATTGTCATTGTTGTATAAATACACACCGATATTTAAATATGCATAAAAACGTATGTTGTCTTCATTCTAGTTTTTAAACAAAACTAAAGCAATTTGTTGCTCTGAGATGGCTTGTTCTGCTCCAAGCCAGTAGTTGTTCCTCAGAGATAACCTGTAATGTGGCCATATGAATGATGGTCACTGGAGGGGGTTAAGGTGAGGGGATGAATAAACTAGGTGATAGACATTAAGGAGGGCACGTGATGTAATGAATACTGGGTGTTATATAATACTGATGAATCAATGACCTCTGCCTCTGAAACCACTAATATATTATATGTTAATTAATTGAATTTAAATGAAAAAAATTTTTTAAAAAGAATGATACTGCGTCTAGCCTTTGCTTGCTGTGCACAGTAAGTGCAATTTGCATCTGACTTGGCAAAAGTTTGTGCTTAATGACATCAGCTCTTCACTGTCTGTGGAAGTCCTCCCAGGAGCACTGGATGAGACTCAGGGAAGATGAGGTGAGGACACCAAACCACATTTGCCTATTTTGTGCTATGCTTTTAGGGGGGATTCTCCTAATCTTGAGTTCACGATCAGAAAAGAAAATCAGACTTCAACACGGAGCTTTCAACAATTGATAGATCTTCTAAGCACAACATTTCCAAAGAAACAAGAGCATTAAAAGATACACTGGACCAGATGGATTTCACAGATATTTACAGAACTTTACAACCAAATGCAACTGAATACACATTCTTCTCAAGTACACATGGAACTTTCTCCAGAAGAGACCACATAGTGGGTCACAAATCAGGTCTTAACCGATACCAAAAGATTGGGATTGTACCCTGCCTATTTTCAGACGATAATGCTTTGAAAATAGAACTAAACCACAAGAAGAAGTTTGGAAGGATTTCAAACACATGGAGGTTAAAGACCATCCTGCTAAAAGATGAAAGGGTCAACCAGGAAATTAGAGAAGAATTAAAAAGATTCATGGAAACTAATGAGAATGAAGATACAACCGTTCAAAATCTTTGGGATACAGCAAAAACAGTCCTGAGGGGGAAATACATCGCAATACAAGAATCCATTCAAAAACTGGAAACAACTCAAATACAAAAGCTAACCTTGCACCGAAAGCAGCTGGAGAAGGAACAGCAAATAAAACCTTCACCCAGAAGAAGAAGACAGTTAATAAAGATTCGAGCAAAACTCGATGAAATAGAGACCAGAAGAATTGTGGAACAGATAACCAAACCAGGAGTTGGTTCTTTGAAAGAATTAGTAAGATAGATAAACCAATAGCCAGGATTAATAAAAAGAAGAGAGAAAAGACTCAAATCAATAAAATCATGAATGAGAAAGGAGAGATCACCATCACTACCAAGGAAATACAAACGACTTTAAAAACATATTATGAGCAGCTATACGCCAATAAATTAGGCAATCTAGAAGAAATGGACACATTTCTGGAAAACCACAAACTACCAAAACTGGAACAGGAAGAAACAGAAAACCTGAACAGGCCGATAACCAGGGAGGAAATTGAAGCAGTCATCAAAAACCTCCCAAGATACAAAAGTCCAGGGCCAGATGGATTTCCCAAAGGAATTCTATCAAACATTTAAAGAAGAAACCATACCTATTCTACTAAAGCTGTTTGGGAAGATAGAAAGAGATGGAGTACTTCCAAACTCGTTCTATGAGGCCAGCATCACCTTAATTCCAAAACCAGACAAAGACCCCACCAAAAAGGAGAACTATAGACCAATATCCCTGATTAACACAGATGCGAAAATTCTCAACAAGATACTAGCCAACAGGATCCAACAATACATTATGAAGATTATTCACCATGACCAAGTGGGATTTATGCCCGGGATGCAAGGCTGGTTCAACACTCATAAAGCAATCAATGTGATAGATCATATCAACAAGAGAAAAAGCAAGAACCACATGATCCTCTCAATAGATGCAGAGAAAGCATCTGACAAAATACAGCATCCATTTCTGATCAAAACTCTTCAGAGTGTAGGGATAGAGGGAACATTCCTCAGCACCTCAAAAGCCATCTATGAAAAGCCCACAGAAAATATTCTCAATGGGGAAACACTGGGAGCCTTTCCCCTAAGATTAGGAACATGACAGGGATGTTCACTCTCACCACTGCTATTCAACACAGTACTAGAAGTCCTAGCCTCAGCAATCAGGCAACAAAAAGAAATCAAAGGCATTCAAATTGGCAAAGAAGTCAACTCTCCCTCTTTGCAGATGACATGATACTGTACGTAGAAAACCCAAAAGACTCCACCCCAAGATTCCTAGAACTCATACAGTAATTCGGCAATGTGGCAGGATACAAAATCAATGCCCAGAAATCAGTGGCATTTCTATACACTGAGATTGAAGAAACAGAAATTAAGGACTCAATCCCATTTACAATTGCACCCGAAAGCATAAGATACCTAGGAATAAACCTAACCAAAGAGGTAAAGGATCTATACCCTAAAAGCTACAGAAAACTTCTGAAAGAAATTGAGGGAGACACAAAGAGATGGAAAAATATTCCATGTTCATGGATGGAAGAATTAACACTGTGAAAATGTCAATTAGACCCAGGGCAATTTGCACATTTAATGCAATCTCTATCAAAATACCATGGACTTTCTTCAGAGAGTTGGAACAAATCATCTTAAGATTTGTGTGGAATCAGAAAAGACCCCGAATAGCCAGGGGAATATTAAAAAAGAAAACCAGAGCGGGGGGCATCACAATGCCAGATTTCAGGTTGTACTACAAAGCTGTGGTGATCAAGCCAGTGTGGTACTGGCACAAAAACAGACACATAGATCAATGGAACAGAATAGAGAATCCAGATGTGGACCCTGAACTTTATGGTCAACTAATATTCGACAAAGCAGAAAAGACTATCCACTGCAAAAAAGACAATCTCTTCAATAAATGGTGCTGGGAAAATTGGACATCCACATGCAGAAGAATGAAACTAGTCCACTCTCTTACACCAGACACAAAGATAAACCTCAAATTGGATTAAAGATCTAAATGTGAGAAAGATTCCATCAAAATCCTAGAGGAGAACACAGGCAACACCCTTTTGGAACTTGGCCACAGCAACTTCTTGCAAGATACATCCATGAAGGCAAGAGAAACAGAAGTAAAAATGAATTATTGGGACTTCATCAGATAAGAAGCTTTTGCACAGCAAAAGAAACAGTCAATAAAACTAAAAGACAACCTACAGAATGGCAGAAGATATTTGCAAATGACCTATCAGATAAAGGGCTAGTTTCCAAGATCTATAAAGAACTTCTTAAACTCAACACCAAAGAAACAAACAATCCAATCATGAAATGGGCAAAAGACATGAACAGATATTTCACAGAGGAAGACATAGACATGGCCAACACGCACATGAGAAAATGCTCTGCATCACTTGCCATCAGGGAAATACAAATCAAAACCACAATGAGATCCCACCTCACACCAGTGAGAATGGGGAAAATTAACAAGGCAGGAAACAACAAATGTCAGAGAGGATGTGGAGAAAGGGGAACCCTCTTGCACTGTTGGTGGGAATGTGAACTGGTGCAGCCACTCTGGAAAACTGTGTGGAGGTTCCTCAAAGAGTTAAAAATAGATCTGCCCTATGACTCAGCCTTTGCACTGCTGGGGATTTACCCCAAAGATACAGATGCAGTGAAACGCCAGGACACCTGCACCCCGATGTTTCTAGCAGCAATGGCCACAATAGCCAAACTGTGGAAGGAGCCTCGGTGTCCATCGAAAAATGAATGGTTAAAGAAGATGTGGTCTATGTATACAATGGAATATTACTCAGCCATTAGAAAAGACAAAAAAAAAAAAAAAAAAGAAGAAGAAGCAAAGAAGAAACGACAAATACCCACCATTTGCTTAGACGTGGATGGACCTGGAGGGTATTATGCTGAGTGAAAAAAGTCAATCAGAAAGGGACAAACATTATATGGTCTCATTTATTTGGGGAATATAAAAAATAGTGAAAGGGTATAAAGGGAAAGGAGTGAAAATATCAGTGAGGGTGACAAAACATGAGAGACACCTAACTCTAGGAAATGAACAAGGGGTAGTGGAAAGGGAAGTGGGCAGGGGGGTTGGTGTGACTGGGTGATGGGCACTGAGGGGGGCACTTGGCGGGATGAGCACTTGTGCTATGCTCTATGTTGGCAAATTGAACTCCAAAAAAAATTAAATAAAAAAAAAAAAAGAAAATCAGCATACACATATAGCTTTTGATGTATTCCTGGCGGTCTTCAAGAATGACATCTGATTCTCATGAAAACTCCTTATCTTCCATGTAACTGAGAAGAGAAAATTAAGATCTGGAAGGGGAGATTCCTGAAGACAACACAGGTAGTAAATGGCAGTGGCAGAGCCTGAACCTAGACCATCTGGATCCACAACTTGGTCTCTTGACTACCACACCACTGCTTGGTGAGTTAATCCCATCTCATGTCAAACAGAAATTTTCAGGGGGTGTGTGTGGATGACCTTCCATGGTGGATCTGGAGGTTTAATGTGAGACAATGGACAGCATTTCGTTAGGTGTATTCTGCAGGGGATGGGGGAAAAAAGTGGAGAAGGGGGCAAAATACCAACTAGAAATGAGACTGCTTCTGAATGATACCCTGTCTCAACCTACATTTCTCAGTGTGTAATGAAGAGTAGGGCTGGCAGGCAGTGAGGAATAGGCCAGTTTCTGTTTATCTATGGATTTGATTTCTTTTTTCTTATCTGTCAGAGGAAGAGGGCATGCAATTTATAGAAGAAGGAAACACATATTTTCTGATTTAAGGAAAAGTTTTAAATGTAGACCTCAGAAAATGTTGAGGCTCTTGATTTATCAGAAGTGGCATTCAATACACAAAAAATGCACCTTATTGCTATATGTCAATTAATAAAATCACCTCATAAAAATTAAGCAAGAACTACTAAATGATATGTGGTATGTCTTGTGACATACTAATTAAAATAAAAATTAAAACTCTGGTACATGTCTTCTATGAGTCTCCCTTTTAAGAAAGTCAGAGTAGGAGGAATTGTGATTGTCCCTTTGATAGGACAAAATATTCATTTATGATTAAAGAAAAAGACATGGTGTTTCCATCTCTGAATATCTTTAAGCAGAGAGTTTATGGCTAGATTCATTTGGACATGGTAAAGGAAAAGAGCCACTTTAGAAACCCACAAGAGCAATCCTGGTTTCATAAGCCACTGGGGAAGTTATTTTATGAATGAGTCTATGTGTATAAATTCAAATCCATAAATTAGAATTTTAAAATTGTACTTAGAATTCTTAAAACCTGTGAGAATTTTATCTTCATTTCACTTCATCAATATCAACATCATACACTTCTTACTTATAACCCACTGACAATAAATTTTAGGTAAATTTGCCTGAATTATCCATGTTATAAAAATTTTGTATACAGAGAGAAATGACCATCTTAAATTTTCCCTTAGATGCATAAGATGTCATTTTAAAGTATGGATTTAGAGGTGCCTGGCTGGCTCGGTAGGTGAAACATGCAACTCTTGATCTCGGGATTGTGAATTTAAGTTCCGTGTTGGGTATAGAGATTACTTTAAAAAAAAAATATGGAGTTAGCTAATGTTTAATGAATTGTCTACTTATTCGATATTATATTATTTAAATTGTCATTTTATACTATTTACATGCTGTAGAAATTAGCATATTAGTGTATCATACTCAATGTGTTTAATGAATAAGAGCTTGATTCAGAATTCATAAATTTTTCCAGTGAGCTTAACATTGTTTTCTTTTCTCCTATACATTTCGACATTTTCATTACTTAGAAGGGGAAATGAAGTTAGCGCTCAAATTTTTTTGTTTTATTTATACAATGGTTAATTTGGTGACAAAAAAGTCATTAATGTCCATAGCTTTCTTTTTTTTAAAGAAAATACCCAAGCCTTTAACAGGTAGAGAGTATGCACACTGGAGTCAGATAGCCTAGATGTGGATCCTAACTCCGCCACCTACTCGTCCGTGACTCTAGGCAAATGTTTATCCTTCCTTTGACTCAGATTTCTCATTTCTAAATGGGATCATAATAGCACACTCATGCTGTTGTGAGGACCAAATTTTTAATATATGTAAAGACCTCAGAATAGCTTAGAATAATGCTTCACAAGGAAAAGTGCTATATTTACTTTTAGCTATTATGGTTATCTGTATAAAGTTACAAGATATTATAAATCTATTACAGATCAGGAATAGCATTAGAGAGAACTTGATAACTATGGCATGAGAAATGGGACAGCAATACACCATTTAATAAGATGTTATTATCTAATATATACAAGACATAGGCATTAAAAAGAAGAGGTATAAATAATGATAGAACAGTTCTTTTTTTAAAAAAAATAAATTTTCTCTTAAATTTATTATTATTTAAATTTCTCTTAAGAGAAATAGTATTTATTTTATTTTATTTATCCTCAAGCATGCACCTCATGGAGCATGATCTCAGGACCCATGAGATTACAACCCAGGAAATCATGACTTGAGCCAAACCGAGTCAGCTGCATAACACAGAGTCACCCAGGTGCCCCAGTGATATCACAGTTCTTGAAGCATGAACAGTAATATTAGAGATGATTCACACATTGGATCATTCTTTTAATATCAATTTTAAGAGTTATAGAAATTTAGTGTGATGCATTTTTGGATAAAAATTGATCTTAATAGCATCAAATTAGCTGTAAACTTTAGTTTACAGAATTATACCTGAAGCCCATAAAGAACTATTTTTTTTTAAATTTTTTTAAAAATTTATTTATGATAGTCACAGAGAGAGAGAGAGAGAGGCAGAGACACAGGCAGAGGGAGAAGCAGGCTCCACGCACCGGGAGCCCGACATGGGATTCGATCCCGGGTCTCCAGGATCACGCCCCGGGCCAAAGGCAGGCGCTAAACCGCTGCAACACCCAGGGATCCCCCATAAAGAACTATTAAAACTCAATAATAGAATGAACAGACCCCAAGAGAAATATAAACAAAAGATTTTAACAAACACTTGCTAAAGAATATATACAAATGGTAACTAAGGAACATGAAAAGATGCCCAAGGTCATTAGCCATTGGGGAAATGCAAATAAAAACAAATACCAACACATCTGCTAGAAAGACTAAACTAAACACTGGCCATAGTAAGCATTTATAAAAATGTGAAGCAACTGGAACTCTTGATTGCTGCTGGGAATGTCAAATCTATCACTATCTTGAAAAAGAGTTTGACGATTTCCTAAAACATTAAACATACACCTACCATAAGACCTAGACATTTTACTCCTGAATATTTGCTTAAGAGAAATGAAAACATTTTCCATGCAAAGATATGTACACAAAGATTCACAGCAGAATTTTCTTAACAGCTCAATGCAGCAAACAAGTCAAAGGTCTATTAAGAGGCAAATAGATAAACAAATAGTTACAGAATACTAAAGCAACAAAAAGGAAAAAACTACTGATGCAGGGCAGCCCAGGTGGCTCAGCAGTTTAGTGCCGCCTTGGGCCCAGAGTGTGATCCTGGAGACCACGGATCGAATCCTGTGTCAGGCTCCCTGCGGGGAGCTTGCTTCTCCCTCGGCCTGTGTCTCGGCCTTTCTCTCTCTCTCTGTCTCTCATGAATAAATAAATAAAATCTTTAAAAAAAAAAAAAAACTACTGATGCATATGTAAGTATGAAAAAATCTCAAAATAATTATGCTGAGTGAAAGAAGCTAGATCAAAACAGAGTACCTATTATATGATTCCATTTGTATGAAATTTAGAAAATGCAAGCTAATCCGTACTGCCAGAAAGCACATCAGTTGTTGCTTGGTGACAGGGAATGAAGAATGGACCATGAAAAGAGAGATTGCAAAGAACTGCAACATTACAAAACATTACAAAGTGACAAACATTCTCATTATATTGCTTCTGTTGATGGTTTCACAAATATACATCATGTTATGTCAAAACTTAACAATGGATGCTTTAAATGTGTGCAATTTATAGACATCAATTATGCTTTAATAAAGCTGGAAAAAATAATAAATCAACTGTATGTTTCAATTTAATGTATTTTTCAATGTCCTGCACTTTATGCAAATAGACAATAAAGAAATGGTGTTGGCTCTGCAAGAAAAATGATTTTGCATTGAATTGCTATATATAGGGCAGCCCCGGTGGCCCAGCGGTTTAGCGCCGCCTGCAGCCCAGGGCGTGCAGACCCAGGATCGAGTCCCATGTCCGGCTCTCTGTATGATGCCTGTTTCTCCCTCTGCCTGTCTCTGCCTCTCTCTTTCTCTGTCTGTATGAATAAATAAATAAAATCTTAAAAAATAAAAAAGAATTGCTATCAAATCCAGTTGTGCAGTTAAAAAAAATCTTCTCTAAGCAAACATTATGCTTAACAGTTTTTATATTCAAAACCTTTGTCCTGCTGAAAATCGCCACATTCCCCCAAGTGGAACAGATAAACTTTGTCTTTCATTAATGTTGCTGCGTGTGAACCACTGTTAGTGTCACCACATGCATTTGCAAGGTGGTGTTCACAAGTACCAAATGAACTGGTCCATATTTGAAACCTCAGAATTATCAAAGTTTATGGTTTTTGGTTTGGCAAGAGAGCTCTGGCTCACTCTTTCTTGCATGTGAAAGTATCTATGTTGGTTATTTTAGCGCATATAGAACAATTAAAACAGATGGAAGTATTTAGGAGGAAATATCCTTGCCAACAAGAGTTTTGTCAGAGCTGTTCTTTTCAGAAAGTCTAAATTATTAAAATCCACAAAAGTTTATTTAAACAATAAGTATGTGGGGAACATTTTTCAAAAACAACTTTTGAACAAAGAAGGCATGTGTGATAAGCACATAAAGATTCAGATGGCAGACTTGGGTTATATCCTGCATTTTTTTTTTTTTATATCCTGCATTTACCATGATATTTATCAAGAAAGTTCAGGCAATGATAAATGAGTTTGATTCATTTATAACTAAATGATTTCTTTTTTTTTTAAGATTCTACTTATTTATTAATGAGAGACACAAAGAGAGAGGCAGAGACACAGACAGAGGGAGAAACTCCCTTGGGAGCCTGATGTGGAGCTCGATCTCAGCACCCTGGGATCATGCCCTGAGCCAAAGGCAGACGCCTAACCACTGGGCCACCCAGGTGTCCCTACATGATTTCAAAATATAATTATACATAAACTTCAAAGGTTTGCTGCAACAAAAATTTTTAACTCAGAGTGAAATTTATTCTATTCATTATGATACAGAGTGCGGCCTGTAAAATAAAGGAGCCCTTAGAACCTCAGAAAACACGAAAACTGCTTTGCTTATTAATACCTACCCGGTCATTTCTTCCAGGAAGTAAAAAATATATATATTCCTAAATGCAAACAAAAGAATGCATAATTATGCCACAATCTTAGAACACGGGGTATAATGTGAAGCATATTTTCAAAATCAAGTTTCTTTTATCTTAGTTTCTTATATCATCGTTTTCTTTGCTGTGCAGAAGCTCCATAGTTTGATGAAATCCCACTTGTTTATTTTTATTTTTCCTTTGATTGCCTTTGCTTTTGGAGCCAGATCCCCAAAAAAAAATCTTCACTGAGACCAATGTCAAGAAGCTTACCAGCTATGTTTTCTAGGAATCTAATGGTTTCAGGTCTTACACGTAAGTCTTATGGTATAAGATAGGGGATCAGTTTCATTCTTTTGCGTGTAGCTGACCAGTTTCCCAACACTATTTAAAGAGAGGCTGTCCTTTCCCCTGTGCATATTCTTGGCTCCTTTGTTGTAAATTAATTGAGTATACATATGCCTGGGTTTATTTCTGCGTTCTATATTCTATTCCATTTTTCTATGCTTGTGTTTTATGCCTGCACTATAGCTTTGTAATATAGGTTGGAATCAGGACATGTGATCCCCCTAGCTTTGTCTTCTGACTCCAGATTGCTTTAGCTATTCAAGGTCTTCTGTGATACCACATGAACTTCACAATGGTTTGTTCTATTTTTTTGTGAAAAATGCCACTGGAATTCTGATAACAATTGCACTGAATCTTTAAATTGCTTTGGGTAGTATGAACATTTTAACAATATTAATTGTCCTAACCCATGAGCACAGAATATCTTTTGTGTCTTCTACAATTTCCTTCATCAATGTCTTATAGTTTACAGCATACAGATATTTTACTTCCTTGGTTAAATTTATTCCTAGATATTTTATTTTTTAGTGCAAGTATAAATGGGATGAAAGATCTAAATGTGAGACAAGATTCCATCAAAATCCTAGAGAACACAGGCAACACCCTTTTTGAACTTAGCCACAGTAACTTCTTGCAAAATGCATCCATGAAGGCAAGAGAAACAAAAGTAAAAATGAACTACTGGGACTTCATCAAGATAAGAAACTTTTGCACCGCAAAAGAAACCGTCAATAAAACTAAAAGACAACCTACAGAATGGGAGAAGATATTTGCAAATGACCTATCAGATGAAGGACTGGTATCCAAGATTTATAAAGAACTTATTAAAGTCAACAGCAAAGAAACAAACAATCCAATCATGAAATGGGCAAAAGACATGAAGAGAAATCTCACAGAGGAAGACATAGACATGGCCAACATGCACATGAGAAAATGCTCCGCATCACTTGCCATCAGGGAAATGCAAATCAAAACCACAATGAGATACCACCTCACACCAGTGAGAATGGGGAAAATTAACAAGGCAGGAAACCACAAATGTTGGAGAGGATGTGGAGAAAGGGGAACCCTCGTGCACTGTTGGTGGGAATGTGAACTGGTGCAGCCACTCTGGAAAACTGTGTGGAGGTTCCTCAAAGAGTTAATAAAAGAACTGCCCTACGACCCAGCAATTGCACTGTTGGGGATTTACCCAAAGATACAGATGCAGTGAAACGCCGGGACACCTGCACCCCGATGTTTCTAGCAGCAATGGCCACAATAGCCAAACTGTGGAAGGAGCCTCGGTGTCCATTGAAAGATGAATGGATAAAGAAGATGTGGTTTATGTATACAATGGAATATTCCTCAGCCATTAGAAAAGACAAATACCCACCATTTGCTTAGACGTGGATGGAACTAGAGGGTATTATGCTGAGTGAAATAGGTCAATCACAGAAGGACAAACATTATATGGTCTCATTCATTTGGGGAATATAAAAAATAGTGAAAGGGAGTGAAAGGAGGGAAAATGAGTGGGAAATATCAGAGACTCCTAACTCTGGGAAAAGAACAAGGGGTGGTGGAAACGGAGGTGGGTGGGGGGTAGGGAGGTGGGGGTGACTGGGTGACGGACACTGAGGGGGGCACTTGATGGGATGAGCACTCGTGCTATGCTCTATGTTGGCAAATTAAACTCCAATTTAAAAAAAAGAAAAAAGAAAAAATTAATTTCCCTTTCCACTAATTTGTTGTTAGTGTACAGAAAAGCAACTGATTCTTGTACATTGATTTTGTATCTTGCAGCTTTACTGAATTAATTGATTACTTCTAACTATTTTTTCGTTGAATCTTTAGGGTTTTCTATATATAACATCATGTCACCTGCAAATTGAGGCAATTTTACCTCTTCCTTTCTAATTTGGATGCCTTTTATTTTTTGTTCTTACTGAATTGCTCTGATTAGGATTTCCAGTATTATGTTGAATAGAAGTGGTGAGAGTGGGCATCCTGGTCTAGTTTCTGATTTCAGAAGAAAAGCTTTCAGTTTTCACTGTTGATAATGATGCTAACTGTGGGCTTGTTTTATACAGGCTTTATCATGTTGAGATACATTCCCTCTATACTGAATTTGTTGAGAATTTTTATCAGAATGGTTGTTGAATTTTGTCAAATGCTTTTTCTATGCATTTATTGATATGATCATATGATCATTATATTTCAATTTGTTAATGTGGAATATCACACTGAGGTTAGACAAGGTTGAACCATCCTTTCATGCATGGAAATAAATCCCCCTTGATCTTCTACTTTTAAACTTTACAACCATGACTTGCATTGCAAGAAATATTTCAAATAAAGCTAAGGAATGCATGTGAGCTTTTAGGTATTTTTCAGATCAAGTAATAAATTCCAAAATTAATTTATGACTCACACACACATATATAATGGAATGGTTGATTTTTCATTTTAGTTTTTCATACTAGTGGCATTCCAGTGAGATAAATAATTTAGATGGAAAAATACAATCAATTTTTTATAACAAAAAAAGCTAAGTGAGAGTTGTATCTTTAGTTGCCAGCATTCTAAATTATTGAAGAAACTGACCCTACCATTAATATCAGTCCTATATGTATTTTTATTTTCCCTAGGGACATCAAAGCAAGGAATACAGACAGCCTCCACACCAACAAACACTTGTTCCAGCAAGATGCCTAGGTATTTGCTAAAGGAAATTTGACAACTCTTTTTTTATATAAGATTTTATTTATTTATTCATGAGAGACACACACAGAGAGAGAGAGAGAGAGAGAGGGAGAGAGAGAGAGCGAGAGAGAGAGAGAGGCAGAGACACAGGCAGAGGGAGAAGCAGGCTCCATGCAGGGAGCCCGACATGGGACTGAATTCACGTCTCCAGGATCAGGCCCTGGGCCAAGGCGGCGCTAAACCGCTGAGCCACTGGGGCTGCCCCAACTACTCTTTTTTAACCAACAAAAATGATCTAACACTTTTCATCCATTTATTATGTCCCAAACATTATTCTAAGCACCTTCAATGTACTAATTCATCTCTCACAACCACCCTATGCAGCATTATTGCATTACTATTCTCCTTGCAGGGCTGAAGACTGGAGCCAGAGTGAGAATTGGCTTCCAGAAAGGAATCAGGTTAGCTAACTGGGCTTGCCCATAACACACGGACTTACTTTTTTATTAGCACTCTGCTTACGTAGAAATAGTTTTTTGCTCTTTTAGTTTAGAAATTAATATATTTCCACCTAAATGAAATGTGAGTGGCAGGGGGGAAGAGAGGCCAAGTGGAGAGTAAGAGTGAGAGGCCAGTATCCCTCCTCAGAGGACATGTGCCACAGGACTGCAGCCAGGAGGCTCACATCTTGGGTACCACCCTGTTCACCTAACGAGAATGCGATTCGATGGTCTTAGGGGCATTTTGGATGCACAAAAGAGATGACTTAAAGGTTGACTCTGGATTTAAAATTTAATTTTCAGTTCATTAAAGTTATGAATCAAAATCACAGCTTCCTTAGGAATTTTACTTAACCACCTGCCCCAGCCCACACCCCCACCATGAATCTGGTAATTTTAGCAATCAATTTAGAGTAGTGGGTCTCAAGGTTTTGGGCTTCAGGATCCCATGCTACTCTCAATGATAATCGAGAAGCCCAATGAACTGTTCTTTAAGTAAACTAAACCTATCAATATTTACTATATTAGAAATGAAAACTAGAAATTAAAAAAATAATCCACTTGAAAATAATAAATACCTAAAAAAACTGACAGGAGTAATTTATCTTTTGGTGAAAAATAACGATGTTTCCCAAAACAAAGCAACAAAACAAAAATGTAGTAAAAAACAGTGGCACTGTTTCACATTTGTGCCGATCTCTTTAGTGACTGGCTTAATAGAAGACAGCTGGGTTCTCCTATCTGCTGCATTCTGTGGGTTGCAATATCATATTTGTGGAAGCTTCTGGGTGAGTCCACTGGACATGCTGAGGCAGCAAGAATGAAAAAGCAAAAGAGTCTGAAATTTTAGTGTCTTTATGAAAATAGCTTTGACCACATGAAATCCCTAATAGATCTGGGGATCCCACAGAATTCCAAGGCACACTTTGGAAACTCATCGCAGCAGTGACTTTGAATGCTGTTTGTTACCAATGCATAGGTCTAAATCTTTTTAAGTGTCACAAAACCCCAGAAGAAAAACCTCCCTAAGCACGTTTGTAGTTCTCATGCATTTAATGTTAACTTCATAAAAGCCAGAAACCTGAAGTTATCTTAAATACCCGAAAAAAGAACATAAAAAGTTATCTTAAATACCCGAAAAAAGAACATAAACTTACCAAGATTTTTGTCCCAAATCCCAAGTTTAAATGATTATACATTTTACACTGGAGTTATCAGACTGTAATTCTACTAGGGTGATCTTAAAATTACATGTCTATAAACTACTGATTATGCAAAGATTCTCCTTAAAAAATATTAATGTTATGGTCTTGATTCTCTTAAACATTTATATTTTAATTCTGCATCTTCTCAGAGGTGAAAGACGCTTACTTCCTAGGGAAGGCAATTACTTTCCCAGTCTGACTGGGATTCCTTTCTACCTGTTCCCTTAGCCAGTGTTTTCATGGGTTTTTAATTAGCTGATCTTATGAGAGGCACTAGACTTCACATGGTCATTATATCAATGGTTCCATACCATGAAGAGGGGATAAATCATGTAGCCCATGGTCCTAAATTCAGTTATAGGTATGACCTATTATTTTCCTTCTACTAAAAAAAGTCTAAAACTCTCACACAGGCTGGTGGCTTGACTGGATTTTGAATACATCTGGATCTTAAGCTTTGTATATGTCTTCTGGCCTAAGGACCTTTGAACAATAATTCTTCATTCATTCATATTATCTGGACCATACAGTCAAACAGATATTTAAACTCTTACCTGACTCAATTATGGATAGCTCATGTGGCTCTTCCTGGCATAAAAACCAGTGTAACTCAACTGATAAATGATTTAGTGAGATACAGAATTCATCCTAACTTTATAAAAATAGAATTAAATCAAATTTTCCTATTCATAATCTCAGCCATTAAATGGAGCATTTTGATTAAAAATAAAGAAAACCTAATGAAATTAACACATGTAATCATAGATTAAGAAAGTAAAATGGAAGGAATTTAGTCTGCAATTAAACAGCCTAACAATCTTTCGAAGGCACAGAAATTTAAAAATACCAGTTGGCATTCAACTTTCCCCAACTGCACCACTTCAGAGGAAAAATAGCTACAAATCCCTGGATTAAAGGAACAATAAAAGTATCTATATTTCTCAGACTGGAATGTTGTAGATGAACTCTATGTTGGGATCGATTTCTCTTGGATTATTTAGACTGATTTATCAGACAGTAACTGATCCTGTCTCTGGAGATCAACAGTCTGTCACTTCACGAAAGGGCAGTCGCCACTCGACATGCAGAGAGGCAGTAGAGTCTCACATGACTCTAGACAGAAGTCTCAGAGAAGGAAGCATAATGTTAGACATATTGTCAGAGACTGTAGGGGATCTTTCCATTTCTCAATCATTTCAGTTTTATCTGAAGAGAGATGGAAATATGTTTAAGAATTCATCGAGCCCAGAAATATATAAATGGGGTACATGAAATGAATGGAATGAACAAATACCAATGATATTATTTTCCTGATTAAAAAAATGTCTAGCCTCAGGTTTCTCAGATGGGCTAAGAGTTTTATATCCCATTTAAAATGTTATTAAGTCTCCAATTCAATAAATGCTACTTCTTGAGGTGCAAATAATCACCATTTTTCACTCACAGAACACAAAAGCACAGGCATGAAATGTTTAATCCAACATCTAAATCCCAAACTTGACCACAAAGAAGATGTTTAATTCAAAGGGAAAGGATTTACTTGAGGAGAGAAAAAATTTAAAACGTATTTCAATTTTAATATTTACATATTGTGGATCCTCTTCATTTTTACTAACATAACTAGGTAGCCTATGGTTCTTACCAAAGTTCATCTTTTACTGCATTGTTGAAACTTCAAAATACCACCAAGGAAAGTCAAATAGAATTTAGGCCATAAACTGCTATCTCCAGTAGCAAATGACTAAGCTATAAAAAATTATTTATGGTTATAATTTTTACTCCAAACAGAACTTAAGGTAAAGCTACTCATTTTTATGATGCAATTTATCTTTATTTATAAACTATCCATACTGTATCTGCGTATGTGTATATATGTGTGTATATGTGTGCATATGCGTGTGTATAAAGGTAAAAGAAACACTCATGCACCCATAACTCAGCATACCTTTGAAGTTCCTATAAGCATATCATGCATTAATCATATATGGCCGTTTTTCATGGGGCATTTATATATTTTCTCTTATAAAAAAGAAGGTCAGTTTCTAGATACAGCTTCAAAAAAAACAAAAGAAAAACTTTTGGTTATAAAAAGGTCAAACCCAGAGCTCGTTGGCTTGGACTACACATGCTTATTTTTAAAATATTTTTTTTTAAGAAGTGAGCAAACAAGAGAGAGAATGTGAGCAGGGGGAAGGGCAGAGAAAGAGGGAGAATCAGACTCTCCGCTGATCAGGGAGCCTTGACAAAGGCTCTATCCGAGGACCCTGAGATCATGATCTAGCCCAAGACTTCACCAACTGAGCCACCCAGGGACCCCTACATGCTTATTGTATAGCCAATTTCCTTCCAAAGGCTAAGAAAGTCTGATCAATCCCAAGCAGAACATGGAAATAGCATATGCCTGTTTTGTCCAAAGTGACAAAATGCCTACCAGGATACAGCACACATGGCTCTGTCTATGAACACAGAAGTGTTCACATCTGTTTAGAAAAACTCAGATGTTCTTGAAATATTCCTTTGTTATTTATTCTTGCTTTACCTCTCTATTCCAAAAAGTTAATTTGTCTGAGTTCTTGCCTTCAATTGTAGGAACTCCTTACAAAAAATTTGACATGAAAAAGAAGAAGCATTATTTTAAAAAATATTTCCTATTATGATAAGGGATTATTAAATATTCTTACTTTTTTAAACAACAAATAATGAACTGAAAGTATTACGATGATTCCATATTCCTTTGATACAAAGGAAAATGAAAATTAAAGAAGTAATTATAAAAAAAATAGACAAATTGGACTATACTAAAATTCAAAACTTCTGTGTATCAAAGAGCATAACCAACACAGTGGAAAGGTAACCCACAGAATGGGAGAAAATATTTGTAAGTCATATACCTAATAGGGAATTAATATCCAGAATATATAAAGAACTACTACAACTCAACAACAACAAAACAAATTTAAAAATGGGTGAAGGATGTGAATACATAGCTCTCCAAAGAGGATACAGAAATGGCCAACAAGTATATGAGAAGATGCTCAATATTACTAATCATTAAGCCAATATCTCTTGACACCCATTAAGGTGACAACTGTCAAAAAACAGGAAATAACAAGTGTTGTTGAGGATGTGGAGAATATAAAATGGCACAGCCACCATGGAAAACAGCATGAAGTCTCTTCAAAAAAAGTAAAAAACAGAATTGCCATATGATCCAACAATTCCACTCCTGCATATATATTTGAAAAAGAATTCAAAGCAGGATCTCAAAAAGATATTTGTACCCCACGTGCACAGCAGCACAACAGCCACAGTTCTAGAAGGAACCCATTTGCCCATCAACAGATGAATGGATAAGTGGACATGGCATATACACGAAATGCAGTATTGTTCAGTCTTCTAACATCTGCTACAATGTGGGTGAACCCTGAGGACATTATGTTAAGTGAAATAAACCTGTCACAAAAAGACAAATACTGCATGATCCCACTTATATGGATGAGATATTTAGAGTAGTCAATATCACAGAAAAAGAAAGTGGAATGGTGGTTGTCGGGGGCTCGGGGTGATAGGGACTGTTGTTTAATGGGGATAGGAGTCAATTTTGCAAAATGGAAAAGTTCTGCAGATTGGTTGCACAACAATGCAAATGTACTTAACATAACTGAACTTATGAACACTCAGAAATGATGCAAGTCCCTTACATTGTCATTGCAAATAGCTCTAAAAAAATGAATTGTTCTACAGATATTTAGGAAAATGCTTCTAGTTTTACATAGACACACTTTCAGTAGGCTTCATAAATAATGCACACGAAGCATTAATTCAAAAAACATATGTTTTAAGCACCTATTTGCCTGTTGTTAAAAATACTACTTTTTATTGCATAAAGATCTATCAAATAGACACTTTTATTAATTTCTTTAGAGTTCAGGATGGGCTTTTCAGGGTAGAGGGACAGTCTATTTTCTCTCACCTAAACACATCACTAATGGAAATCCCTCATTAGTTTAACATTTCATACTCTTCTTTTCACACCAAAATTCATGATTCTTTTTTTTAAGATTTTATTTATTTATTCATGAGAGACACAGAGGCAGAGGGAGAAGCAGGCTCCCTGCAGGGAGCCCGATGTGGGACTCGATTCCAGGACCCTGGAATCAGGACCTGAGCTGATGGCAGATGCTCAACTGCTGAGTCACTCAGGTGTCCCCCAAATTCATGATCTTAAATGGATACTTCATCTCTGACAATATCTCAAATTGTCCATGTTTGTTATTAGAATGATTTTTTAATTATAAAATGATAATCTTAGAGTCTGAAGTAACTCTTCTCACTCAAAACACTTTGAAAAAAACAGGACCAACTTATTAGCATCATGGGCATTTACCTATTAAAAGTTTTGGGAGAAGAAAGAAGGAAGGAGGCCACAGGGAAGCCATAACCTGTAGACTACCATGGTGAAAAACAGGTATTGCACAATGAAGAACCAAAAGATAGGGACAGGATTTACATCAAAAGCATAGCAATGGAATACACTGAAAAACATACAAATGTCTAAATAACAGCTATGAGAGCAGTCACAGAAACAGAGCGAGGGCCATCAGTTATCCATCTATTGAATACTCATGCTTTGCACTATATTCAGTGCTTTATAGGTTATCCATTTATTTAATCATCACAAGAAATACATGTGGTAGGCTATCTTCTCCCTCATTTTAGAGGTAAAGCTGATGTTCAGTGAATTTAAGTAGTTCACCTAATGTCACATAGTTGGTATCCGTGAGCCTCCCACCTTTTTTCTAATTGGTATTAGGAGCTATCAGACTAGGAGAGGCCCAAATATCCCTCTAAAATGCATGCGCTTTATCTGACTCTAACCTCACTCCCATTCCTTCCCACTTTATTACCCAATAAGCTCTGCATATTGACGTTTCCTTTAAGCAAATACAGTTTAAAAACCATTTCCATCACAGAGGATCAATCAGGTCACAAAGATCATTTGCTTGTTTTATGGCTCAAGAAATAACCCCACATTGCCACTGGTTATGTCACCACAACTCACTTTCCAGGCTTCTTGAAGGTCTCCCATCAATCACCAAGCAGCACAGACCTCAGCAAATTAATGGAGGAAAACACAAAATTTGAGAGCAGAGGATGGGGGAAAGCTGTTCCAGCATGGGATTCATTCCCTTAGGATAATTAATTATAGCATTCCTGAAAGACGAAGATCCACTTAAGAAATGACATAATCCTTTCCATTGGGTTTTTAAAGGTAATATTTCAGAAGAGAAAGATGAGTCCAGCCTCCTACCACTGGGTTTTAAAACCTCTTTCTTCCCCTACCCCCAGGCCACATCCTTTAAATCAATGGGTTTAAAAATCTCAAATATACTTTGTACACCTGGGAAAACGTGAGGTTACTACCTACATGAGAAACTACTTCTGTCTTGAGTTTCCATGAGTAGCAACGCATCATTCCATCCTTCATGTCTCCGTGAAAAATAACACATGCCTTATTTCCAACTTCACAAATTGTGAAGAAGAGTCATCCATTAGGAAAAACAGTCATTTTTCTTGTTTCCATTTGTTTTTTGAGATATTAAACCAAGCGACACAATCAGTTCACATGATGGTATGCTATTTCCATGTTCTGCCTGGGATTGATCAGACTTTCTTAGCCTTTGGAAGGAAATTGGCTATAAAATAAGCATGTAGGGGTCCCTGGGTGGCTCAGTTGGTGAAGCATCTGCATGGGCGGGGGTGGAGGGGAAGAGCATTCACAGATGACTTTGAGGTTTCTGGTTTGGGTTGGGGGAGAGGCATTGCTTTTAACCAAAAGAAGGCACACACAGTAAAATATAGATTTAGAAGAATAATCAGTTCTTACCTGTGCATGTTATGTCTGAGGAGCAGTGTAGTGGGCATAAACTGTATGTCATTGGGTTTTACCCTACCTTGGTGGGAGGTATGGGTAGATAATAAGCTTTGGGAGTAATCAAATGGGTAGAAGTGAACTTCTCCCCACCTCCTCCTTCCCCCTCTGCCTGTACCCCTGCTCATGTGCTATAAATAAATAAATAAATAAATTAATTAATTAATTAATTAATTTAAAAAATGCTTTAAAAGAATAAAAGAAAAAAATACAAAAACCAAAGGAGAGGTAAGAAAATATGAAAGCATAGCTCTCTGCTCCAGGTGAAGTAAAGGGAAAGTTGGAAGAATAAACACAAGTCAGCATTGCAATCAGTTGCCCTGATTTACACAGGACATGAAACAAATCAGAAGGATCAACTAGAAAAAAATTATGATGAGAAAATGAAGTTCAGTCATTTCATTAATAACTTTTGTCACTAGATCAGTAACTTTAGAGACCACCGTTTTACAGTGGTTGCACTTTGTACCTTGGACAAGACCTTTGAGCATCCCCTACAGGTCAGCCCTGACAGTAATTTTACTGCATACCATTTTATTTTTCACAAATAAATTGCCCTTTTGATGAAGCCAGTGAAACAAAAATAAATGTGCAATTATTTTTCTGTAACAAAAAAATATCAAAACATTAGAATCACTGAAGGATAGAGAACACACCCCATACTTCCTTGTGTCTCCAGGCCTTCAGTCATAGGAAATGTGCCCAAATGAATTTTGATGATGTAGAAAGAGGAATAATTCCAAAAAAAAAAAAAATAAGCTAAAGTAAATTATAATTGAATTTTCATCCATAAAGTCTTTTGTATTAATTTAATTTACTTATTTGTTTTATTTTATTTTATTTTTTGACTCCTCTGTTTAAACTGTGAGCAATTTGGAAAATCAAAAAATAGCTCATTTCTTTGCATAAAGGTTCTTGTTCTTGGATTATGCCTCACTCCCTTCTAGAGACACGCAGAGGAAAATGAAGCCTCTGGCTTTCTGTGTCATGAATGTTGTGGGGAAAAAAAATTCTGGTCACTTGTGCAGCACTTACACTTATACATAGTATATACATATATATACAGATAAAGAAAAATCCATTTGGGGGCCCTTTATCCACTAAATTTTAATCTTTTAAAAAATCATTAACAGAGATTATATCTGATTCCTCAGAAAGTGCTTCACAATCTGGCACAGCACAGCGTGCACTGCTGCAAGAAAGGGTTCTTCTAAAAATGTGATGATTAGAGCTGTATCCATCCTCTGATTTACAATTAACCAATTTACTAACTGAAATTAAAATTTATCAGATGAGGGATGCCTGGGTGGCTCAGTTGGTGAAGTGTTTGCTTTCAGCTCAGGTCATTATCCTGGGTCCTGGGATCGAGTTCTGCATCAGTCTCCAGACTTGCCAGTCTCCAGACTTGCCAGGAAGCAGGGGGGTCTGCTTCTCTCCTGTCTCTTCCCTCTGTCCCCCAACTTGTGCATGTTCTCTCTCTCTCTCAACACTAAATAAATGAAATCTTTTAAAAATTTTTTAAAAATTAAAAAAATAAAATTTATCAATGACACACCCATCTTTGATAATATATTTATCCATCTTGAAGAAACAGTATAGTTAAGTAGCTCGTTTTTATTATTTTTATTTTATTTTTATTTATTTATTTATTTTTAAGATTTTATTTATTTATTTATGAGAGACACACGGAGAGGGGCAGAGACATAGGCAGAGGGAGAAGCAGGCTCCCTGAGGGGAGCCTGATGCAGGACTCGATCCCAGGACCCCAGGATCTTGACCTGAGCCAAAGGCAGACGCTCAACCACTGAGCTACCCTGGTGTCCCTGTAGCTTTATTTTTTTAATGTGTCATAGTCTCCAAGTAGTAAAACAATGGTTTGTTATTCTTGCTAAGAATTTTTTAAACATGAGATGCTCTACTTTGGTTCTCTTTGCTATTTTCCTTACGTATGAGCTGCTGACTGTGTCTCAGATTGGCAGCAATTCTTTCACTCAAAAAAAAATAATTAAATAATTAAATTAAATTAAATTAAATTAAACTTTTAGGGACATATGGCTTTTCTTCCACCCCCAGGTTTCAATTTTACTTCAAAACACCTACACAGAGTTGGAAGTTCCTAAAGTGTCAACAGCTGAAATGTCCTAGGAGTTGCAAATGCTTTTCATGTAAAGAGTCAGAGATGGAAAATCACTGGATTTAAAGACAGAAGAGAAGAATGGAGAAGAAGGTGGTCTTAGAGGAGTTAATTCAACATTGATTTATTTCTCTGCGACTTCACATGGTCCAGTGGAAAAAACAGTCAACACAAAATGTTTTAAACTTTAAATTTTGTAAAACCAGCCAGGTGAAATATATTTTAAAGTGAATTAAAACTAAGAAGCATGAACTAACACTGATTCTTGGTATAAAGACACTGAATGTTTTAGAATGGTTTTGTTTCCTATATATAACATGTATTACATATACTAAGAAAGACTGGTATAACTTAATATTCAAAATCACAGGGTTACTTGTAAAGACTTGCATGCAGTATTCTAAAAATTAACTCTGAAGTTAAGGAAATAAAAAGTAGAAAAACAGAACTAAAGTTTGGCATTGATGTTTATATCAGAACATACTTCCCCTGGTATGCAATTTTATTTTCAGCAACACTGGTACTAATTTGGCCATCTTATAGTGAAACGGTTAAAGTAGATTTAAATTTGTTTCTCTCTTTAAAAAAAAAAAGATTTTATTTATTTATTCATGAGACACACACACAGAGGCAGAGACACAGGCAGAGGGAGAAGCAGGCTTGATTCAGGGAGCCCGACAAGGGACTCAATCCCGGGTCTCCAGGATCAGGCCCTGGGCTGAATGTGGCACTAAACCGCTGAGCCATCCAGGCTGCCCGATTTAGATTTGTTTAAAGAAAATTCTAATCTCTGCCACTCAAATGAATAAATTTTTTTTTAAGATTTTATTTATTTATTTATGAGAGACACAGAAAGAGGCAGGCAGAGACATAGGCAGAGGGAGAAGCAGGCTCCATGCAGGGAGCCCGATGTGGGATTCGATCCTGGGTCTCCAGGATCACGCCCTGGGCTGAAGGCAGATGCTCAACTGCTGAGCCACCCAGGCATCCCATCAAATGAATAAATATTAAACATTGTTTCAAAAATTTGCCATGCTCACAGCCTTGGAGAGTTGGACAATTGAAAGAGAAGTTTAGAAAATACTCTGATACACTTTGGAAATACATGGCTTTCAAATACAAAAATAAATCCAATGATTTTGTGCTTTATAAAAATGTAAGTAAATAATTAAGATAGTAGAGGTCCAATTGCATATGTCAATACCTTAAGTTATGGGAAATACTCCCAAAGACATACTCCTATTTTACAACTGTGCTTATCAAGTTTGCCTGGTGTTAGAAATGTACTTTGATTCACTTGCTTGTAAATGAAAGGAGTCATTTGGAAAGCACTTCACTTCTGGTTTCCAAATGTTAAAACTAATAGCATTGTTATATCATCACACAGAATACAGAAATAATTCGTGCCTTGCAAAATAATTTAGACATTAAAAGGGAGAAAAAAGCTTATCTGCTTCCACGTTTCACAGCACTTTCTGATACCTCCCATGCCTGAATAATCATTAATACAACTTCAAGAGGGAAACACTTCAGTAATATGGAAAATACCTAAGAACACAAAGTGGTGATACAGAGCAGTCAGTGATGAACTCGCTTAACAGTGGACTTGAACATCAGGGTTTAATTACACTTCTGAAGATTTTTGAGTTAATGTAAGTGCTGCTAAGTATGAGTTATAGGTGCTAAGGACTGCTTCTGAACAAGATTATAATCAACTGTGGTAATGTCAGATGTATTAATGACTTCTGTTCTTAGTCCTGAATGAGTGTCTCCATCAATGGATGTTCTGCTTAACCTGGTGGTTCCCTGAGGGTTTGACACTGTATCTTCTAGTTGAGAAATGCTATCTTACGAGACTCAATAGTGTTGTCTTTTACCTCAAATCACTCCAGGTTGTGAACTTTCACTTATGGTGAAATTCTGAGCTTGATAAAGAAATGTGTATATATTCTCTTGAATGAGGTTTCAAAGAGGCAATTAATTTGAAATTGTGATCTTCTGTGTATGAGTTGGTCCACAAAGACACATTTTTAGAGAAATCAGGAGAACTAAGAGAAAAAACAAAACCCTGGTCATTTGTCTTTAAAAATGGAGCAGGGAAAAGTTTGGGGAAGCTACTGAAATTAATATAGTTTTTACACTTTTTAATATAAGTTGGTAACTGCTTTCATAGATACTATGAACTCAATATTGAATTATAACAACCTACTAAACAGATCATAAAATTGATCTCAAGCAAATGTAATAAAATATTTGAGCTTTATCATTTTTTTAAAGGAAAGGTCTGAAGTAAGACATAAGTCAGGCAAATCCAATTATTACTTTGGTCTGATGCCCAAAGAGATTTTGCAAACTAAAGTAGAAATTGAGGCCTCCAGGTATGAGAATGAAGATCAAAACAAAAACAAAAACAAAGACAATTTCTAATGAGGAAAAAAATGGTAGGTGTATTATGGAGGAAGAATACAATTTTAGCTTTTTTTTTTTTTTAAAGATTTCATTTATTTATTCATGAGAGACACAGAAAGAGGCAGAGACAGAGGGAAGTGGGCTCCTCACAGGGAGCCTGATGTAGGACTCAATCCCCAGACCCAGGATCACGCCCTGAGCCAAAGGCAGACGCTCAACTGCTGAGTCACCCAGGCGTCCCTAAAATATTAGTTTTAAGGTCAATCATGGTAGATCACTTCATGCCCAAATAATTATAAAGGACACACATTTCAACACTCATCTATTTTTAAGAGAAAAAGGCCAAAACCTCTTCTGCAACGAAGATTTCTGAGAGTAAATTTTACTTTTCTATACAGCTATGCCACTATAACATCTAGGACACCATGGAATATTCTGATGTCACATATCAGGGACTCCAAATATTTTTAATGAAGACATGGTGGTAAGGCCTAATTCAAAGGAATGAGCCCCACTAATAGTAAGTCATCTTTCAAGAAAGAAAATTAAAGACTTGAGATTCTGCAAGCATGGACCCATTTGTTTGGTATGCACAGAGTTTTCCAGCAGGGGTCTGGAGCTTTACAGTGATCAACAATGAAAATCCCAGACAATCAAGGCCCATGAATGCTGATACTCTGGGCCCTGATGAGGCAGGTATCTCCCACCTCACTTCCTGCACTCTCTCTCTCCAGGGAGTGGAAATGGCATTCTTCTTCTTTATAAACAGAGACAAAATACTGTCATTTCTCAGGACTTACAATTAGTAGCAGTTGCATGCAGATAAATTTGAAACTGTGTTACTATAGTATGTTCTCAGACAAAGAGCCCAGTGATTCACTTGTTAGGGACCCAGCTATTCTGAACTCAGAGCTACAACCCATACATTTACTTAAGTGGTCATGAAAACTTTGGTTCAGAAGATTCATTTAGAGTGATCTTTTTGTTTGTTTCTTTCTTTTGGGGAAGGGGGCTGGGTAGCAAAATCAGCTGAGCAACTGACTCTTGATTTCAGCTCAGATCGTGATCTCAGGGTCTTAAGATCGAGCCCTGCATCTGGCCCCCAGCTCAACAGGGAGTCTGCTTGGGATTCTCTCTCTCTCTGCCTCTGTCCCTTCCCGCCCCTCTCTGTCCCTCCCCATCCTTCCCTTTCTCTCTCTCTCTCTCTCTCTCTCTCTCCCTCTCTCAAATAAATAAATCTTTTACAAAAATGAAAAGAAAGAACACTTCTTAAGTAGTAAATTAAAGTCTCTGCATTAGCATGTTAAGATGGTTAACCATACTCTTTCACCTTAGCTGTGAACTGAATACTAGACAGGAAAACAAGATGATCAACACCATGGGTAAGGCTGCAAAGTGTGTAAGCCCTGTCTCTGATACCAGGGAATGTCAGGAAAGCAGGCACCCAGGGCAAAGTGTTAAAAACAAAAAGAAAAATAAACCAAAAAAAAAAAAAAAGCCCAGCCAAGTTATCCATCTGGATGGATGTTAGAGCATTGGTGTCAAAAATGGATGTCGGCCTTATAAAGAGAAGAGCTTGTCAAAGGGAAGAGTGATTCAGTTTGAGGGAACTAAGAACTGTTGGAAGTGAGGAACTGATTGAACAGGTAAGAGTTGTTACAAACTGGACTGTGTATCTGTGTGTAGCATGTGGTGCCGTTGGTTGAAACCCATATTCAAGATGGTGGGGCTAGTTGAGAGAAACGTGTGTGGATGTTTCTTCACACAGAGCTTTTGGATTTTCCCTTATTTTAAATGTGACACACAGAACCAAACTGAGTATTCTTCAGTCGTGCTCCGACTGGTGCCTGGGATAATGAGCATAATAATATTTCCTGTGATGTGGAGACTATGTCCATAAATGATAGCCCAAAGTTGGGGTTTTAGTTGTTACATCCTACAATGGGCTTCTACTGAAGTTTGTGGCCAAATGAATTCTTTAGACCTTTTTGTTCTACATGCAAGCCAGGGCTTCTCTTGTCTTTTATCTGTATGATAACATTTTTAATTTAAATATAGGATTTTATGTTTATTCTTGTTATATTTAATCTTTTCTGTTTTGATCCAGCAATTCAAATTCGTCATGCCAAAAATTCAAATTGCTAAATAAGGGATATGAGTAAGCTGTGTTCTGTCTTACCTAGGGAAAGTAAGGAATTTCAAGTTAAAAATGCATCCTGAAGAATTTGGGTAAGATATAAAGAATTTCATAAAGGAAGGGTCAGAGAAGCTCAAATATACACAGGGAAAAATTTTGGTCTCAACTTTGTAAAAATTTATCAAGGTCCTTTTTCTTAAATTATCAAGTTTTATCTTATTAAAAGTGATTAAAGCATAATGCTTTAAGTAAGCTTTTATCCCTATCTCACGGTGAATTGGCCACCCATTCTTTGTATCCCAAATACATCTTGTTTTATATGTAGGTCATAATACTAGTAAGAAGTACTACTCTTCTTTGCACACTGGTCTCCTTTTTATGCTCAATTGTGAGGTTCTTGGGGATAGGAATCATATCTTATTGATCTTGATATCCCCAGATATAATGGGCATTTAAAATATTTTTAGTGGGACACTTGAGTGGCTCAGTGGTTAAGTGTCTGCTTTTGGCTCAGAATGTGATCCTGGGGTCTCGGGATTGAGTCTGGCATTGGGGCCCCTGCAGGGAGCCTGCTTCTCCCTCTGCCTATGTCTCTGCTTCTCTCTGTGTGTCTCTCATGAATGAATGAATAAGTAAACAAACAAACAAACAAACAAATAAATAATCTATTAAAAAAGATTTTTAATGGTTGACTTAATAGATCACCGAATGAACTGGAGGCAAAATATGAAACATCCAGCATCTACTATATTTCTGGCTGAACTAGAGATCTTCATGGGCAAAGCCACTGCTTGGCCTCCTGAGGAGATGAATGGAGGGAGTCAAACAGACCAGGTGATCTATTAAGGTGACCTGGAGTCACACGGATCCATCATGTTCACAATTTTAGGTCTAAGGCCGATTACATACAAACATTATAATATGCCTCAGAGAAGAATCTAAAATAATAGAAGTTTTTTTTTAATTCACGATGTTTAAAATGTGGATTTTCATATAAAAATCAAAGATACTATTATTTTATATTCATAACTAAGGTATTCTATGACATTTGTAAATAAATTGTCTTCTAAAGTCATGCATTTAATGAGGACTTCTATAGTACTTCAAATGCAAAGTCAGAAATATAGTTTTATACAATTTTCATGTACTAATATATGCTTTTTATTTTCATGAACAGTACTTGCATTTGGTGCCTTGAATCATCTTTGACAGAGAAATGCCTACAAATGTAGGAGGCTATTTTCACTCAGTTGAGTGATTTAGTAGATATTAAATTTGGTTCATCATTGAAATCAGTACATTATTCATAAGTAATACATTGCTTGATTCTCTTATAATGATGCTTCAATAACTCATTAAGGTAACAATTTTGCTTTTTTATAACACCTAAAGGTCTAAGGTGGCTTTATAAACCCATTTCCTTTCCTACAAAGTTGTCTGGGCATTTATGAACTATCATATACATGCACATACATGCATTCCATTTCTTACATAGCTAAAGCCTGTGGTTTTTGTTGTGGTTGTTTTGTTTTGTTTTTGTAAAATGTTGTTATAGGCAGCATCTTCCCCAGCCTGAGCACCCAGAACTAATGACATTCTGGTTCTTCTGTCACAGAGCAGGACACTATGGTACAAGACATATGTATATATGTTTTTTCAAAATTTAGCTCAGTGCCCTTGGTTTTATTTTCCTTTTGATTTTCAAAATCATCTTTTGTTCACAAAAGTAAGACAACTGTCTCCTCAAGCAATATAACATCTGAAAACAGAAAATGAAAAGAACAACTGAACATTTTTATTGGGGCTTGATTATCGTCACACATGGAATAGATAGATGATCACTGACTCAGTCAACATTTGCTGGTTGAGCTTTTCTCAGATACCATGCACTCTGCCACCTATTGGAGGTCTATGAATTCTATAGACAGATACTTGGTTAACAATAATAAAAATATCTCCCTATGATAGAGAGACACTTCCAGACATAGGACTTCATCTCCAAAGACCAGTGTCAACTGAACAGTGTGAAGTTTGATCGATATTCTAGATTATAGTTTCATAAATATTGTCCCCAGGCTCATCTACTCCCAAGGAGCCGCAGGAATGGTATTCTAACTAGCAAATGAACCAATCTGCATACATGCTTAAATCAAGTTTGTTTAAAATTAGAAAATGGCATAATGCATACAAAAGTTTTTATGCAATATTCGCACAGAATTTAAAATATGCTACATGGTTTGCATTAAGAGAGCAGAGATGTGTAGCTCATCTATGGGTCTCAGAATGTTTGAAAACCAAACTTTAAGAAACCTTTGTACTTAGGTAAAAACAGGAAAATAAAAAAGTAGGAAAATAGAATGCACAAGCTTGTTTACTGGTCTAATAAAAGTACACTTAGTAGATGTGAGAGAGCTACATCGGTTAACCAGATATATAAAATTTAAGTCAACATGAAGCTTCTTTCATTGCTTAGCCCAAGAGAAAGTTTCATTATAAAAATGTGAGAAAATGTTTCTGTTTGCCAGAACAGGCTTTTTTAACTGTGGCTGTAATTCCTGAATTAAGCCCTGGAAAAATGCTGTTCACGGGCTAGAGAAATGGAGAAAGGAGGGCAGTGTAGGGCAGAAAGACGGGCAGATAAACAGAAAAATAAAATAAAGACTGGTGTCTGTAGGTAATTTAAACAGTTTTGCCAACCTTACTATTTTAATTGCATAGCTGGTTTAAAATGCCCCAATGCACTGACCTCATGGGCCACCATCGGCCTCCCCATGTCCCAACTTGGCTTAAATGATAGAATTTCCTGATAACAAGAGACAGTCCTTTCAGGTTTGTGTGTTTGGGGTGGTCTTCCTTCCTTCCATATTTTCCATCAAAAGGAAAAGAGTTGCAGTAAACTAACTGGTAAGAACTGGCCTCTCTGGGGTGTGCCATTTACAGGATGGAGGGCTGAGATCTCTGCTCAAGAGGGAACTGGCAGCGTTTCACTGTCTGCCTGTGGTGAGTGTCACAGTTCTGAAGGACCTAACTCGTTGCTCCGCTCAACACCTGTGGGTTAGGCTGAGGGCCCACCTGCCAGAGGAAGGGTCACCCCGAGCTGACTCTGGTCTGCCTGTGACAAAACATGTGAAGTAGAGCTGAGGTCAGTCCTCCTCTGGGTCAGGTAAGAGGACATGCACCGAGCTTTCTCTACAAACCTGGAAAGTTACAGCCCCAAGAATTTAGAAGGAGCCCCAGATTTGTCCATTAGTCATATTTTTAAATCCGTTACCAAAAAGACCTGTGTTGGGAGATGCTACAATCCATCCTAAATAAAAGTGAAGCATCAACCTTTCCTTTTCTCTTCCTCTCTACCAGAGAGAACCTAGAAAGAATGAGAGACAATAAACCAGCACCTCAAACTTCCAGTACCAAGCCTAGAACTGGCTGTAGCTCATTATGTATCTCAGAAAGTGCAAGAAAATAATTTTAACTTACTCCAGAAATTTAAGAAGCCTCCTAGCACATTTTTTTCTTGACTGCCAAAGTTATAATCTGCACACAGAAATAAAAAGGAAGCATGCAACATATCTGCTTTATAACATCCCAAAATATATAATGAAAAGAACTGAAATGTTTCTCCAAGAACACCTGAATAATTTATAAACAAATTAATGGTGAATTTAAGAATAATCTCCTTGACACATTGAAGAATGGGAAGGGGATTATTTTTTAGCCTTTTGTTTTGGTTCTAAGAGGTATCTAAAATTTTGTTTCTGTCTGTGTTTTGATTCCTGAGTATCGAAGCCCTGACATTTGCTTTGAGAAACTTCCATGAGGCAAAAAATAGACTGTAGTCCAAGCTCACCTCTGCAGTTTTCACAAAAATACCTTTATGGCGGCATGGGCCACAGTTTTATATTAGTAGGCTTTGGTGTAATTCCAGAGCTAAAATCCACTAGAGATAGCAACAAAAAAAAAAAAACCTATATAACTTGCCATCAGTTCTGACTCGGCTTGGCCTCAGATACTGTCTTAGAAGAATCAAAACATCTTTATCACATCAATTCACAGACATCATAGGTCTCTGGAACTGTCTGCTTTCTGAAGCAGAGCAGGGTTAGATAGAAACTGTTCCTTCAAAAAGATAGTGTAGATGGAAAGCCAATCTATCAAATCAGGCTTTGCATCATGATTGATTAATGGAGTTCGCCTAGCAAGATCACGGTCACTGGGCCTAAGGATTCTCATATCTAAAATAAGAATGACAAATAAAACTGACATTGTAGAGAACTTTTTTTTTCAAGTAGTTGCCAAGTGCTGTGGCACTAAGAAGTGTCCAGGATCATGGAGTTCTTTCCCTTTCTCCTGAATGCTGTGCAAAATTTGATATAAGATGGTGACCAAGTTTACAGACCTAGTTTATTTTGATATGGCTACTAAGAATTCACATTCTGTCTCATCAAGTACTAGGATTCACTAAACTACAATTCTCCACTGGCTTTCATAACATTCAGCCTGAGGAAGAAGGGAGGTTTTCTGCCTGCCAAGCACTTACAGTCACCTTACACTATGAACATCAGACGCAGGCTACACTGGACCCATTCAGCTCAGTGTTTACCCTTGAGCACTTCTGTTTAGGGGAAAAGCTGATATGGGGGCTTTTGATGACAAGATGATCAAAGGCAAGGTGTTCCTTCTACATACCTCTGAACTATGAAAAGTTACCAGGGTCCCATTCCATGAATGCATCACATCTTATCTTGCTTCAATCATCCCAATCCTTCTTCTAATGTTAGAAATATTGCTCAAGATCTTTGCCTATTGACCTCGGCTTCAACTATGTCTCTACTATCATCAAATAAAATAACTTTCTCTCCTGACCAGCTGGTTGACTCTCACAAAGGTCCCGGACACCTATTTTTTCTCCCAGATGACACAACTGGATAATCGCAAGAGAGGAAGGGCAATCCTTCTTATCCAAATGAAATGTCCAGATTATTATCCAGATTATCAGTATCAAAGTGTTTACAGACATCTGCCTACAGATATATGTCTGAAAGTATGTGTAGTTATATATATATATATATATATATATATATATATATATTCATTGTATCTCCAAACAATCATGTAAGTCATTTTTCAAGTTTTATTTTGTTGCTTCATGAAGAACTATTGCCTCTTAAAGCTGTAAGTCATGGGCCTATTTGAATTATTCCAACCAGAATCGAGTGCATACATTCACAAAATAATTTGACCTTCGAATTAAAATACTGAACTCCAGGTCTTTTTTTTTTTTTTAAGAGTTCAGTTAGTTATTCATGAGACACACACACACACACACACACACAGAAAGAGAGGCATAGACAAAGGTACAGGGAGAAGCAGGCTCCATGAAGGGATCCTGATGTGGGACTCGATCCCAGGACTCCAGGATCATGTCCTGGGCCAAAGGCAGGCACTAAACCGCTGAGCCACCTAGGGATCCCCTGAATTCCAGGTCTTAATGAGCTTCTGGAGTATCAGGGAAGGCAATTTACATACTGCTAGTCAACACGATATCCATGCCACCAACAGATGCTTTTCCAACTGGCGTTTCGAATGAATTATGAGGAACACACCTTGAGCTGAGGAGAGAAGATGTCCTTACATGGGGCACTTTATGGCGACTAAATCTGAATAGTAACGAGAATCTTCTAAACCCAGACCTTCTTGACTCTCTTCTCAACACAAGCTGTTAGCCACTCTCAACAGTTCCCAAAGATTTAGTTTGTATCCTACCATTTTAAAAAATATTTTATTTATTTATTCATGAGAGACACACGGAAGAGAAAGGCAGAGACATAGGCAGAGGGAGAAGCAGGCTTCCTGCAGGAAGAGCCCGGTGCGAGACTTGATCCCAGGATTCCAGGATCATGTCGTGAGCCAAAGACAGACACTCAACCACTGAGCCATGCAGGCGTCCCTGTATCACACCAATTTTAAAGACTATTTTGTGTTTACTCTTACCCTCACTTTTCTCTTCTTATATATGCTCTTAACTACTAAAATATTTTAATTCAGCTTTAAAAAACTATAAAATAATGGTTATTTAAAAAAATTAAAAGCCCAAGAATTTGAAATAGACAGTAATTATGGGCATTTGTGTTTTCCATCTCAGTCACTCAGAGGGTTATTCCAGTCAAATCTGAGAGAAACAGAGCTTGGCTCTGACATTCTGATGCTGAGCATGGTCTGGGAGGAGGTAAAGGGGTTCTGGGGCCAGTTGGCAAGGGGAAAAGCAGATCTTGTCCCAGAGTCAAGACTTCTTCATTTAATGGAGTCATAAGGTTTGAATCTATGGTGTGTTCACTGGGCAGCAGGCTAGAAGAGAACCCATAATTTAAAACAATTTTTTTCTAAATAGTCACAAGATTTTTGCAACACTTCCCCAGCTAGAGTAAATAAAAATGAATGATTAGTAACTATTCTGACAATAAAAATGTGCTGGGTGATAAAAATTAAAACAAAGTCCTCTTATGGTGATTACACTGATGACTTTATATTGTCATGATGCCAAATGAAGGGAATTAAATAAATCTTACATTTCTGCTCAGAAAAGTGGGTGTAGGGGAGGAGAAAAGGGAGAGAAAAGGAGGACAAAATTAGCAAAATTATTTTCAAAGTAACTCTTAGCTAAGTAAATTAACCAGTAAAAATAGGTTCTGAGACCTATTATCCCTATATTAAATTGATCTACATTACTGTAGTTCTTTGTGTCTATGTCCTATCTTCTCAACTAAATTGTCCAAAACTTTGAAGACACACACTGTGCCTTATATGTTCTATATTTAGCACAGTTTCAGACATAGGAGAGGTGTTTACTAAATATTTTTTGAACAAATGCATTCTTTCTTGTGCCTAGCATTTAGTAAGCACTTAGTAAATATAAGCATTTTTGAGACTCATGATATACTTGGCTATTTCCATGTTTTATAAACTCAATGAATCATTTACAGTTAAGCTATAAACAAATACATATGAATATTTAATATAAAATATTACAAATTGTATTAACATACTTGCTTTCCACATGCTTTATTCGTACACGAGACCTGCCCTCATAAAATGTCACTCTCCCAAGGAAAACAGACAGTTATGAACTAAAGTGTGGTGGATAGAGATATGGGGAAGTCACATGGTCCAGAGCAAGCAGAGACTCATCAAATGGGTGACAGGGGAGATGTAGGCTAGCCCCAGTAGTCAGCCTGAGTGAAAGCATGGGTATGAGTGAGCTCTCACATCAGAGAAGCCCAGAGACATGAAGCCTGGTGGGAGGGCGGCAGGGAAAGAGAGTGGCTTATGGTGAGTCCAGAGAGCTCACCGGGGACCATGTCTGAAGATGGCTTGCAAATTGAATAAAAGCCATTGTACTTGATCCCAAAGAAGACACTCAAAGGGTTCTGAGTGAACTCACAGCTTGATCCCATCAGAAAGACCCATGTGATTTTGGAAAGTTTCCATTAGTCACTGTGTGAAGAATAGATTCTAGAGGGGAGAGACTTCGTTAAGGGGCTTAGTTAAGGCTATGGTGCCATTTCAGTAACTCAGATGACAGAGAATGGTGCCATGAGCTGGAATGGCACCGAAGAGATGAATTTGAGAGACTGAGAGCCAAAGAATGTTTAGTTTGAGAGGTGGTGTGTTTGAAGTGTGTGGCACACGGGAAGTGGTGTGGAATAAAATGAAATGCAGGATATACTGTTCTGGAGCCCAGGACACCTTCAATATCCAGGGATATTAGCACGTGACTAGTGGCCAAAGCCACACTGTGCATGGGTTCTCAGGTAGGAGATTCACCACTTGGTTGAAGAATGTTGCTACAAGTAGAAAATGGAATTTGTGGTAAAATATTCAAAAGGTAGGTACTATAGACTTATTTACTTTACACAGAGATGGTTCATTTTTTTAATGAGATAATAATACAGATTAAAAATAAGTATTTTTAGCAAAGCAAATCTGCTAATTCTCTAAGCTGATGGTGCAGTCTAAATCCTCTTCAGTTTGACATTTTCAGGGTAGTAAAAGCAGAGGCAAAAGTCAGAAGGATTAGCGCTGCCAGAATCTGTATTATCCAATAGTATCCTGTGTTTGTAGCACATAACCTGGTTCACTCAGAACACAATTTAGCTTCACTATGCTCTCTTACAAGAAATTCAAAGCTTTAGTTACTTAAATGGCATCGATTTGCAAAATAGGTTAAAAGTCCTACAAATATTTGGCTGTTATGTTTTCATTCATATGTATCTTTTTATAGTATTGTCACAACATTATGGCAGAGATGAAAAAGGACAAAAAGAAAAGGTATCTCACATCATTTGTGGAACTTATTTTCCTCTGCTCTGTACACAGTTGAAAGTATGAAAATATTTCTCCTAATTTCTTTTCAGAATAGCAAACAAACAGACACAGAGTTGACACACAGGCTTTGGAGGCAGGCAACCTAAGTTCAGGCCATGGCTCTTCCACTGACTTGCTAAATGACACCCTAAACTTCAGTTTTATCATCTATAATACAGAACATCAGCTACCTTTTAGGGTTACCTGTGAGATACATTATTAAATGAGATAATACAATAACAATAGCCAAACTGTGGAAGGAGCCTCGGTGTCCATCGAAAGATGAATGGATAAAGATGTGGTTTATGTATACAATGGAATATTCCTCAGCCATTAGAAACGACAAATACCCACCATTTGCTTCAACGTGGATGGAACTGGAGGGTATTATGCTGAGTGAAGTAAGTCAATCGGAGAAGGACAAACATTATATGTTCTCATTCATTTGGGGAATATAAATAATAGTGAAAGGGAATATAAGGGAAGGGAGAAGAAATGTGTGGGAAATATCAGAAAGGGAGACAGATCATAAAGACTCCTAACTCTGGGAAACGAACTAGGGGTGGTGGAAGGGGAGGAGGGCAGGGGGTGGGGGTGAGTGGGTGACGGGCACTGAGGGGGACACTTGACGGGATGAGCACTGGGTGTTATTCTGTATGTTGGCAAATTGAACACCAATTAAAAAATAAAATTATTATTAAAAAAAATAAAAATAAATGAGATAATGTAATTAAGATATCTGCATAGTGCTGGTCACCCATAAATCACTCAACACATGGCTAACCATGGTGAATTGTGTCCAGTTAATGCTTGGCCCTTAATCATGTCAGCACTCACAAGGTGACCGGTAGAGGGAGTTTGGCTTTGCAGGTCCTCAATAAATATTTGCCCAATGGAAACTCTGTAAGCATCTGATACATCTGCTCAGATGTATCTAAACCCAGACCTTCTTGACTCTCTTGCTCACACACACATGCATGTACATACATGCAAACGCATGAACACACACTCGCACACACATGCGCCAACAGGAAAGTCTCAGCAATCTCCGTAAGAAGAGAGAGCGCTGGTATCAGAAAGCCCTGGGTTCAAATTCCAGCTTTGTCACCTGCCAGCTGTGTGACGTTAAACAACTTATAATCCTCGAAGCTTTGATTTCTCCATCTGCAGCAGAAGAGTAACAATCCTCTATCTCATAACAAAGTTTTGAAATTTCAATAAGGTAACTATATTATAAGTCCTTAACACATTCCTCCTCCCCCTTCTCATTACTAATATTCACAGTCAAGAAACAAAACCATACAAGTAAGAGTATGTGTTCTGTCCTGTTACTTCAATGGCTCATATAGTAATTTCTTACCAAAAAATCCTTAATTAAAATGAATATTAAGGGCTGTGTTGAGAGGATTATGAAAAGAGGTGATGAAATGCAACTCTGGACTACTTAGAGGTCTCTGTAAAGGGCCATGTCCCTGGGTCACGGCCAAGTGCTCAGAGTGTGACCCAAACAGCCCATGGTGGTCAGACACCCTAGAGGCAAATAGTCCTCTGTTCCAGTGGTGGAGAGAGGTGCTAATCTGAAAATTCATCCTAAGAAGCACTTTCATTGAAAACTTCCTATATGTTAATATCACATAAAATTTCTTAACTTCTATATAATGAATATGAATATATACAATAAAATACAAATATAAATATAAAAATTATTTATAATTTTTATTATTTAAAAATTATTGTATAAAAATAAAATACAAATATATAAATTTATATATAAATAGAGAAGCTCTCTAATAGGGAATTAAGTGTTTTTTTAAAAAGATTTTATTTATTTATTCATGAGAGAGAGAGGCAGAGACTCAGGCAGAGGGAGAAGCAGGCTCCATGCAGGGAGCCCGACGTGGGACTCGATCCCGGGACTCCAGGATCACTCCCCTGGCCGAAGGCAGGCGCTAAACCGCTGAGCCAAGGGATCCCCTGGTCCTGTCAGTTTTGATAAATTCTCGATGACCACAAATCAATCACTTATGGTTTTCTTCTTTGGTTTGAGTGAGAATAAGAATGACTTTCCAGCAAGCCATAAACAGTTGCTAAAGTTTTCACCAAAAGAGAAGATTATATAAATAGTTGAAAAGTGTGAATAGCATGGAGGAATTTTAGTTTCCTTCCTCGTTAGATAATAGCATCTTAACAATTTAATTTAAAAAGAAAATATGGAAACTGATCACAATATTCAGTTAAATTTATTTATTTATTTATTTATTATTTTTAAAGATTTTATTAATTTATTCATGAGAGTCACACAGAGGGAGGCAGAGACATAGGCAGAGGGAGAAGCAGACTCCCTGCCGGGAGCCCGTTGTGGAACTCGATCCCAGGATCCTGGGATCATGACTGGAGCTGAAGCCAGATGCTCAACCACTGAGCCACCCAAGGGTCCCTTAGTTAAATATATTTAGTCAATTTCTTTTCAACTAACGTCGTGTTTTGTGTGTGCATGTGGGTGTGTTTTCTGAATAACATGGTCTGATTCCAAGAGACATGGGAAAATGTTGAAGGAAGTCATGTCATCTGTGTATTCACAAACACTCCTGGTGACAGAGGAGGGGGTACGTAATGAACAGGGTCAACGCAGATGCATATAATACTGTTCACTAAATTCATCCAGTACCAAACTTTGGACAAAAGACATGGACCAATGATCCATACCTGACAACAGCTAAGTAACAAGGCAGTCTGGCAGAGTGGTTAGGACTATTAGAGCCAGGCTGCTTGAATTCAAATCTCAACTCAAATACTTTTGAACCATAGGACCCCTGGACAAATTACTTGACTCACCCATGCCTTGGTTTCCTCCTCTGTAAAATGGTGATGATAGCTGCCTACCTCGTAGTGTTTTTGTGAAGATCAGTAAGTTCACCTACACATATAAAACACTTCTAGAAAAAACAAACAAACAAACAAACAAACAAAAAAACACTTCTAGCAATGCATGCCATCCTGTGAGGACGAAGTATTAATTATTAGAAAGGACCGATAGGAACATTGTAAAAGATATAAAACTCAAAAGAAGTTAAAGGGCACAGCACTTATTAAAAGCAAGAAAGATTATTTTAGGAGTAAGGAAGATCACATTGATGACTTTGGGGTAATTGAGTTATGTTACTAGATGAAAAAGGGACGTGCAAGAAACTGAAAATTCTCCAGCTTTTAATATATTTCTTGTCTTCTTGAGCTCCTGAGTGGATGGGAAAAAGCTAAGATGAAATCCCAACTCTAGTTACAGGAAAGCCAGGATTTCACAAGGGGCTCCTCCAAGGGGGTTCCATGAGTCTTGCCTCTGGGGAAACAATTTATAGGTACTGAAAGAATCCACAAGCAAGAATATTTAGTCCTGACTGGCGACCTTTAAAACCACATACAGGGATCCCTGGTTGGCTCAGCGATTTGGCACCTGCCTTCGGCCGAGGGTGTGATCCTAGAGACTGGGAATTGAGTCCCACATCGGGCTCCCTGCATGGAGCCTGCTTGTCCCTCTGCCTGTGTCTCTGCCTTTCTCTCTCTCTCTCTCTCTCTCTCTCTATCTCATGAATAAATAAAATCTTAAAAAAAATAAAACCATATACAGCACACCAAGAGTTCCTATAATTCTGGAAAATGTAAACTGTCACCAAGATTCAGTAATTCGGAGAAATGTGTGATGTAATAAAACCGGGGTCAGAAAGGCATTTAACAAGGTCTATCATGATATCTCCATTCAATTCATCATTCATTCAACAGATATTTCATAAATGCTCAGATTATGCCAGAATAGAATTCAGTTCTCTTATTTGAGAGAAGTGGTGAGACATTCATGCTCATAAATATAATAATGGGATGGTGAGAGAATTTAAAACATAAAATTGAGTGGTTCATCAGTTAACTAGCTGACTCTTGAGTTCAGCTCAGGTCATGATCTCAGGGTTCTGGGATTGAAACCCTCAACAGACTCCATATTCAGTGAGAAGTCTGCTTGAGAATTCATTCTCTCCCTCTCTCTCCACCTCTCTTCCTACTTGCTCTCCCTCTCCCTTCTCTCTCAAATAAATAGAAAATGTAAAATGTAAAGTTGATAGGATCTTGTTGCTTGATAAAGCGGGGATGAGGAACTTTAGAGTCACTCCAAGTTTTCTGAATGGGGTAACTGTACATTAGTCGTTCTCAATGGCCCCCAACAAGCAGTCCCCTGGTTGCACAGGGATACTTCCGAAGCCAATTACAACTACACATTTTGGGTGGGAGACCAGGAGATTCTGGGTCAGGTCTCTGGGCAGAGTCCTAGTGATCTCTTAGTGTAAAAAGCTTTTGAGGTGGTTTTGATATTCATCTAGGCTTCAGAAATGCTGAAAAAATTAATAATTAATAAAGTTAATAAATAATTAATAACCCAAGATAGTGAGATTCATTTCATAAAACCTGACACACCCGACTCTGTCCATTTTGGTTAAGTCAGGTCATTTTCACAATAATCACGTAAGAAGTTACAGACTAATGATACAAAAAAAGTATCATTTGATTATAATGTCATAGAGTGCCTCTTCTGAATGTCCTCAGATTCTGTAGCATAATCCTTTGAATGCTGACCGTGGTAGTAAATTCTGACCTTTACTGAGAGATTTAGTTTTTGGAAAAATTCCAGTTATTCAGAGCTAAGTAATATCAATAGGTGCATAATTACTTGTTAATATTCCTGAACAAAGTGGTATCAATGAAACATATGAAATCTATATCTTAGTAAAACTCAGAAAATAATTCTGGTAAATATAAAAATATGAAATATAACATATAAAATATGAAAATGTACACAGAGATTTCTTGAACCAGAAACTGCAAAGCCACAAGACACAGATTCAGAAATGTACTCAAAGTAATTGCACACAGAGATGGGGCTATAAATTACTGTAACCTGCAAAAAGCTCTACCTGGCCTTCCATAAAGACAATCATCTGTGTGATCGGACTTCAGGGTTCTCCAGGGACTACATCTTACCAAAAAAAGTCTCATTTCTTTGGTTCACTGTAGACATTCAAAATCCACCCGTAAGTGTTCTATTTCTCAGGCTAAAGCATTGACCATTATAAAAATGCAGATACCCTTGGGATGGATGACATAATAAGCCCTCTCAGATACTAATGTCTTCACATTAATAAGTCTGTCATTTCCTTCATGAACAGGGTTTTGCTAGAACTGTAATGATTCTCATGAGGGATCAGAGGCCCCATAATGGGCACTTGGGGGAAGTGCCACTGACAGGAGAAGTGAGGATGCTGTAAACAGGACTTGCCTCCTTCACGATAATGTACAGCTTGGGCATATTTGAAATGGCAACACATAAATCTAACAGGAAGCAGGATTTGTGAAAAAAAATAGAATGTTACATTCAAACATGGTGCATTTTATGAAGGATTTTTAGAATTTTTATTTGTTTATTCATGAGAGACAAAGAGAGGCAGAGACCTGGGCAGAGGGAGAAGCAGGCTCTTCGAGGGGAGACCAACATAAGACTCCACCCCAGGACCCAGGATCATGACCCGAGCCAAAAGCAGACACTCAACCACTGAGCTACCCAGGCATCCCTTTATGCAGGATTTTACAAGGAAATAGGTAGCAATGCAAAATCATTAAACAGTTGTATTCAGAAGCAATCATTATTCCAAAACCCAAGTTCAAGTGGATGTTGCTAACAGTCTTAAGAATTTATATAACCATCATTGTGCAACTGTGAGAGAGGGGAGGGGATGATGCATGTGGTTGTGGCAACACCGGTCATGTGACACACCCTCCCCCCTTCCGTGAGATTATGTGTCAGTCTCAAATGAGCTGGCCTGCAGGTTTGGCCCATCCTCATCTCAGATATGAGAACTGCTTTATGATGAATTTTCTCTGAATGGCTTGTTTTCTACTCTGGTTTTCAAAATGTGTATGAACAAAGAAGGATTTCTCATTTTAAAATAAAACTAGAAGGATAAAGGTCATAGCATAACTTCATCAATGAACAAATACCAAAAGAAAGAAAGAAAAAAGAAAGAGGGGGAGGAAGGGAAGGCTAGATAGAGGAAGGGAGGAAGTAGAAGAAAGAAAATGGTACACAAGATAAGACCAGAACAATACTTAGTTGGAGATTAGAAGCCTCTGGATCAGAGTCCTTTACAAATTTAGAGGAAGAATCACAAACAGATGAAGTTTCTAGTATTCCAGTTTCAATGTAAAGATTTCAAATGGGCTTGAAAATTCTGGACAGCTTGTGATCATCATTTTTTCCCCTGGAAACGTTTTTATATGGAGAAAGAAGTAACTCAGCTTTAAAGCTAAAATCTCTGTATGTTTAATTTTTATCCAGAAGGCTTTTGCTTCTGTAGGTTTGCAAGCACAAGCATATTTTTCAGACGGTCACAAAGGCGAGATGTTGGTTTCTTTGCTATGATGAAGCACTTGTGATCCACAGTAACTATGCAGACATGGTGAACTTTCATTACTTCCTCATCATGGACCAAACTGCTCGCCAGTTACTTCTCTCAACCTTGCTTTAAACTAAGAGTCATTCTGACGTTCGCTCTGATGACATTGTCTGAAGAATCTCAAGTACCTCTTCTAACCAAGGTTATTTCACTTAAAATTGCCATTAGCTACAATCCCTGGGAGGAGAGGCATAGGATGAGGGGAAAGGTCTAGCCTTGTGGGATGAATAAAAAAAACAAAATGTGGTGTATACATATGATGGAATATTATTCAGCTCTAAAAAGGAAAAAAATTCTGATGCAGGCTACCCATGAATGAACCTAACAAACATTAAGCTAAGTAAAATAAGCCCATCTCAAAAAGAAGACAAAAACTATGTTTCTGTGTGTATGAGGTACCTAAAGGAGTCAAATTCAGCAACACAGAAAGTGGAGTGGCATTGCAGGGGCTGGGAGGAGGAGCGATGGAGAGTTACTGTTCAATGGGTATGGAGTTTCAGTTTTGTAGGATGGAAAGCTCTGGCGGTAGGCAGAACAGCAATGTGAATGTACTTAATAAAACTGAACTGTCATTTGGGTTCTATGCTAAAATAAGATTCCTTTGTAGAGGTAGAGAAACTATAGGCTATCAGAGCCAGAAAGGTAGCTAGTCCAGCCTGGGCAATTGTGCTCAGTGCCAACACCCACAGGCAGCCGCTAGTCAGGGCTTGAGCAGGACACCTGTGTGAGGACATCCTGGATCTGGAGTATTCTGTGTAGTCCCACAGGGTGTGTATAATTCACAGTTTTTGAACACACACACAGTCCTTCTAATTATTTTTGTTGTAGAGCATCTGGGTAGCTCAAGTGGTTGAGCATCTGCCTTCATCTCAGGGCATGATTCCAGGGTCCTGGAATCGAGTCCCACATTGGGCTCCCTGCAGGGAGCCTGCTTCTCCCTCTGCCTATATGTCTCATGAATAAGTAAATGAAATTTTTAAAAGAAATAATATTTTTTTTGTTGAGACAAAAACCCATATAACATTAAATTTACCAACTTAACCATTTTAATGAGTACAGTTCAGTTTTATTAAATACATTCACATTGCTGTTCTGCCCACCTCCAGAAGTGAAATGGTGTCCTCTGTTCTAAGGATAAATTAGGGGCCAAGTTATCAATTGTGTAAGATCATTACTTCCATTCAATAAATATTTTTGAATACCCACTATGTGCCAGATATTGTTCTAAGTGATGATGGTGATGACAAGCATCATAATTGTAATTACATGATGAAAATCATTGCACTTACTGAATATAAATAAGAGAATAAATAATAAATCCAGTAAAAAAGAAAATTATATAGAATGCCGTGAAAGGAACATGGCAAAAAAGGACAAATAGAGTGAGCTGATAGTGACAGGAAAGACCTGGGTGTGGTGGGGAGGAGGGACAGCTTGCTCTATTCTGCAGGATAGTCCAGGTAGGCCTGGGAAGGGAAGTGAGATTTCATCAAAGACTTGAAGGAAGTGAAGGGGTTGTCCCAGCATGTACCTGGGGAAGAGTGTGCCAGGCCCTAAGCCAGAGCACTGACTCCAGGACAGAAGCATATGTGGCATGTGTGAGGACCACAGGGACAATATGCTGGAGAGAGATGAGAGGCAGAAGGGGAGGCCTGCTGAGAAACAGACATCCAGAGGCTGGGCCTTTTGGACCCTGGAAAGACTGTGGCTTTGACTCAATGCAATGAGGTGCCACAGAGGGAGATGAGTAGAGAAGTAGTGTGCTCTCCTTTATGTTTCACAGAGGTCACTTTGGCTGCTTTGCTGAGCATCCACTAAAATGGGGCAAGGAATAGGAAGATCAATCTCTCGCCCCCTTTCCAGAAACAAGTTGTATATGAATAAAAGACTAACTCTTGCTGGACTGTCAGGATCCATCAGCTGGTGTGGACTACGCTTAGATGTCATGACAACAGGGTCATCCTGGTATACTGCAAAGAGCACTAGATCAGGAGGCCAGAGGCCTCCACCACAAATGGAACAACTGAGTAGCAATCTTCCAGGGAGTGGAGGGAACCTGGCATGGGAGACCAAGTCCAGAATATTAAAGCTCTGGGAACAAGTTACAGGAAGACTGTGGATCCAGAAACAATAAAGTTTGAAGAAGGACAAGATGAATTTATCTACAAAATGGAGATTTTAGCTCAGTGCCATCGTTTAGAAGAGAGCAGGACAATCACAGAGGGAGGAGATTTAACGGAGGACCTTGAGAGCCAGCAGAAGGAGACCTTGGCCAGAAAAGCTGCTACCTAAGGAGAATTAAAGTGAATAAAAAGCATGGTTCATGGGGACTGCTACTGCATGAGATTATGGGCATTTACAATTGGCTGTTTTTAATATAGGTTATGTGCATTTAGTATAATTTTGTTCTCATCCAATAACTCTTCCTTAAGCAATAAAACCATTAAGGGACTTTAGCAATCACCAGGGAAGAATATGGCTTAAAAAAGAGATTTTCTGGGACGTGTCAGAGAGCTACGGCCAAGTTTTAGCCCTGGAATGGATCAGTGTTAAATTAATCAAAGTAATTCTCTACAGAGAATCTTTTCTTGATGATATTTCAATATAATATTACTCAGCAGCCTCATCTTTTTTGAGTTTCATTTCACAGAAGGCACTGTGCAAAACTGGCCAGCAAGACAGTCCACACAGCACTGGAAGAAGGATTAGGGGAGAAAAGGAGAAGTCAAGTCTAAAGTTGAAAGAAACTGGCCATCAAAGGTGGTAGGAGAAGGGATGCCAGACTGCCAGCCTTGTAATGGAAAGGGATACGGAGAGGAAGAAAAGCCCTCGGGGTCTCTGTGCTCCATATGCTCATGGGAGAACGAGGGTCCAGTCAAAGCCCTCCAAATATCAGAGAACCCCTGGAAGCCTGGCTGGAATGGGAGGGTATGTACTACCTGCTAAGTGAAGCAGAAGGTAAGAATGTTCTGGAGAAGTAAGGGTAAATTGGAAGTGACAGTTAAATTCAAAAAGGGATAAAGAATCACAGAAAAAGGAGGGTTATATGTAAAGTATATACAAGCTCGCTTTGCTCTCTTTGTGCTTTGGAAATGTTCTGTATAATCTTTAATAACATGATTTTATTTCTCTTAAATAAAAATAGTTACTTTGAAAGAAATTTGAGGGGCACCTGGGGACTCAGTGGTTGAGCATCTGTCTTTGGCTCAAGAGGTGATCCTGGAGTCCTAGGATGGAGTCCCACATCGGGCTCCCTGCTGTGTGGGGAGCCTGCTTCTCCCTCTGCCTGTGACTCTGCCTCTCTTTGTCTCTCATGATTAAATAAATAAAATCTTTAAAATAAATAAATAAATAAATAAATAAATAAATAAATAAATAAATAAAATTTGAAGCAATGGATATGTGTAAATAACAAACACCTCAGATTCCATCCATGAAGAACTGGCATTCCTTGTCACTGTTTACTTAACTAATTGCCCAAGGGCACATCATTATCTCAAAATGATGCATAAAAATCCACTAATCCTTGAGAACAAAGTTTTGATATATATTAAGTACTTAATGGAAATAGAAAGCTTCAATTAAATAAACTGGTTCAAAAGAGCAGTGGAGACAAAAATGTATGAATTTGCTCATTGCTGATGATTATTAATTATGATGCATACTGGCTGAAAAACGTGCACATTATCCTAATACACGTTTATGCTGAATTAGGAAATCTCATTCAATATGACCTTCATCAGTATCACATTTCTAACAGTAATTTACTGATATACAGTCTAGAAATGAATAGTTTCTCAGTTTCACACAGAAAATTAGCAGTGTCTCGGATCCACCTAAATGCCTGGAAGAGAGGGCTGAATTTGTGAAAGACTTACACATTGGAATCTCTTCTCCATTTCATCAAGATGGTCCAGGATCCCCAGCACTCACAGTGGGAATCCCACAAGGCTTCAAATCATTCTGGATAAAGGATTGCTCTCCCTAGCACCTGCATCTCTACTCCCATGCACACATGTAAGTCCTAGGTGGCAACTTTCAGGAGCTAAATGGCTAATAATACAGCCTTAGGTTAAATCCAAGTTAAAATGAGAATGATGTAACTTCCCTATAGGATGTTTGTAAAAGTAATTTGACATTGTATGTAAATTACTCAGCGTGGTGTTTGGCGCATGGCATCTGGGATTTGTTACTTTTACAATTAGATGGTAGCTGACAGGACATACTGAGTGAGCCAGGGCTTAGAAAAAGAAGTCAAAGAAGTCAGCTCTACTCCAATGCATTAACCAGTATTGAGAGATCGAATTCCAGTGGGAAGAAAGGTGCTAATGCCCAATGCCCACATATCTACTTACATTTATGAATTAGTACGATGATTACTTTTAAGGGAAAAAAAAAAAACACCCTGGACCTTTGACCACTTCCATTTGGAGTTGGGCATTTCTGAGACCTCTGATGGCCTGAGATTGCCCTGACAGAGCAGGAGAGAATAATGAAATATGATGAATAGAAATCATTAGGAATAAAAGAAGTTCGAAGTGGGAGGGCCTGTGTGGAATGTTACTGTGGTGGTGGCTTTGTCTTCAAATAAGTGTGTGTCCAAGGTGGTTCCTCAGGGTGTAAGGGAGGACATCTCTTAGAGATTATACCAAAGAGCAACGCTCCATGATGGTCTAAATGTCACAGTCATGTGCGTGTCAATCTTAATTCACTCAAGTGGAAGGCAATGACACATCTCTTCAAACTGGAGACATTTGTCCTCAGTTTTGAGAAATGTTTTTGCACCGTCTCATTATTAGAATCTTTCCCTGCAACTTTCTCTGCACTGTTTCTGGAATATTTTGTTAGAGGCTTTCCTCAAATAGCTTGTGCTCCTTGGCTGTCCGTTCTTAACTTGTGAAGCCCCAACAAGCTCATTGGAAGGCCTGGTACACTGGGGAGGGCTTGTCCATTTCATGGTAGAGTGTTTGCAGGACTAGTCAAGGATTTTCATCTGGTGGTCCCTTCATTGTTATGATCTTTAGGTTATTTCTCTGGGTAGAATTAGCGTATCAAGAGAGAGCTCCCCCAGCACCTCTGGCCAGGCAGCAGCTGTCATCAGGAACTGGGCAGACAAGAAGGTTTAGCACCAGCGTCTCCAATTCACTGCAGAATTTCACATAAATCCCTGAATTTAGTCGGGTACCTGCCCCTCTTCCCATTTTCCCAGAATTATTGCTAGCAGTAGCTCCTACTATCAGAGAAGATGGAGTTTGAGTTTATTTCTAGTTATTTTTGTTTTTTTGTTTACAAGTGATTAGATGAGAAGGGAACATCTGTACACAAAGGTAGGGGTTTGGATAATCTGAATATGCCCTATTACTAAGGTTCCTCTAGTCAAGTTACTTACTTCTCTCCAGAGGGTATTTCCCACCTGACATCTATGAGCAAGCTCTATGATTTAAGGGAACATCCTTTAGCCAGTTCACCATTTTTATAAAGCACCCTCAATTATCAATTATTTGAAACAATGGACAGATCAATGCTCAGCCTAAAGCAAATAAAACTGATCTGCAAGCGTTACTGGAGATTTGAGTCTGTCTGACAAACTGGCCATTTGCAAATCACCACTCCATTTGATGTTAGTAAAAACTCAAAGGAAGTAAAAGAAAGATTTTTCTACACCTGTGATGGCTCTTCTCTCCCGGGGAGAGCAGGAGCTTCTGACGTGTCTATTTGAGAAGTGGCAACCTGACCTTTCTTTGTTTTACTATTGCCACTTTTAAAGTTTTATTTATTTTAAAGATAGTATTTATTTATTTGACACAGAGAGAGAGATTAGGCAAGCACACAAGCAGGGGGACCGGGAGAGGGAGAAGCAGACTCCCCACTTCTACATTTTCTTCTACTTTTTAAAAAGATTTTATTTATTCATTCAGGAGAGACACAGAGAGAGATGTGCAGACACAGGCAGAGGGAGAAGCAGGCTCCATGCAGGGAGCCCGATGCCGGACTCGATTCTGGGACTCCAGCATCACGCCCTGGGCCAAAGGCAGGTGCCAAACGGCGGAGACACCCAGGGATCGATGATCCCCCAATGATGTGTTTCTTAGAAAACTCTTCCAGTCATCCTGGAATAAAGATCTTGGTCTAGTTAATTTCACTCCACACAAATTTGGTATATTTCTGCAAAGATTTTTTAACCTATACTGAGAATGAGCTTGCACCAGACACGTTATATGTATTTATGTTCAGTTAAAGGAATCGCATTTGTTACCAAGAGAGAGCTGCGCCTATTGGCACCCTTTCTTTTTGGACCATCTCTCTGCCACGGGACCTACTGTTCACAAGGCAGGAGCCTGGCTGTGGTGTAGAGCCCACACTCAGTAACTGAATTGCCAGTATTTCTTTATGAACGTGGTGGGGTCAAGGGACAGCAAGCATGTTTCTGCTAAGTTCCCTTCAAATCCGCATTCCTAGGAGAAATTTTCATGTCCCATAAAGAATTCGAGTCCTGTTGCATTTGACAGCAATTTAGAATAAAAAGCAAATAATGAACCCGAGGCTGAAGAATCCTTCAAGGTAATAAACATACACAGATGAACCTGAATTAAAAGGGTCTGAAATCAGGCATCTAAGTAAAGATGAACAACTCTGATGCAAAAGTTATAGTGTGTTTTAATAACCACAGCTTCTCTTTCCATTACCAGGTATAACTGCTGCCACTTAACGAACTAATATGTCTCTCCTGCCTCTTATTACGATGATAAATTGCTAGTGAAATGCATTCCAAAGTGAGTAATGTCTTGCTGGACACTGGTAATTCACTTTAACTAATTAACATAATAACAGATACAATGACATAATCTCCGGATTCACATTATCATCTATAGCTTGGTCTGCTCTTGCAGACATGCTGCTGAATCAATATCAAACATGCTGGGGATGAAAACAGTGTTTTGTTAATGTGGCGTTTTAACATGTATCTTTTTCCTAGTTGGACATACTATATAAAACAAGACCAGAGATGTTTTTTATCGTCTTAATTTCTTTACCATGAGAACAAATTGCCTGAACGTGAGGAAATGATCACTAAAAAACCAGAACAAGAACAAGTTCACTTAAACAACTAATTGTTAAAAATGCCTAATAACAAGAATTCTAATGTATTCCCAGTATACACCAACAAAAACCATTTAGGCAAAATATGTTCATGAAACTCTGGAAAATAAATTTCCATTAAATAAATTTTACTAAACCATTTAAAACTTGATTTCTACAATATTTAATTAGCACAGGACCATAGAGCTTTATTGTATGACCTCAGTAACTAAGAAGAGATGAAGTCTTTGAGGTAAAAAGTAATTTTGGTACAAAGCTAATTTTTTTCACCCCAAATTCCTCCTCTCCTGTACTATTACTGTGATAGCTTTGATTAGCTTTATTTAATTAAAAGCTGTAGTTAACACCTATACATTTTTTTAAAGATTTTATTTATTTATTCATGAAAGACACAGAGAAGCAGAGACACAGGCAGAGGGAGAAGCAGGCTCCCTGCGAAGAGACTGATGTGGGACTTGATCCTGGGACTCCGGGATCACGACCTGAGCCAAGGCAAATGCTCAACTGCTGAGCCACCCAGGCATCCCTAACACCTACATTTTAAAATATTGTACAGGGACAGCCCCGGTGGTGCAGCGGTTTAGCGCCGCCTGTAGCCCAGGGCGTGATCCTCGAGACCCGGGATCGAGTCCCACATCGGGCTCCCTGCATGGAGCCTGCTTCTTCCTCTGCCTGTGTCCTGCCTCTCTCTCTCTCTCTGTGTGTCTCTATGTATAAATAAATAAAAAATCTTTAAAAAAATAAAATAAAATATTGTACAAACTACATTAGATTAAAGCTACTTGAGAATAGGTAACTCCATGTTGTAGCATAGAGTAGATAAATAATGCCTCCCAGGAGATTTCAGGCCTAATCCCTGAAACTTGCAAATGTGATCTTATTTGAAAAAAGTCTCTGCAGATGTGATTAAGCTAAGAATCTTCAGATGGGGTAATTATTGTGGATTATCTAGGTGAGCCCTAAAAGTATTCCATGTGTAAGAGGAAAGCAAAAGGAGATCTGACCCACAAGGAAGAGGAGGTGATGTGAAGATCTGGACAGAGATAAAAGCAATATGGCCACAAGCCAAGGAGAGCCAGCATCCACCAGAAACTGGAAGAGTGGAGAGTCCTCCCTTAGAGCTTCCCTGGAGTGCCCGCTCTATCACCATCTTGATTTTGGACTTATGTTCCCCAGAGCTGTGAGAGAATAAACAAAGGTTTTATGCTGGTATTGGGAAACACAGCATTTGATTTTTGTTCCCCAATATCTAAATAAAATCTAGAGTCAAAGAGGCAAAAATTCCCATGAAAAATGCATTTTGTTATTAAAAAATACAGTTAGTTGCAGTGGGTAATGAGTGCAGTGCAATCATATATCCAAAGATGTAGATCTCATATAGACACCTTATAACTATAAATTTATGTCTTCTAACTAACACCTCCCCATCTTCCCCATCCCCCAGCTCCTGATAAGGAAACATTAAAAAAAATCTTTGTGTGTGTGTGTGTGTGTGTGTGTGCGCGCGCGCGCACGCGCAGAGGGGAGCTTCATAAAGAGATTCCACTCAAATCTCTTGGAATGATTTTTTAAAAAGATAATCCTACCTATGGGTCATTAGTTGCATTAAAATATTTTTCCATATATATTTTTACATTGTATGATTTACCCTTTTCCTTTATCTACTCTAGTTCTTGGGTCTTTAGGGATTCCAATTGCTATTTCTACCAATGATACTACCTCCTTATTTGGAACAATTAAGCAATTAAGTGTAGTTTTATAAAATGCTACATATTCTACTTTACATTGGGTTTCTGGATCATTTTCTCAATGTTAGCTAAAATGTTTATTATTCTATAAAATGGATTCTAAGTGTGGATTTCAACCTAGTAAAATTTTTATGAATGACGTAGGCAGAAATTTGTCTCCTTTTATCTTTACTCTGTTTGAAAAAAGTCTCTATTCTAGGATAATTTCTGAGTAACTAAAGTTAGAAATATATGCATTGTCTCATTTAAGAGTCCCTCAAATGGCTAAGAAATGAGCTTCTAAAACTCATTTTCTGCTATTAAAGTTTTACAGAAATCTGTTAGAGGCAAGTCAGCGTACTTTCTGAGCCATTTTGTCTCCTTCTTCCAGGGCTCATGAAAAACAGGAATGCTTTAGATGAACCAGCTGCTGGATTGCCTAGAATAGTAAATTACTCTAACACTCCTATTTGATCTTGTCACACTTTTTTTTTTTCCAGCAGGATTTCCTCATTTTTCACAACTATTTGTTTCCACTCGAAATTAGCTTCCTACAAATAGTGTCTTGTCAAATGTGTACTGAGTTATCTGCTCAGTTACCATAAATAAACTCCAGTTCACTATGCCCACCTTCCTTTAGTTAAATATATCACAAAATATAACATTTCATTAAAATGTGGCTCCTTGCACCGAAATATATTACTGCACTAGTATAAAAACTTAAAATTTTCTGTGAACTCATTTGGAATTTTTCATCATTATTGAATTTTATTGCAAAATGTTGGGGATTAAAAAAGAATCGTGGGAAGTCTGGGTGGCTCAGTGGTTGAGCGTCTGCCTTTGGCTCAGGTCATGATTCCGGGGTCCTGGGATGGAGTCCCCCATTGGGCTCCCCACAGGGAGCCTGCTTCTCCCTCTGCCTGTGCCTCTGCCTCACTCTGTGTGTCTCTCATGAATAAATAAAAATATCTTTAAAAAAAAGAACAATTATGAAAAGGTCCTTCATACCTCTGAAGAACTAGTATAAAAGTGACTCAAACCTATTAATTTTTTTTTAAGTGTAAGCCATTCTCAACTCTTCTACCTTTTATGTACCCAAACGGTGATTTTAGTGACATTCTGAACATTCTTTATGAAGTTAGCACTCTGGGAAACTCAAAAATTTCACAAATGCACTAAACTGACCTCATGCCGTTTCTGTGATGATCTACTTATTCTTAGAAACGAATAAATATTCATAATTTTTATTTTATGATCTAAAGAAAGGGATGGATCCCTTCATGGTTTCCTGCCTTTTTGCTCCACATCAACCTTGGAATGAAGGACGTATTACCCTTTATGAGAAGGAAGGCAAGTCTTTGCACCTGTAAGCTTGTCTAGAATATGATATAAACCCCATCTGCACCAATTTTGATGATGCAATTTTATTAATGCATAAATAAAAGGTTTGTTGAAATATGCAGTAGCAGTTTATCATTTCTTTCCCTGGATAAATGATGGATTCCAGTCTCTTCCATTTCTACCTGTGAAATATTCCTTTACAGAGTAAAACAGATACCTAGTTTGTGGAAATATTCTAAAGGAATGACACTTGTTTCTTTTTAAAATGTTCTGAATAGAACACTGATACCCAGAATCCACACTAAAACTTAATTATTAAGTCTCAGGAAGTTTGGATGATAGACATAAACCTTTTATTTTTATGACATCCCATTAGCAGCTGGGGCTTTGGCACCAGCCAGACTTGGGCACACATTTAAGTTCTACCACCCGTTAGTTCCATGAAACATAATCCCTCAGAGAACATCCCTTCATCTACAAAAAAGGGATAATATCTATTTTCTAGGGTTGTCACGAGGATCAAATGACATACACGTAAATACTTAAATGAAAACAAGTATGATGCCTAACAGGATCTCAATAAATGTGTACCCATTTGCTTTCTCCTTTACTTTTAGACATCATCAGATACATGTGGCCTGCAAGCATTGGTCAGAAGTGAGGGGCGCCTGGGGGGCTCAGTGGGTTAAGCATCTGCCTTTGGTTCAGGTCATGATCCTGGGGTCCTGGGATTGAGCCTCACATCAGGCTCCCTGCTCAGCATGGGGTCTGCTTCTCGCTCTCCTTCTGCCCCTCCACCTGCTCACATGCTTTCTTTCAAATAAATAAAATCCTTTTTTTAAAAAAAATTTATTGGAGTTCAATTTGCCAACATATAGCATAACACCGAGTGCTATCCCGCCAAGTGTTCCCCTCAGTGCCCATCACCCAGTTGCCCCCACCCCTCGCCCACCTGCCTTTCCACTACCCTCTGTTCGTTTCCCAGATTTAGGGGTCTCTCATGTTTTGTCATCCTCACTGATATTTTCACTCATTTTCTCTCCTTTCCCTTTATTCCCTTTCACTAACTTTTATATTCCCCAAATGAATGAGACCATATAATGTTTGTCCCTTTCTGATTGACATTTTTCATTCAGCATAATACCCTCCAGGTCCATCCATGTCTAAGCAAATGGTGGGTATTTGTCGTTTCTAATGGCTGAGGAATATTCCATTGTATACATAAACCACATCTTCTTTATCCATTCATCTTTCGATGGACACCGAGGCTCCTTCCACAGTTGGCTATTGTGGCCATTGCTGCTAGAAACATCGGGGTGCAGGTGTCCCGGTGTTTCATTGCATCTGAATCTTTGGGGTAAATCCCCAGCAGTGCAACAGCTGGGTCGTAGGGCAGGTCTACTTTGAACTCTTTGAGGAACCTCCACACAGTTTTCCAGAGTGGCTGCACCAGTTCACATTACCACCAACAGTGCACGAGGGTTCCCCTTTCTCCACATCCTCTCTGACATTTGTTGTTTCCTGCCTTGTTAATTTTCCCCATTCTCACTGGTGTGAGGTGCTATCTCATTGTGGTTTTGATTTGTATTTCCCTGATGGCAAGTGATGCAGAGCATTTTCTCATGTGCGTGTTGGCCATGTCTATGTCTTCCTCTGTGAGATTTCTCTTCATGTCTTTTGCCCATTTCATGATTGGATTGTTTGTTTCTTTGCTGTTGAGTTTAATAAGTTCTTTATAGATCTTGGATACTGGCCCTTTATCTGATAGGTCATTTGCAAATATCTTCTCCCATTCTGTAGGTTGTCTTTTGGTTTGGTTGACTGTTTCTTTTGCTGTGCAGAAGCTTTTTATCTTGACGAAGTCCCAGTAGTTCACTTTTACTTCTGTTTCTCTTGCCTTCATGGATGTATCTTGCAATTAGTTGCTGTGGCCAAGTTCCAAAAGGGTGTTGCCTGTGTTCTCCTCTAGGATTTTGATGGAATCTTGTCTCACATTTAGATCTTTCATCCATTTTGAGTTTATCTTTGTGTATGGTGCAAGAGAGTGGTCTAGTCTCATTCTTCTGCATGTGGATGTCCAATTTTCCCAGCACCATTTATTGAAGAGACTGTCTTTCTTCCAATGGATAGTCCTTTCTCCTTTATCGAATATTAGTTGACCATAAAGTTCAGGGTCCACTTCTGGGTTCTCTATTCTGTTCCATTGATCTATGTGTCTGTTTTTGTGCCAGTACCACACTGGCTTGATGACCACAGCTTTGTAGTACAACCTGAAATCTAGCATTGTGATGTCCCCAGCTCTGGCTTTCATTTTTAATATTCCCCTGGCTATTTGGGGTCTTTTCTGATTCCACACAAATCTTAAGATGATTTGTTCCAACTCTCTGAAGAAAGTCCATGGTATTTTGATAGAGATTGCATTAAATGTGCAAATTGCCCTGGGTAAGATTGACATTTTCACAGTGTTAATTCTTCCATCCATGAACATGGAATATTTTTCCATCTCTTTGTGTCTCCCTCAATTTCTTTCAGAAGTGTTCTGTAGTCTTTAGGGTATAGATCCTTTACCTCTTTGGTTAGGTTTATTCCTAGGTATCTTATGCTTTAGGGTGCAATTGTAAATGGAATTGACTCCTTAATTTCTGTTTCTTCAATCTCATTGTTAGTGTATAGAAATGCCACTAATTTCTGGGCATTGATTTTGTAACCTGCCACACTGCTGAATTGCTTCATGAGTTCTAGGAATCTTGGGGTGGAGGCTTTTGGGTTTTCTATGTACAGTATCATGTCATCTGCAAATAGGGGGAGTTTGACTTCTTTGCCAATTTGAATGCCTTTTATTTCTTTTTGTTGTCTGATTGCTGAGGCTAGGACTTCCAGTACTATGTTGAATAGCAGTGGTGAGAGGGGACATCCCTGTCTTGTTCCTGATCTTAGGGGAAAGGCTCCCAGTGCTTCCCCATTGAGAATGATATTTGCTGTGGGCTTTTCATAGATGGCTTTTGAGGTGCTGAGGAATGTTTCCTCTATCCCCACATGTGTACCCATTTGCTTCCTCCTTTATTTTCAGACATCATCAGATACATGTGGCCTGCATGGATTGGGACGTCTGTGAGGCTCAGTTGGTTAAGCATCTGCCTTTTGTTCAGGTCATGATCCCAGGGTCCTGAGATTGAGCCCCACCTCAGGCTCCCTGCTCAGCAGGGGGTCTGCTTCTCGCTCTCCTTCTGCCCCTCCACCTGCTCACACTCTTTCTTTCAAATAAACAAAATCTTTTTTTTTTTTTTTTTAAGAAAAGGAGTGGGCTTCTAATGAAACATATTTTAAGAATTTTTTTTTTAAGATTTTATTTATTTATTTGAGAGAGAGAGAGCACAAGTAGGCAGAGTAGCAGACAAAGGGAGAGGCAGGCTCCCTGGTAAGCAGGGAGCCTGACAGGGAGCTACATCCCAGGACCCTGAGATCATGACCTGAGCCGAAGGCAGATTTTTAACCGACTGAACCACCCAGGAGCCCCAAGAAAGATTTTCAAACTTCAAACTATTTTGGCCCTAATGATAGAAAGTAATATGAAAAAATTTAAAAATTGGTTAAATACTATGTACTGAACTGATAAAACAAAATTATATATGCCCTGCTGGATTTGGGGGCGGGGTGGTAAATTTAGCCCTGTCATATAATGGGTGATGGGAAGGAACACTGGCATTTTGTAAGTATGGGCAGTAAAGACTGAGAAGCAAAAAGTCAAAAAGTTTTTGACTGAGAAATTCTATTTAATACAAATTATGGTAACACATCTCCATGGTTTATTTGTTCATTTAGTAAATATTTACTTTCCACCACAAAGTAAAGCGCTATTCTTGGTTCTGGCGATAGAGCTGTGAGTGAGTAAGACCGAGCCTTTTGTCTGCTTCCGCGGAGCTTAACATTCTGATGTGTAGATGTATAATAAACAAATACATGAGTATTTAAGAACTAGTACACATACATGGGAAACAAAATGTGGAGGTCTGTTTGAAAGTAGTTGGGGCTTCTTTACTGTGCACTGGGCAGAAAGCCTCTTTGGGCCATGGCATGTCCACTGGACCCTGAGCAAAAGGGAAGAGGAAGCTTGAGTGTGAAGGGAGGGGATTTTCTACCAGGCAGAAAGAAGCCAGCTTGGCAGACAAAGAGCCAAAGAGGAAGAGAGTGGTGGAAGAGGAAGGGCAGCCAGCGCAGGTGACTGTCATATGGGGCCCTGGCAGCAGCCAGAAGAGTCTGGACTTTACATGGGTCTTGTGAGAGCCCCCCACAGGGTGGTGAGCAGAGGAGAGGTGTGACAGGTGTCAAGAGTGGTCGTGGGGCGAGCCAGTGGGAAGTGACAGCGATCCGAACCCAGGCAAGCCAAATAGACCAGGCGGTACTGGAGCAGTGGGAGGGTGTGTTAGAAAACTGACTTAAAATGTACTGGTGAATTACATGTGGGGAATGAGGAAAGAAAAAAAGGAAGAAAAGCAACACCTAGGCTTTGCCTGGCTCTCTTGGGAAAGGAGTAAAGTTTGGAGAAGTGAAACAAGACAAATGGGGAGAAGCACATTTGGGGTGGAATGGAGAAAATCCAGTGCAATTCCACACGTTAGTTTAGAACTATCTGTCCGGCACTCATGTGATGACAGCGTCTTCGTTACATGGAGTCTGATCTGCAGAGAAGGGCTGAGGGCTGGAGCTGTCATAGGATCCAGACATACAGATTTATAGCAAAGGACGTTTACAATTTTTTTCTCAAAAAGTTGTCAATTAGAGTGAATGAAAACAAATGAAATTAATGCTAATATGGGATAAACACATTATGGTACATCCATATGACACAATGTTATGTATCCTTAAATTATCTTTTAGAATAATATTTAGAGAGACAGAAAGGCACCTCAGTGGCTCAGTCGGTTCAGTATCTGCCTTTGGCTCAAATGATGATCCTGGGGTCCTGGGATGGAGCCCCACATTGGGCTCCCTGCTCAGGAGGAAATCTGCTTCTCCCTCTCCCTTAGCTGCTCCCCCTGCTTGTGCTCTTTCCCTCTCTGTCAAATAAATAAATAAAACCTTTATTTTTATTTATCTTTAAAAAGATTTTTTTAATTTATTCATGAGAGACACAGAGACAGAGTCTGAGACACAAACAGAGGGAGAAGCAGGCTCCCCGCGGGTAGCCCAATGTAGCACTCGATCCCAGGACCCCGGGATCACACACTGAGCTGAAGGCAGACACTCAACCACTGAGCCACCCAGGCATCTCATAAATAAAATCTTTAAAAATTAAAAAAATATATATTTGGAGGGACAGAGAAATGGGAAAAAAGGGAATGTACTGTTATATTATTAAGAGGAAAAAGGTAGGAGTTTTGTAATCCCACATTTGTGTAAAAGTATGTAAATTTTAGATGTCTAGAATATGGGGGTGCCTAGCTGGTTTAGTTGCTGGAATTTGGGACTCTTGATCTCAGGGTTGTAGGTTCAAGCCCCATATTGGGTGTAGAGATGACTTAAAATTTTAAAAAGTCCAGAATAGGGGATCCCTGGGTGGCTCAGCGGTAGTGCCTGCCTTTGGCCCAGGGTGTGATCCTGGAGTCCCGGGATCATGTCCCACATCAGGCTTCCTGCATGGAGCCTGCTTCTCCCTCTGCCTGTGTGTGTCTCTGCCTCTCTCTCTCTGTGTGTCTCTCATGAATAAATAAATAAATATTTAAAAAAAATAAAAATAAAAAGTCCAGAATATAAAAATATTTGAAGTTACTTTGGAGTTTTTCAGTGGTAAGATTAGAGGTGTTTTGTATTACTTTTTGGATCTTTTTTTGTATTTTAAAGTTTATAAAAATATGGGAAAATTAACGCCCATAAAAACATCACTCAGCCTCTGAGTTATAATAAAACAGCAGAATACATTAAAGAAAGGTTTAGCAAAAACAGTTCAACAGTATTTCTTTCCCTAACGTTTCTAAAAATTTCTTAACTGAGAAATAGAAGTATTGATATATTTTCTAATTAATGTGCTTTTATAAGGGTATTGTTTAATTTTTTTTACAACACAAAACATTTCTCAATATTTTTTTCCTGTTCTTTGCATACATAAATTTTTGGTCCCAGAGAATTTTTGCATACAAGTTACTATACCTCCCCATTTGTACTTTTTCTTCCAAATAAATGGTATATAGTTAGTTTATCCATCACTCTTAAATTTACTTGGAAAAATGCAATGTGACATCCACTGCTGTTCATTTCAAAACAAAAGAGCCATGAAATGTTTTATTACTCCTTAATGATGGATTTGGATGACACACTGGAAATGATCAACTGTATAAGAACTGAGTTCTGCAATAACAAAAAAGGGGAAAAATGTGATTAAGGCACATCATAGTCATTGGAATAGTGCCATATATATATATATATATATATATATATATATATATCTACAGTTATAAAATCAATGCAATACTTTCCCTTATTAAACATATGCTATTATGGCCTTCCAGTGAAATGTAACAATGTCATCAATTCAGACACAAGAAATGTTGATTAGCTTCCTATAACAGGTATGTCTTTACCAAAATAAACCAGTCACTATGCTCTCTCTTGAAATTCTTCCTAGTTTTCTTTGAAATCTTACAAAGAAAATTTTATATTTAAAAAAGTCAGCCCCCCACAATTTGATGTTAAACTCTGATGCGGTTGTTAAACTGTCAGTTGTTGGCATTTAATTACAAACTTTTGATTATAATAAAGCAACCAGGGAAAATATTTTGTAAACAGTGTTCAAGGTCAAGGTTAGGATCAAGGTTAAGATGAAATCAAAGATCTGATGTTATTATCTTTATGTTTTATATTTTTAAAGATTTTATTTATTTATTTGAGAGAGAGAAAGAGAGAGATAGCATGTGCAACAGAGTGTGCACACAAAGGGGGGGGGGCAGAGAGGCAGAGGGAGAAGGAGAAGCAGGCTCCCTGCTCATTATATGGGGCTCGATCCCAGGACCCTGAGATCATGACCTGAACCAAAGGTAGACATTTAACGACTAAGCCACTCAGGTGCCCCTCAAGATCTGATTTTAAATGCTAGTATTTAAATAAGCATTTGTGCCCATATTGGAACTTTTCTTTAGGAAATATACTGTAGTAATATAAACTGGTGAATCCATGTAAAATGATCTTAATCCAGGTCCAGAGTATCAACTGGTTATCAAGGTATTTCCATGGACTGTGAATAATGGAGACATACTGCTTTTCTTATACAACCTTTTCATGTATTATAAAACTCACAGATTTAGAGAAAGTGATGGAGAATGGTTATGGTGATTATCATTTTATGTCATACTTATTATGAGGTCAGCAAGAACTATCCCAGTGATAGAGTGGGGATAAGAAGGAGGGCCATATCAGTGAAAGAGGACTGGCAGATATCTTAGATGTTTCTGGCACAAGAATTCACTCAGCCAGTGTGGACTGAGCATCCTGCTAGGGCTCAGCACTGTGACATGTTCTATCTTGGATTGCAAAGGGAACTTGGCAACACAGATGCAAGAGAAGCTTAAGAGTCCAATTAGGGCCAGGAAGATGAACATACAGTGAAGGATTTCAGTTCCATAAATACTTAGTAAGTAATGGCAGAGAAGCAGACTCAGGGGACTCAGAATTCTTACATTTGGCAAAAAACTTGGAACAATATCTTAATGGATGTGTTGGCATTTTCCAGGCATAACAGAAGGTGAAGGCATTCTAGGCAAAGAGGAGAACAGAGGCTAGTCCAGGCTTGTGGCCCAGTAACACAAAAGATCTTAATATGTGTAATAGCTGAGAATACCAACCCGAGCTCAAATGTTAGCTGTGTGAGTGGGTGGAGCTGGATATATTTAGAGAATTTACAGGAGGGCCGCTTCTTCTCACTGAAATGTGCCTGGATTTTAATCTCAAGGCAAAGGGCTATGGGGAATGTTTGCACAAAGAGTAAAATATTCAGAATTCTGTGTTAGAAAGGATTCCAACAGCAAAAGCAATAACATACCAGAGGGAGTAATGCTGGAGTCCAAGTCTATTACAATGCTAATTGTAATAGTTTAGGTATAAAATCACAGGACCAAATAGTAGTCACGTCAGGCTAAAGAATAGGATTGGTTTTATTTGGATTTAAGAGAGAGACAGAGAGAGTGAGCACAGGATGGGGGGCAGAGGGAGAGAGAGAATCTTAGGCAGATTCCATGCCCAGAGTAGAGCCTCATGCGGGACTCAATCTCAGGATCCTGAGTTCTTGACCTGAACTGAAATCAAGAGTCAGATGTTCACCTGATTGGGCCAGCCAGGCACCCCAAGAATAGGATTGTTTAATAGGACATGAGGTCGGGATCCCTGGGTGGCACAGCGGTTTAGCGCCTGCCTTTGGCCCAGGGCGTGATCCTGGAGACCCGGGATCGAATCCCACGTCGGGCTCCCGGTGCATGGAGCCTGCTTCTCCCTCTGCCTGTGTCTCTGCATCTCTCTCTCTCTGTGTGACTATCATAAATAAATAAAAATTTTTTAAAAATGGGACATGAAGTCATTTGGACTGATCACTCACTTCAGTTAAAGAGGTGAGGAATTCCAACGGGGAACTGCACCAGTGGTCATAACAGGTACTAGGGGAGGAGTAAGCGGGGATTAAAAATTAAATTCAAATTTGGGTTTATAAAATTGTAACTGCTGTCTGAATGCCATTAACTCCTTACTTCAAATGACATTTACAGAGCACCCCAGGGATCTCTGTACTAAGTGTTGGCTATCATGAGAGAGATACTGAGGAATAAGAAACTATCTACACTGATATAAAGGAATTACTGAAATGAAGATTTTGAAAAATGTATGGACTAAAAAGGACAAATTAAGAAGACAGAATTTAGAAGAAGGAGAGGGGATTAGATGAGTAATAGCAGTTTTCTAACTTTTTTGACTGTGGCTCCCAATAATAAACACACTTTATCTTTAACACATCTATACACAAATATAAATGAAACAAAGGCTTTATAAAAAGTAATGATGGGATATACTCGGGCCTTTTTTGTTTTCTCGTGTTTCATCTAAAAATGCTGCCGGCAATCTACTAAGCTGATTATGATCAACTCAGGGTCTCTCTTGAAGTCTGACCAACCCTGACAGAGAACTCTGATGGAAAGCCTAGTTTTTTGTTCAGCAGCCAGCTGAACACAGAAATCTGAGTGTCAGGAGTGATGTGATTCAGTTGCCTTACTCATTAGCTGGCAAACAGAATCTGAACAAAGGGAGAGAGCTCTCTCTACTAATTAAGTGGCTTTTCCCCACTCTACACAGCCCCTGAGGATCTCCTGGCCCATGGCAGAAAGGAAAGAATAAGATTAAAGTCTATGATTCAGTTACTTTTTAAAGTTAAAAAAATAAAATTTTGGTAATACAGTCTAAGCTTGTAGTTTATCTCTTCAAAGAAACTAGGAAGCATCATTCTAACTCAACGATCATTTATTTGCTTCTTCCTTTGTACCCCACTTTGTGTTAATTCCCCACTGAGAGTTATAACAAGACTGAAATAAACAACCTCGAACTCCTATACAATGGGTTTTTCCTTGCCTTAAGACTTATTATTTCTATCTTGCAACTTATCATATGTGCTTCCTCCTTAAGGAAGGTGGAGATGCATCTATAGCTGAATTGAAGAAGATTCTGACATTCTTTTTTTTTTTTTTCTTTTTAAGATTTATTTATTTATTTGAGAAAGAGAGAGAAAACACACAATCGAGGGAGGGGGAGAGAGAGAGAGAGAATATCAAGTAGACTGTGAGCTGAGCGTGGAGCTTAATGCAGCTGACCCCGAGATCATGTTGGGCCCCATGTCAAAAAGCCATCAGATATTATCATTTGACTACATTATTTTTAAATCTATGTTATTTTTAAAAAGCTAGATTTAAAAATCCACTATCAAGAATGGCTATAAAATCTTTTGTCACATTTTGTATCAAGCACTGATTTTTACATCAATGGCATGGAAGTTAAGTGATCTTGATTTGGGAAAGCTACCAAAATCATATACTCAGAGAACCCTGAAAGTAGGTAAGTTTTCAAACACAAAGCTCTGCTTCATGAAAAGAAAAGGAATGTTTTTTAAAGGGAGGCATGGTTATGATGTTTTTCATTTCCCCCCAACAGGAATGGGCTACTTTATCTATCCCTGCAATCTAAGTAATCAGAGTTTAACATACACTTATTTGCTGAGCTTAAAAGGTCATTATATCACATCCAAAAATCACTAAAAATGATTGACTCACTGGCTCAGCACAGTGCATGGCTAATACTTTGTTTACCCAATTTATTACTTGTTCCTTTTGTCACAAGCTCTGCACATCTGATACTACATTTTTAATTAGGTAATGTATATGAATCAATGACTGTGGTTCTACAACCAACTTTCACATGATTAGGTAACACAAGTGCAACACAGCCACTCGACTCCATGCTTTAGCAGAGAGAGAACTTCAACTGTGATCGAAGAATAAAAGATTGGAGTTGCTTTTCTTCTGTGTTGTTTTTTTCCCATTTGGGTCTCAGTGTGTGCAAATTTTCAGCCCCCCTTGGTCCCCATAACCACTCTCGAAGCAATCTGATGATGCAAAAATAGTCCTGAGGATTTCTCCTTTAGATTCTGGAGCACCTACAAATAATCTTACAATGAATAAGGAAAACAAGATAGGAAACACATGAACCATTTGTAAACAAAGATTGTGATAGTTTATCAAAATGTTCATTTCTGGAATTGATCAGAATATGAAGTTTTGGTGAATAAGAATTTCCAACTTTGTAACCTAAAACAATGCTTTAGAGAAAATTCAACAAAAGAATTATTTTTGCTATAGAAAGCAACTGCTTTTATGTAAAGTTAAATTTATTACTATTTGTATTACATATATTTAATGATATATCACTATAAATAAATTATATATAAATAAGTTATATATATGTATATATATACATATACACATCTACCCTTTACGTCCTCCTCCATACTTTCTGCTCCACACTCCCCAGAGGCTACCTAGAAAAGTCCATGAAAACAGGAATTTTGTTTCTTGTTCACAGCCTTAGCGCCTACTGCACAGAAGGAGGTCCAGAAATATTTGTTGAATGAATAAAGGGAATACTCGAGTTCTCCAGTTCAAATATTTAATATAATTTAAAACATGATTTCCTTTCAGATTATTTAGTCCCCTAAAATTTTAAATGATTTCCAAATATTATAAATATCTTCTTTAGGGCAGTCCGGATGGCTCAGCGGTTTAGCGCCACCTTGGGCCCAGGGCGTGATCCTGGAGACTCGGAATCGAGTTCCACATTGAGCTCCCTGCATGGAGCCTGCTTCTCCCTCTGCCTGTGTCTTTGCCCCCACCCCCCCGCTCTCTGTGTGTGTGTGTGTGTTTCTTATGAATAAATAAGTAAAATCTTAAAAAAAATATATCTTCTTTATTTAAAAGCAAATCTTAAAACCACTGCTTCTTCAAAGCTATCTCTGTTTCTCAGGCTTATTTTTTTTACTGCATTTATGGTTCCTTGTTGGAGGAAACAGATCTGTTGAGTGCATATCTAAGAGACAGTAAAATACTTTAATATCTGTCCATGGGAGAGAAAAGCAAAATATGAGAAAAGTCAGCAAATTCTTTTCAACTAATTGAGCGAAAAGAAATAATTAATGTAAAACCATTTGGTGAGGTGCCTGGTGTACAGGACACATTCACTGAGACCAAGAGTTTAGTCTCAGTTTTGTGAAAGCAATCGAGTTCACTATGAAACACATGCTGATTTCATGGCATTTACACTGACCATTCATATGAAAAAAATAAGACATAAGACAATATGTTGAATGAGATATTACTAAGGATAAATTGTCCAGTCTTAAAACTAACACCTGCTTGCATCTATCACTGAGGACATATCTCAAATAAATGCATATTCTCATTTTTATTCATATCAGTTGTTGCAGAAGGATAAAAGAAAGAATATTATGAATTATAATTTTATAAGCTATTTATTTTCTAGGTCAAGAAATAAACATGGCTGAAAATCTGAAGCTTATATTTTCAAAATTTTATTTCAAAAGTCAAATTAGTTTTCTACTTTCATAAAATAGGATATGCCTTCATATGTATACACCCATCCCAAAGTGATGAGGCTGTTACAAATTTAGGTTATGTAAGTATGCATGTAAATCAGTAGTGTGCAACGCATATTATAAAAAACGCATATTATCCTTTGTAAAAGAAGATGATAAGGCTGTTCTTGAACAGCTGCTGTGAAGATGACATGATGATGTTGCATAATTTGAGATGAAACCCCACTGCACAATAACTAGCTCAGTAGATGGTACTCACCATTATTATTACTAAATTTCAACATACAACTATAAGTTCTTGAGCTAAAAAGAATGTCAAAATATAGTCACTGAGATATTCTAATCTTCAAATACATAAAATGAAGACATAAATGAGATATTCTCTGATTCTGAAAATGTCCTTCTTGCCATATGTTATATTTAGGGAACTTTAGAAATGTGCCTAATTATAAAATTTACTTTGCTAGATCCAGAATTTCAAAAAAGACAAATGAATAAGTTAAATCAAATCATAAAATGCAAACATAACTTATATATGGCATCCAGATTTTTTAAAAATTACTTTAAAACTACATTATGTAATAATTTGTAATTATATCTTCACAGCTCTCGATGCAGGGAATTGTTTACCATTCCTTGCCAGATGCTCTAGTAAACCATCGTAACCAAAGCAGTATGAAATATATTTTAATTATTTCCTTTTCTTCCCTCCAGAAACGGAGACTTCAAAAGGTTCAGTACCACCATAAATTAACAAATGGTTTTGAACCTAGAGCTTTTGGATTCCAAAATCTGTGATGGTCACCACAATCCCACATTCATCTAGTAAATAATAACCATTAATACTGATTGGTTACTAAGCACCACACAGCACTCCTAATCACTTGACTCTAGTAACTCACGCAATCCATACAACAACCCTGTGAGATAAATATTCTTATCATTAGATTTATTTTACGAACGAGCAAACAAAGGCACAAAGAGATTAAGTGATTCGTCCAACGTTGCAAACCTGGAAAATGAAAGAATTGGCTTGCAACTCCAGTCAGGTGTCAGTCTGACTCTTGACAGCCATCCATACTTAAGGACTATGCTACAATATTACCTAGTGAATATATGTTACCTGTTATTAAGGTTTTTTTTTTCACCTAAATGCAAACACTATGTAATAAACCATTGGCTCTTCAATAATAATCATATCCAATTTCTAGAGAAAAATTTTCAAACCAGTCTCATTGAATTGGCCTCGTTATATAACAACTTGTTTAATTTTAGTGAAAAAAGTCTTTCTCAATCTAATTAAATATATTTGTTAAGATTTTTATTTTCAATTTTTTAAACTGAGTAGCTGTATTCTGTTAGCAAAAGAGAATGTTCATATGAGGTACTGAAGAGAGTGCAGTAGAAAGGAATTAAATATATTAAACCATACAAATAATATCTGATTGGATTTCTACATCATGTCCTTAGTATCCTGAAAATAAACTATATTACATAGTTTACATAATTACCATATACATTAGATAAAAAGTATCTAATGTATCTTTTTTCCTCCAAGTTAAATTCCCAAAATTAAGTCTAATAAGTGACTATTCTGGAGATCAGAAGCAGAAACCTAATTCTTATAGTTAGGGATTGGGTGTCCAGTGTGCATTGAAAAACATGTTTCTCTCATTTCTCAAAATTTAAACACAATTTTCTCAAATACAAAAAAAATAATTTGAGTCATGAATTAAAATTAGGTATGATTTTATATTCTAGGGGAATACTACACAAAATATCAAGCTGTATTAACCACCTTAAAAAGCAAAGTATATGGGGATTAAGGAGTGCACTTATTGTGATGAGCAATGGGTGACATATGAAGTATTGAATCACTAATTGTACACCAGAAACTAATATTATACTGTCTGTTAACAATACTAGAATTTAAATTTAAAAAATAAAAAAAAAAGCAAAGTATGATCACAACTGTTGTCCAACTCCCTAATTGAAATACAGGTCAGTCACAGCTGACCTAGATGGGATTTTTTAATGGCGTTTGTGGTTAACTAATAATTTCATATTATTATCTCACTGGATCTATAATCTTATTAATTAGGTAAAGCAGAAATTCTTCCTCTCATTTTGCAGATGGAGAAAACTGAGGCCTGGAAACCTAAGGAACTAGTCATATGATAAAAGTAAGGTTTTCTGACATAGTATAACTCCCTTTTCATGACACTATAAACATCACCTATCATTTACCATAGGACACATGTGTAAGTGGAAGCGTTATCACAAATCTTGTTGTTTAAAACTACAATAAAATCAAACCCCTTCAATACATTAGGTAAAATTTTTATGCTTATATTGCCACACTTATATGATATTACAGAACCAAAAGGCATTGAAACTTCCCAATAAAATTTTTTCTCAGTTAAAAGAGAGGTAAAATTCTATACTCCTAAGCTCTGCTATGAAAATGCATATATATTACCATACAAATAGACATACACATACATAACAGATGCATTTTAACCTGTTCTTTCATTTTGCAGTTGGTTGGCACATAACTAGAATCTAAATACATTCATAACAGCAACATGAACACCTTTACCTTGCACGTTTTTTCATTATAAATATATACTCTGTTGAAGATCTCAATATGTAACTATGTAAATGATACTGAGTAGAAAATACCTACTAGTGCAGGCCCTCGAGGTGTACATCAGGACGGGAACATTTATAGTTCCATCAATCCACAGCTCACTGAACAAAATTCAGACTGAAATATGTGCCATCACTATTCAGATCTAAAAAGACACACAAAGAGAGAACAAAGTCAGTAAGTGTTATTTTATATCATTCATACAAGAGTATCTTTCCAACCTACAGCATTAAGAAAAATGTTTGACAGGGATGCCTGGGTGACTCAGTGGTTAAGCGTCTGCCTACGGCCCAGGGCATGATCCTGGAGTCCTGGGATTAAGTCCCGCATCAGGCTCCCTGCAGGGAGCCTGCTTCTCCCTCTGCCTGTGTCTCTGTCTCTCTCTCTCTTTGTGTGTGTCTTTCATGAATGAATAAATAAATCTTAAAAAAAAAAAAAAAAGTTTGACATCCAGCAGAAGGGCCTTAATGCACACATCTCTGTTTTCCCCACAATGCATAGTATAGCCATGGAAATGCACTATGCAGTCAACAAATAAGTCTGATTAGAAAGTAGTAAATTTAGTGTAAATTGGTATAACATTACTGAAGGCTATACATTTACCAACAAAGAATAAAACAGAGATGCCTGAGTGGCTCAGTCAGTTAAGTGTCTGACTCTAGGTTTCAGCTCAGGTCATGATCTCAAGATCGTAGGATCAAGCCCCACATCAGGCCCTCTGCTGGGCATGGAGTCTGCTTAAGATTGTCTCTCTCTCCTCTCTCTGCCTCTCCCCACAGCCCCTCACATTCTCTCTTTCTCTAAAATAAATAATAAAAAGGACAAAACAAAGGGCATTTTTAACACCCTAAGTATATGGAATACTTTTTAAGGCCTACATACCAAACATTATATCATGTCTCTGAATGATAGTTTTTTGGGGGTTTTTTTGGCTTCACAACAAAGCTGCAACATAGATAATGTCATTTACAACATTTAGGGCTCAGAAGAGTAGAGCAACTGGGCCCAGACTCTGACCTCTTTCAACATACCATGTGGAGTGTGCAGGCACATGTCTCATCCTACACTTACTTGTACCCCGTATGTCCCACAATATGAGTAACAGATACCAAGAAGATCATAGAAAGATGAATTTCATTGATCTCTGCCTCCCCTGTAGTTCTCTGGAAGATAAGCATGGTACTCTGCTCATCACCGTATGTGGAGCTATAAAGTGAAATTTCATTTTGGGATTTAGTGCCTGGCACATGTAAATATTTGCTAAGTAAATGAACAAGTAAATGGCAACAACAAAAGTAGGAATTGGCATATATTTTTTGTCTAAATTCACATTTTTTGTTTCATCAATCCTTTCATTTACTTGTCAAAGTTATCTTCCTGTTTGCAACATGATCTCAAGAGAAAAAAAGTAGAATAAGTAATTTGAAAAATCATGTGAATTATACTCATATATGTTCCCTCAAAGAATTACAAATTAATTAGCAGTCAGTTTAATTTTTCTTCAATCAAAGAGATTCCTGAAGAACAGCAAAAGGTTAAGAACAAAGAAATTTTCCAGAGGAAAAGAATTCACCTTTCATGCTCAGATCAGATACCAGCTTGCTAACAGAACCTAAGCACCTTCCCCTATGCCAGATCCCTTCATGCTGTCCTTCCCTGGCACAAAGGCAGGAGCAAACAGAAATGACTAAAGGCTCCAGGAAGGAACTAGGAAAAGTTTCTTTGGATTGGAGATGCTGTAGAAAAAGTTACATTCAGAGACTCCAACAGTCAGACCCAAAATGACCCTGCTGAAGAAGCAGTGAGTACTGTGGTGCAGTGTCTAGAGCAGAGGCTGGCAAACTGCAGCCTGCTGTCTGTTTTTGAGCTAAGAATGGGTCTTACATTTTTAAATCGTTGAAAGGAATCAAAAGAAGCATGCAAATTATTTGAAATTCAAATTTCAAAGTCTATAAATAAAGTTTTATTGGAACATAGCCACAGCCATTCATTTACATAGTCTCGGGCTGCTTTCACACTACAATGGCAGAGTTGAGAGGTTGTGACAAATAGCATGACTCGCAGAGTCTAAAATATAGACTATAAGACCTTTTATTGAAATGGTTATCTGGTTTCTGGTCTAGAGAATTGTTAACCCTTCTTTTGGAGGGGATAATATTAGAGAAAGAGCACGCTATCGGGCAGACCGTAAGCAAGTGGTGGGAATCCAATCCTCTCATAAGACGGGGAGTCCCAAAGGCAATGCAACAACTGATCATGGCCAAGCTTGTTTGGGAGGGGCAATGGGCTTTTCCCTGGAAGAGACGCCAGAAAGGAGGTTAGACTCCACCACATTCAATCTGGCACACAGGCTGGGCCGATGCGGATGGATGGAGAAAGCTGGCCACCAGGATAGGTGTCATTTTCCAATGGGCCAAGATGTTCTCACTAGCCATATCTAAGGATGGATAAAGGGGTGATGAAGGTAAACAAACACAGCATAATGCCTATAAAGAAGAAACTGTTGTGATGAACACTGGGTATTGCATGTAAGTGTTGAATCACTAAATTGTATACCAAAAACTAATATTACACTGTATATTAACTAGCCTTTAAATATAAGTTAAAAAACAAAAAAATAATTTATAAGTCTTATTAAAAATAATCTGCTCTGTGGCCCATGGAAAACCATGCTATCTTTATGAAGAGGAAACATTTACATTTGAAAGACATCAAAGAAAATTAAAATAAGTTTTGTAGAACATCCATGTTGTACTGTCAATGAAGTTTGAGACAATGCAGAACAAAATCCCAAAAATTTATCTTCACAGAAATTAATTACACTGAAATAGGGGCATCTGGGTAGCTCAGTGGTTGAGCATCCACCTTTAGCTCAGGTTGTGATCCAGGGTCCGGGGGTTGAGTCCCACATTGGGCTCCCTGCTTCTCCCTCTGCCTACATCTCTGCTTCTCTCTGTGTGTCTCTCATGGATAAATTTTTTAAAATCTTAAAAAAAAACAAATAAATGAGAAGCCATTGATGTGGTTTTCCATTTAACTACTAACTGCATCTTGGTGAAGAGGGGAGAGATTCTGATCTCGAAGACTTGGCTCTGAACACCAAATTCACCATTTTCTTGCTGTATGACCTTGAACAACTTCAAATTCAAAGTCTCATTTCCACCACCTCTAAAACAGGGTTATTCAAAACTTAGAAGAAAAAAGGTACATAGAATGTCCAGCATATTGCCTGTCACGTGGGAAGTATGTGATATTTACCAGCTTCCCACCTTCTCTCAGATCTACCTCTGCTTACTTTCCCACCCTCCTGTGCTAACACTCATCCATCCACCATGACAATGACAGCTATAAGAAAAGGATTACTGGAATGTAGGTCTCTCCTGACTTGGCATTTTCTGCTTTCTTTGGGTAGATTACACTTTTTAACATTGAGCTCTTTTCTAATATCACTGATAAATTGGTATTGGCTTGAAAAAAAATGTTTAATTCAGTAGTGAATTTTGTTGCCACCCTGAATCCCTTGGGCAGAATTATACAGCCACAACCTTTTGTGCATAAGCCTAACACTATAAGTCATAGTGTATTCTTTGTTAATATGTGTCTTTCCCAGGAGATTGTATCTTGATTATCTTCACTGATACCATGATATCAAAATGACCACTATAGTCTCATGCAGAAGACAGATATGTAACACACACACACACCACAGACATTTCTGCCTGCCTACTACTAGCCTAGCAGCAGAGACCACACCCAAGTCTTTTGACTCTTGTTGACCAGACAACACCTCTTTCATGCCAGCTGCAACCTGAATATAATAGCGATTCAGAAATGCTCGGTGCACAAGACATCTGTTATTTGTTGAAAGAAGAAATGAAGAATGAACAGAAGAAGAATGCAAAAGCAAAGCTGGTAAGGATCTGGTGTGTAAAAATTGAACAGTTAGCACATTCTTGGGGGGCACCTACTGCTTAATTATCCTGGAAATCCATTTGGAAATATGGACAAAATAGTATACATCTCTTCATCTTACAGATTTGGGCAAATCAAGTTCAGGAGTAGTCCTCAATTACGATCTTTCCCACTTTTTGAAATGTGTGACTCTGGGAGGTACAACCTCAAGGTCAACCTATTTCCAGTTTTAATTTTTTCAGAGGAGTAAGTTAAAAATGAGCAAAGAATAGGAAGTTCTTTCTTGATTAATGTCACACAGAGGTGGAACCTTACATATATCAAATTCTAGGCATTTCTACTTAACAAACTAAGCTTGGTGTCTATTTTGTTAAAAGAAGCTTTTAACAGAATACTTACTGTGTAAATAGTCAATAAGTAGTAACTTTTTATTTAAAGATTTTATTTATTTATTCATCAGAGACAAAGAGAGAGGGAGGCAGAGACACAGGCAGATGGAGAAGCAGGCTCCATGCAGGGAGCCCAATGGGAGACGATCCCGGGACTCCAGGATCACAACCCAAGGGGAAGGCAGACGCTCAACTGCTTAGGCATCACTAAGTGATAGTTATTGTTACTACTATTATTATAACCCAACAAAAGGGAAACAGTTTATTACTGTGGAATGTTATATCCTGAAACTTATATTATGCTTTGCTTGCTATAATAATAAGTATGGAAGTTATGCTAACATAAGAATATGTATCTATAAACACAGAATATAAAAAGCTATGATAGGCTCATTAAAATTACAGATAATTTCATGTGAGTGAATAATAATCTGGAAGACACTATGATTTAGATAAGACTGTGATTATAGCTAACTTTTCTGAAATAAACTGAATTTCAAAAAAGTGCAAACTTGCTTGAATTCAATTTATGTTTTTAAAAAAGCAGACATGTCTACATTTTTTTTTAGATTTTTTTTTAATTTACTTATTCATGATAGACAGAGAGAGAGAGAGAGAGAGAGAGGCAGAGTCACAGGCAGAGGGAGAAGCAGGCTCCATGCAGGGAGCCCGATGCGGGAACGGATCCCGGGACTCCAGGATCAGGCCCTGGGCCAAAGGCAGGTGCTAAACCGCTGAACCACCCAGGGATCCCACATGTCTACATTTTTAAAAGTGGGGGTAACATCCCAGACTCCTCCACATTTGAAATCTCACTTTTTCTCTGAGCAGGAGAATGCTCACTGTTGTTTTACTAAAAGGTATTTGTTTGTCTACTTATTTTGCTCTTGGAAACGTAAACATTTAGCTGTGGGTTTAAAAAAACACGAATTACTGAAACTAAGTTCTCTTTGAAATGGAGTCATTTAAACTATCTACTAAAATAGACAAGTTTACCTTAATATTTGCCAATTAGCATAAGTAATCAACAGATGATGGTGCTGACTCCTGCAGTAGGAAGATTTATATATATTTCATATAGAGAGTGCACTGTTTTAGCGAAACCACATAAAAGATAATGACAAAAGTCATCACCCAGAAAGGGAGACAACATTTGACAAAAGCAACAGCTGAAGCTCGAAAACCTGTTGATTTGTGCTCAGACAGGACCTGAAAGCTAACTCTGCCGGAGGATTTCCAGCTAACAGCTCATCTTCTCAGACTGAAGGCAGTTTTAACCTGTGTCACTCACTCACGAGGCAACTGATGTTCTCTTATTCTCATTGCATTATAACGGAACAAAGCCACAGAAATTTAAAGAAATCTGTTTAATCAAAAGCATCTTCTATGAAAGAAAGTACAAAAGAGTGATCTTGATTGTGTAACAATGAAACCTGATCATCCAGGAATCAGAAGCAGTTCCTTCTGCGTGAGTGGGTGGCTTTTCTCTCATACAATGATTATGCCCAGAGATCCACGGATCTGATATACACATGGCTTAAGCACACTAATGGCAATGCCCAGGGCACACAATGATATTCTGGATGAAAATACACATCTTAGTTATGTTTCCCACTATCGAAAAGAAATTTGATGGGTACTTATCTTTCTCTCTTAGGACTCTAATTTTCATGAGAATTAACTATTTTAGTAACTCCACTGGGCAGCAATAGTGTTAAGGTAGGAAATAATAAATCAAAATGAACAATAGCCTTGCTGAAAAAGGCTCAGACATCACCAAAGTAGAAGGTGTATTTCTAAGTTTGTTTTAAATTGCTACTGGGTAGGTTTATATGTGTTTACATTTGTAATGAGGCAACTGTCACTTCATGTTTATATTTATTGGCTATTAAACTTTAAAGACTAGTGGTAGTCACAATTAACTTCCATCCTTATTCTACATTTGCTTTCTTGATGTTCCAGTTAGTCTTTTCTATTAATTTTAAGAAAGGGACAGTTAAATTTACTAGACAAAAATCAGTAAATTTTTCATATGTAACATACAAAACAGAGATAGCAGAGTCTAGCTTAATTTAAATTTTAAGTCTAACCCCAATATTATCTGATTGGGTTGAAACATCCATTTGGCAGGCTGCGGATAAAGCATTCTCTTATGAATCACAGCTGTCATAATGGTGGAGAAGTGGCCTAGCCTTTTGATGGAGGGGCAGTGTGGAGGTTAACTAATGCAGAAAGACAGTGGAAAGTTAGGGCAAAGGGCCAAGAGAGAAAAGGTAGGAAGCACTTTCTATTGGCATCCTCTTGAAAAAAAAAAAAAAAACCTTTCAGAGACTCTCATCACCCTTTGTGATCACATGGAAGATGACAGCTATTAAGTTAAAAAAAGAGATACTTGGGAAAACCCTCCCAAAAGGCTATGGTACAATCTAGAATCTCATTACTCAATCATTCCATGGTCCTTCTCTTGTCTTTCTTCTTTTCTTCCTCTGCTTCTCCTCCTCCTCCTCTTTTCTTTCTCCCTGTCCTTTTTAGCAGGAGCATTATAGCAGTCAGCATTACTCACATGTCTACTTGTGTGCCAAGCACTTTGATGGATGCTTTACATTTGTTTTCTTTCCACAATATTCCTAAACTGTTGCTATTGGTATTTCAAAGAAGCTGAGGTTCTTACAGACTGAATTTCAAAGCCAAAGAGCCCTTAGTGGGCAAAGGCAGAAACTAAACCCAATCTAACTGATTCTTTTATTAAGAAAAGTAATATTCCTGGGAGTAGAGCTCTGCCTAAATGCAGAACTCACTGCAACATCACAGATCCTAAGCATATAAAGAATTACAATGTGGATTTGGGGTGGAGTAGGAAACTGGGAGCTGAATTAGGTTATTCCTCAGAACCTAATTCCAAGGGCAGCCTGGGTGGCTCAGCGGTTTAGTGCCTTCAGCCCAGGGCCTGATCCTGGAGACCTCGGAACTAGTTCCACGTCAGGCTCCCTGCATGGAGCCTGCTTCTCCCTCTGCCTGTGTCTCTGCCTCTCTCTCTCTGCATGTCTCTCATGAATAAATAAATGAAATCTTTTTAAAAAAACACCTAATTCCCTATTAGAGAGCTTCTCAATTAAACATTCTTAATACGAGAAGAACTTAAGGAACAAATGGAATTGATGTCTGAACCTTCATGTTAAAAGGGGCCATGATCAGTGCCAATGTCCAAGTTAATTTATGGATGATAAATGGTAAGAAAAAGAATTGTTGTTATTAGACCAAGAGGTAACTAGACTGGAGAAGTAGCTAAAGGGCTATTTCTTTCTTTTTTGTTTTAAAGATTTTATTTATTCAAGAGAGAGAGAGAGAGGCAGAGACACAGGCAGAGGGAGAAGCAGGCTCCCCACAAGGAGCCTGATGCGGAACTCGATCCCAGGACTCCAGGATCACACCCTGGGCCGAAGGTAGACACTAAACTGCTGAGCCACCCAGGGATCACCTAAAAGGCTATTTCTCTACCAAACTGTAGCAAAATTAGCAATCTATGAATACCTCAGTCATTTGATTGATATCTGCTAGGGCTTCCAGAGATATAGCCCTAGGAAAGCAAACTTAAAAGTCATCTTGAAGCCTAAGAAACGAAAGTAAAGGGGAAAAAAAAAGTTTAATTATGATCTTAAAACCTAATGGAACCTACTAATGGAATGCAAAGCTTTCTACCAGAATAGATCAACAAAGGCAAAATATGCATTTGTCTCTAAGTGGGAAAGGTTTCCTCACAAATTCTTACAAGCTGTCTGTTAGAGTGTATGCTAACTTTCTAGTACTGAGAAGCCAGTCCACCAGCTGGCTTCTGACACCTAGAAAGGCCTTGATTTCCTGGAAGCACAGTAAGAAGGAAGGCAGCCAAGAGAACACAGAAATTAACTTTGGGGTTTTCGCTTTTTACCTTACCAGCCTGGATATTTAGATGGTTATCATCATGAATGCCTTTAGACACTTTCCTAGTTTTGTCTTGAAAGGAAGTGATTTATGACTCAGAAATCACACAGCTACCTCTCATGAGTATTACAGTTTTCAAAAAAGATGATGGTTTACTAGTATTTTGGGTAAAGAGATGTCTCAGGTAGATTTTGGAGCCAGATCTACAAAAAAAAGTCGAATCTAACAAATGTTCCTTAGTCTTTGGAAGTGATAGCACTTCCTAATGTCAGGGCTCAGGGAAAGACAAATGTGCAAGCATTCCTCGGTGCTGATATTCAGTGTTCTCTTGACTAAGTAAGGAAGACTAGAGCAAACGTTCAGGGCAATAGGATACTGTGTTCTTAGGGCAGAAGGAGGACACCCTCGGGGCTTTAAAGTGGCAGCAAGGCTTGCTTATGGCAAAACGCATTCAGGATTTCAGTGCGTGGCTTCATGTAGCTGTCTCTCGGGGCAAGGGCCCTCCCTATCCTACACATTTAAGCAAGGAAAGTATTACTCTAAATGTGGATAAAATGAAGGGCTTCCATTCCATTAGAGAAAGTAGGTTTCCAGGCCACTTACAAATCGATATTGAGGACAGGATTAAGATACCAAAGGACAAGCAATGGTCCTGTGGTATATAGGCATCTTATGCATATTACTAAGCTGTTCTTAAGCTATGCCTTTATACAATGAGGGATATAACTGAATTCCATAGGCATACAGTTTCCTGATGGACACAGGAACACACTGGCTGGAAGCCTCATCTTTAACTACCAGGGCCAGTTGGTGAATGCTCCCTTTACACATCACCCTCTTCCCCAGTTAGAGCTCCTGATCATTAATCCTGAAGCTATGCTCTCCATCGCAGAGGAGACTGTTCAACATGGGAGGTCAATGGCTGTAGCCATGAGAAAACTAGTAACTATGTCCTGCAGCTGGAACATCTAAATAAATAGTTGAGATTGAAGAGAGGGCACTCAAGCCACATTCTCCTCAAATACTTTCTGCACTGTGGGAATTGGAAAACCAAATTCAAAGTGAGAATTTTAGTACCTAAACTTGAAACCATGAAGATTAGCCATATGAGTCCAGGGTTAATCCTGACCCCCAGACTCCAAGCAGAGAGTGGAATCAGGAGCAATGGACCATAGATGGTCAATGCCAAGACTCAGACCTAGTAAAGTAATGATGGAGTCTCAGCAGTACTTAACATGTGCAGCAGGCACGCAGCTTGAAAGCAATACATTGCTCACCCATCATGCTTAAAAGAGTCAATCTGCTCCATCAACAATTCCAGGCGAGGCAGCACCTCTACAGGTCAAAGTCAAGCTGCAGCAGCCTGTGTCCAAAGGCCCAGGTGACACCTCTACTCAGGCCTAATCTATGATCGTGCTCTTTAAAGCAGATTTCTATGAGGCTGACTTCTTGATGCTAGGGAGCATGCTTCAAAAGTATCCACAGCAGCTCCAGGCCAGGAAATCTACAGGGAGGAATCTCTAAGAAGGAAAACAAATGTACAGATGAGAGGGAGAAATAATCCTCCCCATAAAAAAAGGTTACTAAAGCCTAAGACAAAACCAAGGTCAACATAAGAATCTGAAGATTTGCCTGGCAAGAACGTGAATGTGTTTTCACAAAGCAAATCTCACACTCAGTGTGGGTCTGGGGTGCTAACAACAGAAGGCCCAAAGAGGGAAAAATAAATCTGAAGGACTTAAAAACATATACTAGATGGAAAATAAAGGTCTCTTAACTAACACCTGGTGATGGGCTCCACTCGAAGTTCTCAATTTAGTAACATGGCAGCAATATGATGAACTCTTCCTTTTGGAGAGAAGAGACAAGATGCATTAAGAGCTTTTTGCCCCAGGTATGATGAGAGCATAATGCCAATATTAACCATTAGATGATTGCTCCCAACTGAGTTTAAGTCCACAGCATGCAGACTCTGGGCCCCTGACACTGATTGGCAGGCATCCTCACCAAAGCCAAGTTTTAATCTGTCCATCCTCTTGTCAACAAACACTTGGTGCTGAATGAATTCCATAACTGAGGTTCTGATAAAGCTACAATCATTTGGTGGAAGAAAAGTTGTAGAAGCAGTCCAGGATACACATGCTAGAAGCCCATCTACATGGTCAGCTGCATGCGAGCAGAGGCTCTTTCTCAGTCCTGCATCTCCAGCACCTAGAATCGTGCCTGACACAAAGTAGAATACTTTCAAATGGATGAGTGCATCCTTACAGAAAGATAGTATCTTCAAAATAAGCCGTTACTCAAGTTCAGCAGCCACCAACAATGGTACCACACACTTCAATTAATGAGAGCTTTACTACAACCACAGATCATTATTTTCATTATGCACTGCTATTTATTGAGGTTCTCCCGTGGGCTAGGTCATATGCTAATTGTGCCAAATATGGACTGTATCATCTAATCCTTCCTACTACGTTGAATAGGTATATTAGCCCCATTTTACAGATAAGGAAACTAGTGATTCACACTTAGGTTGGATTAGGCCAGATTTCACTACCTTCCACCACACAATAACTTAAATTCTTGTTTATTTTCTATTTTAGGGAATGTTCCTTAACCAGATATGATTGGTAGACTTCTTCAGGTGATAGGTAGGTGCTAATTCTGACATCAGCATGTAGTCATATGATAGTAATCTAGCCTGGGATCCCTTTCCCAATGCTACTACACTGGATAAAATCAAGTAACATGCATGTGAAAATGCTTTGAAAGTTAAAGAGTTATCATTGTTAAGTCAGCGTGTGTGTTCGCTTAAAATGAACACGGCCATTATGACATGCATATAACGGTGAGGAAAGGAAGCACCTCAGCTACTGAGCAAGGGCTGTTTAGTCTGGTCACACTCAGTGGGGCAGCAAAGGTGGCAGTTAGATAAGCCTCAGTGCATTTACCATCATGGAATGGTAATGGCTTAGTTATGAAAGCCTTAGTATGTTTTCTTATCAAATTCACATAAAAACTGAGGAATAAAAGGAATACAACACCTTTCTTTTCTAAAAATTTGTGATAATTTAACCCTTTGTTCTCTCCCCTAAAGGGGAATGAGAATACATCAAAATGTTATTTCTATGAGAGTGCTTGAAATAGTTCAAAGATGCTCCAGAATTATTTAAGGTTTTAATTAGCAGCATTTTGAAAAAATAAAAAAAAATCATGAAGCTAATGAATAAAAGTGAAAATCAATTTGAAAACATAAATAACACCTGGTGCACCTGGGTGGCTCAGTCTCCTAAGCATCTGCCTTGGGCTCAGATCATGATCCCAGGGTCCTGAAATGGAGCCCCATATCGGGAATCATCTGTTTGTTGGCTACAGTTAAGAGTCTATTTCTTAATTTGTCTCTCTCTCTTTTCCCTTTGCCTGTTTGTTTTGTTTTTTAAATTCCACATATGAATGACATCTTACGGTATTTGTCTTTCTCTGACTGATTTATTTCACTTACTATAATACCCTCTAGCTCTATCTATGTCGTTGCAAATGGCAAGATTTCATTATTTTTCATGGCTGACTAATATTCCACTATATACATATGCCACATCTTCTTTATTGATTCATTAATCGATAAACCCTTGGGCTAATTTCATGCCTTAGCTATTGTAAATAATGCTGCTATGGACATAGGGCATGTAATCCTTTGAATTAGTGTTTTTGTATTCTTTGGGTAAATAGTTGTGCAATTGCTGGGTCATAGGGTGGCTCCATATTTTTTTTTCTTTTTGGTAGCTCCATTTTTAACATGTTGAGGAACCTCCACATTGTCTTCCATAGTGGATGCACTAGTCTGCATTCCCACCAACAGTGCATGAGGGTACCCTTTTCTCCACATCCTCACGAATATTTGTTCTTACTTGTCATTTTTATTCTAGCTATTCTGAGAGGTTTGAGGTGATATCTCATTGTGGTTTTATTTTTATTTTTAAAGACTTTTTAAATTTATTTCTTTTTCATGAGACATACAGAGAGAAGAGAGACACAGGCAGACAGGGAAGCAGGCTTCCTGCAGGGAGACTGATGCAGGAATCAATCCCAGGACCCTGGGATCATGACCTGAGCCAAAGGCAAACACTCAACCACTGAGCCACACAGGTGACCCTCTCATTGTGGTTTTAATTTGAATTTCCGTGATGATGTTGAGCATCTTCTCAAGTGTCTGTTTGCTATCTAGATGTCATCTTTGGAGAAATGTCTGTTCATGTCTTCTGCCCATTTTCTAATTGGATTATTTTTTGGGTGTTGAGTTTTGTTAAGTTACATGTTGGATACTAACCTTTTATTGGATATGTCACTTGCATATATCTTTTCCCATTCCATAGGTTGCCTTTTAATTTTGTTGATTGTTTCCTTTGCTGTAGAGAAGCTTTTTATTTTGATGAAGTCCCAATAGTTTATTTTTGGTTTTGTTTCCCTTGCCTCAGGAGGCTTATCTAAAAAGAAGTTACCATGGTCAATGTCAAAGAGGTTACAGCAGTGTTATAGGATTGTTATAGTAATTTAGGACTCACATTTACTTCTTTAATCCATTCTGAATTTATTTTTGTGTATGATGTAAGAAAGTGGTCCAGTTTATTTCTTTTGCAATGTTGCCGTCCAGTTTTCCAAACACCATTTGTTAAAGAGACTGTCCTTTTTCCATTGAATATTCTTTCCTGCTTTGTTGAAGACTGATCATACAGTTGTAGGTTTATTTCTGGGTTTTCTATTTTGTTCTATTGATCTATATGTCTATTTTCGTGCCATATATATTGTTTTCATACTAAAGCTTTGTAATATAACTTGAAGAATGGAATTGTAAAGCTTCCAGTTTTGCTTTTCTTTTTCAAAATTGCTTTGGCTATTTGGCGTCTTTTGTGGTTCCAATTTTAGAATTGTTCTAGTTCTGCGATAAATGGCATTGGCATTTGATAGGGACTGCATTAAAAGTGTAGATTGCTTTGGAGAGTATAGATATTTACATGATATTTGTCCTTCCAATCCATGAGCATGGAAAGTTTTTCTATTTCTTTGTGTTGTCTTCAATTTCTTCCATCAAATTTCATAGTTTTCAGAGTACAAATCTTTCATTTCTTTAGTTAGGTTTATTCCTAGGTATCTTACTGTTTTTGGTGCAGCTGTAAGTGGGATTAATTCCCTAATTTCTCTTTCTGCTGCTTCATTATTGATGTATGGAAATGCAACAGATTTTTATATCCTGTGACTTTACTGAATTCGTGTATCAGTTCTAGCAGTTTTTTGGTAGAGTCTTTTAAGTTCTCCATATTTAGTATCATGTCAGTGGAAAATAGTGAAAACTTTACTCCTTCTTTACTGATTTAAATTGCCATTTATTTCTTTTTGTTGTCTAATTGCCATTATTAGAACTATTAACTCTTCTTTTGAGTTTGGTAGAATTCACATGTAAAGGTCCTGGACTTTTATTTGTTGGGAGTTTTTGATTGCTGACTCAATTTCTTTGTTAGTTATCAGTATGTTCAAATTTTCTATTTCTTCCTACTTCAGTTTTGGTAGGATATATGTTTCTAGGAATTTATTTATTTCTCCTAGGTTGTCAACCGTTGGCATATAATTTTTCATAATAGTTTCTTATAGTTGATTGTATTTTTGTTATATTGATTGTTATTCCTCTTCTTTCATTTGTGATTTTATTTGAAAACTTTTTTTTTTTTTGTCATGATAAGTCTGGCTAGAGGTTTATCAATTTTTTTTTTTTTTTTTCAAAGAACCAGCTCCTGCTTTCATTGATCTGCTCTATTGGTTTTTTAGTGTATCATTGATTTTTGCTCTAATCTTTATAATTTCTTTCTTTCTTCTGGTTTTAGGGTTAGTTTGTTGTTCTTTCTCTTGCTCCTTTGGGTGTAAGGTTAGGTTGTGTATGTGAGATTTTCCTTGCTTCTTAAGGTAGGCCTGTATTGGTATATATTTCCTTCTTATAACTACTTTTGTTGCATCTCAAAGGTTCTGGACTGCTGTGTTTTCATTTTCATTTGTTACTATGTACTTTTTGTTTCTTCTTTTGTTTCCTAGTTGACCCACTTATTGTTTAGTAGCACATTATTTAACCTCCATGTATTTGTGGTCTTTCTAGATTTTTCTTTTGGTTTATTTCTGATGTTATATGGTTGTGGTCAGAAAAGATGCATGATAGGACTTCAATCTTCTGGGCAGCCCCGATGGCACAGCGGTTTAGCGCCACCTGTAGCCCAGGGTGTGATCCTGGAGACCTGGGATCGAGTCCCACATCAGGCTCCTTGCATGGAACCTGCTTCTCCCTCTGCCTGTGTCTCTGCCTCTTTCTCTGTGTGTTTCTCATGAATAAATAAATAAATAAATCTTAAAAAAAAAGGACTTCAATCTTCTTGAATTTGCAGAGGCTTATTTTATGGGCTAATGTATGATCTATTCTAGAGAATGTTCCATGTGCACTTGAAAATAATGTGTATTCTGCTGGTTTAGAATGGAAGGTTTTAAAATTATCTCTTAAATCCATCTATTCCAGCGAGTCATTCAAAGCCATTGTTTCCTTATTGATTTTCTGTTTAGATGATCTGTCCATTGATGGAAGTAGGGTGTTGAAGTCCCGTACTATTATTGTACTATTATCAAAGAGTTCCTTTATGTTTGTCATGAATTGCTTTATGTATTTGGGCCCTGCTATGTTGAGTGCATACATGTTGACATTTGTTATATCTTCTGTTGGATTGTACCCTTTGTGACTATATAGTGTCCTTCTTTGTCTCTTGTTACAGTCTTTATCTTAAAGTCTGTTTTGTCTGATATAAGTATTGCTATTTTGGCTTTCTTTTGACATCCATTTGCATGACAGATATTTTTCAATCCCCTTATTTTCAATCTACAAGTGTCTTTGGATTTGAATGACTCTCTTGTAGGCAGCATATAGGTCTGCCTATATGACATATGGGTCTTGTGGGTTTTTTTAATCCATTCTGTTACCTTATGTCTTTTGATTGGAGCATTTAGTCCATTTACATTTAAAATAATTATTGATGGGGCACCTGAGTAGCTTGAGTAGTATTCAAGCAACTGCTTGAGTATCCAACTCTTAACTTTAGCTCAGGTCATGATCTCAAGGCTCTGGGATTGAGCCTCAGGTCAGGCTCTGTGCTCAGCAGAGAGTCAGCTTCTCCCTCTGCCTGCCCCTCCCCCCTGCTACTTTCTCTCTTTCTCCCTCTCAAATAAGTAAATCTTTAAAAAACTAAAATGATTATTGATAGATATGAATTTATTGTCATTTTATTACTCCTTTTATGATTATTTCTGAAGATTTTCTCTCATCCTTTTTTATCTTTCTTTCATGGTTTGCTGATTATTTAGTGGTATCTTTGCTATTTCTTTCTCTTTATTCCTCGCATATTACTGGTGATTTTTGATATATGGTTACCATAAGTTTGTATATAAACTCTTCTGCAAACAGCAGTCTATATTAAGTTGATAGTTATTTAAGTTTGAACCCATTCTTTGCTTCTGTCCTCTCCACATTTGGGTATATGCTGTTATATTTTACATCCTTTTATTTTGTGCATTCTTCGACTAATTTTTTTACAGAAATATTCATTTTTACTGCTTTTGTGTTTTCTACCTCTACACTGTCACTTTTGATCTATCCTTTCCACTTCTTTCCACTCAAGAGTCCCCTTTAATATCCCTTGCAGGGCTAGTTTACTGGGCATGAATTCCTTTAGCTTTTGTTTGTCTAGGAAAGTCTTTATCTCTCCTATTCTGAATGACAGCCTTGTTGGATAGAGTATTCTGAGCTGCAAACATTTCACATTCAGCAATTTGAATATATCATGCCACTGTCTTCTGGCTTAGCGTATTCTCAATTACTCCCATACTTAACCTCTCAGTTTTCATTACACTGCTTTTCTTTCAGGATCTAGTTCATCAACTAGAGTGGAACTCCTATGTATCTTGTAAGGAAAACTTTTCATCTTAGAAACCAATTCTGGAGACATTCTTTACTACAAGACAAACTACAGACGCAGTTCTTAGAATTAACCAAGTTTATGATACCTTGAAATACCTTGAAATACTTAATTCAGAATAATTCCATTTTAAGTAGAATTTCAGAGTGCTACTCTCTAACATTTTAGGATTACAGACATGAATTCTAAGTAAATGATTTATGCTTAATCCCTAAATACAATTATTAAAAAGTTTATAATCAGGCATTCTCATAATCCTTTAACATTTTTAAATATAATTTTCCTCATTTAAATTCATCATTCAAAACAAATAAATTCATCATCTGTATCATATATGTAGTTATTTCCTTCTTTTTGTCCTCAAAACTTTTAACAAATACTGGTCAGCTGCAATAAAACAAGTTCTGAAATAAGTCCTATGCTTTTATTATCACTATCAAATACATTAACATGGTGAGCTTGGTAAAAAAATATGATTCCAGGGTGCCACGAAGCGCACGTTTCAACTGCAGAAAATCTTACTCCTTCAAGAGTATAGTTAGCAAAGCAATGAGATAAATCTTGATTTAACTTTATGATATGAACAAATAAGACATATAATTTGATATATAGAAGAAATCACATGTATATAAATGTATGTACATTTTAATGAGAAGGGTTTTTGAAGATACTGATATACCAAACTGGATTGACCAAGAAAAGCTTCCCACAATACACCCATCTGAGCTTGGACTAGACAACAGAGAAACACAAGAAACGACCATTCTGAGCATGGGAGACAGCTCTTTCTCTGTTGGTGATTACAAGTCAGATGGTCTAATGTAGGTAACTAAAGTCCCTGTGCTAGAGAATAAAGTTTGGTTTGACAGGATTGGCAAAGGGAAAGGAAATGCACTTCATTAAAGTCTTGCATCTCTGAAATGGCAAAGACAGATAAGACAAAAACAAAGAGAAACCCTCAAATTTCAGTTGATATTTTCAATATTTTTAGATATAGGATGAAGAGAATTAATACAAGATTATGTGGCAGTTACATAACTTTTCTAAATATATCATTTCTGATAACTGAGAAAATTGTAATACGTATTACATGGTAAACATTGCCATTGCATTTTAGTGAAAAGAAAGTAAGTTTTCAGCTGCTAAGTGGCAAAGTCTAAGTTCACAAACATCACGGTTCATTGATACAAAAGTTCATGTTCTTTTAACTAAATTGGCAGTATTTACTAATATGTTATTATAAATACATTCAAGATGTTCTTTCTTTAATTTTAAAGTCGAATTTGTTGAGATAATTTTCATATACAGTAAAAGTCACCCCTTTTTAAAGTGTGTGGCTTGTTGAGTTTTTGTAAATGCTCATAGTTCAGTAAACATGCCAAATATCATAGTATACATGTCCATCACCCCTAGTAAGTACGTGCGTCTCTTTGTCATCAGTGTCCCAGTTCTGGTAGCCTCCACTCTGATTTTCATTCTTCAAGTTTTCTAGAATGCAATACAAATAAAATCATACAGATAAAAGCCTTTTGTGTCTGACTTCTTTTAGTAAGTAAAATCAATTATCTGTCTTTATACATCACATTGTTTTGATTACTGTAGTTTCATATTAAGTTCTAAAGTCAGGGCATATTAAGTTCTCCAACTTTATTCTTCTGTTTCAAAATCATTTGGTTATTTTGGATGCTGGAAATTCCCACATAAATTTCTGGATCAGCTTACCTTTTTGCAAAGAACCTAGAGGGATATTGATAGGAGTTTTTGAATCTACTGATAAAGTTGGCAAGAACTGCCATATTAACAATTCTGAGTCTTCCCATCCATGACCATAAGATGTCTACTTATTTAAATCTTTATGAATTTTTCTCGCTAACATGTTCTGTCAGCTTTGCTTTGAAATTTTGATATATAGGCGTTATACTTCTTTTGTTAAATTTACTCTTACATACTTAATTTCATTGTGAATGAAGTTATTTTATTTTCATTTTCAGAAAATGCATTGATAGTCTGTAAATATGCAATTGTCTATGCTTATTGATATTATATTCTCTGGTATTGCTGAACTTTTTTATTAGTTTTAACAGTATTTTTGTGGACTGCTTAGGATTTCCTTCATATGGGATCACATCATCTGCCAATAAAGGCAATTTACTTTTCTATTAACCTGGATGCCTTTAATTAATTAATTTAAAAGGTTTCATTTATTTACTGAAAGAGATAGAGAGTTTACGAACAGTGAGGAGGGGCAGAGGAAGACAGAGAAAATCTCAAGCAGATTCCACACTGAGCTTGGATTCTGACACAGGGCTCAATCTCACTACCCTGAGATCATGAGCCCCACTGAAATCAAGAGTCAGACATTAATTGACTGCTCCACTCAGGAGTCTCTTTATTTATCTTATTTAAATTTAATTTTGGCCTTACTGCAAGTGGTCAGAATGTCCTATACAAAGGTGAGTAGTAAGGTAACGAGATTGAATATCTTGACTTGTTCTCTATGAAAGGGAGCAAAGTGCTCTTCTTGGACTTAAAGACCTTTGTCTCAGTACCCATTTATAATTGATGCACACCTTTCAAACATATTAAGTGAAGTGACTGCTGTGTTTACAGATAAAGATGCTAATGTACGATTAGCAGCAGTTCAACTTCTTCAATTCCTGGCCCCCAAAATACAAGCTGAACAAATTTCTCCATTTTTTCCTTTGGTAAGTGCCCATCTCTCTAGTGCCATGACTCACATTACTGAAGGAATTCAGGAGGACTCTTTAAAAGTTTTGGACATTCTGCTGGAACAGTACCCAGCCTTATTTACTGGCCGTAGCAGTATATTGCTTAAGAATTTTGTAGAACTTATTTCTCATCAACAGCTGTCTAAAGGACTAATAAATAGAGACAGATCCCAGTCCTGGATACTTTCTGTAAATCCTAATCGGAGACTCACTTCTCAGCAATGGAGGCTGAAAGTCTTAGTGAGACTCAGTAAATTCCTTCAGGCCTTGGCAGATGGATCCAGTAGGTTGAGAGAAAGTGAAGGACTTCAGGAACAAAAAGAAAATCCCCATGCCACTAGCAACTCCCATTTTTATCAACTGGAAGGAACATGCCAACGACCAGCAGCACATCCAGGTTTATGAAAATGGGGGTTCACAGCCAAATGTCAGTTCACAGTTCAGGCTACGGTACCTGGTTGGAGGACTAGGCAGTGTGGATGAAGGCCTCTCATCTACTGAAAACTTGAAAGAATTTATTGAGATAATAATTCCATTGCTGATTGAATGCTGGATTGAAGCTGTGCCTCCACAACTAGCTGCTTCTATTGGAAATGGTATAGAGCGAGAACCTCTGCAGGTTATGCAGCAAGTTCTTAATATTATTTCCCTTCTGTGGAAACTCTCTAAACAACATGATGAAACTCATAAATTGGAGTCGTTGCTTCGAAAGAATTATCTTCTTGATTTCAAACACCATTTTATGAGTCACTTTCCATATGCCTTAAAAGAAATAACCATGCACAAAAGGAAAGAGGCATTTAGCATAGTATTAGCTGTACATTTTTTGTAAATGCCTTTTAATAGACTGAGAAAATTGCATTTTATTCCTTTTTGTTGAAAGTTTTTTGTTTTCACTTTTGTTTTTAAATAAGAAATGGATACTGGATTTTGAATTATTTTTGCATCTTTTATGATGATCATATGTTTTCCCCTTTATTCTATTAATTTGGTGCATAACATTAATTGATTTTTTAATATTACACTAATTTTGTTTTGTTAAAATGACAAATCTATTCATTTACACATGTTGGTCAATTTAAACATTGATTTGGTTTGCTATTTTGTTGATTTTTTTGCTTAAGATTTTATTTATTCATGTTTCATGAATAAATTCATGTAAACATAATTCATGTAAACATAAATTTATTTTTATGAAGGATATTGATCTAATTTTCTTGTGGTATCTTGTCTGGCTTTGACATGACAATGATATTGGAATCAAAGAATTAGATGGAAAATGTTTTTTCCTCCTCCAAATTCTGAAGAATAAAAGAATAGTATTACTTCTTCCTTAAATATCTGAATATGCACCAAGGAAGCCATGTGGGCCTGGGTTTTCCTCTATGTGAAGATTTCAAATTGCTAATTCAATTTTTTAATTATTGGCCATTCAAATTTTCTATTTTTTTTTTTTAGTCAGTTATGGATGTATATCTTTCTAGGTATTTGTTTCATCAAATTGTCCAATGTTGACAAAAAATAGTTCAAAGTATTTCTTTACAATGCTTGCTTCTGTAGGATTGGTAATGATGTCCTCTCTTTTGTTTCTGATTTTGACAATGGGTATCTTTTCTCTTTTTTCTTCACCAGGCTAGCTAAAGATTTGTCCATTGTGTTGATTTTTTCAAAGAACCAATCTTTGATTTTATGTATTTTCTCTATTATTTTATTGGTTTTCTCAACTGTTTTCCTATTTACCATTTCATTGATTTCCACTGCAATTTTTATTATTTTCCTCCACATTTTCATTTTCGTTTGCTCCTTTTCTAGTATTTTATGATGAAGCTTAGATTATTTTTTAAAGGTTTCATATATTTATTCACAAGAGACACACAGAGAGGTGGAGACTTGGCAGAGGGAGAAGCAGGCTCTCTGTGGGGAGTCTGATGTCTGATGCAGGACTCGATCCCAGGACCCCAGGATCATGACCTGAGCCAAAAGCAGATGCTCAACCACTGAGCCACCCAGGTACCCTTGAAGCTTAGATTATTAATTTGCAATTTCCTTTTATTATAATATTGTAGGAACTTGAAGCTACAAATTTCCTTTATCACTGTGTTAGTTAAATCTCACAAATTTATATATGCCGTATTTTCAGTCATTTCAAAATATTTTAAAAATTTCCCTTGCGATTTTTTTGTGACTCATAGGTTATTTTAGAAGTATTTTGTTCAAGGCAGCCCCGGTGACTCAGCAGTTTTGTGCTGCCTTCGGCCCGGGTTGTGATCCTGGAGATCTGGGATTGAGTCCCGTGTCCAGCTCCCTGCATGGGGCCTGCTTCTCCCTCTGCCCCAGTCTCTCTCTCTCTCTCTCTGTGTCTGTCATGAATAAATAAAATCTTTAAAAAAAAAAAACTTTCCCCTTTAAAAAAAAGGGAAGTATTTTGTTCAATATTTAATATTTGAGGATGTCTCCAATTTTTTAATTGTTGACTTCTATCTTAATTTTGTTAAGGTGAGAGAACAGGTTGTATAACTTGAACATTTTTAAGTTTATTGAATCTGTTGTATGGGACTAGCATATGGTCTATCCTGAAAATGCTCCATCTGCACTTGAAAATAATATGCGTTTCAGTGTTTTGTGATGGAGTGTTCTACAAATTTCACTTACTTCAAGTTAGTTGATAGTGTTATTCAAGTCTTCATGTTCTTGCTGGTTTTGTCTCATTATTCTGTGAATTGTTAAGGGTAGAAGTTTGAACCAGTTCTTGTTGAATTCTCTATCTCATTTCAATTTTATTAGGTTTCCTTCCTGTTGTTAGGGGTCTACATGTTTTTAAATTTTTTATCTTCCTGATAGGCCTTTGTCTCTATTAAATGTCTTTGTTTTCCTGTTAGTTCATTTTCAAAATTTTATCCTTGTTTTTGTCTTTCAAAAGTTTGAGCATCATGTGTCCAGGCCTGGATCTCTTTGTATTTATTTGATTTGGAGTTTGTTATGATTCCTAGATATACACATTGATATCGTTCATAAAACTTGGTAAGTTTGGTCATTAGTTTCTAAAATATTTTCCTGTGTTTTCCGTCTTCTTCTGGAACTCCTATATATTGATACGCTTGATGCTATACCAGAGCATCTGTGGCTCTGTTCATTGCTCTTCGTTTTTCTTGTTTTTCATGAATTATTCCTAGTCATAAAGCTTCAAGTTCACTAATTCTTTCTTCTACCATCTCAAGTCTACTTCTGAGTCCCTCTAGTAAATTTCCATTTTTTTATATAATTTCTTCCTCTTTGTTCATACTCTCTATTTGGTGATATGTCATTCAAATACTTTCCTTCAATTCTTTAAAGCATAGAATCCTTTAGTTCTTTGAACATATACTTATCATAGATCCACTGAAGACTCCTTTTAATAAATTCTACACCTGGGCCCTCAAATGACAGTTTCTATTAAATACTTCTTCTTTTTTATTCATTCATTTTTTTTTTTAGTACGGATCACACTCTGAAAGTCCCACTTTCCTTAAAATTTATAATTATTAATTTTTATAAACATACTACTTAGGGTTGCTCACTGTTTAAATGTCAACATAAGTTTTGCTGGATCAACCAATATAGACAAAAAATTTTATATTAGTTTTGCTTTGTTTGTTAGGATGGAAATTTGAATTTGAGGAATTGGGAAATTAGTAGCTAATTCAATTGTGCAATTTAAATTTATTTTTTGACAAGTTTATTATCAAAAGTAATGGGAGACATGATAGCTTGACATGGTTGGAGAAAAGAATTTGTCTGTCAATTAAAAGTGATTTTATTAGAAGAACAGAAGTTCTATCAGCACCTAAAGCTACCAGTAAACCTGCAAAGGGTAATCTCTGAAGGCAAATGACTGTTAGGTTGATGTAAAGATTAATGATATAGGGACAGAAACGGGAAACATGCATAATTAATCAAGTAAAGTAACAGGTAATTAACAAGACATTTCATAATGTATTATTTAAATTTAAAAATGAAAGACATTTTAAATTAGAAATTCATATATTCACTTTTTAAACTATATCAAAGCAGCTGATAATCACTAAACTGAAGATCTGCTATATTCCTGACATGGAATATTCTCTGCAAACGAAGCAAGATTTGCAAGTATGTCTTCAGTAGCAATTTTTTAATCATATTTTCTTTCTTTAAAGGCAACAACTGCCAAAACAAAAAAGAAATCGCTCTGCTGAAAAGGGAATGAAAGCTGGAGAAGATCCAGCAAGTAAAGATTGCTCTTTTAAGCCTGATTAAGAAAAAGAATGTCCATACTATGGGGGGAGTTATTCCAGAAGAAAAGATTTTGTTATGGTTGTCTCCATTCCAAACTAAATGAATATCCTTTATTTCCCTCTCTAACCTCTGCTGCTCCAGGATTTGTAGGTCCTACTTATAATGAAAATTGCCAGGGTCCCTATTCAAATCATCTTGGCATCTACAGTAGATGGATTTAGTAGAATTTACAGGAAGGCATCTTATTCCTCCATCACCATTATGCCCTACACCTTCGAACAAATGAAGTCCAAGGCAGAATAGTAAGGATCTATTCAAAGTGTTTATCTTATTGTCAGAGACATTCGGTAAGACTTGCCAGGTCTCTCACTGATCAATATAATATTTACTCCCTGGACAATAGCACGAATCAGTTCAGTTGCACATTAATAAGACAAAGTCTCAAGACTCGTCATATTCCATTACACAGTGAGGTTTAGGAGACAGCTGACACAGACAGCTGTGATTTGCCATCATCTCACATAATAAATAGAAATCAGCAACATGAAAGAGTTTTACTTCCTCCTGAATTCATCCATGCATTTACCTAAACTTATTACATAATGACAGTTGCTGGCATTTATTAAGGGATTTCCAAGCTAATCAGTTTAACACTCTTAATCCGTATACAACCCTATGGAGTCTTCATTACTGAGATGGAGGAGTTAGGTAACTTGTAAGAGCTCCTAAGTTTCCACTGTGTGCTGAGCACTTGCATAATATGGAAATACAAAACATATGTCACTGTGCCCATCCTTACAGAAAGTAACCATGTAGAATGAGAATATAGGTTTTTTTAGGAAATTGTACTATGATCAGATGTAATAATAAAAAATAGTTAATATTTTTTTAAATGCTTACTACTATACAACATACTGTTAAGCATCTTAAATTCATTATGTCCTATCATCCTCACAAGATTGAAATGGGATAGCTGATTAACTTTATTTTTGTAGATGAGGAAACTGAGTCTTATAGACATTCATTAAATCCTCAAAAGTTATCAGCTGGGATGCCTTGGTGACACAGCAGCTGAGCGTCTGCCTTCAGCTCAGGTCGTAATCTTGGGGTCTGGGATCAAGTCCCACATCGGACTCCTTGCAGGGAGCCTGCTTCTCCCTCTGCCTGTGTCTCTGCCTCTCTCTCTCTCTCTCTCTCTCTGTCCCTCATGAATGAATAAATAAATCTTTTTTTAAAAAAAGTTATCAGCTAGTCAGTGGTGAATGCTATGATTGTGGTATTTACTATGTGCTATAGGAACACAGAGAAAAGAGCAAACAACCAATATGGGAGCTCAGTGAAAGGTTCACACAGAATCATCTGACATTTGAACTAAGGTTTGGATCTTGAGTGGCTGTTCACCTTGAAGGAGATAGCAAAAATATCCGACCTAAGGAAAGACATTTGGAGAGACACGTGGTTATCACAGTTGGGGGACATTCCATAGGTAGAAGCTCTTGAGAAAGAATGGTGAAGACAACAGTGAGAACATAGAAGGATATAAGCGGAATTGGACAGTAGGTTTTTTGAGGGTCTTGCCTATTTTTTTAAGTCCAGTTTTCACAAGACCATGGTGAATAGCTCAGGCTCTGGGAACTCATCACTCCTAGCTTAGATCCTCTTACCTCTGTCATTTATCAAATAAGTTACCTTGGCCAAAGAAGTTTATCTCAGCCATTGTTTCTTTGTCTGAAAAACGGTCCTAAGTATAGGAATTATTTTGTAGGTTGTTACAGCAGCAAAAGAGATCTAAAACTTGTAGAAGACTTATTGGTGATGTAAAAAGAATCCAATGAAAGTTAGTTATTTTCATCATTGTAGTTATTATCACGACGGATGAGACAGACTTGGTTTGCAGCTGTTGGAAAATAAAAGTAAAAAAATAAAAAGCCTAATAAATGAAAATGAGCTCTTTTTTCCCTGCTCAGGGAGTTAGTCCTATTAAGTACAGCAAAAACTACTGTATTTCACTTGCATTTAATTGTGGCAAAGGAATCAGAGCAGGAGTGTGTTTGCTGAGGCCAGAAAATGTCTTTCTCATTAAAGCTATGGAGGGGGCAACCTAGCCAGGGTCCTCTAGCAAGTCCTCGTCCCCTGGCCAACAGCATTGGTATTTGTCACACAGCTCCCTCCAGTAAGCAAGGGAGGCCCTAAAAATACTGGGCTAAAGTATGATTGTTGTGACTCCCTGTTAATATAAAAATATCACCAAAATATCATGTATCCTTTGTACAACCTCAGCCAAGGTTTGGAGAGTCAGGAAGCAAGACTTAGCTCTGCAGGGAAAAGGATCAGAGAAGAGCAGGCAAGCAGTCAGATGTGTACCAGTGACACTGATGACAGTGTAAGGAGGGACCACTATAGGGAAGAAAACCTGTCTTGTGTGTCATTCCCACATGCAGAGACAAGATAGGCAAGGATGCAGGCAGTAAGAGGAGATTCAGGGTCCAGGTAGGGTTTGGTTCAGCAGAACAGATCCCGGTAAGGCAAGAAACACTACCTAATTCTGACTGCCCCAGTTGATAGAGTTAAGGCTACTTCTTTCCTTCCAGCTCCAATATTGCTCCCAGATGCAACTGCACTACCAGGTAAGTTCAGGGCTTCCCAAACCTGGCTACCCAACGGAATCACTTAAGAACCTTTAAAACGGGGGTGCCTGGGTGGCTCAGTCAGCTAAGTGTCTGTCTTAAGCTCAGGTCATGATCCCAAGGTCCCAGGGTCCTGTAATCGAGCTCTGCATCAGGTTCCCTGCTCAGTGAAGAGCCTGCTTAACCCCCTTCCTCTGTCGTCAATTCCCCTGCTTGTGTGAGCTCTCAAATAAATAAATAAAATCTTTCAAAAGAACCCCAAGAATCTTTAAAATGTACTGAAGGCAGAGTTCCCTCCTAAGGACCATGATTAAAGTGGAAATGGGGCATCAGGGTCTTTAAAAGCACCCTCCAAGTTGATTATAACATGCAACCAAGGTGGAGAATCACTGAGGTTGACAATATGCTGTGAACGGTATCTCATTTCCTGCCTATTTACCATTATTCCAGATAATGGTAACACAGAAAATTATCCTGTAGAAAAAAATGCATCACCCTGAGGATGGTTAAAAAGCCACAAATTTAATCTACTTTTAAGCATTAAAACAAAAAAACAAAAAAACTTAAGTTTTCATGAAATAGTGGATAGGAGAAGGTGAAGAGGTATATACACATATGTTGCCAAATAATTTGTTCATTTTCTCTAAAGGAAAATCTGGGAATATGTTATAATTTGTATTATTCAACTTCAGATGAACTTTTCAATTAAACCCCAAATAAATAGTCTGATCTGTATACTAGTATTTATACTAGATGAACTTTTCAATTAAACCCCAAATAAATAGTCTAATCTGTATATAAGTATAAATATAAGTATTTATATTTATACTATAATATTTATATATTTATACTATATTTATACTTATATACGAAGTATATAAGTATGATTTTAAAGTTTTTTTTTAAGATTTTATTTATTTGTTCATAAAAGATGCACACAGAGAAAGAGGCAGAGACATAGAGGGAGAAGCCGGCTCCCTGTGGGGAGCCCGATGCAGGCCTGGATCTCAGGACCATGGGATAACTCCCTGAGCCAAAGGCAAACGCTCAACCACTGAGCCACCCAGGTGCCCCTTACAAGTTTTAAAAAGAGAGAGAAAAGGAAGCCAAAATGGTTAACAACCCAATAGCTGATAATCAAGTTAGGATACAGCAACATGGTATCATTTGACTAGGAAAGTAAAAATCAGGTGGATGGTTTTAAAATACAAAACCTTGTATAAGAAAAATGAAGCAAAACACACAATAATATATTCTGGAGAGTATTATGTAAAAGATATGTATGTGAACAGACTGGAATGCTTGAGCACACTTGGTTTTTCACTTTGCAAAACCCAATATAAAAATTCTTAATTCATCCAAGTATTAAAAGAGGGGATGGTTAAGTTTTTTTCTAAAAAATGATGGATTTAAGAAAAATCAAAAGAGTAGTATCTGGAAGCAACCTTTGTGGATCAGGCCTTCCGATCTAAGTCAGGCTTACACAGAAAGGTGAAGATACTGCAGCTTAAGAATACACTCTAACATTACCATTGTCTCTTCAAATTTTTTTTCATTTAATGTTATGTATATATGTATGTATGCATTTATTTCTATTATTATTTTTTAAATATTTAATTTCTTCATTTGATACAGAGAGAGAGAGAACATGAGCAGGGGTAGGGGCAGAGGCAGAGGCAGAGGGAGAAGCAGACTCCCCACTGAGCCAAAAGCCCCATGTGGGGTTTGATGGCAGGACCGGGAGATCATGACCTTAGCTGAAGGCAGATTCCTAACTATCTGAGCCACCCAAGCACCCCTTATTTATTTTTATTATTGAGGTAAGACATAGTAAACTCTGATTAGAATTCAAAAATGGAAGGAAGGGGTGCTTGGCTGGCTCTGTTGGTGTAGCATGTGACTTGTGATCTAGGGGTTGTGAGTTTGAGCCCTGACGTTGAATGTAGAGATTACTTAAAAATAAAAATCTTTAAAAATAAATAAATAAAAATGGAAAGGAAATTTGATTTTCACTCTCAGTTTATAAATTCAGCCTGTGGACTGAAATATGATCGATCCTATTTAACAGAAAATCCCCTTGTGAGAACACTTTTCTTAATTACATTTATCACATTTTAGCCAGGTATGCAGTTCACCAATCCTGCAGATGGACTTGGCAATACATAACTGAATTCTCCATCCATGTCTTCAAGAAAACACCATGCTGCAGAGATACAGAGCAATTTCACTGGGTTGTTGCCTTAAATACTACACACTGGAGAATAAGTTACTTAAACCAAATGCCAGATTGCTCGGAAGGCAATGACAAGGAACTGTCTTCTTGAGGAGATAAAAATATAGACTGTCAGTAAAATTTGTACTGATTTAGAAAATCACAGAAGGCCTGTTTTGGGGAAAAAACAGCAAAATAATATTACAATATATGTATGTATAAATATATATATATATATATATATATATATATATATATATATATATACTTTAAGTCATTTGGAACCTAGAATTATAAATTGGGTGGTGCTAATGGGTTTTCAAAACTGTTAAAAAGATAGGATGCAGACCTAATGTTGTTGGTAGGTTTAATACTGAGTTTTAAGAGCTGAGAAATGTGACTTTAAATTTCACAGAAGTGCCAGACCCTTGGTTGAGTTCTACCTTATAGATCTTACTTTCTGATAGACTTGATTGATTTGACATAGTCTGTCTGGTTTCACATCCCAAATATTTCATTTATTAATTTATTCTTTGATTTATTCAATTTCCTGATTTGAGCACAGCTTTTCTGATTGTAACTTCCTCACAAAATGACATGCAAAAAAATCCAAACAAAATGTTTTATTTGACACGACCACACTGCTCCTCCCCATTATTTTCATCTTACCTTCCATCATCTCAGCTATACTTTTGGCCCTTCTGAACATACTGTTCTACCAAACACACAATAGTTCTTTGCTAATTGTCCCTGGAGGCCTCTATAGGACCTTTTATGTTCTTGCCTCTATTTTGATCAAGAAAATAAAGTGAAATCAGAATTTCTGAATTACAGTATGATAATAACAGAGAGACATCAGATGGGAATTAAAAAAATAACATAAAACATTTTCACATATGGGGGACAAAAGATTCAGATTTTATTTTTGTCTTAGACCACATCTGTCACTCTATCTGCACTCATCAGCTTTTCTGTAATTTTTACAATATATTTTCATTTGCAAAACATTGCTGCTGCGAAATTAGCTTCCTATTGCAATGCTAGTATCTAGAGCACTGGCTTCAGAGCCAGAAGCCTAGTTTGGACATATGTCGCTAATGTGTTAACCTGGGCATTAGCCTTACTGTAAGATCTGTAATCTCAACTATTAAATGACAGAGCAGGACTCATAAGATGATAAAGGCTAATTCAGTCTTTAAGATTCTAATATTCAAGAATTCTCCCTAAGCTGTACCTTCTTAGTGAGAAGGAACAGGATATACCAAAAAAGTGCTTGGTTTATTACAGAATATTGTAAGATAACCAACTAATGAAACAATAGGCTAAAATAAAAGCCAAACATTCATTAATTTACCAAACATTTAGGGAGTACTTAATATGTGCCAAGCCCTCTGCTAGGAACTATGGATAGATCAGTGAATAAAATGGTCACGGATGATGTGCTAATGGGAAGACAGACAAGTAAACAAGTACATCAACAGGTAATCACATAACAACTTATAGGAAGAAAATAGAAACAGTGCAATTAGGCAATGAGCAATGGGATGGCCTCAGGTCGATAATTAGGGACAGCTTTTCAAGGGGGAGATGATGTCTGAGTGGGATCCAGAGGATGAAGGTAAAGTGCAGAGGTGGAGGAAAAGCTTTCCAAAAGTGGAAACTCGGACAAATACCCACGCCCATGTGTTTCTGGCTCTACATTCTTGTTACTGCCATTTAACTGCCAGATCTCAGGGAAGGTCCCAGATTGAAAGTCTTATAAATGTCGGCACAAATAACTGGAAAAGTAAAAATAACTGGATCAGAAGAACTGTAGGCAATTTCTTAGTGGAATTAGCAGATCACATTGGATATGCTGTATGTATTAAGAGAGTGAGGAACTCCAAATGTGAAGCAAAATGTCCCACTCTTAAGTTTTCTGGAAGTTATCCTCTACCACACCTGTGAAGGAAAATTATGAGACCACAATAATCAGTGCCAAAACTGCTGGAAAGCAGCTGCCACTGTCTGCAAATCAAAGACCAAGACAAGTCATTTGATAGCATCCTGGTTCTTCCACTATAGAACGCACCTAAGATTGCTAGGACTAATTTCTGGGGCGTGTTTGAATTGCTCTGTATAGATATTATCCCTGTTTTTGCTAACCTTTAAAAGATTTATTTATTCATGAGACACAGAGAAAGAGGCAGAGACATAAGCAGAGGGAGAAACACGCTCCCTGCAGGGAGCCTACCTAATGCAGAACTCGATCCAAGGACCCCAGGATCATGACCTAAGCCAAAGGCAGACACTTAACCACTGAGCCACCCAGATGCCTCCGTTTTTGCTATTAAAAATTTTTGATAATACAAACTCCTATTTGGATTCACTACAGAAAGAAATGTTTTTGATCAAACAATCCACTAATGACAAGTGTACAAATATAGAGAGATATCTTATTTTCCAATACCTTGTAAATGGCATAAATCCTTAGGTAATTCTGCATGAACTTCAGGTCACCACTAAGAATGGTGTTACCAATCTCTGCTCAGATAAGAGGCATGGCTGTGGAATAGATGCTGTCTGTATTTTTCTCTCAAAAACTGAAGCCTAGGTTTTGGAATAATTTTGCTACAAAATTCTTCATTACATATGTTTTGAAATGTAGTCAATCCCCCGCTGTTATGTGCTAGATGCCTGTTAGGTGCTAGGTACATTTATACTACAGAGTTTTTTAATTATTAGAAAAAACTAATGAACACAATCATCTCTTGATGCTACGTGATACACATTTCTGAGGCGTAAGGGGAAGGTTTTAAAATCAGATTTCTTTCAAATTATAGTTCTGAAATTAGCTGTGGGATGAGCCTAGTGAAAATAACCTCTTTATCTTAAGTTCTTCATCTATAAAATATGTAAATTGTAGGCATCAAGAGTTTTTTTAAAGATTTATTTATTCATGAGAGACACACAGAGAGAGGCAGAGACATAGGTAGAGGGAAAAGCAGGCTCCCTGCAGGGAGCCCATGTGGGATTTAATCCCAGGACTCTGAGATAATGACTGGAGTTGAAGGCAGAGGCTCAACCACTGAGCTACCCCTGTCCCTATGCATCAAGATTTTTGAAGGAATTTAAGGTGGTAGCACGGTAATCTCTGACTTGACAAACAGAAATGGCTATTTATTGAATATTGTAAGGGATCAACAAATGGTTTAGATATATGCATGAATATATGTAGATGCTGGTGTGTATATACTGTCAAAAAAGAAAATCACTATACGCTATACATATAACATCTATATTATATACTGAGATGGTTAATTTTGTATCAACTGACTGGCTCACCTGTTGTTCAGATATTTGGCTAAACATTATTCTAGGTGTGTCTGTGAGGATGATTCTTGAGATTAACATTTGAATCTGTAGACCGAGTAAAGCCAATTGTTCCCTGAATGTGGGAACTGACTCAGGAATAGTGAGAATGTACTCTTCCTGCCTGAATGGGTCTCCAACTTGCCAGTTACAGATCTTGGGACCTCTCAGCTTCTATAGCTGTATGAGTGAATTTCGTAAAATACATAAATACACAGAGATAGATATATATCTCTGTATATTTTATTACTTCTTGTTTCTCTGGAGAACCCTGATTAATACATCTACAGGTGCAATCAACTTGACTTTTGTAATTGTCTTCTTTTTCACTGCTGTTCTTCATGTGAGTTGGATAGGTGGGAAGAGTCCACACAACACAACCCAGTGAGTTCTCTGTTCCACTTTAGTACAATGTCTGACCTTGTGAGGCAGGCCTGGGGCTGATCCATCCCTTACAGCAGAGCCATCCTGGGCCCAGGAATCCATGCCAACACCCGCAGGGGGAGTAACACAGGGGGAGTAACACTTTATACCCAAGAAATGATTTTGCCAGGTCTGACAAGATCGAAGTGTTTGCTAGACCATCACTTTTTCTTCTTAGGTAAGCTTACATGACCTTTCCAGAAGGATTTAAACTAACAATGTATGAATTTCTGTAGGGGAGTGTTTAGAAACATTGAGAGTGTCTTTTTCTCAAACTCAGCATCTGCAAGGCCACATATTTTATGGTCGGAGAAAGTGTGTTCAGAGCCTATACAGTCCTCTATCCAGAATGACTTTACCTCTTGATTTTCAGCAGCCAGAAAGCGCACTTCCCCAAATGCACAAAAGTGGAACATGATACATATATGCCCAACCTAAATTGATGTCTGCTCTCTATTCCTATAAAGTCATTGCCTCAAAACAGTGGCTCCATACAATAATCATGGCTATTACTCTTCATGTGGTTCCTGTTGGACAGGAACTTGGGAAAGGTCTGGCTGGATAAGTCTACTTTAGGGTCTTTCATGCAGTTGTAGTCATGTGTTGGCTAAGCCAGGAGGATCCATTAAAATTGGGTGGGGATGAGGCATTAGCTTCCCAGGAGGCTTATTCAAAAAGCTGGCAGGTTGGTAGAGGCTGGAGGTTGAGAGCATCAGGCCCTCTCCACAAGGCCTTACCTCCTCAGGGTGGCTTCAAGGTCCTCACGACAGGACGCCAGCCTCCCTAATTGCAAAAATTCAAGAAAGCAAGATGTATGCTGTAAAGCCTTTCAAGACATGGTTCACAAGTCAAGTGTCTTATACTAAGAGTTGAGGCAGCAACAAGAGTCTGCCAGTGTTCAAGGAACATTCCCATCTTTTGACTGAAAGTTTTCAGTGTCACATTGAAAAAACAGTGCTATAACCAAAACAATATATATCCCTCCCACACATAAAACATATAGTAAACCTGTATGTCCAGCTGTGCAGTGAAATTTCAAATTTCACCATCTTTCTGTAAAATTAATGCATGGAAGAAATCATTTGACTTCAGCATAATTCATATGTCATATGGTTTATCATTTTAATATCAGAAATTGCTTCTTCTTTTAGTAAATAACCACAAAATTCTACTTAGGGGGAACCATTATTACAATGTCAACAATGGAGAATTCAGAGAATTATGTGGAGCACAGATTTTCAGTGAATAATTCTGAAGCTGCCTTATAGGAGGGTGGCAAAGACCCATTGTGTTGTATCACTCAGATACAATGTCTTCACAAAGACACCCATGGCTTCATTGGAGTTTTAACTCTAAAGGCTTAATTACCAGGAAAATTGTGTGTCCTAAGGGAAATAGGAAGTGGGCAATGCTGAGCTTAGCAATAACCATCTGCTGACCACTGGAGAGCTTCAAATTGCTTGACAACTACAAAGGAGTATCTTTAGTCTTTAGCTGATAGATGAAGACTAGGTTTGTTGCTATAACTGGAATTAAAACTAACAGACTTCTGGATGGTGCTACAGCAATGTGGGAGGAACATATAATCCAATTACTTTTAATACAAATCTTAATAATAAAATACATTCTAAAGGATTTCCTGCATGTCTATTTTTGCACTCTCACTGCCAACTTTCTTTCAAGTTCTTCCCAGGTCAAATCTCTGTCTTTTCTGTGCTTTATAATTATTAATACCAAAGAGACAGGAGTTTTATTAGGATACATTTGAAACACTTTGTAAGTTTGCACTAACAGTATGTTGTGCATGTACAAATGCTTTGGATTGAAGTTGCCTTTTGAAAGTCAATAAATACTTCTGCAAATACATGAAAGAATCCCTAAAACCGGGTCAATATTAAATCAGCTCAAAGGAGCTGACTGCTGCTAAAGCCCCGCAGAACCAGAACCTTGTCAGGATGTTGTTTTAGTTATTGATTTGACCTGAATTACGACACATCGGCCTTGTTATGAACCAGAGTACCTGATGATCATAAAACATTTCCATTCCCCAAATATTACTGATTTCAACATAAATTCCTGAATGCATTTCTTGGATGCCAGAATATTAGTACATCATGGGAATTAAAGTAGTTTTTTTCTCAGCAATAATTGAGCACATTTAGAGTTAAGACAGTTGGTATTTGAATGTAAAACAAAAGAGGAAAAGCAAAAGAATAAGAACCAAGGAGCTAGTTTTTAACCATGTGAAAATGGCAAGTGAGTCAAATGGGAAGGAACATGGAAGAACAATTCTCTTACAGCGAAATAGGAAGTCAAAATAAAGTTGATGGACACTGAATTTTCTCTGTTAAAAATCTCTCTGCTAGGGTCCTGGGTGGCTCAGTGGTTTACTGCCTGCCTTTGGCCCAGGGCGCGATCCTGGAGACCAGGGATTGAGTCTCACATCGGGCTCCCTGCATGGAGCCTGCTTCTTCCTCTGCCTGTGTCTCTGCCTCTCTCTCTCTCTCTCTCTGTCTCTCATGAATAAACAAATAAACAAAATCTCTAAAAAAAAAAAAGTCTCTCTGCTAACAATAGGTCTTCCTTTGATGATAAAAAGAATATTAAAATATTAACCCAATTAATGAACTGCTGAAGAATCACTAATAATTCACATGTAAAACATGGAAAATTGAGGTTTCTAATATCAATGAAAAATTACAAAAAAGTTTGCAATGTCTTAAAACCAAAATTTTGCATGTCTTAAAACATATAGAAGATGTTATATTTGTTAGTACAGCCTTACAATGCATGGCTTTATTTGAACTGCAATAAACAATCTTAAAATTTGAGTTTAAATTACAACAAAGGAAAAACTATAAATTTTTATTTATGTAGGTGGGTACCATATGCTACATTTTTATACTGTTTACACTGAAGAAATTACATTCAAAGTCTCCCTAAGTTATACTCAAAGAAAAATGTATGTTGATGACCTTTCAAAGTCAAAGCGTGGGCAGTTCGGGTGGCTCAGTGGTTTAGCGCCACCTTCAGCCCAGGGCGTGATCCTGGAGACCCGGGATCAAGTCCCATGTCGAACTCCTTGTATGGAGCCTGCTTCTCCCTCTGCCTGTGTCTCTGTTTCTGTCTCTCTCTCTCTCTCTGTGTCTATGAATAAATAAATAAAATATTTTTAAAAAGTCAAATCGTTATGATAAAAAAAAAACATTAGTCCATTATTCTGAAACTTCCGATTCTGAAAATTTTCAGACCTATAGCAAATTGGAAGGGCCTTCACCCAGGGTGACATCTGCTTTCTCCATCACCTATCAAGACAACCTAATGGGAAGTCCTTTTTGTAGACCTCAGTTTGGAAGACTATATAGCATAATATAACTGAAACCAATCACTTGTGCTTGTACATGTATTATGCATCCAGTCCATTTATAAAGTTGAGAGTGACTTGGGGTAAGAAAAGGGGGCAATGGGGTTAACTGATGATTGAACTGAGATGGGTTCACATCCATATTCACTTGATTCCCTTATATAAATGGGGGGAAGTCTTCATTTGTATTTACTATTTCCCTGCATATATTTAATGAGCTGGTTACTTCTGCTTATTAGAGATAGCTTGGAAAATTTACTTACTATTTAGTCTTCCCTTGTGCTCTTTAAAAAGCAATTAAATGAAAGGCATCTGGATGGCTCAATTGTAGAGCATGTGACTCTTGATCACGGGGTTGTGAGTTTGAACCCCACAATGGGTGTAGAGATTACTTAAAAAATAAAGATTGTTTTAAAAGCAATTAGGGATCCCCGGGTGGCGCAGTGGTTTGGCGCCTGCCTTTGGCCCAGGGCGTTATCCTGGAGACCCGGGATCGAATCCCACGTCGGGTTCCCGGTGCATGGAGCCTGCTTCTCCCTCTGCCTGTGTCTCTGCCTCTCTCTCTCTCACTGTGTGCCTATCATAAAAAAAAAAAAAAAAAAAGCAATTAAATAGTTTTTAAAGTAGAATATGCAAAGACAATCAAAATAGTCCTTCTTAAAATGTATCCTTTGAAATGCTCATTCCTAAAGATATCAGTAGTTCCTAGAGAAAAATAAAAATAATTCAGATGTTACATTTTTAAAAATCCAGGACTCTGCTATCAAAGGTCTGAAAGACACTCTTTGTTCCTCTGTCATTAATGTTGCTGATAATTAGCCACCTCATGTATTATACTTCATTAAATTCTGAAGCAACTTTATAAGGTATATTATATCTCTGATAAACTTGTGTTGTTTATTCATCGTCTAAATGCAAAGCATAGCAATGGCAACAGATGTAAAATCAATGGGAAAGTGAAGATTTTGAAAGTAGGAAGACTAACTCTTTGCTCATAAGCTGAGTGAACTTGGGAAAGTTGTCTCTTTTTACCTTAGCTCTCACATCAAGGGATGAAGAGAAATAACAAATCCTAACCCAAATGTCTGAGCTTTCAAGTGATCTATTTTCTTTTTTTTTTTTTTAAGGACAAAGGTTTTTTGTTTTTTTTTAAGATTTTACTTATTTATTCATAGAGGCAGAGAGAGAGAGAGAGAGAGAGGCAGAGACACAGGCAGAGGGAAAAGCAGGCTCCATGCAGGAAGCCTGATGTGGGACTTGATCCCGGGTCTCCAGGATCACACCTCAGGCTGCAGGTGGCACTAAACTGCTGAGCCATGGGGGCTGCCCATCAAGTGATCTATTTTCAAGATTGTAGAAACTACTTGCAAGTAGCATATTTCTTTCAGCTAGTCCCCTTAATTTGATATGTTTGTGTAACTGCTTACGATGCATCCCCTCTAGCAAGATCCCTGTTTCATATGGTAAATCTCTTCAAAAGAAAAAAAAAAAAGAGACGGAAATATTACACTAGAAGGACTAGCCTACAAATGGTTGTTGCAAATAAGCAAAAACTGAGCTCTCAGTTTCTGGCAATCTCAAGAGAAGAAAAGGGAAAGCAATGACTTACCCATCTCTTCATGGCTATTAAAAGGAAGATTACCAGGAATAAGACTCCTATGGTCCTATTCAAAAACCAAAGGGCAGCACTCTTAGTTCCTAAAAGTTCCTAAAAGTTTTTAATGAAGTTTTTAAGAAAGAAACAGAAAGTCATAGAAATATAAAATATAATGTTATTTTTAGGTACCTAACTGGCTATTAATGGTATTATATTTTATTTATTGCAAAGTGAATAAGTCATATTTTGCACTACCTTGGCAAAATGACGACAGTTCTGCATGTTTCATCATTTTGTTTGTTCCGGATACAGATTTCTGCCTACCTAAAATTATGATGCAAGGAGTTGAACACATTGTCACTTTTCATCTCTCACAATAGTTGTTTGTCTGCCATGTTTTTGAAGCCATGCAGCATACTTTTAGAAAAGTAAATAAGTTAATGTCCAGAGAAATAATTCTCTCTTTATGGCAGAAAATCAGGTTTGCGACAGACACTGCTCTTCTTCAAGTATAAATATCGTGAAAATATTTAAGCTAAGATAATTTCCCTTCTTCATTCTTATCCCAGAATTTTAAAAGGACATATGAATAGATTATTCTAGATGTTCCATTAAAATTTTCAATTATATAACATATGTTCTGCCTTTTATTCTATTTCTATTTTTAACTTAATGCTTATTTGTAAAGTCAATAGAAGATTTGAAAGGCAGAAGGAATCTTTCCAGATTTTTAGGAAAAAAAAATATATTTATTGTTTTACTAAGCATTTTTTAAACTTTTAATTTAAAATTTTACTTTATTTATAAGGAAATATACACAGTTTTCAAGCACTATCAACACTTTAAGCATTAAAAATGTGACCAGTAAATACACCTATCGATAAAGAAAATTAGTATTTTTTCTTATATAGTTCAGCATTACATCTACTCTCATTTGTCTTATTTCTACAAATATAGAGGTTGTTAGCAAAGGAAAATATTTTTAAGTTCTTAGATATTCAATGAAGTAATTTTAATTTTCATTTCTGTGGTGATGTTTGGATTCAGAGAGGATTTTATGATAGACTGAATCCTGAATTTTTTAAAAAATGTATTTCTGCTATGGTTTAACACTTTATAATGAAATACTTCCACTTGCAAATTTTCTTGTTGATCAAGTTCAGTAGACAGTAGCCAGGGTGGGGCACTGAAATAAGTGATCTATGCAAAACACTTAAATTCTGCACAGAGAAAATATTCAAAATAGTAAGTTTTATAAAGGCACTCTTAGGAGAAACTAGAAGCTTCCCCAGTAATCTCAAGAACAAGCCAAGGACGTCCCCAAAGGATGACAATGTCTTTTCAACATTCTACTGGAAGTCCTAGCCAATGCAATAAGTAAAGAAAAGGAAATAAAGGTATACAGATTAGGAAGAGAGAAATAAAATTGTCTTTGCAGATGACATGACGGTCTATGCAGAAAATCTGAAAGAATAATTTAATTCTTGAACTGATAACTGATTATATCAGGATTACACGATTCAAGGTTAATACAGAAAAGTCAACTGCTTCCCAGTTTACCAGCAATGGACAAGTGGAGTTTGGAAGTAAAAAGTAATACCATTTAAATTAACATCCAAAAATGAAATAGGTATAAATTTAGCAGAAAAATACAAGATCTACATAAGAAAAATTAAAAAAAAAATCTATGGGTGAATAAAATCAAGAAGAACTAAATAGAGAGATATTTCATGTCCATGAATAGGAAGAACCAATTTTGATAATTTGTCAGTTCTTCCAACTTGATCTGTAAGAGCTGATGCAATCCTAATCAAAATCCTAACAAGTTATTTCATAGATACTAACAAACCAATTCTAAAGTTCACACATGGAGAAACAAAAGACCCAAAAAACCAACTGAGTATTGAAAGAGAAGAACAAAGTTGGATGACTGACACTACTGGACTTCAAGACTTACTATAAAGCCAAAGTAACCAATAGTGTGGTATTAGAGAAAGAAATGACAGATGGAACAATGGAACAGAATAAAGAGCCAAGAAACAGACCACTATATAGTTAACTGATCTTTAACAAAGGAGCAAAGTAATATTATGGAACAATGATGGCCTTTTCAAGAAGTAGAGACAAAGCAACTGGGCATCCACATGCAAAAAAAAAAAAAAAAAATCTATAAACAGACCATACACCCTTCATGAACTCAAAATCACAGACCTAAATGTAAAATGCGAAACTACAAAACTCTGAAAAATTAGCACAGAAGAAAACCTAGATAACCTTGGATATGGCAACAATTTTTTAGATAAAACACCAATGGCATGATCCATAAAAGAAATAATCAATATACCGGACACTTCATTGAAATTAAAGATTTCTGCTCTGTGAAAGACTATCATGAGTATGAAAGGACAAGCTAGAGATTGGGGAAAATATTCGCAAAAGACACGCCTGGAAATGGATTGTTATCTAAAATATATAAAGAATTCTTAAAACTCAATAATAAGAAAATGATCAATTCAATTTTAAAAAAAGCGAAAAACTGTACCAGACTTTTCACTAGAGACGATATACAGATGGCAAATAAGCATATGAAAAGATATTCAACATCCTAAGTAATTAGGGAATTGCAAAATCAGAACAAGATACACACCAAATAAGTCAAAATCCAAAAACACTGACAACACTAACTGATGGTAAGGATGTAGAGCAACGGGGACTCTCATTCATTACTGGTAAGAATGTAAAATGCCAGAGCCACTTTGGAAGATAGTTATGTCATTCCTTACAAAACTGAACATACTCATACCATATGACTCAGCAATCATCCTCCCTGATATTTAATACAGATCAGTTGAAAACTTATGTCCATACACAAATCCGCACACAGATGTTTGTAGAGGTTTCCTACATAATTGCTAAAACTTGGAAGCAACCAAGATGTCCTTCACTAGATAACTGGATCAATAAACTGTAGTCCATCCTGACCATGCAATTCAGTGCTTAAAAGACAAGAGCTATTAAGCTATGAAAATACATGGAAGAACCTAAACTGTACAGTAAGTACAGGAAGCAATATGAAAAATCTACATGCTATATGATTCCAATTATATGACATTCTTGAAACAGTAAAACTATGGAGATGTGAAAAGATCATTGGTTGTCAGAAATTAGTAGAGGGGAGTGAAGCAGGAGCAGACATAGATGTATAGGGCAGGAAAACTAGTCTCTATGATACTATAACTGTGGATGAATTATACATCTGTCAAAATCCACAGATTGTATGACCTTAATGTAAACTAAAGACTTTGGGAGACAATGAAGTGTCAATGTAGGTTCATTGATTATAACAAATATACCACTCTAGTGGGGGATATGGAAGAGGTAAGGTACGACATACAGGGACTCTGTACTTTCCCTTCATTTTTGCTGTGAACTTAAAACTTCTCTAAACAGTAAAGTCCAACTGAAAAAATAGGCACTTTTTACATAAGCTTATACTTTAAGGCATTTTCCAACAGTATCATTCTTTTCTTTTTTTTTTATTTTTATGTATTCATAGAGACACAGAGAGCTGCCCTATCGTTATTTTCATTCACAAAACCGACTCTAGTTGAAACAAGTAAATGATGTGTTTGCTCCAGAAGAATATAAGTGCTGTGATATCAGGAAGTTTCCTAATTGACTTTCCAGTGCCTGGAACAGTGTATGCCCACTGCCATGAATTGGTCATTTGTTAAATGACTAATTATCTGACTGAATTAGTTAATTAATATTTCAAATGCTGGGAACATAGCTGATAAAAAGATAATTAAAAATTTTTGTATATCTAATTTACAGAAAATGCTCTATTTCCAATTGTTAGAATATTTATAAAGGTTGTAGAAAATAGGAAAAAATATCGAATCAATTATATATAAATAAATCAAAATGTTATTTTGAAAAATAAAGACAAAATTAAAATCAACAGATTTAAACTAACTGAATCAAGATAAAACAAAAAACAAAACAAACAAACAAACAAAGGAGCAGGGTAGGATGCCAAAAGACTAATAGTACCCTTTTATTATCTTCTTATGGTTTTACCATTCTTATAACAACATTTAAAATATATCATTAGAAACCCACTTGGTATTGGACTAACTTCCAAAATCTAGATTTCTGATATCAGAAATATGACCTAAAATGTAAAAACCCTTTCAGTATAAAACATTTATCAATGCTGGAGGTAAAGGGGCATGAGAACAGGCATCTCTCAAATGCATGGCACAGCTGCAAACAACATAAGAGAAATCATCAGAGTGAGCCAAGAGTGAAGGAGAAGCTGACAGCTGGATTGGGGAGTTGGCACAAAACATGTACATGGGCCTTAAGCCTTTCTGCTCAACCAATGGTTCTGATTCTTAGAATTTTTCTTAGGGTAAGAGGTTAAGACTGGGACCCACATAGAGTAAGGAACTGAAACCTTCACATACAGCTAGGTGCCTTATAGTGTTGGTTATACCTCAAAAAACCCAGACACCAAAAAAGAATATCCATCAGCAAAGGGTTATGACAGGAAGGAAAGAAGGAAGGAAGGACGGACCAGCTTCTAGATAGAACAGGCCAAGCTCTCCTAAAAAACAATATTCTGAAGTTAATGTCAAACTGTAGTGAAGTCAACAAAAGAGACTGGAGGTAGGGATCCAGGGATAGAATGGTGATGCTCAGGCCTCTGCTGCTTCACGTGCCTTCACTTTTAGGCATTTTGCCATGAGGTCTCCTACACAGAACAGACTTTCATTCCGGTAAAATTAGTTGAATGGAGTTGAAACCCTTTAGCTATTACCAGAGCTCAAGGGCTCCCACATTTCTCTGAGCCCTCACCTGATTAAAACCCTGAGTTCTACCTGCTCCCAAAAACCTAGACCTGATGATCCCACATTTACATCAATGACTGTCTAAGAGTGAATTGGAGTCTCCACCCAAACCGCACCTCCTCTGGACTGCCCTTTTCTGGATTCTTTATTCTTTGGAAAAAAAAAAAAAAAAAAAGTGAATCCTTCACCTCTCCCGCTGGTTCCTTTCAACCAGTTCCCATGCCAGGGTCCTTAGCCCAAATCCTCAACCAGAATGAGCAGCTCCCTCCAGCTTGCTTCTTTCTGTATTAATAACCCTCCAATCCATGTATGTATCATAACCAATTATGATTCCAATAACATTCCTTTCTTTGCATAAATGAATTTAAAATGTACTTGCAATAAAAATATAAAGTGCTCATTCATTACAATTTCAGTTACCTTACAAAAAGCTTATTTTGCTTCCTTGATCTACGGATTTGGCAATGGTAGGATTTTCACTTTTGTTCTCTTCCTTTTAATTTCCAATGAAACGTGTTTCATTCCAATCAAGAAAATAAATCTGAAAGCTAAGTATCACTCTACTTCATGGAATTAAACTTAATCACAAGTAAAGTTTTAATTTGCTACAGGTCAGGCAAAAATTCTCCAAACACTTCCTCCCATATAATCTGGTGTAACTCCCAAACTTATTGAGCCTGATTTATTTTTGAAATCCCATATAGTTGAAATCATTTAATAAAGTAATGACAAAAATGGAAGAGACATATCTAACCTTTTTGGAAATTTATTTTTAAGGAGAAAAATAACCAGAGAAATCAGATTTGACACTTTCATTTTCTAATCTTTTAAGATACTTAATTCTACCAGAAGAAAGTGAGCATCTACTTTCAGTTACAGAGTAACAGTATTATAACAAATAATCTCACCTTTCTCTGTGTTTAATTAATTTTTAAAAGATATTATAAGTAGTACTGGAAAGTAACATCCATGGTTCTAAGAGTTTTCATAGTCATTAATGAAATAAAACTGTATGCAATCAATTTGATTAAAATCTCTCTCTGATTTCTTGCATTAATTAGAGTGCAAAACCTAGAACCACATACAGGTGACTGACAAAGGCTCTTCAGTTCTAGGCATCTGGTATTTTTCTTTAATTAGCCCTCAGACATTTCATTCTCTTCTCATATAGAGGTGTTGGTGTTTCCTTCTTTAATATTTTATTTCTCTTTATTGCTGCAGTTGCATTTTTTTTTCTTCTGGATAATTCTATTTTGCCCCTAGGCGAATTCTGTATCTGTTAAGAGGTAGGTAGGAAAAAACCTCAAACTAGTTAACACTTATTATTTTACGATACGAAAGTCTAGAGGGTTAGTGTGGGCTTCAGGCACATTCTAATCCAATGATGCTCCTAAAGACACAGTTCTTCGGTCTCAGCTGTGCCATTAGCTTCTCAGTGATGGTCACCATTCGGTGGTTACATTTTCATGCCTCAATACCCAGAGGAAGAAAAGGAAGAATCTGTTTTCATTTCTCTTTCTAATGAATAAGAAAGCCCCAAGCTGACTCTGCTTTTGTCCCAAAGACCTAGATTACTGCACATGGTCTCTTCTAAACTGGCATTTGGTAGGAAAAATAGAGTTACTACCTCTTAAAAAAAATAAAAAAGGATTACTTTGTTTGGCTTAAACTAACAATCTGGGAGTTTGAGGAGAAAACCTCAATGAGAACTACGCCTTTTTCTATGGTATCTCAGAATTCTCACACAGGGTAAATAGCTTTTACTTCTTAAAACTTTTTAGTTGTTAACTAAGCAAAACCAAAACAAAACAAAATAAAACAAAGAACACCTCATCAACACACACACAATTCCTAAGCAAAATTAATGTTCACGAAGCACACATAAAAATATCTTTACACACTGAATTTAGTCTAAAATGTAAAAAAACACATAATGTTATTCTTATCGACACTATAACATCAATAAATAAAGCTCAGGACAGCATGCAACTCTTAAAAAACTGTGTCTATTTGCTACCTATAGTATCAACATTTCTACATAAACAGGCATGGATGGTTTCACATGATCCCAGAAACTTGTGAGTTGCTGGCTGGAAACCAACCACCCAGATCACATGGTAACAAACTCTGCATGTACTTTGGGGAAAAACATCTGCAAGTATTTTATATGGATTTTACCAAGTCAAAAGCATGAACATCGTTGGATGGAAATTCTAGGTTGATTTCCTCTTTGTATACATGCAAAAAGCATATAGCTGGGTATTTGCTGGAACTTATTTTAAATATTTTCAAGACCATAACATATATGATTACTCAATAGTAAAAATAAAAAGTTCATGTTATAATATATTCAAGAAGAGTGGGTAAGAAGAGTATTTCTCAAGAAAAAATTTCAGTCATATACATTTATAAAAATCCTGAAGATTTTCATTGGATGGGTTAGTTAAATCAAGAAAGAAAGAAAAAGAAAAGAAGAAACAAAGAGAAAGAGAGAAAGAAAAAAGAAAGAAGAAAGAAAGAAGAAAAAAGGAAGAAACAAAGAAAGAAAGAAAGAAAGAAAGAAAGAAGAAAGAAAGAAAGAAAAGAAGGAAGGAAGGAAGGAAGGAAGGAAGGAAGGAAGGAAGGAAGGAAGGAAGGAAGGAGGAAAGAAAGGAAAGAAAAGAAAGAAAGAAAGAAAGAAAGAAAGAAAGAAAGAAAGAAAGAAAGAAAGAAAGAAAAAGAAAAATACAGTCTATGGTCACATTACCCTGAGTGCACCCCACCTTGTCTGGTCTCTGAAGGGTCAGGCCTGGTTAGTACTTGGCTGGAAGAAAATAAAATACTAGGTAGATTCTGAAGAACATGTCTTTCATCTGCTTATCCAGTGTATTTATTTGAAATAAAGTCCTGATTCTCCTAATCTTCTCTATTGTTTATAGTTCATGAAAAGCTGATTTTCCCCCCACATTTTCCAAAACATCATCTCACAATAGCTGAAAGGGCCCTCAAAAGCACCTGGTTCAAAAGATTTTAAAGCCTAATTTGAAGGAGATTAAATGAGTTGTCCCATGTCACAATTTAAGGATCACAGAACTGAAACTAGTACAGAGCTTGCTTGATACTTGGCTCAATTAATCAATAATTATGTGTAGAACATCCACTATGTCAAAAGCACTTTGCTAAGACTTAGAGCTGATTTTAAAAACATCAAACAGGGGCCCCTGGGTGGCTCAGTTGGTTAAGTGTACAATCCTTGGTTTCAGCTCAGTTCATGATCTCACAGTTGTGAGACTGAGCCCCTTGTTGGGCTCCATGCTCAGTGGGGAGTCCACTTGAGATTCACTTTCTCCCTCTGGCGCTCCCCCCTTTGCACTCTCACTATAAAATAAATAAATAAATCTTTAAAAAAGAAAGAAAATGGTTGACTTAATTCTCACTGCCTTTGTTCATAAGAGGATTCACCTTTCAAGCTCAAGAAATAAGTATCAATATGGGAAACATTCTAGTCTTTGTAAGCTTCTAGTCCTTTCCATAATAATGTACCCATTGGAATTGTAAATAGGTTATTGTGATTATACTTAAAGCAGAATCCTCAGGGCAGAAGTCAGACTGCCCTGAGTTGAGGAAGAGAATAGAGAGCAAAAAAGTAGAATCACTTTTATCTAAACCTTAGAAGAGGAAAGAATAGAAAACAGGGACAATAATTAGAGCAGGGACAAAATAGAACTGGTGGTATAGTTTTTAAAAATGCAACGAATTCGCTTACATTCATATTTGGCGCTTAAACATTTATATTTTTGTGAGAACTTCTGATATTCATGATATTCAACCAACCCGAAATCCAGAAAATATTGAGGTAAATTTGAGGTCCTATTTCATCGTTCAGAGCTGTGCTTTCATGGTCAACTACTAACAATTCCTAGATTGAAAATTTGTAGTTTCATCTCTCATTTTTCTATGAATGCTAACATGGAGAAAGCCAAGCTAATCCTTTTCTTAGGAGGATAAATTTGCATATGATTAATAGTCATTTCCAACGTCTTCAAGATTTACAGAAGTTTGTCCAGTGCCATGTACTCTGAACTCTTCTGTCTCCTCCATCAGAAGTGGTGTTTTCAGCTCAGGCTCTGTAGCATTGGTGCTGGAAATGATAACTGCATTCTGCCTTGTATTCTTATCAGCCATATACCAAGGAGATTCTCTCCAATTGTGTCTTGAATTATCACCCAAATCTCTGTTTTTCTCATGGGCACAAAGTCCTATTTTCAGGGATTTCTATATAAATTTTAGGGATATCCCCTCACATCCTAAACCCCAGAAGGATCAAAATAGAATTTATCTTTTTCACTCGAATATCTGTTTCTTAGCAGTCCAACAAGCACAGCTGTGCTTGACATACAAAAATAAATGAGATCAATTCCCTGAATTCAGTTTTAGTCTGTTCACATAAAGAGGCCTATAAATACACCATTGAAAATATAATACAGTAAGCACTTAGCCTACATAAAGGTGATCTCTTGATGTTTGTATCCCACTCATCAGCATTATCAAGAACTACCACCATCAGCATCATCCTTATCATCATCACAATAGATAGCTACTGAGTCCTAATATGTCTCAGGCACTTTTCTATATGTTACTTCCACTTATTTCTCACAACACTATGAGATAAGTATTAGTAGGATCCCCAGTCTTAAGGTTGAAGAAACCAAGGCCAAGGGACCTCAAGAATTTTCCCAAAATACAGAGCTGATAAAGAATGACGTCTTGAGATCCCTGGGTGGCGCAGTGGTTTAGCGCCTGCCTTTGGCCCAGGGCGTGATCCTGGAGACCCGGGATCGAATCCCACGTTGGACTCCCGGTGCATGGAGCCTGCTTCTCCCTCTGCCTGTGTCTCTGCCTCTCTCTCTCTCTCTGTGTGACTATCATAAATAAAATAAATAAAAATTAAAAATAAAATAAAATAAAATAAAGAATGAAGTCTTTAGTTGTGATTAAGTTACAATCTAGGGCTCGCTTCAGCAGCACATATACTAAAAAAGTTACAATCTATTAATGTTATCAATTACGATATAGGATAAGCATTAATTGTGTATTAATGTTACATACGAAACCATTATATAATATAAATTACATACAAAAGATATATACTGACTATAAGTTTATAAGTATATAACTGACTATATACTGATCATATTAATAAAGTTAAAATGAGTTATTCAATTCCATTTTAATATGCAGTTATTAAACACTAACAATACATATTTTGTTCTCAGGTCTGCAGTTTGGACAGGGCTCAGTGGGGATGGCTCATCTCTGAGCCACAGTTCTACTGTGGATTGAGGGACCCACTCACAGGGATGGCAAGTTGGGGTGCTGGCTGCCAGTTGTGAGCAAGGCAGGGGCTGAGGGAAGGAATTTTGGGTTCTTGTCCACATGGGCTCCTCCTTCGGCTGCTCTGCAGCTTCCTCCCAGTATAGTGGCTGAATTCCTAGCATTTCAAGAAAACCAGGTGGCAGAGCATGTCATTTTCATAATTTGACCTTAGAAGTTAAGTTACTTCCACTTTATCCACTGGTCTGAGCAGTGATAACGGTTTCCCTAGGTTCAGTGGAAAAGGACACATCTCTGCTTCTTGATGGTGGTGGTGGTGGTGATGGTGGTGGTGGTAGCAGTGGAATAGTTCGAGAGACCACATGGGATGGAAGGCCCTCTTATTTCTCTCTTTTAAAAAGTTATAAAGAAAATCCTCTTTTGAGAAGTTGTAAAAATAAAGACTCCTGAATGCAAGTATCCTCACATTTACTAGGAAAGGAGGATCCATATATAAGAGAGCATGCTAAATAAGTTAAAAATTTGTATAGCATTCTAGGGAGGAGGCATAGGTCAAAGTTTATCAAAGGTGTAATTGTATCGTAACTTGTAAACACCTAGAATCGAGAACTGATCTATAAGAGTTTTACTAGCTATCTGACCTCTAACAGGACAAGAGGGAAGAAATATATTTTACATGTAACTCTCAGAAATTAATTTACACATAAAAATATGGTTTTGCCAGACATCTACATTTCAGCTTATTAAGGTGATGTCCATTACAGCACTGATGAATAATTCACTCAACAGTCAGAGACAGCATTCTTATAGACTCAAAAAGTCTATACTTTTTTTGTTTATGTCCTCTTGTTTTACTTATTAATAAAACAAAGTGTTTGTCTTCTGTGGGTCCACCTGCCTCTTAAAAAAACTTATGTTACACACACACACAAAAGAGATGTAGGATTCATTAGGTGGAAACAATTTTATTTATACCAAATTCATTTTCTATTGAATAATCTATCTCTTGCAATCCATTTTTATAATTACTAGGTTAACTTTAATAACAAATATAATGACTACAAAAACCAAGAATGCATGTGACTTATAATCATATTCAATATGCTAGATATTTCAAAAATCTCTAAATCACTTGCATCTTTATAAAATGAATTCTTGTTTAGAGTAAAAACTTGATACTTGTAAGATTTTTAGTTCTAAAGGCAAGTGTCTTGATATGGACTTACATATGATGAATAAAAGGTTGAAAAAAGCAAACATATAATTCCCCATATCAACAATGATCAATGTTCACATTTGACTAGCAGTTTCCACCACTGGGACCTCAATCTTGCTCCACATGTGGCCTTATGGCAGACATTCACAGCAGTTCGTAAATTATCAAGACATGTTTGTGTTAGTTGATAAATAGCTGCTGACTGACTCAAACACCCTGGTTGTTCCCTGGCTGCCCGGGGAGACCTGGCTCATATTCTAGACATCTTACACTTTTCCACTGGAGAGCTAATGAGTGGCATGGTGGGCTTCCTGCTCCAGCAACACGGCCAAATCCATTCTGACTGGTTGCTGCGACTACTCTAGTTGTTTTAAAGAATTTACAACTCCCTCTCTAGTTTCTCCTCTTGATCTTCTCAAAGCATTGGCCATGGCCTCATGCCCTGTTTGGTCCATCACCACTACTCTGCCTTAGCCTCATACCGCCATTTTACCTCTCTCCTGGAACCCTGGAACCTCAAGAAAAAGAAAGAAAGCACAAAAAGTGAGTATCTCTAATCTTTCAACCTTCCATTATCCTTTAAAGGTAGTAACTTCCAGAGAAGGAAAGGAAGATCTCAAGACAATGCTATGATTTGCTTCTATCTCATCTGAGTGAAGTGCTAGCAAAATAGTTCATGAGCAAGCAAAGGACTGAGACCACAGAAGCACAAATGGACATTCAGACAACAACCTCAGTGTGCTGTGGGGCTTTGATGACAGTCTCTGGTACCTCTGGCTTTATTACTACTCCACGGAAAATTGTCTATGTACATAATTTGTTCATTTATTTTCTCCAAAGCCAGTCTCTTCACAACCCCCAGAGAGCACTGAATAAAATGAAAAGTAACTGCCAAATTGGGACATTGAGCCCCTATCCCAAAGTATAAAAAAATGACCACGTGGGTCCTTATCCTCATCACCAATCATCTTCCAAAAATGTTAACACCACTTCACATTCCTTGGGATAACATTTCTCTCTCTAAATCTACTCTCCAAAGCCATGATTCTGGTTACTATTTTCAATAGACCAGAATTTGGGAACTTTAATGCAAGGGTCCTTTTTGGGTCTGTCTAGTTATTGTAGCATACATCCCACCCCAAATACCCCTCATAGAAACCTAGGAGTCTAGTTCAGTATCTGTGTTTACACATACATAGATGAAAAGAATGGTTGGGGAAAGGGGAATTTTCAAAAGCAGTGGTGAGGCAGAGAAAATGGATTTAGTAGCAGCTTCTCTTCAGCGGAGAACCTCAGTGATTCATCAAGACAGTGCCCTGATTGCTCTGTTTACACATTAAAAACAAACAAAATTAAACCAGGGTGGCTAAGAAGATTCAGCATCTGACTCTTGGTTTTGGCTTGGGTCATGATCAGGGGATCGAACACTTTGTTGGGCTCAGAGCTCAGTGTGGAATCTGCTTAGAAGATTCTCTCTCTGCCTCCCCCTCTGTTCCTCCCCCCACTCATGCATGTGCATGAGCTTTTTTTCTCTCAAATTAATAAACAAAATCTTTTTAAAAAAAAACAAACCTTCAGACTGTAGAATTAATCATAATTCTTCACACATGTAAAAGTTGTGTGAAAATTATATTCAAAACACGTCACCCAAGTTGGAGAATTCTAAATATCAACACAAGGAGCTGCTTCAAAAGTTCATTCAGGGTGTAATCTGGAGATAAAAAAGACAAGAGTTGTCACTGCAGAAAAATTTTCATTGTACCCCTAATTGTTGAGGTGTAGAAAGTTCAAATAAACTCATAAAACTAGCAAACGTAGGACTGGAATTTGAATGTAGGTCTTTGGTTCAGTGTCTCTCTCCAAGCCTGGAATCCCCACATGTAAAGTGAAAGTCTTGTGGAAAGCCGGCTCCTGCTAGCTTCCCCTCAGATGGCACCATTAGGCATGCTGTTTTCATCTAGCTTGTCCCTTTGATGATTTCTGCACTATAAACCCAAGAAAGAGTGAGATATAAAGAGACATCTGAAAACAAAGAGTGGTAAAATGTATTATTTTATGGACTCCATGAAAGATGATGAATGTCCTCAGGTTCCAGGACATTAGTTAGCAGTAGACAGGAAACACTGGTACAGAGTCCCTGGTACACCCTCCCCCTCCCAGGGACAGTGTATATACATTGTACCCCTTTACCCTCTTACTCCTGGTGTTTTTGTAGGTTGCCAAAGATAGGAAAAAATGGATAAGAAATTTATAGAAAGCCTGCTTGCTTTCGAGTAGAAGAGAACTTCAACATGGGGTGTGCAGGAATGAGTAATAATAATGACAGCAGTGAAAATTAATAATAATAACAGCTAATATCTATTGAGAGGTTATTACATGCTGAAAACTTGATTCATTCATTTTACAATATTATACAATAGCAATTGTAATTATCACCCTCATTTTATATGTGACGATCTGAAGCTGAGTACTAGTGTAAGGGCTCATGGTTGATGGATAGCAAAATCTTGTTCAAAAGGAGGTAGACTGTTATCAAGTAGGACCTGCCTGCTGCGCATGCAACATTCTATCTCCCATATCCACTGTGAACACAGAGAGCATTGCTCCTCCGACTCAGAACAGGGATGGAGAGGCACACAGCATTGTTTCCTGGATGGACCAAGAGACTGGTTCACAGAAAAGACAGCCAAATTTGCATAAGGGTGGTGGGACAGTGGTGGTAGGGAGGGCAGGAGGCTGAAAGGAAGCTTAGTAGAGAGAAGAGAGACAGGACTACAAATCCACTGCCTGTTTCTTGGGCTAGTTTCTTGCTCTTCCCTTTTGCCAAACAGTGGATAGTTTAATGTGGAGAAAACCCAAACATCTACATGAATTCTAATGAGTTTAATTCTAAAGACACTCATGTAACCTCCTTCTTGTGAGTAGACAAACCGGTAACAATACACGAAAGCAACATAAGACATGCTGCCTCCAGGTCCTGGTACCTAAATTGTGAAAAATTATAAGCAGATGCACTAAGAATTTTGCCTCCAATTGAATGAAAAGCTGTGGTATAAGGAACTGAATTTCCTAATCTGGACAGACATGAAAAATGAAATACTGAGAAATGTCAAATGCTTTACTACAAAGATGATTATAAAAGAAGACCCAGGAGAACCCAAACAAAGATATTATTCTATCAACTGGGGAAAAAAATAAATATTTTCCCTAGGGAGAAGAAAGTGGAGTAAAAATACAAACTACACAAATATTTTTGGCAACTTGTTTAGGTGTCATGTATGTAAATGTCCAGACATATATTTAATATCAAGTTAACTGTCTATTGAAGTGAACATTAATATATAGTTTGCATTTTTTTTAAAGATTTTACTTATTTTATTCATGAGAGACACAGGCAGAGGGAGAAGCAGGCTCCATGCAAGAAGCCTGATGTGGGACTTGATCCTGGAACCCAGGGAGCCGAAGGCAGACGCTCAACCACTAAGCTACCCAGGTGCCCCTCCAGTTTGTATTTAAGAATGCTTTTGGAGGCACCTCAGTGGCTCAGTCAGTTAAATGTCCAACACTTGTTTTGGCTCAGGGTTGTGATCTCAGGGTTGTGAGATGGAGCCCTGCGTTGAGTCTGCTTGAGATTCTCTCTCTCTCTCTTTCTCCCTCTGTGCTCCTCCCTGCTGCCAGCTCTCTCTCTAAAATAAATAAATGAATCTTAAAAAAAAAAAAAAAAACGTGATCTTGGACATTATGAGACAGCAGTACCTGGACTAGTGGACGTTGAGCATAATGTTGAGGGTCTGAATTCTTATTCCTCCTTACACATAGTTACAGAGTTAAAACCACACTGCAAGTCAGAAATTTTAATTTTCTACTTAGTGGAAACCTGTTAACTAAGTACAGAGCTCTTACACATATTTAGTCTCACTGCTTTTGAAATCCCTACTGTGTGTTTGGCATGGTTTTCCAAATAGTTTTCTAAAGCTATTTTTGAAGAGTTTTCAAGAAATTTCAACCGTAAATAAACTTCCACCTTATAAACATGTGATAAGAGCAACTTCCCACAGAGATTAATTTAGCTGTACAGGAGGGATAGAATTTTCAGTACAGGAGGGATAGAATTTTTTTATAACTCATCTGGTAGGGCTGTGTAATTAAAGGGGAAGCTGAACAAGCCCAGTGTGAAAACAGAGTTCTTCAGCTAATAACTGGCATCTCCCAGGTGGGTGCCCTAGATCTTACTGGGAAATAACATGGGTCATCTTGCAGTGAATGAATGGATGAGAGTCAGCCTGAAGGAGCTCCTACTGGCCAAACACAGGACAGTTTGAGCACCAAAGTAATTAAGGACAGTTATAAGTTATAAATCACTGAAAAAAAATCTTGGAATCCAGGAGTCCACAACAATAAATAGACAAAGATGTGAGCAAGGAGGGCTCCTACTAAAAGTAAAATGCCAAATACCAACTGGTAAATATAGAGAGAGTGTTAAGAGTCAGAAAATCATCACTCAGCAACAAGTAAACACTGGTTCAGGCAAAATTCATTAATAAATGCTAAACCTAAGGAACAAATGTCTACGGTGCATGACTTCATCAATTGTTTATTCCTAATTTTTAATTACATTAAAACTAACATAATTCCTAACAGTCTTTGGTTTTTAATATTAGCTTTTCTTTGCAAAATTTTGATTGCTGGAAAAGTACTGAATCTGTGTTTTAGCTTCAGCTACTGTCTGAAACTGTACAAATTCTTTATTTCTTTGAGCCTCAGTTTCCTTACCTATAAACCGAGAGTTTGCAATGGTGAGTTCTCAGGACTATCATAGTTCCCAAATAGTGTAATAATAGTGGGTTCTGAACCAACTCCATATATACCAGCTGTCTTCTTAGATGGGTTTTGGACCAGTGAGAAGTAATACCAAAGAGTCAGGAAATCCCCTTGAGTCTGATAAAAGTTGGTCTGGAGAAGGAGCAGAGTAGTCAACTCCACTTATCTCACTGGGGGTAGCCTTGGACTGGGCAGCCTCCCTCTGCCAGTGCAGGGACCTTACCCCCATGTTCCCAGCCTGGCCCACACAAGTAAAGGCCCTGTTCTTTGCAGGCAGGCAGAAAAAAGACAGTGCTGCTAATCAGAAAACACCGGGTTATTCTATCGCAATTTCTGCTACAACACTTTCCCCATGTGGAGGAGGGAAAAGTGATGGATTACATCGAGGCCACCTGTGTTTGGGCAAAATACCTTCCGGGAAATTAGGAACAGAGAAGAAACATTTCACTTTAAAAAATGAAACCATGATTCCTGACACATCCAGCTTTTAGGCAGGAGGTCCTGATGATATATAAAAGTTTAGATTACATTCATTACCAGGAGATGAATGCTCAAATAGAGTAGTCAGAAATTATACCCTGCCTTTCTCTACCTGCAAAGTTTCTAGGCAAAACTTGATAATCTTCATTTGCAACCAGACTTTATTACAAAAATATGAATAAATTGAAAACAGGTTTGTATATTTAGTAGTACAGATTTTGTTAAAGGAATAATATTTTTCTTTGAGATTAATATTTATAAATTTGATAGGATTGATAAGTGTGCTATCATCTTAGGTTTATTTTTCTCATATCCTTGTAAGCATTACGAAGAGTCTTTTGTTGTTTTGATTGGGAATGCAATATAGTTATAGACTAATTTATGGAGAATTGACATTTTCACAATACCAAAACTTCCTATCTAAAAACATGCCATGTGTTTCCATGAATTCAGTCATTCTTTTATGTCAATAGTGAAGGTTTGAAATGTTTCATAGTGGTTTGACACAATTCTGACTGAATTTCTTTCTGGATAGGTTATGGTTTTTGTTGATATTATGCATGGAGGAGGCTCTTCTTCCAAAATTTAGGTCTCACTAAATTTATTTGTTGTGTGTATGGAAGCTTACTTAGACTAAGTTATGTACAATAATTTTTTTAAAGATTTTATTTATTCATTCATGAGAGACAGAGAGAGAGAGGCAGAGACACAGGCAGAGGGAGAAGCAGGCTCCCTGCAGAGGGCCTGATGTGGGACTCGATCCCGGGTCTCCAGGATCACAACCCGGGCTGCAGGCGGCGCCAAACTGCTGCACCACCAGGGCTGCCCTGTACAATAATTTTTTAAAGCAGAACTTTGACTAAATTCTTTTTTTCATTTGTTTCCACTAAGATTTTCAGGTTTACAACAGATAATGTTATCTGAAAATAATGATAATATTATACTTAATTTGAAAGGCTAACAAGATCATGATTGGGATTCTGAATGTCCTTTACCCCAATAATTCTACATAAAAATCAAAGAAAATAGCTCTTCCTTTCATATTTCAAGGTCTTAAACAAGGGCCTTTTTCTTATATTTACTTAGAGTTTATTGACTTTACAAAGTCCAATATATGGTTTCAATTTTCCTTATTGACTTTTCATATTTGAAAGGAAGAAAGATTAGCATAAATATGACAAGAATTTTATCTTCATTGCATTGGTTTTTATTCCTTTTCTCAGTAAGTTCTATCTACAAAGTTGGTATTTATAGTACGTATTGAAAATCAGAAATTTCAGTGATATTGAGCAAATGGTTCTTCATATTTTCATTTAACCAACATTCAGTATAGGGTATATAAAGAATGACATGTGGCTGTCTCCCCCAGGAATCTGCCATCTTGTTACAGAGGTAACCATTTTATTACAATAGACAGCAGTAGAGGTGAGTGCCACAGATCAGAAACCAGAATTATTTTCTAGTGATGATGATGAGAAAGCATCAGAGAGCAGAAAGTTCAGGAATACAGAGGTAGGGATCCCTGGGTGGTGCAGCGGTTTGGCGCCTGCCTTTGGCCCAGGGCACTATCCTGGAGACCCGGGATCGAATCCCACGTCGGGCTCCCGGTGCATGGAGCCTGCTTCTCCCTCTGCCTGTGTCTCTGCCCCTCTCTCTCTCTCTCTGTGTGACTCTCATAAATAAATAAAAATTAAAAAAAAAAAAAAAAAAGGAACACAGAGGTAGGGGAGAAGATTTTAACTCAGGAATCAGTAAACTATAGCTTGTCAGCCATCTGTTTTGTAAATAAAGTTTTAGTGTAATATGCTCTTTCCTTTACATATTATCTAGCTGTTTTTTTGTTTCGTTTTGTTTTGTTTTGTTTTGTTTTTTTTTTTTTTTTTAGATTTTATTTATTTATTCATGAAAGGAAGGAAGCCTGACATGGGACTGGATCCCGGGTCTCCAGGATCACGCCCTGGGCTAAAGGTGGTGCTAAACCACTGAGCCACCTGGGCTGCCCATTATCTAGCTGGTTTTACAGTACAACTATGGAGGTGAGTATTTTCAACAGAGATCACATAGCCTGCGAAGCCTAAAATATTGACTTACTGGTCCTTTACAGATAAAGTTTGCCAACTCCTATCCTGAACCATATCATGACTACATTCCCACAGACAGAACAGAACTAAATATTTTCCATGGTTTGTGTATGTGGGTGCGAACTTTGGAAGTAAACGAGATTGAGAGCGGATTGGGTCTACGGAGAAATAGTTTGGAGCTAATACTCAAGGCTGTCATGTCTGCAGTAAGCACTGTGATAAACAGAGGCTGAAGTACAGCTCCAATGAACAAAGCCTTGAACTTCAGGCTAAGCAGTTCAGAATGCATTTGGTAGTAGGAGGAATTTATAGATGCTAGAAGGTGGGATATGATCAATATAGACACTGAAAAGGTAAACCTGATGTCTGGGCAGGAGTATTTGCAAAAAGATACAGCTGAAAAAGGACAAGCATAGCAGTCAGAGAATATGGCTTATCCAGCTGTGTGTCCCAAGCACTTCCTACAGTGTCCAAGAAACAGAGAGTAACAAGTAGGAGACGAGCAGGAGGCCCCCCTCCGTATAAGCAGGGGTTCCTATTGTGCTCCAGCTCTGCCATTCCCCGAAGCTTCCCAACATTGAGGCCAAATGTCATCTGTAATTAATCATTGAACTGGACATACAATTTTCTATTCCCATGTCAAAAGAAGGATAAAGAGGCGAGGATTTTTGCACCTTTTGAGAAAGAAATGGTAGGTAGCAAATTGTCTGAGACTGAAAAGACTAGTTCTGCTGATTTAATAGCAAACTCCTGGCCCACTATGTGACTCCTGTAGACAGCTCAGCTTTTGTACACTAATCCTATTCATGTAAGACATAGCAAAGAAGTGGGCAAGAGCTGGGTTCTCAGGCATTCTAAGACAGCTAAATTAATCTATAAAGTTTTCATAGCTTAATAATACAGATAAATGCAATTGCTAAAAAATACAATGCTCTATTTCAGAATATTAAGAAAATATTAAGGTGCACTGATGAACCTAAAGATCATAGCCAATGCAGGGAACTGTTTAGCAAAAATCAATTTAATTTCAAGATTGCCATAATGGAGGTATGCACTACTTTTCTCTGTCTGGCAAAAATGGATAAGTGAACATAGAGTTTTTTTAAAAATAAGTTGGAGTTTCCCTATAATATATTCTCTTACATAAAGTATTATGTTGCAGAAGGCTTTATCATAAGATCCCCTCTAGATTTTGTCTTTGCTTTCTCAGAACACAGCCACCTGAGGATATATCAGCTTCATACTATGACTTTCACATCATATCCCTGCCTCCGTCCATGCAGAATGCCCAGCCTCACCCATGGACCACACCTGTCCTCCATTCCCATGTCCGGCTTTCTTCCATTCTAATAATCATGTTCTCCATGTTGGAATTATATCCTAGAAATGCCTTACAATGAAGATTTTTTGGAGATCTTGAAGGGATGTTTCAGAGCTGAATTGTTTACACATTTATTTTGTTAATGGTTTTCTGGTATTCAATAAAGTCCACTGCAGTGCAATTGTTTTCCTTCCTGCACAAAATAAGCATCCAAGAGAAAGACAATATTCGAAGCAGGCCATATCCTGGTTTTGTAAAATCTACATTTGCTGTGATACCAAACCAGCTTTCTAGCCAATTTAAGGGTAGACAAAAAGTAAGGACAGTAGTTTACCTACAGCCCACTTAAGTAGCCAAAGGAGGGGCATGATTTGCCTCTACTTTATTCATACCACCTTCTGTTTATATAGACTGTCTCTGAGGTGCTCACATAATTTTTCAGACGGTATCCAATTAATCTCTCACTATGTAGGTGGCAGCATTTCAGATTAAATTATCTTCCAGTCATTCCCTCATTAAAAAGAGAAAAAAGATGTCAAGCATGTGACAAAGCATCTTGTCAAAAACAATTTCACAGTTAAAGAAGCTCTCCAAAAGAAGGGCACACTGCTCCCATCTGCTCTTGCAAAGCCCCGTGTGTGCCACAGACCCCATCTACTCTTTTGACAGTTAAACCATCTCAGATTACTGGGTTCAGTGGTAGTAAAAACTCCAGGGGTGAACCCCAGCAGCATGTGATCAGTTAATTCTACAGAAGCCTGGAAAGAAATAGTTTAGAATTACAGGGGGTGCTTATGAGAAGAGCTTCTCACCAGCTTCTGCAGAGGTGAAGCAACAGCTTCTGAGTTTCTTCTCATTATAAGACTTGAATACCTTCCTGTATAATGAAGGCTGGAATCCTAAGAATTCAGAAAATGTAGAACAGACACGTAAAGTTGTTGTAGGTTTTTCAAACACTTTGAGTCTGTTAATTATTGCTGGGTTCACACTGACATCTTCAAAATACTCCACTTACCTCTTTCAAACTTACTCTGAGAGGGCCATAAATCAAAAAAGACCCATTTGATTCAAATAGTACCTTTTACAAACAGGCCTATGAAATCAGCCCAGATAGAATGAAGCATCGTTCACGGTGGGGAGGAGAAGCCATGCTTCAGAATCCCATTGGATACGAAAATATTGAGGATAGGAACAAAGTTCGAGGAATTCAGTGTCATGAAAACAATAATGAGATATTTCCCTATATTTTATGTCATGCTATTCATTCATTCATTTGTCAAATATTTCCTGAAAGTCTACTAAATTCCAGCTACTAAGCTAGGTACTGGCCATAAAAGATGAATAGGACAAATAGGATACAAGGCAGAATGAAATTTTTATGGCTCAGTGAATAATATGAACAGGCAAGTGCACCATAAGTTAAGAATAAAGCTATGCAGCTCAGGGTTACATAGAGGCAACCTGGGGGTGGGGTGTCAGAGAAGGTTCCCTGGAGGAGAGCTATCTAATCTAACACATGAAAGATGAGCAGATGGCTCAGGTTGTGATCCCAGGGTCCTGGGATCGAGTCCCACATCGAGCTCCTTCTGGGGAGCCTGCTTCTCCCTCTGCCTATGTCTGTGCATCTCTCATGAATGAATAAATAAGATCTTTTTTTAAAAAAAGACCTTCTTGCCAGATGAATCGTCCTGAAACCCTGTTATGTCTGACGCCATCAATGGCCCCACATCCCCACATTTTGCTCCACAATAAAGCACCAACCTACCTACCTCCCCATGCTCATCATTTCCCCCAAAACACTGCACTTCACCAACACATATTGGCAGTTTTTGGCTTCCCCCACCTATAAGTGTATCATTCTTGCCTAAGGTGATATATATGACCTACTTCATAACTCAAACCCCAAAATACTGCCCATCCAGTAGCTGTTCAAATATTACCTTCTACATTATATATTATTCTAAGCAGTCCTTTTTTTACTGCGTTTGTCTTACACCAATATTTCAAAGAATTGTCCTCCAACATTATCAACATTCTTCTAATTGAAAGCTCAACACATATCAATGCCAATGTGCCAGGGCATTATACTGGGTAAAAAAGGAAAGACATAGATTAAAAAAATAGTCTCTGTCCCTAATAAGCTCATGTTGTGAGTTCTCCACCAATTTGGTGCAGTGAAATGAGCAAAATTCTGATTTAATTTAAAAACCAGGCTTTTCAAAACTGGGAAAAATTAATCAAGTATGTATTAAAAATACTTGGATCTTTTCAAAGATTTATTTTAGAGAGAGAGCGAGAACAAGGGGGGAGGGGCAGAGGGAGAGGAAGGGAGAATCCTGAACAGACTCCCTGTTGGAGCGCAATGTGGAGCTTGATCCCCGGACCCTGAGATCATGACCTGAGCTGAAATCTAGAGTCAGCTGCTTAACCGACTGAGCCACCCAGGTACCCTGAAGTATGTAGTAAAAATTTTAACAGCAAAAGTGAGTGCTAAAAGAAGTAACTCTTTCAATCCTAACCCTCAAGTTCTAAAGTCTCTCTTAGATTCAAAACCTCTTAGTAGTTCTTATTTATTGCTAAAAGCTAGTCTATGTGTGTACAGAGAGATGTGTGTTTGTGCATAAAAGCATAAAAATTTGCACACCTATAACATACATATGAAAATATATGATTCTTACTATATTAACCTGACTTTTCCCACTTAAAATTATGTCATGGATATTATTCCAGGCCAGCATATTTAGATCTACTACCCTTTTTGATAGCTGTATAATATTCCATCAAATGGAAACACCATAATTTATTATCATTTTCTTCTTAGTAGAACTGAGTTATTTTCTGTTATTTTCTATTCATGCAAACAATTTTAAAACCTTGTCTGTGCATTTTGGAGTGTATAAGAGCAAGTGCTCAAGTCTCACTTGGCAACTTAGTTGCTGTAGGGTTAGGTAAGCTACTTAAGTCATGTGGGCCTACATTTCCTAGTTTACAAAAGAAGGGCTATAAATCAGTTTAAATGTGGAAAGCATGGTACCTGGCACACAGGATACACTCAATAAATTATAGCTCTTATGTTTAAAAGATCATTCAAATATTATTATGAGATGCTGTTCATGGGTATAAGCCTCATGCTGTATTGCTACATATAAGCTCTGAATAGCTAATATGTTTTAAAGATAAATATATATACATAAGTGTAAACTAAAAACAATCTGTTGTTTTATCTACATATTTATCCTTTTTGTTGTTCTTCATTCTTTTGTATAAATCTGAACTTTCATCTGGTATTATAACCTAAACATTAATCTTTCAGCCTAAATCCCTTCCTTTACTATTTCATTTAGTGCAAGTTGGCTGCCATCAAATTATCTTAGCATTTGTCGGCCCTAAATGTTTTATTTAGCCCTTATGATGCAAGGATAGTTTTTTCTTGATGTAGAATCTTAGGAGGACAGATATTTTCCCAGTGCTTTGAAGATGTTCCATCAGCTCACCATCCTCCATTGTATCATAGGAGAAGTTACCTGTTTTTCTTACCTGTGTTCTTCTGTAGGACTTCTCATCTGGCAGCTTAAAAAGATTTCTTTCATATCTTTGGTTACATAAGTTTAAATACAGTACATTTAATTATGGTTTTTGTTGTATTCATCCCATTGGGTTTATTTGGCCTACTGGACTTGTAGATGACAGTCTTACTTTAATTTTGAAAAAATAGGTAATTATTTATTCAAATATTTCTTCTACCACAATCAGTTTCTCCTCTCCTAAAGGAATTTCAGCTACTAATATAATATTATTTACTGTTGTCCATAGTTCTCAGGTATTCTATTACATTTTTCATTTTATTTCCTCTTTATGTATTAGTTCACATAATTTCTATTATCTGGGACGCCTGGGTGGCTCAGTGGTTGAGCATCTGCCTTCAGCGCAGGGCATGATCCTGGGATCTGGGATCGAGTCCCACATCGGGCTCCTTGCAGAAAGCCTGTTTCTCCCTCTGCCTGTGTCTCTGCCTCTCTTTCTCTCTGTGTGTCTCTCACAAATAAATAAATCTTTAAAAAAATTCTATTTATCTGCCTTTAAATTCACTGATTCTTTCTTATTATTATTAAAGAGTTTATTAAAATTCCATTGTTAAAATCGTGGAATTAAGTCTTCAAATCTTATATTTTCAGGTTCAGCATTTCCATTTTTTATTTGTTTGTTTTACTATTTGCTCTGCTAAAATTCCATGTATTGATTCGCCTTGCCTATATTCCTACTACATCTTTTAGAATATCTATTACACGTATTTTTAATTCTTTATCTAGTAATGTTAGCATCTATAGCATTTCTAGGTCTGTATATATCGACTATTCTTCTTTTGACTATTAATGATCTTTTCTTGCTTCTTCAACATTTTGTCATTGTTTATTTTATGCTGAAATTTATGTGCAATGATCAATCAAGACTGAAGGTAGTAATATATTGTTCCAGACAAGGTACACCCCCTTCTACTGTCAGGTTGTAGTGTGGGGATAAATCAGTGTTATCTGAATTTGACCACTGTTTGCGCTTTTTATATCTTCATTCACTTAACCATGGAGGAATCAGGACTTCCCTTGCAACAGGACTTGTGAACTTAACACCAGAAATAGGCTAGATAATCAGTTTTGCTTCCAGACCAGCCACCTGTTTTCTACACTGTGGGAAATCTTTCTCTGCCTTATTAACCTCCTTCCCAGCTCTTCGTTTCAGTGGGGCATTCACCCTCCCTCCTATTCCTAGTTTACTGTACACTGGGAGCTCTCTGTGCTGCTCTAGCTTCACGCAGCATTTCTAGTGCAGGTAATAAAGGTCCACAGGGCCTCAAGGGAATGTCCTACTCATTTCAAAGTCTTGAATAGTCACTATGTGCACATGGTGAAGTATGGAGTGCTTCCACGAGGATTCTCTCAGCTTTCCTGCTCCTCCACTGCTTTGCACTCAATGAAGGCCTACAGTTTTATAAAGGGTGGGGTTTTTTCCCTCAACTTTCTCAGACTTTGCTAAGTTTTCCAGCAATGACCTCAGATTTGTACTTGCAAAGGCACTATATAGTCAGTGAAGGCTCACAGGAAACAGTTGAGGGGTGGTAGATATAGACTCATTCTGCAGCTCTTTCCACAGTTTGGCTATTGTGCACATTGCCTTTATAAACACTGGGATGCAAGTGCCCTTTGAATCACTACATTTGTATCTTTGGGGTAAATACCCAATAGTAATAATTGCTGGGTTGTAGGGTAGCTCTATTTTCAATTTTTTGAGGAACCTCCATACTGTTTTCCAGAGTGGCTGTACCAGCTTGCATTCCCACCAGCAGTGCAAGAAGGTTCCCCTTTCTCCACATTTTTGCCAACATCTGTCATTTCCCATCTTACTAATTTTAGCCACTGTGACTGGTGTGAGGTGGTATCTTATCTGCTTTTTTAAATGCCAATTTATCATACATCAAGATTTCTTTTGTATGTGATACTATTTCTGATCTTTGTTATTTCCTTGGTTTATTGTTTATAACTGCATCAATAACATAATATTTTAATTAGTACGGGCTTCTAATTTAATATCTGTAAGAGCAAACTGTTACCTGATTTTATCTTTATTTTAATTTTTAAAGATCTTATTTATTTATTCATGGGAGACACAGAGAGAGAGGCAGAGACAGAGGCAGAGGGAGAAGTAGACTCCATGCAAGGAGCTCGATGCGGGACTTGATCCTGGGACTCCAGAATCACGCCCTGAGCTGAAGGCAGATGCTCAACCGCTGAGCCACCCAGGCATCCCACTGCTTTATTTTAAAAGAAATCTGTCTAGTCTTGGCACTTCAGTCTCCCACATTTGAAGAGAACTGACCTATTTTTGATACTGCATTTTGCCTGCTATCAATGAATATGGCCTATCAGTCTGTTCATTCTTTTCAGAAGTTTCTAACAAAGAGGATTTCCTATAGAGGTAGGCTATAGGAAGCAGGAAGAAAAATCACAGAATGTACAATATTAGTTTACCACAAACACCAAATCCATAAGAAAAATAAAATCACTATAAAACCAAAATAAGATGAATGGTAACAAATGTTCTCAGTACTCACACTTGAAGACAAGAAAAGGACATTCAAGGTTGTCTACAAGAAGATGGTCCAGGAATGGAATCATTAAGAGAACAGTAGAGAGGTACTTGGGTGGCTCAGTCACTTGGGTGTCTTTGACTCAAGTCATGTTCTTGGGATTCTGGGATAAAGCTCAGGGAGTTTGCTTCTGCCCCTCCTCCCTGCACTTGTTCTCTCTTATATATATATATATATACACACACACACACACACACATATATATACACACATATGTATATATATATACATATACACATAACATTTAAAATTAAAGAAAGGAGACCATAGAGATATATAATAAACTATCCCCATACTAGAGGGTCATAAGCTTACAATTACTGTGTTCCTTTGGTCTATGAAGTGACGTTGGGTACAGCATGATAAATGCATGGAACACAGGATGCCTGGGTAGCTCAGCGGTTGAGGATTTGCCTTTGACTCAGGCGTGATCCCAGGTCCTGGGATCAAGTCCTGCATCAGGCTCCCTGCATGGAGCCTGCTTCTCCCTCTGCCTGTGTCTCTGCCTCTCGTGAATCGGTAAATAAAATATTTTTTAAAAATGCATGGAATTCCATGAAGCTATTTGAGGAATATTTGTTTATCCTCTCCACCTTACTGGGGTGTCCCTCCTATCTGGAAACAACAAAACTAAAACTTGAGGAATTGGGCTTTTGGTTAAAATCTTTATATGATTCTTCAGAACTGACCACAGGCAATTTTGCCTGGCAGGTGTCATGACAGAAAGCTGCCCTCTCCACACCAGATCTGGTGCACAGAGAATAGTGCAATGCAGTGTCTGAAAGAGAGGAGTTACAGTCAAAACTCAGGACCCTCCCCCACAACCCCTTGCTGATCATGTTCTACAAGTGTCTGCATAACTAGCCCCAGTGCCTTCATTCCTAGGTCTCTCTATCTAAGGCCTTGGACAGAGGTTTTCTTCAGATCTCTGAAGATGTCCTTAAGGGGAAGAGGAATGGAAACACATGAAGACACCTTTCCCAACCCAACGTGGTACCCGATACTTTCCACTACCAGTTTTTACCTCCCCTGCTCCCCCCACCTTCATCCTGCCAGGGTTGATGAATCTGACAGAGCCTTTAGATAGGGGCTCCCTCTACAATGAGACTTTTGTGCTGATGCACTTGACCATCAACCATTTTATGGGGCAAACAGAATGGGGGAGTTCAGCACTTTCTCCAATTTTAGACTGCTTATACCACCTCAGTAAGTGATTAAAGTTTTAACTCTTTTGTTCTTGTTGTTGCTTTAATTATTCCACCTACTCCAGTACTTGGCAGCTGGGTTTTCTCTCCCTCAGCTGAGCTCCTGACACCACTCTGATTTAAAAAAGGAGTCTAGCAACAATGAAATATTAACAAAAATTTAGTGTCATAAATCCATAATTTATTTTGAAATTCCTTAAAGTACAATTAATGACTCATTGACTTATCTCATATAATCAGTGTAGTAATCTATGCCCATTTCTTAAGACTATTAAAAGGTTAAAAAAACATATGGCCTTTATACCTAATTGCAGAGAATCTTATTGCTTATGTAAATGATAATATTTGATTCTAGGCCAGAAATTCGGCCCTTTAAAACTTTCTGCTAAAGACCATTCTATTTCACCAAGAATTTTTCAGGAAGTGAATTCAGTAAAAACTAAAGCCTTTTTGTAATTCTTCAACTTAATACATACAGTGTCTTAGCTAAGTCTTTTACAAAGCAGAGCCTGAAGCAAGTAGTAAACTATGCTTTTTTGTGAGGTCCACTTCCACAGTGGTGATGGAAGGAAGGAAAGAAAGAAGGAAAGAAGGAAGTGTTCATATAAGAACAGTACTCACGAATATAGGGAGATGATCCCATCTCAAAATCCTTAACTAAATTACATCTGCAAAGATGCTACTTTCCAGATAAGGTCACAATCACTGGTTCTGGGGTGTTAGAATCTGGACACCACTATTCAATCCCCTCCGGGTTGAAGGTGCAGGTGAGGCTCAGTGGGTATTGTGCAAAGGCCCTGGGGTATCACTTCAGACTCCAGCCTAATGCGGGAGCTTAACCAGGGTAGGGGTGGCCACAGTCCTGGGAACAGGTGGTACTTTTGGAAAGAAGGTGGCCATCGGAGGAATCCAAGAAAGTGCTCAAAGCTTGTGTCCTGGACATGCACTGCATTTACTTGAGGCCCAGGCTGAATGAAGATCTTCACACAAGTAGTGATTATGCAAACAATGTTCATTCTTTCTATCATAATTTACTAGGAGCGTTCAACATGTCAGGAGCTACAGATAACAAGAAGATTCATATATATACCTTGAAGTGCTTACAGTCTACCAGGGAGATAGACATGTAAAATAAATCGGCAAAATAAACTCCAGCGTATGGGAGGAAAGGAGGTAGAACCATACGTAGAAAGTTAAGAAAGTGCAAAGCACTTTAACATGCACTGTATCTGTCTGACCCTTCACAGAAATATTGAAAAATAGGTCAGTTTGAGACCCACACTGAATACATTATCCAGATCTCCCTGTGAGACATATGAGAAACACACATTAGGACTCAGGCCTTTGACTATGAGTCTAATTTATATTTTTCATTATGCTTGCCTTTCTTAGAAATTAACAACTTCTGGTCTTCCCTTACTAATCTGGATTTTAATAACGCAGAACAATTTTTCCTTCTGTAGGAATATATTTATATATATATATATATATATATATATATAAAATTACATAATGAGGTGATATCATTTACTAATTATGGCCTATTTTTTAAAATATTTTATTTATTTATTAATGAGAGACACAGAGAGGCAGAGGCACAGGCAGAGAGAGAATCAGGGACTCGATCCTGGGTCTCCAGGACCAGGCTCTGGGCTGAAGTTGGTGCTAACCGCTAAGCCACCCGGGCTGCCCCTAATTATGGTCTATTAATGAATATACTAGCCATAGCTTTCCTAACGTGGCTTAGAGACTGAACTGCAGGAGCCACACAGTAGATATTTGAGTTTCACTGTTTGCCATCTGTGTCTGAAAACCTGTTTCAAAGTATTTTGTGCATAAGACTATATATTAATTACATGTTAATCATTTAAAGCATATTATGGCATTAATTTCCTTTTTGTAAAGATTTTATTTATTTATTCATGAAAAACAGAGAGAGGCAGACATACAGGCAGCAGGAGAAGCAGGCTGCCCGTAAGGAGCCTGATGTGGGACTTGATCCTGGGACCCTGGGATCATGTCCTGAGCCGAAGGCAGACGCTCAACCACTGAGCCACCCAGGTGCCCATATGGCACTAATTTCTAAGATAAAGTCATAGGAATGATGTCTAGTTCCTCTCTTTTTAATTTCAGTATGCCAAATGCTAAATAGTACCATGACATTGTTTAAAATACTTGGTGTACCACTTAAAGCAAATAATTTAAAGAATTTTTTAAAGATTTTATTTATTTATTCATAAAAGACAGAGAGAGAAAGAGAGGCAGAGACATAGGCAGGGGAAGAAGCAGGCTCCATGCAGGGAGCCTGATGCAGGACTCGATCCTAGGACCCGGGGATCATGCCCCGAGTTAATGGCAGACACTCATCCATTGAGCCACCCACGCCCCCAAATTTAAGGATCTTGACATGAAATCTTAGTGCTATTTCTAGGAGCTAACAAAAATCCTTCCTAAAACAGCAAATTTCAATCATATAGAATTGGCACCTATCACTCTCATTTTGCCAAAAACTTCATGCCAGACATTAACTTCAATGAATTAAATTTTCCAAAGAAGAAAAACTATATTTTAAAATGAGTACATACTGACTAACTATTTATAGAAAAAAATATATTTAACGTTGATGTAATGGTAGAAGTATACTGCAGTGGTAAAAGCAGCTGAAGATTTCTCTTTGTTACCAAAAGTCAGAAGAAAACTTAGTAATAATCTCATAATTTGATAATATATTTTATTTCTCTTATCATTAGAGTTACCCATCATGGTCACTTTTTCTAAAAGTCTATTAAATCATCGTTTCTCAATGACTGATCCAAAATGGACATTTTGCACTCTGACAAAAGAGCAGTGAGTCAGAATGGGGAGAAGCAAAGATTTCTTTATGTGTTACTCAAGAATAGCAAAGTCTATTCCATTACTAAGCCTAAGTTTTGGAGCTTTTTAAAGAAAAAATTATAAGAGGCCATGTGCTTTTTAGCATAATTCCATCTGTTTTACCACTCAGAACTCTTTAACACCCTCAGACTCTGAGGAGACAAATGATCACATTTTGTCATCTTTTCTTTTTGGAATAAAGTTGGGAGGGGGCAGGAAACATTGGTGGAGAAAATGATGAGTTCTATTTTAAGGATGGCATTCTGGGAAATACAGAAAATAAAAGTGATCTAACCCTGTAAGCAAGAGAAGAAAATGACATTAATCATAATTCCCTTTAATCCAAGCAATAAACTATCTCAGCAAAAGTGTCACAGACTATTCAATGTTAGCATTATAGCTGCATACTATAAAATGATGCCAACAGGTAAAGTTTATAATATATCCAATGCCACAGAAATCTACCCCAGATACTTTTTTCTTAATGTCTATGTTCTCTTGCTCAAGATCTAAAGGCATTTAAACTCATTCACCCATCACTGGAACATATTCATCACCGAAATTTAAAAAACAAAACAAAACAAAAGAAGGGCAGCCCCGGTGGCCCAGCGGTTTAGCGCCACCTTCAGCCCAGGGTGTGATCCTGGAGCCCCATGTTGGGCTCCCTGCATGGAGCCTGCTTCTCCCTCTGCCTGTGTCTCTGCCTCTTTCTCTCTCTCTGTGTCTCTCATGAATAAATATATAAAATCTTAAAAAAAATAAAAAGAAAGAAAGAAAAACAAGCATTCGATTCTAAGGCATGCAGTCTGTGTTTGAAGTCCCGAGAGGTGTATGTTTCAAGTCACAGGGCCACTTTCTTGATTGCTAAGTGCACTATGTTGAAGGAAAAAAAAACTAACCAGAGGAAAAAAATTCAGTATACTTAATCTCCTATTTAAAGAGGGGGCAACACTAAAACACTTCTTTATTAACCTTCAAAACTGCATTACTCTTTCTCCAGGATTACAAAGACCTTCTGGAGGGATGAGAAGAGGCAAAGAAAAAGACCCAAACATCTGAACATTATTATTAGCCTTAGTTGGACACCTACTCAGGTAAGTGACCATGAGAGGCTGATAGGAACCACTTGCATCATTTCCTCATGTGTCTAGTACAGATTTATCATCCTCCTGTCCATATTAGGAGATTTACATGAACCCTAATAATTGGAGTAGAGTTGGAAATTTACCATTTTAAATTATAAACACTACATAATATGAAACAGAAACTGGTCCTTGTTCTCAGAAACATTCCAGCAGCCAGATTGGGAGATTTGGAATTACGCAGCACAGCTAAGTATTACCTAAATCGAAATTTCCTGCTCATCACCGAGACAGTGGGGAACACAGAAGAGTCAAAAGTGACCCTTAACCTTTCACGTCTCCTAGCTTGGCTGTAGAAGAGAAGATAAGCACAATGCTACCTACGAATGGCAAACACAGGCAAGCCAGCTGCAGAAGGAAACTGATGAGCAAAGGACCGTCAATGGCACATCTGCATCCTGCTCAACCACCTGCCGGGCTGTGTCAGAAATGACTTTGCTTTTCTTGATGCCATCCCATAAGCCTGGAGGTTTCTCTTTGTTACCTCCTCTATCTCCAGAGAGTCCAGGGCATAACTTTCTCTAAAGGACTGGGAGCTGAGAGATGGGGCACACCCTCCCTGTTTCCCTAACAGGGACACATAACACAGAGCTACACTGGCTTCTCATACATGTTCAGTATTGAATGGTCACTGTATAAATAAAGCAAGCTTAGAAAACACCAAGTCTCCATTTACATGCTTTGATATTAGTATGAAATATTTGTGGAGAAAAATGTGTAGGCATCTAAACTGAATTCAATTTGGGAGGAATATATCAAATTAGAGGCATAGCTCTCCAGAGCTATTCTGTGAGGAGGGGCTTTGGCTCACTCCCTTTTAGTCTTGCTTTCTTCATTTCAGGGATTTGCAACACTACATCAAAGTTAAGTATTGCTCTTTTCTTAGAAAACATAGGTATGGACATAAATACATAGATAGGTCCAGGACGATTTTTATTTTTTATTTATTTTTTAAAAGATTTTATTTATTTATTTGAGAGAGAGAGAGAATGAGCAGGGGTGGGAGTGGCAGAGGAAAAGCAGGCTCCCTGCTCAGCGGGGCTTGATTCCAGGACCCTGAGATCATGACCAGAGCCAAAGGCAGATGTTTAATTGACTGAGTCACCCAAGCACTCTGATAATTTTTATTCTTATAGACTCCTTGACTTTGAACTTTTTAACAGTGCAATTTTTTTTCATTAAAAATATTTGTTCATATGCCTCAAATAGGTGTGTGCATTTATACATAAATCACAACCACATTTTACACAACATATATGCTAAAATAGAAATGATGCACCAAATGAAAAATTTTAAATATGCAACAAAAGTAAACAATAGTATTTGCAAAAAAAAAAAAATAGTATTTGCTTCCTACACCCAAATAAATAATCTTTTATGCTATGCTTTGGAGACCACTGCTTCCAGTAGCGATATCTTAAATAAAAATATAAGTTAGAATCAGGAGCCCATTACAATCATTTCTTTAGAAAATAGGAAAAAGGAGGGGATCCCTGGGTGGCTCAACGGTTTAGCGCCTGCCTTTGGCCCAGGGCGCGATCCTGGAGTCCCGGGATCGAGTCCCACGTCAGGCTCCCAGCATGGAGCCTGCTTCTCCCTCTGCCTGTGTCTCTGCCTCTCTCTCTCTCTCTATGTCTATCATATATCAATCAATCAATCAATCAATATTAAAAAAAAAAAGAAAATAGGAAAAAGGAAACAGGACCACCTCTGGGTGGTCAGGCTCTTTATGTGGAAGAAAATAGGAAAAAGGAAACAGGACCACCTCCGGGTGGTCAGGCTCTTTATGTGGAGGCTTGCAGAGTGGACATTGAGCACTCCAGGAGAAAAGAAGCAGAAGCTGCCCGTCTCTCAAGGCTCAGGACTGGAAGCCAGCAGAGGGTTCCTCCAGACATACTGTGTTGGTCAGAACATTATAGAAGCAGCCCATGTCCAAGGGCAGGGGAGACAGACATCACATCTCAGTGGGAAGCATATGAAATAACTGGCAGTCATCTTTAATCCATCACAGCCAGAAACAAACCCAAGCTGCAAGTACGCTTACACAACTGCAGAGTAAAGTATCACACAGCTTTGGGGAAGAAAAAAGAGCGCATTCCAGGCAAAGGGAGAAAGGCTCCAGTAGAAAGTGTCACAGGAATGAGTTCACAGGAATGGGAAGTAAAGTCCAGCACAGGAGGAAGATAAACCAAACCAAAATAGAGATCGCATGCCAATCAGAAGTGGGGAAGTTCTGGTTTCGAGATTCTAACTGGAAAAGCCAGAGAGGTAATAGCTAGATTTATAATTTGCTGAGAAGAAGCATCGTGAGATACTATTTAAGACAGATGGATGTGGCAGTCACAGATTCAGAAAGCTCAGCTGGGGAGCTAATGTGGAATTGCAGAGCAGGGAAGCACAATGCTGGGAAAAGAGCAAAGAACAGGCCAGGAGGAATGAGGAGGATCCGGATAGATGCTGCCATGAAAGCCTTTCAAGGGCGCGCCTTTTCAGAACTCACCAGGAGAAGTTATGAATATTAGACCATATGTGGAAACAAGCTCTGACTTTGGTGGAAATGATGTCTTGCAAAATTGCAACCTAGATACAATCAGTTGTTGCTTATCTATCTGTTAACTGGCCTCCTCATGACTTACCGATCTCTATTATACACGAGACTCTGTGCCAGGGCTGATGCTATGTCATCTCAGCACTATAACCACTACAAGGCAGGTGGGGATACTTCCCATGTTGTGACCTATGTCATTCAGCTAATGAAGTTATTATATGTAGCCCGGAATAATACAAAATGTAGTTATGTATTTTAGCTGCATAAAAGTGAACTGCTTTTTCTAGGAATCATGACTCATGAATCATTTTTCTCTATTCCTCTCATCATTTATTTGCTGACTGGTGATCAGAAAATTAATTTTGTCAACCTGAAGAAGAAACCTAACATTGTCTAAACCTGGTTTCATAAAATGTCTGAAAAGAGTAAGTTTTTTTTCACAGTGTGGAATTTTAAAACCTGATGCTAATAAAATATAACTATCAGGAAATTGCTGTCAACTAAATTTGTGATATAAATTCAAAAGCTTGAAAAATTATTTTTAGTGTTAAACACAGTATATATACATAAAGTTGATCTAAGACTAATTTACATATTTTTAAATTGTCTCTATTAAAGCATTTGTGAGTAGTTTAAAATCAGTCATCTCTCTTGCTCTCTTAATCTGCCAGAAAAGTGAACCTGTAGTCAAGTTATTTTTACACATACCCTGCAAGCAGCTGTAAAAGTGTGAATGTACAAAATGAAATGCTGTTTTTTATATCCCTGGGATGCATTTTATTACAAAAACAAAACCAAACAAAGGTATTTATGACCTGGCACAAAAACAGAAAAGTTTTTCTTTTTTCTTTTGACAACTATGGACTTTCAGAATCACAACTTTTGAAACAGATCAACTCTGGGTCACAAAAACCTGCTTCTTGTTAATATGACTAATCTGATATTACCCCACCTACCTGATTTATTTACCCAGTGATATGACAAACAGTAAACACTTCTGCTCACATAAACCTGCTTGAAGGAAAATAAAATGAATGCTCCCTCAGTTCTCAAATTTAGTAAACATCTCTAAAGTCCCCACACATTTTCAACTTTAAGCAAATTTAGCATTCATGCATTTTAGGGTTCAGAAAGAAAAAAAAAACAAAGAAATTCACAATTATTTACTTGTTCAAATGCATGCAGAAAACTGAAATTTGACTCATAACTAAATCAAATTTAGTTATGAGTCAAATTTAAAAAATTAAAATTGCCACTCGTCTGTGAAATAAAGTTGTGTTACTTAAGGGTAGAGAAGTCAAAAAGCAGGTTCGACAGAAGGTTGTTTTTTCCTGACTTTACTTATTTACTTTTGAAAATGGGAGATTATTAAGAATGTGGAGGAGAGACAGGGACGCTTGGGTGGCTCAGCGGTTGAGCCTTTGGCTCAGATGGTGATCCCGGTGTCCTAGGATCAAGTCTGCATCAGGCTCCCTGCAGAGAGCCCACTTCTCCCTCTGCCTGTATCTCTGCCTCTCTCTATGTGTCTCTCATGAATATGTAAAGAAAATCTTTTAAAAAAATGTGGAGGAGAAAGAGCTTGTGGGAAGCAAGATGGTGAAGAAAACGAGGTCAGGGTATAGCCCCCAAAGATGTCCCCAGAGGCGACAGGAGAGGGGGTATGCAGGGTCCTAGCAGCATTAAGTCCAGAGAGAAGAGGCTGAAAGTGGTATTAGTTACCTTCCAGTGAAAAGGGTATATGTTTGCACGTGCTGGATGGAACCATACTGCAAATCAACCAGAAATACTACCCAAAGAGCTCATTCTGTCAAGGGAATTACACGATTTTTTGTGTGATTACAGAGACAAGCACATTCTCCAAGGTCGGCTTGTATAGAATCTGCATGAAACACACACAAAACAAAAAGAACATAGATGTGAAGGAATTATGACAGGATATAGGATTCCAATCCTCCCACAGTGTTAATTTGTTTTAAAAATCCAATCAAATAAACAAATAATATCAACTTTTGCAAATTCCTTCACCTTTAAATTATTTCTTCTCAAGATGGCATGAGATTGAACACTGTATCATCTATGTATATGTAACAAAGAATGCATCAGTTTATGTCTCCTCTCAGAAGAAGTCATACACAATTCCTAAATTACAATGCTGTAATTTTTTTCATTTACTGTAGAGTAAATGAAAACAACCATTTGATTAAAAAAAATAAACTGGATCAGAACCTATAACCCATATAAGTCTGTCCTTGGTCGGCACATCCTAACTAGACTTAAAACATTTGTCAGAGAATACAAATTTAAACTTTCTTCTCTATTAAATCTGGGTGCACCTGGATGGCTCAGTCAGTTAAGTGTCTGACCTTTGACCTCAGTTCAGGTCTTGATCTCACAGTCCTGAGTTTAAGCCTCACATTGGGCTCCACACTGGCCCTTCACAGAACTGCTTTGGCTAGAGCTTTCTTAGATATTAAGCTACAGACCTCAGTAAAGGTGGTATTAACAAACAGCCGATGAACTTAATTTTTGTATTTACTATCAGTATCACAGATGCTACTCATTGTCACACAATGTCTCTGCATGAGGAACCAAGAAAGTCCTCTCTGCCGCAGGAGGATGACGACATTCTGCCTAGGGGTCTTTTTTAACCCAAAGACCACTGCATTTTACATTTCATTTTCTTTTTTGTATTGACTGCTGGGATACTGCAATCCTATTTGTTTCCCATCATTTTTAAGCACGCCTGCATTGATGTTAATTAACTGCTAGTCTGCTAATTTTCTTTTTTTTTTTAATTTTTTATTTATTTATGATAGTCACAGAGAGAGAGAGAGAGAGGCAGAGACATAGGCAGAGGGAGAAGCAGGCTCCATGCACCGGGAGCCCCACGTGGGATTCGATCCTGCGTCTCCAGGATCGTGCCCTGGGCCAAAGGCAGGTGCTAAACCGCTGCACCACCAGGGATCCCTGCTAATTGTTTTCTATCATTACTTCCCTTACTGACCTCATTTAATTTTATTGTGTGGTATTCCAAGTATTTTTGAAAACCACCTTAAATCTTCTGGGGGGAGTTGTATAGAATTTCTTTTTTTTTTTTCAGAGAGATTTTATTTAATATTCATAAGAGACACAGAGAGGCTGAGACACAGGCAGAGGGAGAAGCAGGCTCCCTCTGGGGAGCGTGATGCAGGACTCAATCCCAGAACCCTGGGATCATGACCTGAGCCAAAGGGAGATGCTCAACCACTGAGCTACCCAGGCATCTCTAGAATTTCTTTTCTTGATGTATAGGAATGTAGAATAAGAAAGGATGTTTTCCTTAAATGGAAGGACAAGTAATATATATAAACAGAGAATTGCCAAAAGCAACAATGAAGAAGAGAAAATACCATATGTGATCCAACAATGAGTTGAAATCAACCACTAGGGGACACCTAGGTAGCTCAGTGGTTGAAAATGTACCATCAGCTCAAGGTTTGATCCCAGGTCCTGGGATTGAGTCCCGCATCAGGCTCCCTGCGGGGAGCCTGCTTCTCCCTCCTCTGCTAGTGTCTCTGCCTCTATCTTTGTGTCTCATGAATAAATAAATAAATTCTTAAAAAAAAAAAAGAAATCAAGCACTAATTTCACTGGTTACAAATCACTTCTGAATGGAGTTTGGTAGGAAATCCATCCCATAATACAAAGAGGTTCACTGGCTTTGACCAATGATGGCAAGTTAGGACTAATAAAAGGCAGAACTCTCTTCTTAATACTTCAGTTATGGCTGAAGAAGTAGGAGTTGGATGCCCATGCCCAAGACAGAACAGAGGAGGAAAGGCATAGCTGGACCCACTTCTTCCCTGACCCCTTTTTTATTTGTTTGGCTTTTCCATTCTCCCCTAATGCTTGCTTGTTCCTTACACTTTCTTAGAAGCTCCTAGAGAAACATCCAGCACATCTTCCTGTTCAGAACCATTCTGAAGGTCTAAATCCCAGCCCCACCACTGACTAGCCAGGTGGCTGTGGACCAGTTATGTAATTATTTTGTGTCTCAATTTCTCCATCTGTATAATGGAGATAACAGTATCTTCCTCATGGGGTTGTTTGCAGAATTAATTTAATTAACAGTGCCTGACATACAGTATGTGTTACTCATTCATTAAATGAAAATGATCACCCTGAACACTGACATCTTTCAGGTGACAGTTAACTAATTTCAATGTTCTACATAAATGCATTTATATCACTTCTTTAGGAAATTTGGAAGTTACTTTTAATAAGAATCCTCTGAAGAAAGACTTACCACCATGGAGAAAGTCAAAAGACTCAATCACCACCTTGATTTGCTTCACATAACCAGCAGACAAATCTATCAACTGTCTTAAAATAATACTGAGTTGGGGAGCAAGAACCTCTGAGCACTCTGTCCAAAAATGCTATCTAAAAAACTGAAATAAAATATATTTTAAAGTACATTTTTTTTCCATTTGGGTATAATTGCAATTCTTAATTGAAAATGCACTGCAGGGGATCCTTGGGTGGCTCAACAGTTTGGCCCTTGCCTTTGGCCCAGGGCATGATCCTGGAGTCCTGGAATTGAGTCCCACATTAGGCTCCCTACATGGAGCCTGCTTCTCCCTCTGCCTGTGTCTCTGCCTCTCTCTGTGTCTCTCATGAATAAGTAAATAAAATCTTAAAAAAAAAAAAAAGAAAATGCACAGCATTCAATGGAATTCATTCAATTTTACCCCTAGAGTATCCCTCTAGAAGCCTAGTGCTTAAGACCGAGGAAGGATTTTAAGGCCAAGGATCATAATAACCTGGAAAATAAATAAAATATTAAAAACATCGACATCTGGGGAAAGATTACTATACACAAGGTGTAGAGAAATTTAAGAGGATTAAATGGACTCTGAAAACACTTTCAATAAAAAATATTTTCATCTGTATTTTATTGTAATCTAACTAAATAGAGAAAAGCAGTGAAACTAATACAATGATTTTCTTCTTCGTGGGTTTTATTTCTTTTCTTTTTTAAAGATTTTACTTATTTATTCATGAGAGACACACAGAAAGAGGCAGAGACACAGGCAGAGGGAGAAGCAGGCTCCCTGTGGGAGCCCAATGTGAGACTCGATCCCAGGACCCCGGGATCATGACCTGAGCCTAAGGCAGACGCTCAACCACTGAGCCACCCAAGTCCCCCAGTAAGTTTTATTTCTTTCTTGGTTTTAAATATGACCATCCTATGGAATTACTGGGAAGTAGAAAAGATTCAACTCACGTAATAAAAAAAAAATTAAGGTACTTGAGGAAACAGAAAAAAATTAATACTTTCTGTTCTCTTAGACCCATTACATTTCTTCTCATAAGCTTTAGTCCATTCAAAAGACTCTAACTCTTTTTTAAGGCTCTACCCACTTTCAAGAAACTCCTGTCCTGCATCTAACTTGTTGACTTTCTTACAGACCATCAGAGTTTGGCTAAGTAAAACCAGATATTGGACAAAAGTCTTTCTTGCTACTAGGAAGCTGCCCTACCCTCAGCAAATCCATCCCCGTCCCATGTGGGATCTCACCCACATGGTCAGCAAGACTCCCCTTGTGTAGATCCAAATAACTGGGGGTTGAACAGTTATTTTTTTTAAAAGTACTTAATTTGGGGGTGACTGGGCGGTTCAGTTGGTGGAGCGCCAAGTTGGGTTTGGCTCAAGTCATGATCTCAGGGTCCTGGGGTCAAGCCCCACGTTGAGCGCAGAGACTGCATGAGGATTCTCTCTCTGCCTCTCTCACCACTCACACACTCTCTCTCTAAAATAAATGAATGGATCCTTATTCTTTTTTATTTAAATTAAAAAATTAAGAAGTACCTGATTTTTCTTATACTTTTTTTGCGGGGGTGGGTTAAGACCCCAGACTCCAAGTGATAAACTTCATCCTGCTTCATTAGAAATGCCATCACCACACCTGTAGCCACTGGTCAACATCACAAAATCCCCTGTCTAAAGCTCCTCTATGTAACAAGAAACTGAAATCCAGACACCCAGCTGGGGAAGAGCCCCTAATAATAGGGGAGAGACACCTACCTGCAGTGAAAACAATTCTTTAAAGCCCCTGGATCCAAAGTACCACGTAGCCAGAAGAGCTGCACCTTGATGATACTTCTTGTGTTTCTTCTTCCTGCCTGCTAATTACTCACAGTCCTATCTTATTTATTATTTTACTGAGGTAGTTGACATGCAATATTATATTAATTTCAGGTTGTACAGTTAAAAACTTTTGAGCCTGCGGTCTTTATTTCCAGAACAGTACCAAGTAATTTCTTGCTTTCTGTGATGAGGACCTTGCAAAAAAAAAAATTATACAAAATAATAACGCAGGCTAAAAACAGTGAAGGGTTTTCAAAATTTGGAAATGCCTTCAAAATACATTCAAGAAGAAAAATCCTTTGAGTTTTAAAGCTTGTACATTTATAATACCTTCTAGAATTTAGACACAATGTGTATGCCTTATCATTTTAATTATTCTGCTTCACCTTATCTATTTTCGTTCCTGTATTAACTTAAATACTAAATTTACTGTTTCAGTACCAAGTATTCAGTATTGTTTCATTTATTGTTCAGTACCAAGACAGCAGGGACTGCTATTTGGAAAGAAGCAATGTATTTGTTTTCATCTGCCGGCTTGTTGTATTAGAACCATACCAATAAAGCCTGGAGTATGCGTTTAGCTTTGCTTCCCAGCTGTACACCACATCCCTGTACTCAGCCAGGCATCTTAAAAATATGGGTCTTGGGACCAATGGCTTCAGTATGCCTGGAAAAACAGTCACAGTTTATGGTAAATCTTGTCATATAATACCCAAGGCCTTCTTCTCAGCTTTATTTTTCTCCATAGATTTATCACCACACAACATACTATATATTTTCCTCTTTCCTTATATAGTTTCTGATTTTATATTGTCTTTTTTTTCCTTCTCCCAACTATAATGCAAGCTTCCCGAGAATAGGTTGTTTTTGAGGTATTAATATTCAGCTACGACTGTAGTAGGTTTTCCTGGACAGAACACAAGGGCAGCATCACTGAAATTTAATTGACACTCATAAATTTATACTTTCAAATGAGGAGCAAATTCTGTCACTGGCAGGGTCAAGTGATGAAGCAATTTCACAAGTCACTTGGGTTGGATCCACATGAGAAGCTGCTGTGTTCAATCTCACTCTTCATAATCTCTTTCTCAAACTATTTTACTTTTCTCCTATCTATCAAGGGCACACTCAAGTAGTTAATTTTGTGGTGTGCATTTTTCACAAAGCAACAAATGTAAGAAGAGCTGTATCATTTCTTAACTAGTAAACCAAGCATCTCTGAGTTGCAGGTGTGTTTGCCTCTGTCAGATGAACGGTGTGTTTCCTTTTATCCATGAGCTTCCCAGCCATTGACATTTATTTTTGTTCCTCAGAAATATGAAATGATAGTACTCATTGCAGAGCTGATTTTGCTTGCCAATAGGCAAAACATCACATTTAAAATCTACAGTACTAGACAAGGTCCCAATTTGGTATTTTACAGATCTCTGACATCATTTATTCTATATTTTACATTACACGAAAGGACACAATCAGAGCTTTCAAAACAAAGCCTGTCAGCTCAAGTGGAAGCCATATATATGTGTGTGTGTGTGTGTGTATATATATATATATATATATATATATATATATATATATAGCAACTCAGATATTTCTGGGCAAGACTATGAAATGTATAGATAACAGAAGGATACTCGAAAATTGCACTCATAATAAAAATTGCTAATGTTTTCAGGCGCTTAACAGAAGGCAAACATCATATTAAGAGGTTCATATGTGTTCTGTCATTAAATCCTTACTTTCAATACTTGATTGTCCTCCTCCCAGTTTACAGTTAAGAAAAGTGAGGCTTAAAAAGTTAAGTAACCTGCCTATGAATCCAGACCCCAGTGACCCCCTGGTTTGAACTGGGAAAGCATGGCTCAAACACCAAAGACACACAATGTGACATTTTTGTGGGGTAACAGAAGCAAGTAGTTTAACCTACTGCCAGGCCTCAGAAATGAGAGGCCTAAAACTTAGAAATCAAACCATAAAGCAAAGACGTACATCTATAAATTGATTAAAAAAAAAAAAACAGTTAGAGACGGATAAACTTCCAAGTGCTAGGTAAAGGTGAGTTTTTACTTTTTCCATGGGGATCAGCAAGATGGCTCCAGCACTCTGCTCTGAACTCCCTCCAACAGAACCTGCTTTGAGGAGAGTCTTTGCCTAGCAGTCTCTAGTCGCTGTACTTTTGATCCACTATATTGTTTCCAGCAGACCATGTGCCCTTCTGCCAAGCCCAACCCCTACTGCCCCACTCCAGCAGCTCCAAGTCAGTTGTCAAGCAATAGCAGGCTACCAGAGTCAGCTATTTCTGCCCAACACTCAGGCTTGGAGACTTTCTCTGAACCACACTGGCCTCTGAAGCTCCTGCATCCTGACATTCCTTCCCTGCTGCCTTCAGAAATGCCAAACTGTGGTTTGAAGGCCCTCCCTACCAAGTCCCACTTCCTTCCCCGACCCTTCACAGGCATCTCCCACAAGTGAATCTCTTATACATTTAAATTCTCTCTGGTGTCTGCTTCCGAACTGATACAGATTTGCTCACAACAGTAATAATACTTTGTTTCAGAATCCTTGCAATATTTAAGATTATCTAAGAGAGTACCTAAGTCATATCATATCTAAGAGAATGCACAATGAGTGTCTTGTCTAATACAAGGCCTACTTTATGCCTATGTGCATCCTTCTGCTTTTAACGGCTCAACTTGTTCATTTCTTCTGTGTTCATTGTGTGTAAATGTAAGTGAGCAACATCTTGTTTGTAACATGACATAATGTGTCTGCATGAAAATTTTGTGCAAAATTTTACAAAGATGTACCTTTGTCATTTAACATGAGAACATGGTTGCTATTACAGACATCTGCATATATTTAGAATGAAACCACATTCAAAGTAGGCATTTTATTTTATTTATTTTATTTTATTTTTAAGATTTTATATGTTTACTTAGAGAGAGAGAGAGAGAGAACAAGCAGAGGGAGACACTGAGGGAGAAGCAGACTCCCTATTGAGCAAGGACCTAGACTCCAGACACATTCCCAGGACCTCAAGATCATGACCAAAGCCAAAGCCAGACACTTAACACCTGAGCCAGCCAGGCACCCCTCAAAATAGGCATTTTAGTTTAGCTTTTGCTACAACACATAGGATAACAACAAACCCGTCTCCATTTACTATTCTGAATTAGTAATTTCATATTGATAAATATGGTATGGTAAGAATAAAGAGGTTAAAATGAGATTTTCTCTGTCTCATTTCTCAGAAGCAATGCTGAAATAAAATGGAAAAGTTAAATTATCTTCAAGACAGCATACTGAGCTTGAAATTTTCAGACTTCTGAGCTGATTCGCCCTCCTCTTGGTCTTTTTTATCAACACTACCCTGCATCATTTAATTAGAAACAAGCCTAAATACAGAAAGAATCTGTTTCATCTTTTTAACTCTCCCTGCTTTCTGAATTAGAATGGCTTTCTTTTCAAATATAACTGCCAGATATTATTTTATTTTATTTATTTATTCATGAGAGACAGAGAGAGAGAGGCAGAGACACAGGCAGAGGGAGAAGCAGGCTCCCTGCAGAGAGCCTGATGTGGGACTCGATTCTGGGTCTCCAGGATCACACCCTGGGCTGCAGGAGGCGCTAAACCACTGTGCCACTGGGCCTGCCCTGTCAGATACTAATCTAGAGTTTTGCTACAATTTATAATCCCTTTGGGTAATGAATGTGATACAACCATTAACTCCGTTTGCTGACATCAGGCACTGGCTCTGATAGATCCTACATTATTACAATGAATTTACCCCCCATGAAATATCTTGGCTACAGTGGAAATTGGTATTAGGAGAATTGGAAATATTTAGTAGCTCAGTGGTTCTTCTGGCAGAGACTCTTAAGATAGGAAACCACCTTTAAAATCTGGGTTTAATGAAGCAATTAATTTATAGAATCCCTGACATCTTTTTCTGACTTTAGTGTCAACCCCCTGGAAATGCCATTAGTCACTGCTATAGATATTCATGGATGGGTAAAGAGACTCCCGTTGTCTAATAGTATATGTTATAAACTTTTTAAAGAAACAAGTTATAACTAGTTTTTATAAATAACCAGTGATTCCTGTTACATTTATGGAATCCAAGCCTAGGTTAAAAATAATTCAAACACATGTATTCACAATTATTTTAACATGTGAATTTTCTTTCCTTCATGCGGCCTAAATCAGGATAGAATGTAATGTATTTGAATTATAACATGTGGGTACCAGTTTGTGTTGCATAGTGATTGGAAAAGGATGGGCACCATTTCTTCCTTGGGGGCATAATATTTCATGGAAACCTATATTTAAACAAGAATGTTGTATAAAAACAAAAAAGGTACATGAATAGTGCATTTAGATTTCATATTTTATTTCAAAATATACTTGTGTTAATCAATTAATGATTGTATTTCTAAAATCTAACAGAATAAGTATTAGAAAATATAATATTCAACTTAAAAAGGCAACAGAATTTAGGAAAACAACATCAAATATTTTATGTATTATGTTAATTCTGAACACCTTTACTCATATATTCTGCATTGTAAAATGTATTTTATTTTTCCTGTCCTGCTGGTTACCAAGTTAAGTTTATTAAAAATGCCTTCCAAGGGTGGCGCCTGAGTGGCTCAGTCTGTTGAGCATCCAACTCTTGATTTCAGCTTCAGTCATGATCTCAGGATCCTGGGATCAAGCCCCACATCAGGCTCCACCTTCAGTTTGGAGTCTGCTTGAGATTCCCTCTCTCTCTGTGTCTCTCTCTCTCTTTCTCTCAAATAAATAAATAATCTTTAAAAAAAATCTTCCTGGAGCTCCTGGCTGGCTCAGTTGGTGGAGATTGCAACTCCTGGTCTCAGGGTCATGAGTTTGAGCCCACATTGGCTGTAGAGATTACTCAAAAATAAATTTTAAAAAATATATCTTACTGAAGTTCACAGTTCTGCTTCAGTGGAAATATCTGATTAAAAAAAATGTTCCAGACACTTTAAAAGTTCCCCTCTCCACATGTGTGAATTTGTTTAATCTGTATGAGATCTGCGAAGTGGTGCTATTCTTATCTCTGTATGCCAGTGAGGAAACAGAGGCACACAAGCTGGAGTAAAGCTGCCTGTGGCCACATGAGCAGGATATCAAACCAAGTGGTGCGCTCCTGAGCCTATGCTCTCAATACCAGGAGGGCCAGCCCTCCACATTTTTTACTAAATAGGTCTTTTCTTGCCTAAATACTCATTCGTGGCCATAATCTTGGTATTGTCTGATATAACTTACAAACTTAATTCTGCAAAATTATAAAAGATAGGCTGTTTTCTTTTAATTTAAATGCAGGCTACTGTGGTGTATTTCTTTCCTAGGCCTATACTTAAAATGCCCAATTTTGAAACTGATATTGCTACCTGAACGCTGATTTCATCTACCAATTCTCCCCATAATGATATTTTTAGAATCAGATCCACCCATGTTCTAATTTTATAATAATACTTCAATACTGCCTTGAGAAGAATCCTTAAGAGACTTAAGGACAGACAACCTAATCAAAGTTAAATTGTTACATCTTATAATTCCACACAATACAAACCAAATATAGACCCAATGTGGACATGTGTTAAGTGTGAGTAGCCTGCAACAATCTCACCAGCAGCACAAGACTCTCATGCATTGGCGAGAAAGTCTATACCTTTCCCTCCAAAGATGTTTTTATATCTAGCTTCACAGAAGTTTCCTGCTAAATACTCATAATCAAAAGTGGAATTAGATAGAAACTCACTTTTCACGACTCTATTCATTCTCTACACAGTGAGTGCTGTGTAGGAAAGGATATCTGTTGCAGGACATAACAAAGCCAGTCCTAACTGTCACATACTGAAACTACAGGGTTGTTCAATGAAGTGGCTGAAGTAGCAGCATTTCATACTTTTTAATATCACTGACAATTAGAATAAATGTACAGAAAAATATGACAGAGTAGAAAAAAAAAACAAAAACTGGAGAAGTATGATTCATTCTACAAACTTCAAGTCCGCACTTCCTTTTCGGTGGTAGGGTTAGGCTCTGCACTATACCCCAGAATTCATAATGAGTAAGACACAGCTCCTGTCACCTAGAAGTTTGTAGTCTAGTGAGTGAGAGAGACAAGTAAATAGTTAACATATTAACAGCGTGATGAGGGCTGCCCTTCCAGGAAGAGCACTGTGAAAACCAGCCCCACTGCAGAGTTAGCTGGCAGCAGTGCAAAATGATGCCATCACCCAAGGGGCCCATTTGGCAGCACATTTCAAAAGTATGAAAAATATACAAAAAAAATATACATACCCACGAATTCTTTTTCTAGGAATTTGTCCTATAGAAATAATATTAGATGTGCACAAGAATGCTTTGCTTATAAAAGCCAAATATTCTAAACATTGTTGATGGAGAACTATTAAGTAATTACACTCTGTATAATGGATTATTATAAAAATACTAAAATCATGCTTTCAGGGCACCTGAGTAGGTGAGCCAATTAAGTGTCTGCTTTCAGCTGAGGTCAATGATCTCAGGGTCCTGGGATGGAGCCCTGCATCGGGCTCTCTGCTCCATAGGGAGCCTGCTTCTCCCTGTCTTTCTGCCTGGCATTCACCCTGCTTGTGCGCACGTGCTTTCTCTATCAAATTAATAAATAAGATCTTAAAAAAATAAAATCATGCTTTTTAAAAACATTTAAAGACATGATCGACTATTGAGTGGAAAAGAGAATAAAAAAGTATATACACAAGAGTTCCCAGTTGCTATTGTTATTGCCTGTATTTTGGAGGGGTTAGAGTTAAATGTGAGGTAAATATGCTAAAAGGATACAATGATATTTAGAGGATTTGACAAGATAAACTAAACTGTTTCATCATAAGCCTTCCTAACCAATTCATTTATTTAAGGGGGTTAGCATACAGTTAATTTGGAAAAAATATATTAAAATATTAGTGGTATTTACCTCTTCATGGAGTTCAAGGTTCATACTTATTTTCACTTTTTTATGCCTGTATTTTAGTGTAATGTATTTATATTAAGTTTAGAAGCTATTAATGTTTTTAAAGCAAAATAAGAGGTAAGTAAAATAACCCTGGAGAAAAGCTTTAGAATGGAGGTGGCATTTGAGATGGGCACAGAAGGATGACAAGCTCTCACTTGGAGGGGAGCCAGAGGCATTCTTAACAAAGGAAAGGGCTTGTGCAAATGCAGAGCCACTGGGTGCTTAAGACAAGGGGGATCTCTCTTGCTGGAGGGAAATGTAAAGAATAGTGGCTCGCAAGGGCACAAAATGTGTAATTTGCAAAAGTTCCTATGTTATTAATAGGCCCAGAACATCCATAATTACCATTTAACTATTAATTAATAGATTTGAGAGCCTTAATAAGCTCACAATAATTTACTTTGTTACTGAAAATGTGATATGTATACACGATGGAATATTACTCAGCCACAAGAATGAAATCTTGCCATTTGCAACAACATGGATGGAGCTAGAGAATATAATGCTAAGCAGAAATATGTTAGTCTGAGAAAGACAAATTCCATATGATCTCATTCACATATGGAATGTAAGAAACAAATGAGCAATGGAGGGCAGCCCGGGTGCCTCAGCAGTTTAGCACCACCTTCAGCCCAGGGCCTGATCCTGGAGAACCGGGATCGAGTCCCACGTTGGGCTCCCTGCATGGAGCCTGCTTCTCCCTCTGCCTGTGTCTCTGCCTGTCTCTCTCTCTCTCTCTCTCTCTCTCTGTCTCTCATGAATAAACAAAATCTTAAAAAAAAACAACAACAAATGAGCAATGGAAAAAAAAAGAGAGAGACAGACCAAGAAGACCAAGAAACAGACTCTTAACTATGAGATCAAACTGCTGGGTCTCAGAGAGGAGCTAGATGGAATAGGTGATGGAGTTTAAGGAGTGTACTTGTCATGATGAACACTGGGTGATGTAGGAAGTGCTGATCACTATCTTGTACGCCTGAAACTAACATGACACTGTATGTTAACTATACTGGAATTCAAACAAAGACTTAACTAAAAAAAAAAAGTGGTCGCCTACCTAACACACGGCTGAGTAAGGACTTGAATTTAGGTCCTACTCCAAATCTATGCTCTTTCCAATCCACGTTGTTCTGCCTCTTTATGTTACAATTTTACACACACGTGAACATACACACACACACACACACACACACACACACACGCTAGAAAATGACACTACATCCTAAGTAATAGAAAGCTGAGAAAATTAAGTCTGGTTAAATAAATACTGTAATTAACTAAATTCCTTGTCTTGGTGGAATCTATTCTACTTACTACAAAAGAGCATTTGGAGCCATCTGCAAGTTCCACAACACACCCTCTCCAACTCCTTCACTTTTACCTTGGTTCTAAACCGAAATCAAATCCTAGATCAACCTATAGGAAGGAGTATGAAAAATTATTTTAATATATTACACATCTTTCATTTTTTAAAGTCTCCCTTTAAGCTCGTATGTTTATGAGCTTTATGCAAGTTTTATGTATTGTTCAGGTTTTTGTGCAGTAATTTTTTTTTGGCTCTCTTTTTTCTAAATAATCAGCTAAAACATCCTTTCCTTTAAAAAAAAAGTGGCTGAAGGACATCTGGGTGGCTCAGTGGTTGGTCTGCCTTTGGCTCAAGGCGTGATTGCAGGATCCCAGGATCGTGTCCTGCATCGGGCACCTCAAGGAGCATGTTTTTCCCTCTGCCTCTCTCTCTGTGTCAGGAATAAATAAATATAATCTTTTTAAAAAAGATGGTTGAGATTGCATTATTGAATACCTACTTAAATATGCTAAAATTAAACTAATAATATCTTTGGGGTTTGACCAGATAAACTAAATTGAGCTGTCATAAGCCTTCTTAATTTATTTGCTCAGCAGAATTGTAAATGCAGCAAAAAACAGCTTACTGTAATGTAAACAGAGCTTTCCATGTACTGTGCACAGGACAAGTTTATTTAATGTAATATATTACACTCACCCATCATTGCTACCTTTCAGTTTATACTTTTATGGTAACAAACGGTTATAATAAACAGAGCCGTTGTGTTAAAAATCAAATAGAGGCTCAGTATTCATCCTGTAGTTGAAAAGGACTGGATATTCCTTAACTTTATACTTTGTGATACTAAAACCTCACAGACCAAAGTATTTTGAAACTAGAAAGACCCTTGATTCCTAATATTGATCCATGGAGAATTCTGGTCTAGATTGTTTACAACTAATCTATCCTTCAGTATCTCTTTTCCTGGTTTAGCTGATTTGTAAGCAGATTAAAAAAAAAAAAAAAAAAAAACCTATTTGCCCACAATAGCATTATTTGGGTGTTTTATTGTAATTATTACCAATACTTCTTATTTTACAATTATCTTGCAACAACAGTGATATTTTAATCATGACAAAGAAATCTGATAGTATATCATTTTGAATGTTTATAAAGGAACATTTATTTCCTTTTTAAACAACTTTTCGACAACTTAGGTAACCTTTTCTTGTATGAGGTAAAATTGGGCTCAGTATTTGCTACAAACTTGATAAAGTGTTCGTGCTCTAAAAATCCATTATCTTTGTTTCACTAAATTTGAGATATAATTTAATGAAAGATATACTAGGCTCTAACCTACCATATTTACCAAACATTTTATTCTATGTGTAATACTTTTAAATTAATGATTTGACAAAACGCCTAAGACTCTGATCCAGGAAGTGAATTACATAGGAACATTGTCTCCATTTTGTTTTTTTTTTTGTTTTTTTTTTTAATTTTTTTATTTATTTATGATAGTCACAGAGAGAGAGAGAGGCACAGAGACACAGGCAGAGGGAGAAGCAGGCTCCATGCACCGGGAGCCCGACGTGGGATTCGATCCCGGGTCTCCAGGATCGCGCCCTGGGCCAAAGGCAGGCACCAAACCGCTGCGCCACCCAGGGATCCCCATTGTCTCCATTTTGAAAACCAAGAATGGAGTAAGCCACACTTTGGCAGTGACGGCTTCTTGAATATTTATTATTGGTGGATGCTCTGCTAAATCTTTCCCCAGGTTGTTTCATTTAATCCCCGCCCCCCCCCCCAAAATCACTTTATAAGGTGGTAGTCTTCAGCTTAAAATTAACGACACAGGAGCTTAGAGACTTTGACTAATTCACCCAGGACCTGGGAATGGTAAAATGACAAAATCCAGACTGGAATCGGAGGTGGCTCACCTGAACTGCCTGTCTCTTTTTTTCGAGAACAAAATGATGGGTTAAGTTTACAACCAATGGTGTGGCTGGGATGGGTCTAGCATTGAATAGTGACACGCCAAACTGTGTCAAAAAACAAGAAGATACTAAAAGGGGTGTAGATGCCAAGAAAAACACTCTAATTCATACTGTCAACTCTGACAATGCATCTCAATAAACTGATTCCAATTTTAAGGCTCTTCCGCCTAGACCCAAAGCTCCTGCTATAATATTAAGCATTTGTGAATTTTGTTTTGTTTTGTTTTTCCTGGCACTCAGCTGCTTTTGAAGAAAAAAAAATGCTTGCAATTTTTTTTTCCCTCCAGAACTTTCCCTCTACCCTTCCCCCTCTTTCCCCAAATTCTTAGAATATTCCAAGAAAATATACAGGGAAACTCACTTAGAAATCTACTTTTATTTAATCTTTTCCTTCTATATCTTTTTTTAAAATAAAGATTCTTACAACTTTTTCCAAAATAATATTTTTAATATTGGGCATTTATGAAATCCTCTTTTTTAATCTCTAAAAAGAAAAATATGGGATCCCTGGGTGGCGCAGCGGTTTGGCGCCTGCCTTTGGCCCAGGGCGCGATCCTGGAGACCCGGGATCAAATCCCACATCGGGCTCCCGGTGCTTGGAGCCTGCTTCTCCCTCTGCCTGTGTCTTTCCCTCTCTCTCTCTCTCTCCGTATGACTATCATGAATAAATAAACTTAAAAAGAAAAAAATTAAAAAAAAAAGAAAGAAAAATATATTACCAGCCCTATCAAATTATTCTGAAATAATAATTTCAAAGTGAAATCATTTAGGGAATATTTTTAAATGCTAATTAATTTTAAGCTTGTGATGAAATTGATTACATACATACATATCCATGAACTAGATTCTAATTAAAAATAATTTGTAAAAAGTGAAAAATCAAAAATCACTTATAGACTATGTACCAAGACCCAATACAACCAAAAATAATCCCTCTTTGTTTTTAATGCTTATATATTTACATATATAATTTTTGTAATCTGCTGTATTTATTTATGAGTGTTATATAGGCAATTTCCATGCTGTTAAAAAACTTACTGACATCCTTCTAAAAGGTCCCTTAGAACCACTGTTACCTAATCACTCCCCATGTCTAGATGAATATCTAGGTTATTCCAATTTTGTCCTGCTTCAAATAGTGCTGACTTGTTGGGATGAACACTGGGTATTGTATGTCAGTGATGAATCACTAAATTCTATACCTGAAACTAATATTATACAGTGTGTGAACTAAAAAATAGAAACAACAGAAAAACAAAAGTAACATCTTTCATTAATAAAAAAAATAGTGCTGAAATAAAGATGCACGTTACTCTCACCATACTTAATCATACTTCACTAGAGTAGCCCATTCAGGTTTACATGTTGCTAACTTTCTTATTCCAGGGATGATACCATTTAAACTGTTGTTGGTAATGCATGAGTTAGCTCGTTTTACTGCATATTGACAATCACTAAAAATGTCTTAAAATTTGAGTCTAGTCTACAAAAGAAAATTTAGGTCATAATGGTTTTAATTTATATTTCTCTGATTACTGTTTAAGATATAATGGTTTTGTTCCTGTTTAGACATATTGATTACTCTTTAGTAAATGGCTGGTTACTTACAATGATCACTAATCTATGAGGTATTTATTAATTTAAATTAATTAATTTCTTAACAGTTTAATTGCTATTATGTACCAAAGACAGTTTCTCTTTATTTTGTTGCAAGTTACATTTACAGCTTAGTCAGCTCCTAATGTGATTTTTTTATGTGGCATAAAGGTCATAAACACTAATGCGTTCAATTCTATTTGCCTTCATTCTGTCTTCAAGGCTTAGAAAGTGTACACCATTTAGGATGTTTGGTAATTAACTCCACTTTTTTTTTTTTTAATGGATCAGTACCCTCTGTAGTTGGCTGTTTTGCATTCCTTCCTCCACTGGACTGTTTCTTAATGGCAGGCTCTGTCTTTCATCTCTGAGTTCCCTGATACCTAGTAAATAACGCTCCATATTTACCGGTTTTATATAAGGATGAATGGATGGATGGACGAGGACGAGGACAGTAATAACAATGGCTAATGTTATTTGACTTCTGAAGCATTGTTCCAATCACTTTTATAAATATTAACTCCCCAAAGCATTAAAGTTTCTATTCTTAACCACACTTAGAGAACCATCTTAGAAAGAGACAGAAATCCAACTTCAGTAGCCTGCTTTTCTAATGAGGGGACATTAGAGAATAATTGTCAAACTTCTATCTGCACCTTATGTCTTAGATGGTGGCCGTTCTGGTCACCTGCAATGGTAAAGTAAAGGTGGATGGCAAAGTGCTATGGAACATTGAGGACATCACCTCTGGCTTCCAGCTCCTGTTGGGAATGCACTTTCTCACCCCTAAACTCAGATGCCTTAGTCTTTGAGACAAGTCTGTCCTATGGATGTCACTCTCTAGTGAGTGTCTTTTTTCCTTCATCAGTAGAAAGAAAATCATAATACAAACTCCTTCTGCTGTGAAGAGTAAATGGGGAAATACCTCAGGCAGTGCCTGGCACCTGGCAAAGCTCAATAACCCCATTAGCCATTATCAGCAACATCATTCCCGTCAGAGTAGCTAGCGTCACCCAGGTTTCCATTCCTTCTCTGCTGCCAAGCTAGAAAAATTTCTGAAAAATAATTATTTCATACCTTTATAGTTCAACTTCCCCAACTTTCAAATATTCTCCAACATTACAATCGCATTTCCATTCATGAGGATACTAGCCCAGTGTCCACCATCTCTTCCTTGCTAACTCTGCTGCTCCACTACACAAAATGAAATCATCTATCAGCCGAAACCTTTGAAACCTTCCATTCATCCCTCCGGCTAATGCCAGAGACCTCAGTACCACTGTCTTTCCACTTGTCCCTATAGGTAAATAATTGTCCCACAAATATCCATCAAATCTGATCCCTCCACCTTAGCAAGACTCTATTCCTTTCCACTCTCTCTCTTAGCTCACATCATTTCCAGAGGCCACCAGGAAATATGCAATATCCTCTGTTCTTTTTTTTGATTTGTATTTTTCTCTTTCTAAGACATGGTATATTTTTTTAATCAGAGTTCTAATTCTATCATCCAGTTGACTTTTCCCCTCAAATTCTCTGAAATCAACCAGACTGACCCACCATTCCAGATTTTACATCATCTGGCTCCAGCCTCCCTTTCCAGCCTCCATCTTTTCTTTCTAGTCTATTCCTTATACATGACCTCTCTCCTTGACAAAGTTCCTTCTCTACCTTCCTTTCAAATCCTGGCTCATCCAGCAGGGCTTCAATGAGGTCTTTCTTTTATTCAATCTAGCACAAATTAAGTGTTTCATCTTTTATAAATTCTTAGTTTTATATTCCTCAATTTATCCAAAACATTCTTTTTATTTCAGTTGTGTATGAAATGTCTGTCTCTCCTATTGTATTATATGATTCCTTGTTTATCTTTGTGGGGCTCATTGTACCCAGTAAAAGAAGAGAAGAGAAGAGAAGAGAAGAGAAGAGAAGAGAAGAGAAGAGAGGAGAGGAGAGGAGAGGAGAGGAGAGGAGAGGAGAGGAGAGGAGAGGAGAGGAGAGGAAAGAGAGAGAAGAGAAGAGAAAGAAGAGAAGAGAAGAGAAGAGAAGAGAAGAGAAGAGAAGAGAAGAGAAGAGAAGAGAAGAGAAAGAAGAGAAGAGAAACAGAGAGAGTTATTTAATTCTTCTAGATCTTTTTTTCTTCCTTTTCAGAAAAAGAAAACAATATGAAAAACAGAGAGAGAAATCAAGTGGAGTAAAAATATAAGAGGCTTTCATATTTTCACCGACATATTGCGTGACTCTTGAGGGAGAACCCACAACGAGCCTAAAGGGTTTTTACTTATCAGTTAAGCAAGAATACTGATCACTAGCTGAAGGGTTGTCATAAGAACTGGAGAAAACATATGACAAGCCTGGTGTGATGCTTGGCTCTTAGTATTCAAGGTTATGACTGCAATTATTAAAAACAAATGCCTCATAAGCTATTTTTTGGTAGGCATTACATAATAAGAAGTGGAGATGGATTTTTAAGCTATAAAATGCAGACACATATTTTACACAGGAGAGCTCAAATAATATAATTAGGAGAACTGGAAGACCTGAACAAACGTTTAATTGAATCTTCGTTTACTCTCTGAAATTCTCTGTGATGACTGAAGCTTCTTTCACCCAACCGATTTTGCGTATATCTAGCCTCTGATGAGTCAAAATACACCAATGACTAATGCTCAAAGAAAAAATACTTTTCTCCACATTTTCACTTCCTAAGCATTTCTTCAGATTCTTCATTAAAGTAAGTACCTTCCAACAAAATACTCTGGATTTATTATACACAGCTTCCAACGTGACAGTCCCATTAAACAGCCGGAAAAATCTTATCCTAACAGTGGTTTTTCTTCACAGACACTTTGATACGATCTTTGCAATTCCAACTTCGTTTGTGCTTACATAATTGTAGTTTATTGGCAATTTTTTTCCAGATTTGATGTTCTCATAATTATTTCTTTCAAAAAACTGGTATCAATTTTGTACTAGTCACACTGCAAAAAGCAGATTTCTTTAGTATACCACAGGAGACTTTACTAAGAGATATTTGCTTTAATACCATATTAGGATACATGAACCATGACAAATTATACAATCATCAGATTATTCCTCAAATATAGGACTATTCCCATAAATGACTTTCATCGTCTATGAACACCAAAAACTGCAAGTCACATATGGGGGAGGGGGGTAATACAGCAAATTTACTTCAAATATTTTCATAAGTGACAATTACCTCAGACTTCTGTAATTCACTATTAAATGGAATAAAATAAGCGTTGTTATCTCACAATAAATTAAACACATAAAACCATCAAGTAGTAATACTTTGTACAATCAAATGAAAATGTTAAAGATAGGGAGGGGCTATTAAACTGGAAATTCTTATCCTTATTTATAAATATGTTTTGAACACCTCAGACTTGGTTACCAGGACTTGTACACAGGAACAGCACATATACCCACCGCCAGGGAAAGAAGGGTGACCAGCACACAGAATTCACCAGATAGAAACTCCACAGGTTCTAAATATGAAATGAGTATTTTGACTTTCTCTTCCCTCGTCTGTTGGCCATGGGAGAAAGTTTAAGTCTCTGCCATGTCTGGTCCCTTTCTAGACTAAAAAATAAAACCTGTCATAGGTTTAACCAACTTTAAACATCTCCCTGCTTACAGTTTCCTTTTTCATCTTCTCTAATCTCTTTGATTTTGCTCTGAGAGAGTCTGTTCTAGGGGCCACCTGAAAGGGTCCAATCCACAGTGCCCACTCTGCTCAGGTGATCCCTGACATGTAAAGAAATACAACTGGTGTGAACCCCAAATGCATCTGGGTCCAGATACAGTCCATAATTTCTCAACTTGAAAAAATCATTATCTCAAGAACACAAAAAGAAAAAAAAAGTCGTCTCTCTCTATGCTTCCATCAAAAGAGCACGTACTTAATCTGTCTTTAATGCTAAATGACAATCTGAGACAACCTGATAGTCAACTCTGATATTCAACTCTGCTATTTGAGAGGAAGCACTTGAGAAAACATACAATTATAGGCCCTATGAAAATTAATACCTGGGCTGTCTCTTTCTAGGTATACAATGAAATTCAAATCGCACCATATGGTAAAAATGATATATCGGTTATTTTATCTTAATTTCTGTTAAACATTTGTTATCAAGGATTTTAAGTTTCATCTGTGCATGGCAACAGGAGGCAGTAGTTCAGCTCATGAGAAGTGCATAAATTCTCAACCACACAAACAGTTTTATAAACAAATGGGTCAGAGAAGATTTGAAGAAGTTCGTTTTGTTTAAAATTATTAGTTGCAACCATGAGAGAGAAGTGAAAGCTTTAACCACCAGGGAAAGTGCTTCCCAGTCTATCTCAAGGACTTATCTGAAAGGATCTTCATTGCTTTATTTCATGCCAGGTCACAAACAACATTTACACTGTCTATGGCCCTTTTCAAGATGTGCTGGCAGTTGGCTCAAAGAGTCCACTTAGTGTCCCTCCTTCTCCCTGAATAAGCGAGGCCAGGTTTCCAGACAGGTGTGCCCAACTATAAATCTGCTAATTCTTGTGCCCTCCATTTGTAGATTCAATTCCACTCACATGCAGAGAAATAATGGAAGCTCTGAATGAAAAATGAATGGAAATGTGAACTTACCCCTCTTTAGAGGAACAGAGATTTTTTAATGTCTTCGAAGATACATATGAATGGCAGACACAAGTGTCTAAGATCTTACATAAAACGTTCAGAACCGCTCCAATTTAGGTAGTAGTTCTGTTTTGTTTGCTTTTATGTTTTGTCTTACTTTTGCTTAACTTGGCAAAGAACCAATAGCTCTAGTAACTTTTCCAATTATAAATGTTCTTTTACATTTTTTGTTCCCATTCTGGACCCATGCATCAGCAAACGATGAGACATGCTTACAATAATAATCAATAATTTTGTAAAACTTTGTAAGGCCTTCCATTAGTTAATAACCATTATTAGGAGAATTTACTTAGCTTATTTTTTTCATTTCTGTCCTCAATCTGTGGGTTTATGACTTCAGCCTTCGACACTCAGAGTACTCAACAGTCAAAAAAATGTCAAAATAAAAATGCCATCCAGAGTAAAGTCTGCCTTACAAACGAAGAGTAAATGCAAATCCAATCACCCAGGGAGACTGAGCTATTTATGAAGCTGAACCATAAAGATCTGAGCTAATACTACAGGTTTCCAGACAAGGATTAAGAGATTATTTAATTAGGTACAAGTCTGGGGCCATTCCTAGTGTGCCATTTTAGCACTATTGTGAAGGATACATTTGGTAATTCACAGAGCATTGAGAGCTCTATGGCAATGAGAGCTCTATGGCAAAAAGTAATACATTTGACAAATATTGCTATCAATGAGAAGATAGGAATATTCTCAGTGATGAATCATCACTTTTTTAATATTTCTCCACCCTCCAAACTGGAACAGCTTAACCCCACCATCAAGAGTTAACTGTGTCCTTAACGCTAGTATTTTTCTTAATGCGATATATACATTGTGAAAGACCGACAGCTCAGCTTCCTGGTTGGATTTTCTGATCTTCTGTCCTCTTTTTGTGTTCTTTGTGACTCGATTTCAAGAACTACTTTCTAAAACCACCAGGATCCTGGCACTGTAGTGAGGTCTTATAAACTTCCGGATATCACCTTCTTGCACAGTATTTCCTAAAATCTAATGGGCTGAGTCCATGCCCTAATGGAAGGTACGATGGCCTTCTGCTCCCCTCTGCATGTTCTCTGTACTGACAGCCCCACTCTATGTCCTAGACACACTCAGTCTACACCATTCAGGTACATCAAGCATAGTGAAATTGAAATGGCCATGACAGATCATAATAAACCAATGAAGCTTAAATTTGCAAGAGTTTTAATAACTTGGATGTTTTTCAAGATCAACTTTTTGTAGTATGTTGAATGTCTCCTCCATGATTCTAAAAAAAACAATTAGAATTTGTCCAACAAGCCCTCTCTGATCCTTCATTGTGCCCTATTTCAATGTCTATGCTTCATTGCTCTTCCATCCTTCCAGGGTTTGCTGTCCTGGTGCTGTTCCGGTACAGAGTCCAGAGCTAACTGTAGCCTCCCATCAGCTCTGGTCTTCAGAAATATTGTCATAAATGCCAATATTAGTTTTCTTTCCCTAGCAGTATTCACATTTTTCCATGAGTGACTAAATATAAAAGCTATTGAGTGCTATTACTATTATTATTATTATTTTTGTTATTATTAACATCAGCAGAGCCATTCAGATTTAGGTCTCAGAAGACTGCCTAACCTGACCTAATCACCTAGGATAACCCAGGAGTTCCAGTGCAACCCAAACCCAAGGCACATGTTTCAAAATTGTACTTTTACTAACTAGTGTGGCCTTCAGTGTGATTGCTGGACCAAAGGAAATGTGCCTTTTCATTAACTGCCATTAATGTCGATTTTCACACTATGTATGTCAAGAAAAGATACTATTGCTACTATTTAAGAAACTGAATATTAAGCTGGACTCGTTTTATGTAAGTATTTAGGAGGAGTGTCATGTGTTCATTAGAGTCAGGATGGCACTTTGATTTTGTATGAAACATTCTTTGTTTCCAGAGTCCCTAAGTTATCTCAATTTGGTTTTCTATTCTTTGATGATTGGGGCACATCTGAGCAATCTTTTGTTTAGGTAATATCAGAATTCTGGAATAGGTGTCAGATGCACATCACTACTGAAAAATACTGTACAATAACTTTTTTCTTAGTTTGCACACTTAATTAGGAAGCTTCAATGTTCTTTAGAAGAGATTCATAATTATAAAAGTAAACATCACCTCTCCTAACACATAGATCACTTAAAGCTTTCTCAGCTTAGGAAAACTTCTTGATTCTCAAATATTGAGTTGCTATTGTGACTGATACAACAGTTCTATCAAGTTTACATAACTATAGGTTTACTATAAGTCCATGTCATATAGACAATCTACAGGAAGGAGATTATATAACAAGCTTTGGTGTATAAAAGTAAAACAGAGAAACAGACTCCACCTCAACATGCTGAGGAAAGTAGCAGACTGCTTGCCATGTTTAAGCTTGGCCGGATCAAAGCAGCAGCTTGTCCTTTATCAGTTTATAAAATGCAACTCCATTTTCAGTTGGATATGGGTTTGAAATTACACTCAGAAGTAGCTTTACTTGAATATGTCTCTGTGTGTTTATGTGTGTGTCAAAAATCAGCACTTTTGGGGCACCTAGGTGGCTCAACTGGTTAAGCATCTGCCTTTGGCTCAGGTCATGATCCCAGGGTCTGAGATCAAACCTGGCATTTGGGTTTCTTGCTCAGCAGGGAGTCTGCTTCTCCCTCTGTTCCTCACCCTGCTTGTGTGTGCATTCTCTCTCTCTCAAATAAAAAAATAAAATCTTTAAAAAATTAGCAAAAAAAAAAAGCACTATTTGTAGACAACTTATGTAAGTTTCATGTCTCAACACTTTAGCTATAGCTGTTGAGGGCAAATCTTTCTTAACTTTTAAGAAAACATGCCAGGGTAGAAATGAGTGTAACTGTACTTAAAATATCATGTCATGAAAGATGATTTAGGTGAGAGCTTTAGCATGTTCTGTTGTATTTTAAAATATAATAAGCTTATGACTCATAAGGAGAAATACAATGACCAGGAAGTCACTAACGAACTTTAGGATCTATTAGAGCTGTAGCTGTCATTTCTCCTCTGTGTGACCCTGATCCTGAGATTCCCGCATTCCCTATTTCAATTACCCCAGTGAAGCTCACAGCTCCACACTATGCAAAGACATAAGGACATAAAAAGACTTTAAAAACTTGTAAATATTATTTAAAATGCTTTGGTTTTCATTTAAACAGATAAAATCTTTGTTCTTTGATAGTACCAGCTAACAAAACCTCAGTTTCAGATTTCAGTCTCAGGTTCCTGAAGTTGTCCTGGTCAATCTCTGGGATTCTCTGGTCAATTTTCCTCTTCTGCCATTTCTATGGTGTGTGCAGGTCCAATAAGAAAGGCTCTCCTGGGACGCCTGGGTGGCTCAGTGGTTAAGCGTCTGCCTTTGGCTCAGGGCGTGATCCTGGAGTCTTGGGATCGAGTTCCACATCAGGCTCCCTGCATAGGGCCTGCTTCTCCCTCTGTCTATGTCTCTGCCTCTCTCTCTGTGTCTCTCATGAATAAATAAAATCTTAAAAAAAAAAAAAAAGAAAGGCTCTCCATGTGACCACACTCCTGAGTGTCCCCAAGGCTATAGAGGGGAATCAACAGAGCAGAATCCCAAAGCAGAGACTGTGGTCTTATTTCAAAGCTCTGAAAGAGGCATGGCCAAATATCGAGAATTATTTAACTGGAAGTGAAATTAAAATTTTCCTTACCCACTAGATTGTAAAATATGTGAGGCCACTAATCTGAAAAACAGAAGAGTTCATGTACACGATATGTTGCATATAGCGAGCCATTCTCATGTGGTTCTGGAATTGGAAATCCCAGGAGAGGTCACTTTACTGGGGCATCCTTAATGATAAGGGCAAACAAAAAAAAAAAATGGCCAGGAAACGGCAAAGCTCCCAATAAAGATGGAAAAATAGTACCATTCAAATCAGAATTTTATCTGGGAAGGTGACTGGGGCAAAAAACAAAAACAAAACCAAAAAACTAGGCATAAGGATAAAACCCTACATTGTTATCAAAATTAATATGCTTGCCCTAGAAAAAGTAACTATGTATGACTCTGAGGTCTTTCCCTGCAAAGCCTTTCAAGGAAGAAGGTCACAAAGAAACACCACACAGAAAAAGTATTTGAGCATAATTAATGGATGTGAGAGACATCCATAAGGCTCTCCCACTTTGGATCAGTACAGGGGCCACTAGCCCCCGCCTGGTTCTGACAGAGTGGTGAGTTAGATGAACCAGTATAGCAGTAGATACAAAGGAACAAATAAAGCCATATTATCTCCAGATTGCACACACCACCAGGCTGCCCACGATAAAATGCCAGGGGGCAGGGACAACCTACCCGTTCACTTCGTAATAGTCCAGTGAGAGCAACAGCAGTGGACACACAGCTTGGCTGAGGAAATCAGGCTCACATCCTGTAGCCCCTGTCCAGGGATGCTCAGGACCAACCACATACCGAACAACCCCATGGCTTGTGTCCCTCACACTCACCAGTTGAGAAATGCCTTGACTGGCCTAAAGTGGTATCTTTGAAATCAATGTGTTTCAAATCTGCCGGGCCACATCAGAAACACTCTACCAAACCAACCCCCCTGCTTTTTCAAACGCTAAGCTAAAATAGCCAAGACTTCCCTCCCTTTCTTACTTATGTGCCTGCACACACATGTGCACATACAGATTCGTTCTGTAAAAATTTGTCTCACCTTATTATTTACAGTATCTTTCAAAATCATTTTTAAAAAACACTGCATATCTGGGGTGCCCAGGGGGCCTACTTGGTATGGTGTGTGACTCTTGATCTCGGGGCTGAGTTCAAGCCCCACACTGGGTGGAGAGATTACCTAAAAATAAAATATCTTTTAAAATACCATATATCTTTAATTCCCAAAAGATAAGTGTGATCCTCTGAACAATGCCTTTTTTCTAGCCTCTACAGTGCAAAATACCACACTATGGAAATGTTGAAAAACAGTGGTATAAAATGAGTTCTGGGAAAATCAAAGGTCCATTTGAGCCCAAAATTAAATGTAGGTACTGTACAAACATGGTGGAATTCATTATTTCTAGACATTATCTTGTTAAACATGGAAAACACTGAGTGTATGTCTAAAAGCATGGACATTTACCAAAAATAAATAAGAAACTGCCAAATGCTTAGCATATCTTAGATACTGATTGGCAGGAAAGCTGCAAATCAAACATTCATTCGCTTACTCATTATTTCTTTGGGATCATACCAAGTGGCAATTACACCAGTAATAGTGGGGGAAACCTTTTCTTGTATCCTTAAAAGCACTGAGCATTATTAACTAGTGTTCTTATTTCTAAAAAAATTAGATACCTGTTCATATAAATTTTTTTCTACTCCTAAGTTTTATGAAACATTAAACATTAATTAATAGGAAAGAAAAGGGCACAATACTGCCCTCCACAGGCAATAGAGTCCTGTAAGGAAGTCCTAAAGCAATAAATAGAAAGCATGAGGGGAAAAAAAAAAAAAAAAGAAAGCATGAGGAGAAACAAACAAAGCAAAACAAAAACCCCTGAAGAGATCTTAAGAAGTTTGCTTCCCTTTCCATAGACTGATATTTGGAAATCTCAAATCCCCAACCAAAATACCCATTATTATTTCCCTTCAAAGCAATAACATCCCATAATTTAATCTGTGCTTCTTTCTCTGTTCTCTCTCCTTCTCTCTCAGTATCAAGCAAATATTATATGCTAGAAGATAAACTCAACGTGCAGGGAATTTCTTTTTGTTCACTTGTTACAAGTAGTCAGTGCCTAGCACAAGGTAGGTGCTCAATAAATACTTGCTGAATTGAACTGAATATGCCCATTACTGGGAAAAGAGCAGTAAGACAGTTCCTACTCTCAGGGCAGTCACTATATATCTAAAGAACAGCCAAGACTATCATATAAACTATGTGTTATGTGGTAAATTACAGGAGACATGCACAAAATGTTCCTGGAATGCAGAAGGGCAGCCTAGTGATTCTACTTCTATATAGATGGAGTCGTCTTGGGAAAGATCCAAGCGAAGATGATGTTTATCCTAAGTGAGGAAAGAAGAGCAGGAGTTAGCTAGACATACAAGGCAAGCAAGGGCCTTCCAGGTAGAAGAAATAGGGCACATAAAGGCATGAATCATGAGATCACAAGGCACTGCCTGCCCAACTAAGGAGAGGCTTGTATAAAGATGAAGGGGATCGAAGCTACCAGGCATCAAGACTCAAATGTGACTGATGGGAAACCACTGAAAGAATTTCAAACAGAAAAGTCATCCGATCAGATTGTGACCTTCAAAATCCAGGTTTGAGGGTCAGGGAAGAGGATACATGGAAAGACTGGAGGACTAGAGCCTAATTCAGGACAAATTACATTTGTTTAGGCCAGAGTGTGGTGGGGAGAGTAAAGAAGGGGGCAGAGCTCAATACATAACTGTCAAATTAATAAAGGATCAAGAATAATATCTGAAGAAGCCCCAGTATCTGAAAATAAAAGAGCCTACAAACTCAGAAGAGAAAGCAATACTTATATATTAGCAGACATACTATCTTTAGGCAGAAAATGCACTTGACTAAGTCTGACAGTTTCTCTTCAATTCTGAAATACCAGAGAAAATGGAATCTTTTCTCTAGATGATTAAACTATACTTGGTTTTCATATATTCTATTTTCAAACCCATCTTGTTGTTTATCACATCACATTTTCAGATGATAAACATCAAAATCAACTCTTCAGAGTAAACAAAAGCAGACGTCCCAGCACAGCACTTCCAAATAACATATCACGGGGTCAGTGTTAGCCCAAATTAGTTCACTTTTGCATAAACAACTCTGCTCACAATCTACCCATAAAGCATCCTCCCTACTCACTCTTCATATACCAAATAGCAGCAGCACTGAGACAGCTAATTACATAAGATTAAACATAAATGAAACCAGATGACTCAGGAGGAGGATTAATATATTTCGATATAAATACAGAATTTGAATGTCATGTCAAATTATATGTGCACAGACCAGCTAATGTAATACCCCTGAGAAGTTATCAACCGATAACAAGATGCTCCCTGGATTTTCCCAGGAGGTAAAAAAAAAAAAACTGCTTATGAAATGACTGAGTAGGTAAATCACCAGACACTTCCAGATGGGATTCTGAATTTGACCCTCTGGCTTATCTTTTCTTCCTCTTCCACACCCTTTGACACTCAACATCCATAAACCACCATAGGGTGACATGTGATAGCCACGTTGCACCACGGCTGTGCACCACGGCTGTGATAGCCACATTCTTCAAGGGTAAGGGAGAGAGACACCACGGCTACACCAAGGGTAAGGGAGAGAGACAGTTCACAGTTACAATGAAAGGGTGTCAGCTTGCCCTGTGATGAGACGAAGGGGAGCCGCTCCCCACCCCCACCCCTCTTTCCCACCCTCCCCGTTCCCTGCTCTCCCCCACAGTAGCGGCTCGCTGAGGTTTTAGATCTGGTCACAGCATAGTTGTTAGCACTCTAGCAGACTGACCCTAAGCATGTAACTTCCTGATTCTTGGGGGGAAGTCTCTGGACCCAGTAAAATGGAGATGAATGTAGTTTAGAGTTAGAGCCTAGAAGTTTAGTCAGTTAATTACCATTTTAAAATCCCCAAGACAGGGGTCAAAGGAACTCTTGTTAGCATAATTTCTTCAAAGGATACAAAACACTGTTTTCTACCTCCCTGTATCTCTCGCAGTACTTAATATGCACTAAGTGAATGAAATGAATCACTGTACACTCAGGTGACAACCAACAATATCAATGACTGTAAATTACAGAGCATGGGAAAGAAAGGCAGAGAACTTAAGGGAATTCATGCCAACAGTCAGTCTTCTCTTCAAAAAGCAGTGCCTGACCTTGAACTCTGTCTGGGTTTATTTTGCTCCAACCTAAGTTCACACAAAGTAACTTTTAGGGATAATATTTATTTCCTTGTTAGTAAAGAGACTATTGTGTCATGTACAGCCCTTGACCTTGTTAATTTCTTATTTGGCATGTCTAGTTCTATCCTCAGGCATTTTAATTGCTCTTTCATAGCCCTTAAAAATCCTTTTTCTGAAAATGAAAATCAGTGAAGCAGATTTTTTTTTAATTTTTTTCTATTTATTATTTATGATAGTCACACACAGAGAGAGAGAGAGAGAGAGAGAGAGAGAGAGAGAGGCAGAGACACAGGCAGAGGGAGAAGCAGGCTCCATGCTGGGAGCCCGACGTGGGACTCGATCCCGGGTCTCCAGGATCGCGCCCTGGGCCAAAGGCAGGCGCCAAACCACTGCGCCACCCAGGGGTCCCAGTGAAGCAGATTTGATAACCTGTGGAGGGTTGAGAGGTTACTAAAAAAATAAATACACCTTAACAATAAAAGAAACTCAATGTCAACCAAAAATAATAGATGTTATGATTTTCAGTATGTTGAAAACCCTTTTCTATTATACACTTAATGTTAGAAGTAACTACAATCTCCTTACCCACTATTCCCTTGATGCTCTGAAAACTCCTATCTTACAAAAAAATGTACTTATTATAGAAAATCAATGTACCAGGGAGCATATCAATGCAAAAAAAAATATTAACAAGAAAATGGTAAAGAGTTAAACTCCTATCAGCCATTTGATATATATATATATTTAGAAAAGTGTGTGTGTGTGCATGCACACACACACGCATATGTGTATCTGTATATACGCATATATCTGCAGGATAAAAAACAGTATAACTTATGTATGAAAATCCTTTTTTAAAATTGAATCTACCACGGCAGCCTGGGTGGCTCAGTGGTTTAGCACCGCCTTCAGCCCAAGGCATGATCCTGGAGACCTGGGATCTAGTTCTACGTCAGGCTCCCTCCATGGAGCCTGCTTCTCCCTCTGCCTGTGTCTCTGCCTCTGTGTGTGTGTGTGTCTCTCATGAATAAATCAATAAAATCTTTAAAAAATCTTAAAATCTTTTAAAATCTTTTAAAATCTTAAAAAAAATTGAATCTACCCTCTACATCATGTCATCAGGGAAATACAAATTAAAACAACAATGAGATATCTATCTCCATACATGATTAGAATGGCCAAAGCCCAATACAGTGACAACACCAAGTGCTAACGAGGAATTAGAGCAAGAGGAACTATCATTCACTGCTGGTGGGAATGCAGAATGGTACAGTCACATTCGAAGATAGTTTGGTTGTTTCTTACAAAAGAGGATACACTCTTGCCCTGTGATCCAGCTTTTTGGTATTTACTAGAAATAACTGAAAATTTATGTCTACACAAATGGATGTTTGCAGCAGCTTTTGTCACAACTGCTAAAACTTAAAACAAGCAAGTTGTCCTTCAGTAGGTGAATGAATCAATGAATGGTGGCCCACCCAGACATGGAATATTAAAAAAGAAATGAGCTATTAAGCCATGAAAAGACATGGAAGAAACTTATATGCATATATTATGTGAAAGAAGCCAATCCGAAGAGGATACACACTATATGATTCCACCTATAGGACATTCTGGAAAAGGCAAAACGGGAAATAGCAAAATTATCAGTGGTTTCCAAGGAGTTGGGGGCATGGCAAGGTATGAATGGGCAGAGCACAGAGGATATGATACTATGATGGATACATATAATCTATATTTATCCAAATACATAGGATGTACAATAAACACTAAGAGCAAACCATAAAGTAATTTATAGACTTTGAGTGATAACATTGTGTCAGTGCAGATTCATCCATTGTAACAAATGTACCATTCTGCGGGGAATGTTGATAGTGGGGGAGATTATGCATATTTTGGGAGAGAGGAGTATATGGGAAGTCTCTGTACCCTTCTCCTCAATGTTGATGTTAACCTAAAACTGCTCTAAAAAACAAACTCTTCATTTTACAAAATTGAGTCTACCATGTTTAATGCTTTTAGCTAGTTATCTATAGCAATGTTTTCCTAAAATTCAGCTAAATATGGTTTTCTTCTGATTATTGCAGCCAATGAGGGAAAAATATCCAGCAGTCACATGAAAATTATACCTATTAACTTATAAATGTTGAATGTATCTTAAACAGATACCTAGTAGTAGTTTGCAAGAGTTTGTGAGACTATATGTATTTGGGGCATTTCTTTACTTAATTTAGAATCAAAAGTGAAAATGTAAAAGATGTGTTACCTTATGCATTTTACCTATTTTCATGTAGAGTGAGAAATACTTACAGGACTGAGTGCTTATTTACTTAATCAAGTGGTTTTACATCATTTGAGCATATATTTTATTTAATTATAATCAAATGTTTAATAAGATAAGAGGTACTAAGATGGCAAAATCCATGTGCAGGCAGTTTGGGAAAACATAAAAGAATTACCACTAAGATGTTAGAGGAGAAAAACTCATGATAACGAAGACGAACAGAAAACAGTGACAGAAGGGGAAAATAATTAAATGCAAAGAGAAGAAAAATGCAATCAGACTAACCAGATAAAAACACCAGATATGAAAAATCAACACATTGTCAGAAGTGTAAAAGAGCAAAACACAGAAAATATGTGCCATACATTTGAGTTCTGTAGTGTAAAATGACAGGGCAAGAGTCAAACATTAAGTAAGTATTGGTATGTAACAATCACATCCTGGTTAGCATATGTTATACTGCGTATGGGTGCTCGGTCACAGTTAGCCTTTTTTTATTTTTTCTTTTTTCTTTTTTTTTTACACAGAACAAGAAATTTTATTATCTCGAATGCTGGTACATAACCAATGACAAGCGTAATTAGAGGAGGAGACAGAGGGAAACTTCAGATACTGAGGTGGATTTCTGGGCAGGTTTTAAAACCTTTAAGGGCTGAGGGCATAATTGTTCAGTCTTTTTTTTTTTTTTGGATGTAGGGCTTTCCTTTTACTTGACATTTTCACTTTAACAGTTCTTATATTATGAAGTTCAACCAAAGTCCTTCACTTGTAAGTTAAATGAAAAACAGAGAGCAAGTAAAACAACCTCCCTAGTATGTAAGAGTATCGGAAATAGTCTGTTCCTTCACATACATTTTAATGTCTAACTTTAAAATTACGGACGTCTTAATTTTTGAGTTTTAAAAATGGCAAGACAAATTTTCTTGAATTATAGATCATAGTAGTTTTATAAATGATCAAGATACATGTACAAACAAAATTTCAGATGCTCTTGAAAACACATTTTGAGATAGATGACACATGATATATATTTCTTCTTGGGTTTATCTTTTTGGGATAGTGAAGAATACCCAACTTTTTTTTTTTTACACTAAAAATTTAGCCTTTGAACACTGGCTTGGACAGACCACAGAGTGGAACCTCCAGGGTTCTCTCAGTAGGCTTTCAGTCCAAACGATTCAGACATCTTGTGTCCTAAATTGGATGTTACTACTTTTTCTCACGTAATTGGTATCAGTGGGGGTCTCGTACTGGCAGTTTGTCTTGGTCATAACTTATTCTTGCAAAACCATTCCTTATAGTGAAATATGAAAGGTATTTTCCCCAATGCAAGGAAAATAATCGGGATCAGTAACCCAGTCTAAGCGGCAGGTGTTTCAGGAACATTCTTGAAAACAGATCTCCACAGTCCTGATATGTTTCTTCTTCTCCAGCAATGCTTTCCTGAGAGCGCAGGCACTGCCCTATTCTACTCTGCACAACAACAACAAAAATTTTCTTTGAAGATTGACTTTTTTCCTTGGCACCGTTACTGTCTATCCGGAATGAGCCCAAAAGACCGTGGGACGTAGGGTCTCTCCAAGTAGCTTCCTCCTCTTTTACCGGCGTGTCATCACTCGCTGTCAATGATCTCATCACCTGAGTTCTTCGGTCTTCGGCCAGGCCACTGACAGCCGTAAGTGAAGAAAGCTCTTCCCAAAGCCAACGGATCAAACGGGGTCTTCTCGTAATGCATTTGAAACCCGCCGTCCAGGGCTGCTTCTCTGGCTCTGGATGTTCTCAGAAGCATCCTGCTGGCTTCCCCCAGGGCGGCTGGTACTCTGCGGCCGGCAGCACTCCGGGCTCCTCCTCCGGATAATCGTAGTCGTCCTCCCAGTCATCAAACTCCTCACCTCGTCCTCGCTCTCTAAGTCAGGGCCGGCGAGCTGGGCCGGCTGCCCCTCCGTCGGGCCCGCCTCCATCTGCGGAAGGTCCCCTCGCCGGGCATCACCTCCAGCTGCAGGTCACTGCTCTCTCCATACAGCTCGGGCAGCTCGTTCATCTCCGACGTCGTACTACCAGCGCAACCCCTAGCCGGGCGTTCCTGCAGACAGCCTCTTTGAAGCTAATCTTAACTGGATTGGAATAAATCACCAATAATGACCTAAGAATCATGTATTAAAACCTTACTCACCAGATTCAATTCAGTTAAATAAGCATCTGTCATCTTATACACTGTATTCGGGGATAATGAGTTTTAAGACACTGTTCATTTCCCTCTTACACAGAGCCACCACCATGTGCATTCTGCAGGTCTACAATATAAACCACCAGGTTTACTTAGTTGAGAGACTTTTAGATACCCCAAATGCTGAAGATACTGAAAGTGTATTCATTCAAAGGCAAACTTAAGAAATAGTAATATCAATGTGCCTTAAACTGCATCAGGATCCATAACAATGTTTCTGCTCTCGGATCTAGTAATTTGATTTCAGGAAATCCAAAAAATTTCCTAAGGAAACAACCCAAAACTTAGTGGAAAAAATTCTGGGTACAAAAACCTCATTATAATGTATATTTGTAGGAGTGAAACACATGAAAAAGCATCAACATCCAGGCATAGGATAACATTTAAGAAGATAGTCTTGAATTTTTCAAATAGGTGATTTAATTCAGCCACTAAAAATGATGCTTGTGAGTAACATGGAGAATCCCCATCATATAAAGAAAACCAGGAAACACTACATAGAACCGTATTAACCGTATATATAATATGTAAGAAAAAGGAGCATAACTCTGGAAAACTGTGTGGAGGTTCCTCAAAGAGTTAAAAATAGACCTGCCCTACGACCCAGCAATTGCACTGCTGGGGATTTACCCCAAAGATACAGATGCAATGAAACGCCGGGACACCTGCACCCCGATGTTTCTAGCAGCAATGTCCACGATAGCCAAACTGAGGAAGGAGCCTCGGTGTCCATCGAAAGATAAAGAAGGATAAAGAAGGATAAAGAAAGATAAAGAAGGATAAAGAAGATGTGGTCTATGCATACAATGGAATATTCCTCAGCCATTAGAAATGACAAATACCCACCATTTGCTTCAACGTGGATGGAACTGGAGGGTATTATGCTGAGTGAAGTAAGTCAGTCGGAGAAGGACAAACATTATATGTTCTCATTCATTTGGGGAATATAAATAATAGTGAAAGGGAATAGAAGGGAAGGGAGAAGAAATGTGTGGGAAATATCAGAAAAGGAGACAGAACGTAAAGACTCCTAACTCTGGGAAACGAACTAGGGGTGGTGGAGGGGGAGGAGGGCGGGGGGTGGGAGTGAATGGGTGACGGGCACTGGGGGTTATTCTGTATGTTAGTAAATTGAACACCAATAAAAAATAAATTAAAAAAAAAAGAAAAAGGGGCATAACACAACAATCTTGGAAGAAATTTCTCTAAGTGATAAATATATGTTGGCATGTTAAAATTGCTGTTGTTAGTTGTTCTGTTAACAAATTCATATTTTGTAATGGGCAAAAATAAACTAGAAGCAAACAGTGAAAACGTTACTTTTGCGAATCCTTTGGTGAGATGTCAAACAATACAAAATGAAAACATTTCCTCTACCAAGTATTCTTATGACTAAATTTGATAGCATCTCTCCAAGTGTTCCTTTGTTTTATTCAACATACATTTATGGAATGTTTGCTATGCATTGTGCCCTTCCCCATATGCACTTCACTCGTACTTCCAAGTGCGAGTCTCCTGACATTTCTACAAATACAAGGTACTCTCTGTAGTGATTTCTGACTCCTTGTCAATTCACAACCAAGTCATATTTTGTATTCTGAAATATCACTTCAAACTGTGCCAAAGAGGGAACTATTAATCACTTATGTAAAATAATCTACTACCATTTCTGAAATGGAAAACACTGAACTCTTGCTCCTATGTCTGCCACTCTAAGAGGAGTGTCAGACTCCAGGTGGGGGTGATGGGGTGGGGAGGAGTGGGGTGATTAGCAAGCAGCAAGCTACTCCTTTCTTGTTGCTGGCTGTTGCCACTGCCTTCCTTTCTTGGGCAGCATCATTGTGGTGCACAGAAGTTAAAAATTACCCATCTTCCCTCACACTCCTTTCTTTCTGAGTGTGTACTTGGGAGAGTCCGGGGCACAGATGGTCCAGGGGATACAGAGAAGGAGGAGTCCATTATTGAGAACGGCCAACTCTCTAGCCTTCTACTCATGTTTGATGCAAGAACAATGACACTCAATGTTACAGATCTGTTCCTGTGGCCACCGTCAATTTCATAAACTTGTTTGTGCACATCACGATGTGAAATAAAAACATTCACCAAGGATCCTCAAGGACTAATCTGCTGGGCATGCTTTGACCTTTTGTTATTAGGTTTGTCTCCTGTATATGACAACCTACAGTCCCACTATCCACTTTTCTCTAGGCCTACTCTGGGCCCAAGGAAGACGACCTTTATGGAGCATCAAAGTGTTTCCCTGCCCTTTGGTCTCATTGTGGATTTGGCCAATGGGAGGCCACAGTTCAGATCTTGGGAATAGACGGACGTCATAATATGTATCCCCCAAGCCTCTTTTCTTGCTAGGCCACTTCTGGCAGTGGCCAGGTTCCTGTGCTGAAGGCTACAAGTACTGTTAGGCAACTCTCTCCTATAACCACATCTACAGATTTCACTTCTGCTGGTCTACGTTCCGGTAAATGCTCCTTCTCTTTAGCTCTCCAGACCTAAGAGTAACAATGGCTCTTTGCTGTTGCTAGTCCCAGCATATTTTATCAACCCAGTTGGTTTCCTTCATCCTGCCCATAACCTCTATGAACCATCTTAGCATCAAATTCCCCTGATTACCCCATTTGTCTATGACATCTGTTTCTTGCTGCAATCTTGACTAATACTCCATCTTAATCTCACTCAGCCTTGATTACCACCACAGGGCGGGATCCCTGGGTGGCGCAGCGGTGCAGCGGTTTAGCGCCTGCCTTTGGCCTGGGGCGTGATCCTGGAGACCCAGGATCGAATCCCACATCGGGCTCCCGGTGCATGGAGCCTGCTTCTCCCTCTGCCTGTGTCTCTGCCTCTCTCTCTCTCTCTGTGTGTGTGACTATCATAAATAAATAAAAATTAAAAAAAAAATACCACCACAGGGCAATGACTTTAAATGACTATCACCCAATTTCTTTCCAATTTTCAAGTACATGTTTCAGAGTACCTTCTAGGTATTCTAAAATAATTTCAGATTAACACTGCACTGCTTAAGTTACACCCATCCCCTTCACTGACCTCTGCCTGCCCTACCCACATCTTCCTTAAACCCACTTCTCTGTAATTCTCATTTTGGAGATAGATAACCATCCATCTACCTGCATAATCTAGAAAACTGGCAATTACCATCCAGTCCTCATTCTCTCTGGCCTATTGTCAAGTACTTTCAGTTTTCCCTCCTACATAGTTCTTAAACCCATTTCCATCTGCATGGCTTCTACTTTAGTTCAGAGTCCATTCTCATTATATTGCACAAGCATCCTTACTGTCTCCCATTGACTAGGTTGTGATCAATTTGAGGATGAAGACAACTGCTTGCTATAGTCACCAGTAAGAGCATTTTGAATGAGTGACAGGATGAATAAGGTGCAAAGTGAAGATATGAATAACAGAATCTCACTTTTTCCCATGGGTCTTACAAATAGCTCCAAACCACTTCAACCTGTGTATATGCGCATGTGCACACACACATGCACACTTGCTTATTGTAATCCACTAATCTTAGTTTTGTTTTATTTTTTGGTTTTTTTGGATTCAAAGCAGTAGTGTACTGGACAGTAACTAAAAACCCAGCTTTCTGAGGGAAAGACCAAAGCTCTGATTTGTAGCACTTGGCAGTTTCCGTGGTGAAAATACTGTCATTATTGCCAATTTCAAGCTACCAAAGCAACATCACTGAATAGGAGCGGGCGCACTGGGCTCTCCTGAGCCAGAAACAGCTGGTCCAGCATACCACTGAAAGCCCCATTTGTCACAAGGAAGGTCAGATTACCTAACCCATCAGAGATTTCTGAAAGAACACAGTTACAAGGAATGGAGCGTTTAAAGGTTCAACATGAAAAATAATACAAATTAATAATCATTTGCCAGGAAAATAATAAAAGTAATAAATAAAATTAGGGACATTGGCAGAATCTGATCATCATTTGGAGACAATTTAATTTCATTCTGTGGAACATTTCCCACCTTTGTTTTCTTCAATTTACTTTACCTTAGTTGAATAAGCATTTACCATGTGCCTATACTTTGTGGGTCTCTGTTCCAGTGGGAGGAACCAAATGTGAAAAAGAGGCTCTTTGCCCTTACTACTACTGACCAAGTGGAATGCCTTCTTGTTTGAGAGTTGTGACATTTCTGGAAGGCTGGGTGAGGGCTGCTATTTCTAACTAGGAAGGCCCACAAAGTGCTCTTGGAAGAACAGGTTAGAGTTGCACTTTAGTGAGAGAAATTACAACAAATGGAGAAACAGAGGAAAGGGAGATTGAGGTTAACAAGGGTACATGGTTTTGTGTTGACACATAGTAGGCACTGTCAGTACTGAGTGAATGAACGAGTAAGTAAATGACTCACTGTAAAAATGATTGAGTAAATGAAGTAAAGGTAAAGGCAGAGATGTGAAAGGTCATTTGATTTGAGTTTGATCTATTGCATCTAAGGTTACACCTTTCAGCACTCATCTCAGAATAAACCATTAAACCTTAATTCTTGTTATTCCTAAATCACTTATAGTGAGGTTACCAATCCTTTTTTTTTTTAATTTTTTATTTATTTATGATAGTCACACAGAGAGAGAGAGAGAGAGAGAGAGAGGCAGAGACACAGGCAGAGGGAGAAGCAGGCTCCATGCACCGGGAGCCCGATGTGGGATTCAATCCTGGGTCTCCAGGATCGCGCCCTGGGCCAAAGGCAAGCGCCAAACTGCTGCGCCACCCAGGGATCCCTCCTTCTTTGTCCCGTTATCCATCTACTCTGTCTCCATCATTAGCACTCACATCCAAGTCTCCAAGGGGCTGCAAACAACCTCCTTGACCCTCAACTGGAATCCACTCTGGCCCTGCCTCCCTGCATCACCCACACTGCAGCCAGAGTCAGCTCTTTGAATTGCCAGAGTGAAAGTCTGATGATTTCTGCCACCCCTTCACTGCTCATGTTAAGATTAAAGATTTCTCAATGGTTTGGACTGTTCTACAAGAAAGTCACACGTCCTTAAGGTGGAACTATCTGATCTGGTCCCCACTGCCTTCTTCAGGCTAACACCCACTACTTTCTGCCCCCTACCTTCTTGCACTGGCTCCACAGCCTTCTTTCAAAACATCACATTGTGTCTGCAACCCTGTTCCTTGTGGTTAAGAATCCTCCTCCTGTCACCACATTGCACATAACACTCTGTGCTCTCTGACCAGGTCAAACACTGTCTTAGAGCTCCATGTACCTCGCATTTGTGGAATTTATCACAGCTACAAATGTGTACTTACTGTCATGACTGTTTGATTAATGCCAATTTCTCCCACTAGTCTGTATGTTCCAGAGGGAGAGGCTATATCTGTTTTTACTCAAGTGCTTGGCACCAAATTGCTACTTAATGGGTGTTTGTTGAATGAATGAATGAATGAAGTGACATGCTCATTTCAATCTCCACATCTTTAAAGATGGTTCCCATTCCTGAAGAGACTCTACCCTCCATGTCCTGCCATGAACACAAATCTAATATTTCTTCCCATGTCCAGCTCAAAATCCATTATTTAATTAAACAAATAGTCCTTTAGGGATTCTTATGTTCCAGGTCCTGTGTTATAAGGACTTGGACCATATAGTTATATAAAATCTTCTCAGCTCCCCGGAGAAATTACTGGTCTACCCAGAAGGATATACCACCAATTGCCATACTATGTGTAAGGAGCACTAACATAGGTATGGCGGAAATCTATGGACACACAGTAGAGAAACAGGTTAATAGTCTTTGGACATTTGATGTAGCTTCGCAAAGGAAGAGGCATTCGGCCTGCAGTTTTAAAGCTTTCTTCTTGATGCTTTTCTATTTCTTAGGGGGAAAAAATCAGAATAATACCTTTAATTTTTAAATCTACTAGTTATTGGGCTTTTACACTGTACCAGTCACTCTGAATGAGGCTTTTTATAAATTTACCAATTTAATCCTACTTCAAATATTTTCTGACTCTACATTTTAGTAACATCATTTTACAGTAACATTCCACTCAAGCATATATTGAATAATTGTTAAATAGTTTCACTGAATGTCTTAGCTTCCCAAAATATTGCTCAAAAACTGCGATCTGATATTGTCTTTCTTCTTCATTTCCACTGTCTTTATTCCTCCATGGTGCTGCCCTAGACACATGCTAAGTGGTTAATGGATACCTTTGGATAAATGGATTTCAGGTGGTCTTTGAGTATATGTGGTAAAGAGCTTCTATTCCAGTCAAAATGTTCCATAAACAAGTTATCATCATGAGAGTTTTAACTTCTTGATTGCATATGATTTTTAATGCAAAAATATGAAGATCAACATTGCACACCTGCTGTATATATTTTTTTGATGCATGTCCTAAAAATATCAAGAAACACTGAGGAAGAAACAAAGTGGAATTATAATTTCCCAGAATTCCATAAGTACAAGTGTCCTGCAACTGACTCTAACATGCTTTAGCCCATTTTGCTCTGGCTACAGCTCTTTGAAATTGATAGTGCTAACTCTGTTTCACAGATAAGAAAACTAAAGATCAAACAAAACTTATGCAACTCGGTAGAGATCAAACCAAAGTAGCACCCATGTCCTCTGATCTTGGGGCCTATCCTCTCCTACCATACTTAAATTTTCTTAGTTGCAAATTTGTCCCATAATGACTTATTCTATGTGATCACTGCCTTCATGCGTTCCATGGGTTTTACTCCTGCCAAAGTATTTCATAACTTATCCTCATTACAAAATCTTTGCTTTCTCGATTGCTGAGACTATCTTTGTTTTTTTTTTTAATTTTTTTCGAGGTTGTCTTTTAAAACTAAATCTGTGAAGTGTGGCATGATACAACTGCAATCCCCACTCTTCCAATGCTCATTCTGAAGGAAAAAAGGAATGCAGAAAACAGCAACAACAACAACAACCATAACAATGAAACGAAGCAAAAGATGACTTACTGACTTCCCAGGAGCTCCCTACATGCAGGCACCAAGGCAAAGTCACTTTCTCAAGATTTGCAGCATTGAAAACATTAACTCACTGAACACAGTGAAACTGAAAACTTCAACAAAGTCTGCAACAGGAAAAATGCAGTCTCTGCCCAAGTCCTGTAATTCTAAAGCTTCCTAATATCATTGAAATGGTCTTTTATCTTTGCATCAAATACAAACATTTTGTAAAATATAAAAGAAAACTCCCTTTTTTTGACCATGATAGGTAAGTGACTTTTTTTACTTATTTATTGTCTCTTGGTTAAGGTGTCACCATAGCCTTCATTTTCCTGAATGTTATCCATGTCATAACTTAACAATGAAGACAAGTCAGCTACAGGGGATAATTGCATATACGTGCCTTACAATTATTGTATTATGTGCATTCTACAGTGTAATATAAATTATAACCTTCATTCTTCATGGGGTTAAAAAAATAATCACATTGGCTAGTCCAATAAAAAATCTGGCATCAGTATGGTGCGGTTTGGCAAAGAAAACCAGAGACTAAAACTAGCCTAATATAGATAAGTGGACAGATAAAGAGCACAGGAGAGGTGATGCAATCCACAGGGTAAATTCACATGGATGAGTGGAATTTCTCAATAAAAGGATAAGAGAATTGAATATTTCCTGAACTATGTTTTGGAGGTCAAATCAAGAATGACCAGTTAATATATTTGGAAAGCAAAGAAATTCTTTTTATAAATAGCAAGTCACACATACATAAATGTACGTAAAAACAATACATAAGTGCAATTTTTTAAAATTAACATTCCTGGGACACCTGGGTGGCTCAGTGCTTGAGCACCTGCCTTTGCTCAGGGCATGATCCTGAGTCCAGGGATCGAGTCCCACATCAAGCTCCCTGTGAGAAGCCTGCTTCTCCCTCTGCCTATGTCTCTGCCTCTCTCTGTCTCTCTCATGAATAAATAAATACATAAAATCTTTAAAAAAATTAAAATTAGGGGATCCCTGGGTGGCGCAGCGGTTTGGCGCCTGCCTTTGGCCTAGGGCGCGATCCTGGAGACCCAGGATCGAATCCCACGTCGGGCTCCCGGTGCATGGAGCCTGCTTCTCCCTCTGCCTGTGTCTCTGCCTCTCTCTCTCTCTCTCTCTCTGACTATCATAAATAAATAAATAAATAAAAATTAAAAAAAAATTAAAATTAAAAAATAAAATAAAATTAACATTCCTTATGGGCATCTTAATGAGGAGTTTAATATTTAAAATATACTTAAGGGACGCCTGGGTGGCTCAGCAGTTAAGCATCTGCCTTCAGCTCAGGGAGTTATCCTGGAGTTCTAGGATCGAGTCCCACATCGGGCTCCCTGCATGGAGCCTGCTTCTCCCTCTGCCTATGTCTCTGCCTCTCTCTGTGTCTCTCATGAATAAATAAATAAAATCTTAAAAAAAAATAAAATATACTTAAATGTTAAGTATTTATTAATGAAACATTAACCTTATATAATCAAATGCAGATTCATAACACCCCCCCCCCCACCAAGTCACTTTAATAAAACGTCAGTGCCTCCCAAATAAAAGACTAAGAACACTGTGGTAGTGTGGAAGTCAAAAAATACTAATTGTCGCTAATGACATGATGTTTCCAAGAATTATTTTATTTATTTATTTTTTAATTAAGTAGGCTCTCTACCCAACATGGGGCTTGAACTCATGACCCTGAGGATCAAGAGTCACATGCTCTACTGACTAAGCCAGCTAGACACCTAGGAAGAATTCTTTTTAACAAGCATTCTAAACATACAGCATAATCTTGCCATTTTATGATAACCAGGATGTCTTATATAATAAACATTTGTTGAATTATTAAAGAAAGTTGGGGGATCCCTGGGTGGCGCAGTGGTTTGGCGCCTGCCTTTGGCCCAGGGCGCGATCCTGGAGACCCGGGATCGAATCCCACGTCCGGCTCCCGGGGCATGGAGCCTGCTTCTCCCTCTGCCTATGTCTCTGCCTCTCTCTCTGTGACTATCATACATAAATTTTAAAAATTTAAAAAAAAAAAAAAAGAAAGTTGGTACATCTTTTTAAAAAATCAATAAACTGGAATGTATTATTATTCGTTTCCTTTGAAAAGATCCAACTCTATCTGGAATCTTATACAAAGGTTTTATGAACTCTCTATAGACTCTTTTGTCATTTTTTCCCCTTTAAAAATGTGAATCCTTTTTAAAAGTAGACAAACTTGTAAGAAATTAGATGAAGTTATCAAATGGCCACTAGACTTATTGGTCATATATGAGAAAACAATCTGCATCATGGTGTTCTGATGTTTTAATGTTTTAACATCACAGTAGGCTTATGAAAGTTTCATTTTCTTTCTTTCTAAAAAATAAGGCTAAAAAATACATTTAAACTTTGGCCATTCACATAAAACTTACTAAGTAAAATAACTGGGGAAGCTAGCATAGTAGTCCCAGAGGATTTATACTGAAATTAATACTTATTTACCAGTCTTAAAAGATAGTGAGTACTTTTAATAATCTTACTCAGAGTGAGGAAAAACCTCTTTAAGATTTCTTATTATGAAACACATTTTTAGACTAAAATTTAAATGTTCCTTAAAGTGTGTCAATACTATTAAATTTACAAAAACTTAATATAAATCCAGCTCAGTGGCTTTCAACTCTGCTATAAATCAGGATACCCTGTGAAACTTTAACCATCTATTGAATCAAAATCTCCCAGGTAGATTCAGAACACCTCAACTTCTTTAAAACTTCACAAGAACTTTGAGAGCTCCAGTCAGGAGTCTTTCATTTCTTTCATTTGGCATCTGTTCCTGATGCCTACTACATTCCTGATGGTGACTATTATATAAGGTGCCAGGAAAGTAAGGATGCAGAAAACATTATGTCCCTCTCATCTTTAAGGAAGGGAAATAGTTGGTTACAATAAAGTGAGGGAAGTGTTGGACAGAGGTAAACACACAGTGTGCTTTGGAGCACCAAAGAACCCCTGAACCAAGAGGCTATGCGAGAGATCTCATGTCTCCAAAAACAAGAAGTCTTCATAGTCTCTTCCTCTGCCCACACACCTTGCTCCTCAAGGAGCCCGAGCCAGCAAAGGAATGATCCATTCTTACCCCATGTTAGAACTTGGACCATTGGATGAAGTATACAGTCTGATTACTAAATTGAGTTTGGTGTGTGACAGGGGAGCCAGAAAGTCCCTGGACTGTTTGTTTTCATACAGGAGCAGAAGAAAGCAAAGCCCCATTGAGATGACATGAAGAGGCAGTGGGAGAAAGATACAAATACAATTGCTTTCCACTCGCATCACACAAGTTAAGCTTGTTCCAGGTCCTCTGGATCAAGTGCTGTACAATAAGACCACGAAGAATGATGTAATCTAGAATGCAAGGATGAAGTTTTGTTTGTTTTATCTTTTTATACAGTGAACTGCTCCCCATTTGCATTCTGATGGTTTACGTGAACATTGTTAACATTTAATTTTATTAAATTTCGGGATATATGAATAATATGGACTGTAGATGCCTAAAGTCCAAAAGCTTTAATCATGTACAATCTGATCCTTTTAACTACCGTCCTTCAAAATAACAGGCAGATAAACTTAATAGTCTTATAAAAGTCTTCCCTTGTGAATTCCTAACATGAAATCTTAAATCCCAATTGTATGTGATGTTATAACTTAAATAAAAATCCAAATGTCAAGACAAATTCTATCTTCATGTGGTTAAAGAGACAAAAGGCATAACACTACCATCCTAATTCTTCTAAAAAAGTTAATGCAAAGGCTGGGTGGGAGCTCATGATACTCAAATTTGTTTGACCCTATAAGTACTTATAAGAATTCTCTTGAGAAAAAAAAAAAAAAAGAATTCTCTTGAGAGCTGGATATCTAAAGTCAAATCAAGTCAAATCCACAAATTCAATGAGGCAATACTATGGATTAAAACAAGAAGAAATAGATGTCTCTGCCTTCAAAAACATGACAAGTCAGAGAAACAGGTACCATATAAAGATTAGCAGTACAAGGACTCTTAGACTAGAGCGTGGCTGTGTCTTGTCTTTCACTTCCTTCCTGCTTTTATCCTAAACTTCAGACAAACTGGGCGATGCATCCAACCTCTGCCCCAAATGCACCTACCACAAAACCCACCCTGCCTTTCTCTACAAACATCATTTCTGCTTCAGAAATCCCACAGATCCTTCAAGGTCTATTTCAAAGACACGTTCATGCTTAACACACACTGGATTTGCCCTTATCCTCCTATGAGCTCCCATCTCATTATAAAGAACAAAGTCACTGGGCAGCCCAGATGGCTCAGCGGTTTAGCGCTGCCGTCAGCCCAGGGCCTGATCCTGGAGACCTGGGATCAAGTCCCACATCGGGCTCCCTGCATGGAGCCTGCTTCTCCCTCTGCCTGTCTCTCTCTCTCTCTCTCTCTCTCTCCCTCTCTGTCTCTCTCATGAATAAATAAATAAAATCTTTAAAAAAAAAAAAAAAAAAGAACAAAGTCACCAAGAATGGCATGCACCAATGTCCCATGAGGCAGCAGCAAGGAAACCAACCACCAAAGGACTAATTCTCAGGGGTGACATCTTCCTTCTCAGGCACCACACTTTGTCCGACTGTACTGCCAATATCACCATAATTTCTCCCTAAGAAATATCCAGGGCAGGCGGAAAAAACACATAGAAAACTTCAGCTCCTTCATCTAAAGCAAATGGATTTTGAAGAATGCTATTTTTAATAATTAAAACCTTTCAAGGTTTTCAATAAACTATAAAGATAGCCATAAAAAAAACACACAAATGTTGGGTTACCTGGGTGGCTCAGCCAGTTAAGCATCTTTGTTTGGCTCAGGTCATGATCCCAGCGTTCTGGGATCTAGTTTGGCTTTAGCAGGGGTGGGCCTGCTCAGCAGAGAGTCTGCTTCTCCCTCTCCCTCTGTTCCTTCCCCCTGCTTATGCTCTCTCTCAAATAAAGTATTTTTTAAAAAACAGCAATGTCTCCCCAATATATCAAAGATTGATGGACTCAAAATCACAAATGCTTCTAAGACATAGGTTAAAATTCAAGTAATACAACACTTGGTGTACAATATCATGGACTACACACAAATACTGGTTCTTAATGCAAACACAAAATGTCTGTCCACTAGCTAGATTTTAACCACAAAAATCTTTTGTTTGCTCATGAAAATTTTTTAACATACTTAACATATTTAACAGAGATATATGTTAACATATTTGTTATATGTTAACATATTTAACATATTTAATAGAGATATACATATATATGTAAAATTATGAAAAAAGCAAAAATGAAAATTTAATTTTTAAATTTCATATACTGGTTTAAAACATAATTTATGAGTATCAAGGATAGTAACCATACCACCATGAATTTATAATTTATTGTTCATTAGGAAGTCAACCTTTTGTCAGCTTCTATGGCAATACTCTGAAAAAATAAGTATGGAGTAATCTCTTTTTCTTTTCTTTATTTTTTAAAAATATTTTATTTATTTATTCATGAGAGACACAGAGAGAGAGGCAGAGACATAGGCAGCAGGAGAAGCAGGCTCCTCACAGGAAGCAGGATGTGGGACTCGATTCCAGGACCCCAGGATCATGACCTGAGCTCAACGCTCAACCACTGAGCCACCCAAGTTCCCTTTTCTTTTCTTCACAGAACCAAATGGAACGAGCTTAAAGTTTACCCAGAAGTGCAGAACACTTGCTCTAAAATATACTAGACTATATTTTTTATTCTACCATGAAATCTATGAATTTCACATCTTAAAATTTTTTCCATTCACACATTTTTTCTTTTGAAAACAGCATGTGTGAGCAACACATATTCACAGCTGAAATTGTTTTCTTCGCATCTTAGAAAGATGATGAAAAGTTCACATGCATCTTCTTTCCCCAAATTCAGAAACAGATGGTAGGGTGATTGCAAATTCACCCAGTCAGTCTGTTATTAAGCAGCCTCTAGATACCACAGGATTCTGGTATCGCAGACCTTTTTTTCATCCTACAGATGAACCACTGAATTCCCATAATATTACAAGTTTATCCTCTTGTTCCATACTCTTGCTCGATGAATTGAAAAAGCAATTTCAGCAACCACATTCCTTCCTACTGGTTCTCCTTCCTCCCTCTTCATCAACAATGGTGTGACCCAGCTCCTCATATTCCCCAATTACACATTCTCCTATCTAAAAAGAAGGCTAAAGCAGCTTATTAGCTGGCAGTACTGTGGGCTGCCAAAGAGTTTCCAAGGAAGAGGAGGAGGGATGCATACAAACCCTCCCAGAAAGTCTCCTTGCCTACCAATCCTGGAATGAGTCTGAGAGGTAAGGGCATACTCGTTAAGCCTTATGCTTCTTTAATTTAAACTTTCCCCTCCTTGTCTTGACTTACAAACTAGAAATCCATGAAATCATTTTCGGAAAAGAAGGAAAATATCAATTGGTAGCAAAAAGAACACATAGTTCACAACTGCTACTGATACACTGATGCCTCATAGTCATTAGTACAGATGGATATATTTTCATTAGAAAGAAGATACAAATCCATTTCATTCTAGTTCCCATTCCTGATCATTTATCCTTCAAAACAAAAAGATTCAAAATGAAATGCCCATTAGAGATTCTACTCATCACCCCAGAGAACAATATTGTTCTAGAGAGAACACCTGTCTTTTATGTTTATTCCTCTGCTTTTCTACATAGGTCAACAGTAAGTTTCCACATTGACAACAAATTGTCATTTGCTCGAATTTAAATTTCAAAGGAAAATGAATAATAGGACCAGATAAAAATTAGTCTACAAAACTAAACAATTTTTAACAAAAAACAACCTATGATCATTGAAGACACACGATCATATGAAGAATAGTCTTTATCGTTTTATTTCCTTAAGGTAGATTGTGAAATTCAGATCAAGCATGTTTTCCCCAGGATACTTAATTTTGTTCCTGAAGAGGCTTTTAATTCTCTCAAGACAGCTGATAATCAAAGAAGCTGAGCACAATGGCCTTCCCACTAGCACATATTCATGTCTGAAAAGTCTGCTCTTCTTCCCTTAATTTTCATCTGTTTGGAAAATCTAAACCACATACAGAAATTGAGGATTTCTATTTGTCATCTTTTATAGCAACAGTGCATTACTTACATGAGACTACTAAATTAGTTTCCAATTCTTTTCTATCAGTCTGTGAGATTCATTTTTTAGTCCAAAGACTACAAATACCTTTATTTTTTAATAAGATTTTTTAAAAAGATTTATTTATTTATTTATTTATTTATTTATTTATTTATTTATGATAGACACAGAGAGAGGGAGAGAGGCAGAGACACAGGCAGAGGGAGAAGCAGACTCCATCCTGGGTCTCCAGGATCAGGCAGGCCCTGGACCGAAGGCAGCGCTAAACTGCTGAGCCACCCAGGGATCCCTGCAAACACCTTTAAAACCAGAGTCAGACTCTCATTTGTTTGAAACCTGGTTTGGACAAATCATCAAATGTATGTGTGGCTTGTTATGCTCACTTATTAATCAGCAGATAACTACTTTGTAGTTCTGTTTTAAGGATAAATGAGGTATTACAAAGGAAATACTTACCACTGTTCTAACACAGGGCAAGCACACAGCATGTTTTGTAAACATTAATATTTATATTATCACCAGTGAATCATTCTGTATGAAAGTCATACTGGTTTCCTACACCTATCAGCATTTCCACTACTAGCCAGTTGTTCTACAAGGACAGAAGCTCCCAAGAAACTGATCATAAAATACAATTTTCTACTCAATTCTACTCTATATACATATAGATTATGAGCACATATTTCTATAGAGCATATTCAATTTCTACTCTATACATTGAAATAATCCTCCTTGCTCTCAGCTGAATTGAATTTAGGAAAATTAAGCATATTAGCTATGCTAGTCCATTTTTCTGAAAAGTATGTTATCTCATTAAACTTTTTTTTTTTTTTTTTTGTTCCAGATTTTTTACTACCTGATTTGGAGCAAACATAAGCTAGAGGTTGGTGTTTGGTGAACGTCACACAGCACAGGCAACTTGGAAAGTGCATCCAAATAATATCAAACTGTTGTAAACAGTTGCCTTAGGGAGTTGCAACCTACATGAATATTAAAAAATTAAGTTTATTAAAATCTAAGTGAGGAGGGGGTGAACACCCTTTTAAAAAGATAAGCCACTTGTGTGATTCATTGTGGAATTATTCTTTTGATTTACGTCAAAGACAAGTATTCAGCTGTCACCAAAGCAAGTGTGTTCAATACAAAATTAGTTGTGAATAGAAAAGGAGCCAAGGATTAGATGGAACACAGAGCACAGCAGTGATGAGGCAGGCCAGTGCCCTAACATTCACTCAAACACATTTGGATTTTCAGCTGCAGAGACACCACCTGTTTGTAATGGCAAACGTGAGGATTGCTTACAAAATTACCACAGAAGCTTCACAAATGACAAGGTCCTAGGCAAGTCTGAACCTCAAATTCCTTTTGTCAAGAACCCTCCTTTCTTTTCAACAAACACTTCCCTGTCTTGGGTTTGCATTATTCGATATCATTAATATGATTTAAAACCACCAAAGCAAACATTTGCAATGGAAATAATCACAATAGAAAACAAGCTAATGTTTACTTCTTTATCTTAAAAAAGTATATGTCTATTTGTGTGTGTATCCTCTACACCCCAAAACCAGAGTAACTACAAAGTAACATCTAAATCCCCTTCATTTTGAGTCTTTTCCATTTAACGAATTAACTAAATAGCCTGTACAAGTGAGTTCTCTGTTTCGACATAGCCACTCATGCTTTGATGTTCTCCAGTTTCATTCAACACTAGAGTAGTTGATTAAAGTTCACAAGAGTGTAGAAGACTATTAAAAGACACCACCATTTGATTTAAATTCAGATTATGGTTCAGTTCCAACCTTCACAGAAAATGGGCTTGTCTTAGGAAGGCCAGAGTACAGGGAGGTATGGCCAACAGGTCAACCAGCACCTCTCCGCCAGACTGCAAAGAACCATCCTTCTCTCCTCCAAACGGTATCTGCTCTGATTGACCCTTGAAAGAAGCCTACAGTATGGTGGATCATTAATAGTAAGTGTGACAATTACAATTACATAACTCTGCAAGGCTCTTAACGTCTTCCACAGTGATCTCCCACTCTACTTATATCATCTCATAGAAACTTTGCAATGAGAGAAGATAATAATAAAAAAGTAACAATAAAATAGGGTATGTAATAGCAATAATAACAAATAGTTACTGTGTTTTGGGGGTGCAAATTATGTGCAAGGTCTACTAAGTGCTTACACATATATTCATTTAATCTTCCTGATAATCAGAAGAGGCAAGTACAGTAAGTATCTTTCTCATACTACAGATAATAAAATTGAGGCACTTTGAAGAAAGGGACAATGCAGGGAGGAGTATAGTGAAGGAAAACCCTAAGAGTGCAGATAAATGTCAGGTCTAGAGAACCACTAGTTCTGGAAGACTCCTGGGCAGATGGAAGAAGGAAGGAAGGAAGGAAGGAAGGAAGGAAGGAAGGAAGGAAGGAAGGAAGGAAGGAAGGAAGGAGGGAGGGAGGGAGGGAGGGAGGGAGGGAGGGAGGGAGGAAGGAAGGAAGGGAGGAAGGAAAAAGGAATGAGAGAGGAAGGGAGAACATGAGACAAGTATTAACTCTGAGAAAACTAAAACAAAAATATAAAAAGAGAAAATATCCTATGTTCACTAAATGGTTCAGCAGTGAGCAAAATCTACATCATCAAAACATGTTCATATTCAATACCGATATAACCAAAATTTTAATGTAATTCTCTCGGGAGTATAAGGAAAGAGATTTTCTATGGTAGGGAGTAAATTCTAAAAGCCAAAAAGCAAGACACAGCAGTCTACGCATGGTATTTAGAAACATGCTGTAAATAACAGAAAAAAAAAAATAGCCAAAGAGTTGAAAATGACTGCCTCTCAAGAGCAGGAAGCCGGGAGGCTCGGGTGCTAAGGACTGCTGTAATTTTATCACAGCCTTGGGAACCAGGTGATTTTCTAAAAGACTGAGATATTACAAAAACTCCAAAACTCTTTGATGGCACAGGAATGGAACAACTATGTAAATCATGTAAAAAAAAAAAAAAAAAACACACACAACAGTGGCTCTATCTAGGCTGTGCCTTATCTGCACTGTACTTGGGTGGTAAGAACAGGCAGACTTGCCAGGGAACACAGCAAGTTTAAGGACACCTGCAGCCGTGTAACTAGGAAAAAAACAGTAAGCAGCTGGAGATAAATGAAATCATGCTTGGGTTTTCTTATTTTGCCTTAGAAAAACATACTGATCTTCTTGACTGCTCAGAAACCCAGTATTAAGGAGCAAGAGTGGAAGAGATGTTTTACTGGAAATCCTTCTTTCTCAATAGCAGATGAGTCAACTCTATAACCAGTCCTGCAGGGTCAGAGGATTCCCACAGAGATGGTGGAGCAGGGATACTGATACTGAGGCTTACACGAGGGGATCACGTCAGGGTTAGAGCTTCCAGGGAATGATAAAGGGGACTAAAGACATAGAGAAGTGTGAGGAGCCACAGAGTCACTTCTGCACTGATACTGTCCTGGTTGATGGCTAAGGTAGACATTCTACGCAGACGATATTACCCCCTAAGCAGTAAAAATGGGTTCTTACAGGGCAAATAAGAGTGGCAGAGATTGCAAAGATTTCCAGCTTGCTGAATGGCCACATGTTATAAATAGATACACAGTATATGTATGCTATTAAATTCTCATGGGTTAGAAAGGAGATTATAAAAACAAAACAAAACAAAACCCAACAACATTGAAAAGGCTTCTTAGGGGGATCATAATGAGGAACATCTAGATGAGAAACACTGAAATAAAAGAGAATAGGAGAAAAGAATGGTTGGAGAACTTTGGAATGGAAATTGGTAAAAACTGAGAAGGACCTTACATTCTGGGAGCACAAGAGCATTTTGTGGTTAAAAAACATATTTAAGGTAAAATATTAGCCACCTAATAACATACACCAAATCATTCTTTAAAATGTTAGAGCAGTAGATACCCTCAAATCAAAATGATCAATGAGTTTGTTTTAACCAAAGATATTCTCTATTCAGTGAATTTCTTTTTTTTTTTTAAAGATTTATTTATTTATTTATGATAGACACACACACAAAGAGAGAGAGAGAGGCAGAGACACAGGAGGAGGGAGAAGCAGGCTCCATACCAGGAGCCCGACGTGGGACTCGATCCTGGGACTCCAGGATCGCGCCCTGGGCCAAAGGCAGGCGCTAAACCACTGAGCCACCCAGGGATCCCCCAGTGAATTTCTTGATACCAATCCCAAGCATCTCATTGCCCTTTAGAGATCAGTTAAGTTAAGCTTGTAACAACCCCAAATTCTACTGGACAGTGGCTTTTATATGATCCCAATAAAATACCTACCTCACTTTCTAAATACCTGCTTTGAAGCCACACCTCCTGTACAAGCATTGTTTCCCACTTTGATTCACAGCCCAGACAAAAGTTTCCATTTACACATACAGTTTCAAGCCCTGAGAAATGGGAGAAGTTCAGGCCCAACTGAGTTCCTGGCGCTGCTCAAACGATCCATACACTTAAGTGTGTGTCTGGGTCCGCAGGTTCCAGAGAAGCAGTGCCTCCAGTGAGTGTCTTCTATCCAGCCATCATCAGATCAAAATTTACAGGATTAGGACTGTTGGTCTCCTCATGATTATGCCCACAGATCAGCACCCTTCAAACCAGATTATAATAATATTTTTTAAGGCTACTTCTCAATAGCAAGAAAAAATAGTTGATCTGCTTAAGCCTCAAGCTCCTAGTCTGGAATCTCGTAATTCACTATAAATGATGCTATTAGTGATGACAGTATTTTTTTTAAATATTTTATTTATTTATTCATGAGAGACACACACACAGAGAGGCAGAGACACAGGCAGAGGGAGAAGCAGGCTCCTCACAGAGAGCCCGAAGCGGGACTCGATCCCAGGATCCCGGGATCGCGCCCTGAGCCAAAGGCAGACCCTCACCCACTGAGCCACCTAGGAGTCCCAGTGATGACTTTAACATGGGTGTGTAGAAAGAAAAGGCCATGGTCGAAAGGACAATATGGGGTGGGTTTGTCAGATTTTGTTTCTGCAGTAAGAAACACAAAAGTGGCACTATTTATTTATTATTCAGTTAGTGTTTGTTGTGAGCCTACTGTGGGCCAGGCAGTGTTCTAGGAACTAGAGATTCAGAGATTAAAAAAAGGATCAAGTTCTTGGTCTCAGAGAGCTCATATTACAGTGATTATAAAGAGACAATAAATGAAGAGGTAAATATACATGATGTTGGGTGGTGGTATTTATGATGAGGAGAAAGATGGTAGAATGAGGAGATTGTGAATCATGGAAGAGAGTGCACGTCATTTCAGATGAGTTGGTCAGAGAATGCTGTGAGCAGGTGACCCTAGAGGAAGACCTAAAGGAAGTGAAGCAAGCTGTATAGATTTCCAGAGAGCGTTCCAGACAGATAGAATAGTACATGCAAAGTATCCGAGGTGGAATGTTCCAGGTTCAGACAGAAAAATAGCAGAGAGTCTCTGCACATAAGGTAATTTTTGCCTGACTAGCATGCCTTGCATCTCCTTCTATTTAAATCTTACTGGTCCTTTAAAGTATCTCTCAAGTGAAATTCTTGCAACTGAGAAGTTCCTGGAATCCTTCCAAAAAGATTTGGCTTCTCCACCCTTTGAGTCCCAAGAACAACTTGGCTCAGATAACTCTATATAACAAATTAACATTCTTGTAGATACAAACACATATCTAAGGACAAGACTTTGCCACAATTTTTTATAGACCCTTCTGAACTTAGTTGCCCTAAAACAATCCTGTCCAAGCTGCATAGGAAGTCAAAGACAGCATTTGTACTTGGTATGGGATTTAAAAAAATTTTAAGAGTAAGTACTACTTCTTTATAGGTTGGTCTGCTTTGGACTTGGAAAGCACACAGTCTTTTAAAAGACACACTTTATGTCATGATTCGGTTAGTTACTTCTGTGCTGAAAAAAGGATAAATAGATGGGATCTTCATTAGCAGGATTTGAGTCAGCTTTTCACTTTGTAATGGTGATGTTAATCTTGGTGTACACATATGATTTGGATAGAACTTCTGTTCATGTTTCATTTTCTCTGGATTCCTGTAACCAACAGTATATCAAATGCAGTAGTCAGGCTGGGTTTCTTGTATCTTTGTTTCTTCTGTCACCATAAAAAGAAAGAAACCTCTGTTTCTCACACATCTGGAGTAGTAGCACACTGCCTGGGTCCACCAGGTGTGTTCATCTAGGTCTCAGCTTGCGAAGTCTATTTTAACTTTTTTTCATGTATATAAAGGGAACACTGGTCAAAGTATGGTAGAAAATTTCTATTCTAGCTAATATATCTCATATCTTATAACAATTTAAATATTATAACATAAGATAAAATAATATCTTACATTGTAACTTCAGCAATATATGTGACTTTCAAAAAGGGTTGATTTTTTAAAAAGATTTATTTATTTATTTATTCATGATGGGGGAGGGGGCAGAGACACAGGCAGAGGGAGAAGCAGGCTCCATGCAGGGACCCCCACGCGGGACTCGATCCCTGGACTCCAGGATCGCGCCCCGGGCCAAAGGCGGGCGCCAAACCACTGAGCCACCCAGGGATCCCCGGGTTTATTTTTTTTAAGATTTTATTTATTTATTCATGAGAGACACACAGAGAGCGAGGGAGAGACACAAGCAGAGGAAGAAGCAGGCTCCATGCAGGGAGCCTGTTGTGGGACTTGATCCTGGGTCTCCAGGATCACACCTAGGGCCGAAGGCAGTGCTAAAACACTGAGCCACCGGGCTGCCCTCAAAAAGGGTTTAAAAAATGGGTTGCTCTGTGTTTAAAAAGAAACAAGCACATTAAAAATGCCACATTAAAAATGAAGTGCCAAAACAAAACAAAACAAAACAAAACAAAACAAAAAATAAACTGAATGTCAGGGAGTAAAGACAGGTCATATTTAAAGCCTGAAATCTATGGAATGTAACAGCAACCCCTATCTCTACCTCCTGTGGAACTAACACTTTCTCATGTCAAGGGATTCATTTTGAACTTCATTTTAATTTTTCAAGACTTGACCCATTCAGTGGACACACAAGTGCAGATGCCTGCCATCTAGTGGCAAAAATCAGTATCAGCAGCCTTATTTTTATAGAAAACACTCAAAATTTTTTTTAGAAAAATTCAATCTAAGCTGTAAATTTAAAAGGTAGGAGAAAAGTAAAACCTAGGAAGGTCACACATCTAACTGGCCATGCTAGTCCAATACCCATATCTCTCTGATCTTGTCACCAAGTTAGGGCAGGCCTGTTTAGAACCCCTTGGGAATACTTTCAGAGCCTATAGATCTTCACAAAGATAGAAGTTCCGTGAAGGCAGCATCATGGCATGTTTATTCATCCCTTTATCTCTAGCACCTAGATCAGTGCCTGAAACAATTCAGGAAACTTAATAAATTTAATGAACTAGTGAATGGCTAGCAGAAGAATGGGAAACAGATCAGACTATGGGTTGCCTGCCACAGGAATTCCTAAAATTCTAAAGAATAGAGGTGATTGATAATTTTATTTAATTCTCTAAAAACTAATATAATATACTTTAAATTTGTAAAATACAATTAACTGCTTTATACATGCATTTTAAAACTTAATTCTAGATCTACATAGAATGCCCTTTAATGAGCAAAACTAATCTATGCCAATTTTTATGAATATTCATAATAACTGAATTATTATGCACATATGCAGCAGTTCTAGACTATTTTGTCTCACTTTCTTGACATTATGTTTTTCATATCAATAATATATGTCATATACTTACTTAGAAAGATAATCCCTAAATACAGCACTACACATATGCAAAAATATGGTCTGCTTATCATAGTTTCATAATATAATATGATCAAAAGGGTCATATTATATTTGTGATAAGAACTTCTGTTTTAATACCACCTGCGAACACATATCCATGTTTTTTTAAAAACACACACAAAAATATATTTAGATACGGTGTAGTACATTCAATGGAAAGAGTTTCATCTTATTTCTACACCTGAGATCTGTCCTTGCTCGCTTGTGTTTAAATTCCAATGGAAAAGAGCACTCCACCCTTCCTCAAAGCCTGAGAAACACCCTAAATTGAATATGACTCATCTTACCAGAGAGAACAGCCTAAGATAATGTCCCGGTTGCCAACTAGGCTACACAGAATCTACTTAGGAAAAAAAAAAAAAAAAAATCTTTCTCTTTCAATCTCTATCTCTGTCTCTCTCTCACACACACTGTTATTCAATTAGTGAGTCTTAAAATTTAGCAAGCATAAGTATCATTTGAGATATTTATTTAAAAAGCAGCCTGACAGAACCTGACTCCATTCTGATTCAAAACTGACTAAAACCGGTCTGGTTTCAATCCTCAAGATTGTATTTTTAACAACCACCTCAGGTGATTCTCAATCTTGGGTTCTGTATGGCTATAGACACAGAACTATTTTATTTTTATTTTTTGTTACCAATCCTTTTTTATTGGGTACTCATTCTTTTTTTTTTTTTTTTTTTTTTTTAGATCCCATTTATTTAGTTAAGAGAATGAGAACATGAGCAGGAGAGGGGAGGGGCAGAGGCAGAGGGAAAAGCAGAACCCCCCCCCACACACACACACACACACACACCCCGAGCAGGGAGCCCAACGTGGGGCTCCATCCTAGGACCCCGGGATCATGACCTGAGCAGAGGGCAGACCCTTAACCAACTGAGCCACCCAGGTGCCCTGAAACATCAAAATTTCTAAATCTTTCCAGTAGTTACAAGAATCCCTCAAGAGAGTTGGCTACTTAAGATATCAACCAGTAATGACTACTTCAAGAGTATAATTGGCACTAGTTGACGAGAGGCACCATATTAGGAGGTTGCTATCTGAAAGAACCACACCTCTCAAAATGTTAGGGTCACCAGTGTAACCATTATAACTACACAGACAACCCTCCAAAGCAAGTGAAACTCTGAGTCTGACCTGGGATAATTCTATTGTGGTCTGTATGATACTCATCAAGAACTGCTGTTTATTAACATACAAACTATTTTGTCATTATGAAGATACACTGAAAACTGCTAAATCTCCTATTTAATTTTCCTCCCCAAAAGGAGTAGTAAGAGGGAATTCACTTAACCACAAATACATAATGTGAGTCTATTAGTTGCCAAGTGCTGTTTTTGGTCTTTGGGATATATCAGTGAAAAAAAAAAAAAAAAAACCCATAAAAATCTCTGCCCATACAGGGACAGATTCTGTGAGTTTCTCATTCAGATTTTACAACATCAAGTTATTTTTTAAATTAATTTATTTATTTTTTATTGGAACACCAAGTTACTATAGATAGAAAAATAAATAATGGAGGCTCCCGATGAGATAAGATGCTGAAAACCTAAAGGAGAAGCCCCTTATTTACATAATTTAGTTCCAGTACAAACAAGTATGGCAAATGTTATAGCAGACAGGGGAATAATACAGCCAAGGGGCAAGAGGACTGGAAAGTGAGCCTCCAGTATCTGCAGGCTCACTCACAGTCAGAGCAGGGCTGGCATCTCAGGAGGCATGGGGGATTCTGGACAGAAACCCTGAGGTAAGAGCATGAAGGCCCATGCAAAAACCCTCCGGCAGCCCAAGGTGGCCGCAATGCCCCAGCAGAGGGAGAAAAGGACAGTGGAACTGAGTGAAACTGTAAATGACTTTGACCTCCTTACAGAATAGGGAAAAGCAGACTGAGAGCCGGGAGACACGTTCAGGAAATAAAGATGCAGAAGGTGGACTCTGAGACCCCAGGGTGACTGTGATACAATCAATTAATATAGGAAAAACAGGAGGAATATTTTGGGGACAGGTGATCGGTTCTAATGTCCAAATGGAACATTAGAAGTGCCCAGTTGATAGTATTCATGGAAATGTCCAGAAATGGATGCTCCACACTCAAGGGAAGAGAACTGGGTCTGCCATCACCAAAATCCAAATCGCAGCTGGGATCTCCAGGCGAATATGACTCCAGGCAAGAGATTCAGCACAGAAGAACACAGAAAGAACACAGAAATCCAGATGTGGGGTCCAAAGACCCAGGCTTATTAAGTCTCTGACCTTGGGTGAATCACTGAACGTCTTGGGATCTTGGTTTCCTCAAATATAAGACATAAGATGTAGAAACGTACTCCATATAATTTCACTAACTCTGACCACAAGAGTCTCATTCATTTCCAAGTTGTTAGCCGTTTATTGTCTTTCTACTTCCAGATTTTTTCTTCATAACACATGACCAGCTTCATGGACAACTGCAGATGCCCAAACATACTTCACCCCTCCCACCATCCAGGCAAATGATCTTCCAGAATTCTACCACAAAGACGATTTTTCAAAAATGAATAAATATGGTAGTAGTAGCAAACATGCATCTTTATTATGAGTTGTCTCTCCAAAATTCTTAGAGGAATTTTGATTTTTACTTCTATAAGAATTTTCTTTTCAACAAATGCCTTATATTGTGTCTTCACTTACTGACATTCTAAGACATAATACATAGGACTTTTTTTTGGCACTTCTCCCTAAATTACATTTTTATTAAATATACAAAACAATTTTGTTAGATCTTTGTTAGAGATTTTTTGGTTCTTTTACCCTAAGCTTAGATTCATTCATGAAACAAAAAATAATATACATATATATATGTATGTTAAATAAATATGTCCACATTCATACTTCAAAATGAATCATCTGCTCTTTACAGATCTAAAAGTACCAGAAAGTTTAAATTTCAATATAAAATTCAGCTATCTGAGAGTCCATGTCATCAAACATAATGACTGCAATCTGGCATCAAGCATGAGTGACCACTACATCTCCACCAACCCACCTGCCAACATTAGCCTGAAGGTACAAGAATAGCCTGTGCCTATTGGGGCAGTATTATGTCTTACTCTGACAAATCTAAAGTGTCTAATCCCGGGGGCAAAGAAAGTGCTGAATAAAAACAAGCTTAACTGATCACAATTTCAAAGTAAACATATTTCTATTCTGCTGGGCCATTTTAAGTGGACTGATTTTTATGCAGTGAAATCAGTAGATATTTTGGAAAACATTGCAGATTTTAAAAATTAGGGAGGTAGATTTACATTTAAAGTCTGGTCACAAAAATATATTATTATCTCAGGTTTGTATAAAGTAAATGTGAGGATGTATACAGAAAAAATATCAGAGGACTGGGGTGCCTGGTTGGCTCAGTCAGTAGAGATGTGACTCTTGATCTTGCAGTCAGGCGTTCAAGCCCCACACTGGGTACAGAGCTTATTTTAAGAAGTATCAGAGGATTATGTACCAAATTTGTTAACCATAGGCACTGGGTCATGACAGACTTTTACTTTTCACATCATATATATTCTTGTAATGTTTGATTTTTAGTATAATCTCTATTACTTTCATAACAATAAAGCAGCAAATATACTATATTTACACATTTTATAGCCTTTTGTTTTAAAGACTTTATTTATTCATGTCAGACACAGAGAGAGAGAGAGAGAGAGAGAGAGAGAGAGAGGGAGAGAGGCAGGGACACAAGGCAGAGGGAGAAGCAGGCTCCATGCAGGGAGCTCAATCCCAGGTCTCCAGGATCACACCCGGGGGCCGAAGGCGGTGCTAAACCGCTGAGCCACGGGGGCTGCCCTCTATTTATACATTTTATATTGTTGATGAGTATACTGAGCATTTACAGGAAGACTCCATATAGAGTCCTTTAGGGCAATCAAGGACAAATGAGACATGGCATCTTCAAGGACTTCACACTCCAGTATTTGAAATAATTTACACACACACACACACACACACACACACACACGAGTAAATGTGACCAGTGATGGAACTGAGAATCTGATAAAGACTAAAAGATGAATTCATAGTAAGAAATGTCAGTTCAAGCAGTCCTTGACAAATTGCTAAAATCTGGGCCCATGAGGATGTGGAAGAAAGGGCATTCTAGGCAGCATAAAAACACATGAAAGTCATGAAAATGGCAGAGCGTATACAGAACAGCAAGTGCTAGGGGTAAAGTGAAAGGTGACCTTGAGACTTGGAATTGAATTTAAAATGTAAATCCAAGCTACAGAACAAGTCAAATGCTAGTTGAATGCTGATATAACAGATTTAATTGTCATTCAATAATAATAGAAGAGGATATCAAAGCAGTTTTCTGAGGATACTAGAAAAAAATGGTCAGATTGGTCTTCAATAAAAGTGATCTGTATTAAAATAGACTAGAAGAAGAGGGCATAGTCAATGAAATCATCTGGGAAGCTCAGAGATTGTGGGAGAAAAGTGTATAGAAGGCATGACTTGCATTAGCATCCCCATCACCTGGGCTTGTAGAAATGTAGATTCTCAGGCCCCAGCCCAGACCTCCTGATCCAAAGTCTTTCTTTTACCAAGATCTCTATGTGATTTGAATGCACACTAAAGTTAGAAAAGCAATAAATCAAGGTGCTGGTAATAGGAAAGAAAAGAAGCCAAAAGGTTTGAACTCTTACTTGGTTGAATTATTACAATTTGGCATCTGACTAAATGTGGGAGGCAATGGAAGGGCATAAATCAAGATTACTCAGAAATGCTGAGCTGTAGGATGGTCAGGCTATTCATAGAAATAGGAAACCCCAGAGGAGCAGGATAAGGAGGAAACAGATGAAGGCTGTGCTGTCCAGCCAGCTCATGGAAATCCACCCTCCAGAAGCCAAGCCACGCTTAGAGACCATGATATGGGTGTGATCCATACTGAGGGCACTAGAAGCCATAAAATTAATACAATTATAAAAGGAGGAGGGGGTGAAAAGGCATGGACGTCAGCCAAGGAGAAATTTTTACAGAGCCTTGCACTACTTAAGAGACGGGTGGGGAGGCTAGGAGGAGGCAGAGAAGCCACAGGGGAGAAGAGCCAGGGAAGTATGATGCTTTGAAAATAAAGGGAGAGGAAAGGTGTTGCTAAGAAGTCACAGGGGACACCTACGGAAGGGTCACTTGCTTTGTGACTAAGAGGTCACAGATGACATTCAGCAGAGTGTTTTTTGTGAACCTGGTGAGAGCCAAAGATTAGGGTCACAGGGTAGTGAAATTAGGTGTGTGTATGTGTGGGGGGATTGGGTTTGGATCTTAGGCACTCCGTGCAAGTGAAAAGATTAAGAATAAAGCTAAAAAATATTTAGGGGCCCCTGGGTGGCTCAGTGGGTGAAGCATCTGCCTTCGGCTCAGGTCACAATCGTAAGGTCCTGGAATCAAGCCCCGCATCAGGCTCCCTGCTCAGTGAGGAGTCTCCTTCTCCTTCTCCCTCTTCCCCTCCCTCCAATTTGTGCACATGTACTCTCTTTCTCAAATAAATAAATAAAATCTTAAAAAAAGAATAAAGGTAAAAATTTCAAAGGGGATAAAACACTAGGTTGAATTAACTTTAAACCGTTACACTTTAAGGATTTTCTTATGGAAGAAAGATCAGAAGCATTCTCTTCATAATTCTCAGAATTATTAGGAGGGTAAACAAGCACAGCTAAGAATCAGAATTTTGACTCGATATAAAGAGGATCTGCTTCTCACTGCTCTCTGGAAAGGGAAAAGGCCACCTTGCAAGCATTAATTTCTCAAAGCCTGCAGAACACACAATTCAATAAGGAATCACAAAGTAGAATGTTGCTCATCAATGACATCTGTAGTTGACCGAACGGTGGTCCCTCAAAATATATGTCCACATACTAGTTCTCAAAACCTGTAAATATTATCTTATATGGTAAGAGATGTGACGGTTAAGACTTCTGGAAGGAGGAGCTTATCCTGGATTTTCTGGGTGGGTCTTAAATGAAATCACATGTATCCTCATAAGACACGCACATAGAGAGGGGGACACACAAGAAAAAGAGGAGGCAGAGACTAGTGGCAGCATAAGTCAAGGAATATAACAGCCACCGGAAGCTGCAGGTGACAAGGAAGGGTTTTCCCCAAGAGTCTTCGGAGGAATTGTGCACCTGCCTGAACCTTGATTTCAGACTTCTGGCCTACAGAATTATGAGAGAATACATTTCTTTTGACTTAAGGCACATGGGAAATCAATACAGCACCTAACATCACCTTCCAACTATTAGATTTCTGGAGTTGCCCTCAACTCATGCAGATTATAAGCTCCTGGAAGGCACAGCCCTGGTTCACTCTCTTGTGAATCCAAAAAATGATGTCCTTGGTGCCTGGCACGTTACATGAACACTGAACACTGACAGGGGGAGTTACCACAGAGATCTACGCTCACATGTGAGTGGAAAGTAGAGATGGATACAAGACAGAGAGAAAGTAGATAAACAACAGATAGACAGAGAGACAGGCAGATGGACTGACAGACTCATTTTACTCAGGCAAGCAAATTAAAATGTACTTATACTCTCATGAATCTAACTTCACAAATCCTACCGGGGTTATCCTTGACGGTCACATTTACTCTTAAGGACAGTACAACCAAAATTTGGTGGAAGGACATATGCCTTGTGGTTGCTTAAATTTTCAGTTTCTCACAATTAAATGAATTAAAGGGTTGAAAATAATTTATCACAAGAAAAGCAGAATGATAGCTACACTCAAGGAAAGTTGAAAAAGGTTGCCTGGGGATTTGGGGCAAAGAAGAAAGAAAGGAAGACTCCATATGAAGGAATACTGTGTCAATTCCAGTTTTCCCAAATGTTTCCCTTCCCACAAGGTAATGTACATAGTACATGTTATTATCATGTGAGGACTCACAGGAAAACAAGACATGAGGATCTCCACACCCATTTTATGCATGAGAACTTCTTTCCAATGCAGACGACTTGAGAGATCTCCACATGAGATAAACTGTGCTTTTAGACTATTTTGAAGTAAAAAAAAATGGAAAATCACACCAAAAAATCACTGTGTTCAATAACACTTCTCGGTGAATACAAATAGATATAGACAGATATTTATCTAGATAGATACATACATAGTAGACACATAGAACCCAGGATTACTTGAAATTTATATGGATTCTTGGTTTCTGCCAAATACAACTGGATTGGGATCCACTGGAGTTAAGAGATGGCTAGATTAAACTCCAAATGGCTGTGGGCAAGAAGTGCTTAGTTGAACAGTAACTGGGTTTCCTCCTGACTGAGTCCCATGGGCAATTCCAACAAGGGAATCTGCTCCAAAGTGGTAAGTTTAAAAGAAGTGTTTGACAAAGGCTGTTGGTAGATCCCTCCTCCTAAAGCTCATTAGCAGGATATTCTGGTATGAGTTTAATTCCATGGCCATGGCTACCTGTGATAAATTAGGAGACCTTAGCAGAAGAACACCTCACATAAATGCATGGTTCTCTGTAGTAGACATCTGGTAGCCCCAACCTCCCTGAAATGGGCTGGTAATATTTTACTTTGGCTTAATCTTACCTGAATTTTATCTGAATAGCAGTAGTTGGAGGATATCCTGCCTGACCCAGGATGTCTATACTAGCACTACTTCCTGCAGCAGGGGTGACTGAAGGTAGAATATGTCATGGCTCAGCTGGTGTGCCAGATTTCAAGGGAACACTGGGGACAGGAAATAAGCTAGGGCTAGGCTAGAACAAATGACCTAATGAAGAATTAATTTTGTAGTGGATAGTCAGCAACTCAAATTACAGTGGCCAGGAGGAGTGTGGAGAACTGAGATTTGATCCTGCCAACAATGACACACAAGGAGATTTTATTTGTCAAGTGGAACTTGGCTGCACAAGTCTCCAGGCAGAAACGATACACTGTCAGGAGGGTGGCTGAGCCTTAGGCCGGGGGTGGGGGAGGTTGTCCACTTTAGGGCTGCATCAGAGACTTAGAAGAGAAAGAACAGTCTTGCTCCTGGAGAGAAGTTCTTGGCAAGGGTGAGGCTCACTGCCAAGGTCATCGCTAAAGTCCTTCCAGGCAAGAGTCTAGTACTAAAAATGCAAACATAGGAGAAGGCTAGCCTCAGAGATGGCAAATATGACAAGAGTTAAGAGAAACTGAGGCCAGCTAGGCATGGCAAACACTAGAGCTCACTGGGGTTAGGCCAGGTGAACCAAGCTCACATTCCGTTCTGTGGAGTTCACTGGTAGAAGAATCCAGAAGCCCAGCCTCTAAGTCTCACGCAGCACAGGGCAGGAGAAGGCTAGAGCTCAAAGCTGCCATGCATCTGCCGGCTACTGTTTGTCCAATTTTATTCACACATTTTCTCCCATCATTGTTTCTCCTCGAAGTGTTCCTATTCTAGCTGGCTTCAGGGTGGGAAGATGGTGGCAGTGGTTCAAATATGCCTTCTGTTGGCTTGCTGTCACTGCCAAGGGATCTCAGGACTGTGTCAATGTGGGGAGCTGCAGCCACAGTCTGGGCAGAGAAAAGTCTAAGAAGGTGCATGCCAGCCAGAGTACTTGGCCTTCAGGAGTGGATGAGCAGGAAGTTTCAACAGGTGGACAGCAGAACTGCCAGCCTGAAAGGGGAGAGCCTGCCAGAGGCTGGGGAGTCTACAAGCTGCCAAAACATGTGCACAAAAAGGAACACAAGGCAACCGACTACTGAGCCAGAGGGACACCTATACTCTGGCTCTCCGTACCTGACATCAAATAATATTAATTAAGGGTCTGAATCGCACATCACATTTAATAGTGCTTCAGGGACTGTTCAAAAATCACTTTCACATGCATCACTTCTTTGGACCCTCAAAAGCACTCTGCAGCAAGCACAGGGCAACTACTTCTCCCCTCCACTTGTATGCCGCTAGGGAGGAAACACAATTTTTTTCTAAGGTCCATTGTGATTTAATATTTTCAATAGCTTCACTGCAACAAAACTGTCTTTATTTCCTTATTTGAAGGCAATACAAATGCAGATCTATACAGCCCAAGATAGATGGAAGGGAATGAAGCAGTCTAAAGGAGCCCTCTGAATGCGAATGCAGGGTAACAATGAAAGGGGGTGCCTACACAGACTTTCTTCTGGAGTGCTGGTAGAGCAAGAAGGGCCATGACTACTGATTTAGGATTCAGAGAACTACTTCTAATTTGATCTGAACAAGGACCACTTCCCTAATGGAAAAGACAGAGTCCATCAGACGTGAGAAATTACCTTCCAACTTGACAGGCTTTGCCGCTTGTCAAATTCATTAGATGATCTCTTTACCTTTCTCCCCTAAAATCAAAACTTTCCACTGAGGCTGCAATTCTATCCCAAAGTTCTGTTAAGATTGATAACGAAGAGTCCACTGGACTAAATGAGATTGGTAGGTTAAAAAAAAAAAAAAATCCTGTGGAACATTTCACTGCCATCACACATAGGGAAGCACCACATTCAAGGATTAAGCATAAGGCATAATTTATTATGCTGATTATTGTTTTTTTAAATAACCATGGTAGGTAGAGGCAATTAACTTTTTCTTGGAGCCATCTATGTCTTTTTTATATTCTCTTGCAAGAAAAGTGTATTTTAAATTCACAAACGAATTATATTAAATGAAGTATAAAATGAAACCTTTCCAAGTACTCACTGATCCTTCAGAACTACAATGTGAAGATAATGCTATGGGTCACAATATATTATGACCTAAAATTAGATTCCATAAGTGAAGGACAGATGCATCTCTCTGCATACCCATCAGAGACTCCATCTTCATGATTCACAATTCATTCATTTCATATCTGAAGTGCCACTACACCACAGCTGTTCTCAGTATAAACTTCCCTGCATTGCAAAGAAGACCTAGTTTCTTAATAGTTACAGTGACAATGTCCAGGCCATGTAGGAGTAGGCAAGTAATTCTTCCAATGTTAACTTTGCTAGGCAAGGACAACATGTTGGCCCGGGAAATGACAGAGGAAATCTTAGGTAAAAATCTGAACAAAATTATTACTTTATAATTTGCAAATGCACATGGGAACTTTGCTTTTAATTACATCATTTAATTTTCTTTCTATCCAATTTACTGGTGTGGATTCTAAAATTCTAGTTTGTGAATTTTATGCTTTTTTTTTTTTCCCCAGGCTCATTCTCAACAGGTTGCCCGCAGTTAAAAGCTAAAATATCATTAAAAGACATTCACACCTTTACCACACTGTACCTTAAACAACACATTTTCTTTCAGTACGAAAGTAAATCATTTGTCTTTATAAGGAAAAGAAAATGGGTGCATCCTCAAGAACTCAGTATGCTTAATCATCTTCAGAAATAAATAATACTTTTGAGGTGATATTCCCCTTTTTCCCCAAAAGAAAAATAGAGTAATGTGCATCCATACATCTCTCTAACTTCAAAGTATCTAAATAAGTTAAATGCAGAACTACTCTTACAACGCTCTCAGTCTTTCTCTGTATGTTAACCAATTCCACAAATTTTCCAAACTAAACTTTTCTCTTACAATAATTTTCCATGCAAAAGATATACATTGTCAAGGGTTTTTCAAAATCTCTTTATTTCATTTTCTTTTTTAAATATCAAGTCTATTTGAATAAATATTATTTGATGTCATTTACATAAATGGCACTTTAATATCACGACTTTCATGTTAAATTCAATTTTACAGCACCCCCCAGCTTATAGAAACAGTCTAAATCACATCTGCAACATAAATGATTTTAATTTAGTAATTTAAGATAAAGTTATATCCCATACGGAAACCCTTTTAAAAATAACATGCTTTCTAACTCAACAATAGCTAATTATATATTAAGCTAATTGAGACAAACCATGTAAACAAAATCTCAAGATACGCTATTCAGGGATAGGATTCTGTGGCATGCGGAATGCACACTGGAGAAGTAGGCATGTTCTACGTATTCTTCGCAATACCAGCTCCCCTAACAAGAGGGTGCACCCAAAGCCATATATATCCCACCGCGTTTGGAACAGAAAGAGCCCAATCTTTTAAAATTAATACATGACTATCACAACTTTGTCTATGTGCAAGTATTTGTTCTGGGTTCAGCTCTCCCCTTTCTTAAGTGCATTCCTTAGGCAGGGTCTCTTTCTTAAGTAAATATAGGAGCATTGTTTTAAACACAGGAAATAGTGATGAATGTTTCACGCAACTTAATGATACCACAATATGAAATTATTTGGGACTACGTAATCAACAAATACACTTCGAAAAAAGATTATTTTTCAAATAGTAACCCGGAGAGACCCAAAATGGGGGCCTAGGCTATCTGTTTTGCTGGAACTCAGAGGCCAGGAGAGGAATGAAAGGTCTGTGCAAAGCATGCAGTGATATAACCGGTGTCCTTAACAACACAAACGCTCGGATAAATCCATTTACCTCCCAAGAAGAGCCGTCCTCTCTACGTCGCAACACAGACAGCCCGAGGACAGCATAACCTTACAGCCATCGGACAGGTTCAGGCGACACTTGCTGGCAAAGGAGTGTTTGCATTCTTGTCATCTGTCCACAGGGATGCGGTTCCCAAGCCCCCGCTCCCTCTACCGCTTCCAGCGTGTGTGCCGGGAGAGTTGCACACGCACACGGACACACGCGCGCGCACACACGCGCGCACACACGCCCCGAACAGGACCACAGTTCCGGCCCGCGCGGCCCGAAGACGACCGACCTGCCGCTCGGGTCCGGTCCCCCCGCCTGCCGCCCCCTTCCCGGTCTAAGACCGCGCGGAAGTCAGCCCGGCGGCCAGAGGCCGGTCCGAGGCGGCGTCCCGGGAGGAGGTCGGGCCAGGCGGCGCGGCCGCCCGCAGCGGGGACTCTCGGGGTCGGCCCGGTGCGCCCCGGGCTACCCGCCTCGGCCCGGGCGTCACGCTGGGCGCGTCCCCACGGCCCCCCGCCTCGGGGCTGCCGAGCGCCGGCCGCGGCCTCCCGGACAGCGTCGCTCGGCGTCACGCGAGGGAAGCCACGCGCAGGCACGAGCACACGGACACGCACACGGACACACACGCACGCCGCGCGCCGAGCGCTTGCTCTGGCCCCGACGCTCCGGGCCTCGCGTCCCTCCCGGGGGAGGCTCCGAGCGCGGGCGGGGCGTCCCGAGCCCCCTCCGGCCGCCGCCGCGGGATCCAGGCGCTGCGGCCCCCCGCGCCCCCCGCGGCCCCCGCGCCCCCCGCGGCCCCCGCGCCCCCCGCGCCCCCCGCTGCGCTCGGCACAAGGTCGCGCGCGGTCTGGAGGCAAGTTTCCGACACGCCCCCCGACCGGCCGACCGGCTCCCCGCGCCCTCTCCAGTGCCCTGCGTGCACTCCCCGAGGCAAGGGCGTTCCCTACCCAGGCCGAAAACTTTTTCCTCGCCTCCCGGCGCAGTCAGGCGAGCAACGGGCCACCGCGGCCGCCGCCCCCTTCGCCCCGCGCGCGGCTGGGAGCGCAGCCGTTACCTGCCCGCTGCGCCCGGGCGAGCGTCCCGCGGCGGCCTCCCGCGCCGCGCCCAGGGAGCCGGGGTCCCGGGACCGCACGCCGCGCCCGCGGCCGCCCTCCCGCGTCTGCGCGCCCCGGCCCGAGGAGGCTGCCGCCGGCGGACCCCGCGGACCGGGCTCGGGACGGCGCCCACGTGCCCCCGCTGCGCGCCCCGGGTCCCAGAGCGCTCCGCCGCGGGCAGCTGCGGCCGCGTCCCAGGCAGCGCGGCGGGCCGGCACCTGCCCCAGAGGTGGCGCCGCGGGCTGCGGCTCCGGCTCGGGCTCGGGCTCGGGCTCCGACTGGCTCCGGCTCGGGCTCGGGCTCCGGCTCGGGCTCCGGCTCGGGCTCGGGCTCCGGCTCGGGCTCCGGCTCCGGCTCGGGCTCCGGCTCCGCACGCCGCCCCCGCGCCCCGAGCTCCCCGCGCCCCGGCGCTCACCGTTCACGTCGTCGCCGTCGTCTCCGTCCCCACTTTTCCCTTCTCCCTCTTTCCGCCTCCTCCTTTATCTTGGATTCTGGTTTTCCGAGAGCTGACGGCGGACGCTCCGAGGGGGAGGAGGGTCTCTCCGTCCCCGCGAACTCTTCCTCTGCCTGGTGGTGGCGGTCGTGGCCACCGCCCGCCGCTCCTGCTGCTGCTCCTCCTCCTCCTCCTCCTCCCCCCCCGGGCTCCTCCCCCCCCCCCCCCCGGGCCCGCCAGCACCGGGCGCACCGCGCAGGCCGCCTGCCGCGCCGCGCCGCAACCCCGCTGGCCCCGCTGGCCCCGCTGGCCCCGGCGTGCGGGCTCCCTCGGCCCCGGCGTGCGGGCTCTGCGGGCTCTGCGGGCTCTGCGGGCTCTGCGCCGGGGGGGGGGGGGAGCCCCGAGGCCCGGCCGGCGCCGCAGGTGTTGGGGCCGCTCTGCGTGCGCCCTCGTGGCTGCCGCGGGGACCGCCCTGGCGGGTCAGGGGCAGCGCGCTCGGCTCCCCGCCCGCTACGGCGTCAGTGGCCGCGTGGAGGACCGTGCCTCGCCCCGCAGCCCGACGCTCGCTTTTTCTGTCGTTCCTTCGGCGAGAGCCTCCTCGCGCAGAACAACGTAGGAGAGCGAGCGTGACGGACCCGGCTTCTCCTCTTCCAGAAACGGACACCTTAGGACCAAACGAGAAACACGCACTTTAGAGGACTCACACGCGCGTGCGCGAGCACACGCACCTTTTTTTTTTTTATTTTTTTTTTATCAGAAGATGAAACGTCCAACCTTGCTGGCCAGACTTTTGAATTTTCTATGTGACCCAAGAGGAATGAGAAGCTACGAGAGAGAAAGAAGGAAAGAAAAGGAGAGCAGGAGGCGGGGAGGGGGAGGGGGGTAACGCTCAGCTCACTAAATAAGGGAAACGGGGAAAGACGCCAAAGTTGCGGAGATACCCACAAGGCTGCTCCACAGCGATCTGGAGGTTTTTCAAAGATCGTGTAAGGAACAATGACAGGATAATGTCATACAGAAGGAGAAGACAGTAACTGTAACTCGGGGGGGGGGGGGGCAATAAAGCAAGTTAGAGCATGGTATGAAATGAGACTTTTGATAATATGGGAAGAGGCAAAATGATTTTGTTAATCTATTTGGAGCAGGAAAATAAACAGGAAAAGAGCTCTTTGGGAAAATAAGTCATGTTAAGAGAGAAACAGAAGTACACAAATTCCATTCTGAGTCTACGTATTATCTTTTAGGTATAACTGTCTTTAGGAGAGAAGACACTAGATATCGTTTGGAGACAATTAAGATCACAATAGGAAAAATCTAGTGAGAAAGCATGTGGCCACTTAAATCCAAATATCCAAGCTCCTGAATTACATCTGGAATGATAATACCTATTAATACAATAGCCATCTTGTTTGGAAACCTCTCAGGTGGAAATATAATAGCCTTCATTTCCCTAATCTCCAAAGCAAACATTCAAAAAAGGTATTTTACTCCCATTTAATAAAGGACAGAAATTTAAAGGACTAGACAAATTGCCCGTTATGTAGCTAGTAGGATGATTATAAATTCAAATTTAAAATATCTTTTCCATTACATAAAATGGCTATTTGCCTGTGGAAATGGGAGTACTTTTGATAATATTTGGTAAATCCATAAACAACATACAGGAGGCCAGAAGAATGGGCATATAAAAATATCCCAATTTTTTTAAAGGTAGGTTCTTTTATCTATATAAGAGAACTATATAGATAGCTCACTATCTATGTAGTGATTAAGTGTCAGATGGATTACTGACAATATTCTAGAGATCATGAAATAAATCATTTGCCAGTGGTTTGAAAACAAAATAACCAATTAATGAAAATATTTTATCAGACTTGCTTCACTTTTTTCTTCTTCATTAAACTCATGAACCCAGTTCTAGCTAACTTTCTCATTATTTTTATGGACAAGGTAAGTGTAAATTGTATGTTAACATTGAACCATCTGAAACTAACAGTTTGGCAGAGCTTCCCCAAGTATCTTGGTAAGTATATTCCTGCTAGATCAGAGTAGTGTTTGATGTTGAGCTTGGTGCCCTTGTTCAGCAAATTTATCAAATTTATCATCTATCTACCTACCTCTCTATCTAGAATATACAGAATTATATATAAATGGCATTATCTATATTAAATTATATATATACACGTATATATGGAAAATATAAAAGGGTTACTTATTAGATTTGAGAATGAACCAAATTAAGTGCAGCAATAATTTATAACATGCTAAAAGTCAACCCCAGAAATCGTTACTTCAGATGTTGATGTAAAGCAAAGGAGAGAAACCAGAGATAAAATACATTTTGAAATCTTAACTTTTAGGTTTGTTTAAACACACACACACACACAAGATGAGGTGCCTGGCTGCCTCAGTTGGTAGAACGTGAGACTCTTGATCTCAGGGGTGTGAGCTTGAACCTCACTTGGGCCTGGTGCCTACTTAAAAATAAACAAACAAAAATCACACACACAAAGGATAGACATAAGATTTATTCATGTATTCAATTATTAAATAAGATGGGGGAGGGCTGGGTGACTCAGTTGATTAAGTGTGTCCTTTCAGCTCAGGTCATGATCTCAGGGTCCTGGGATTGGAGCCCCATGAGGCACTCCCTGCACAGCCAGAGTCTGCTTCTCCCTCCTCCTCTATCCCTCTCCAAGCTTGATCTGGCTCTCAAATAAGTAAGTAAATAAGTAAGTAAATAAATAAATAAAATCTTAAACAAAAAAAGACTGGTTATGGACAAGACAGCTAATAGCACACTTACCCTTCTACCATAAAATAACTACAAAACCTGGAAAAATATATAAAACTACATTTTCAGCTATTAACAGCAACCAACACAGGGCTGAAACCTTTGAGTGGAGGCACTGGAGGAGTCATTCTTCCAGATTCTTTCCTATAGGCCATGCCTCACCCCTCCTGCCAGCAGAATCACCAGGAGGTCCAGTTCAAGATAGCTAAGTAGGAAGCTCCTAAGCTCACCTCCTCCCACAGAACCACTGAATTCAGTTATATGCGGAATCATTTCCTCCCAGAAAGACCTCAAAATTAGCAGAACAACCTCTTGGCATCAGCCAGTGAGAGAGCCCACGGTCACAGGTAGGACGGGCAGTCTCAGCATAAGCACCACCCCACCCCCTGCACAGGCCTGCAAGTGGGAGGTAATTCAAACCTTGAAGCTTCTCCCTGAGGAGCCAAGGGTGCCTCTTTCTCTTTGGGTACCCCAAGTTTAAGACCAGCACCTGAAAGGTGAGCCCCCAGAACAGGTGGCTTTGCAGACCATTGGAGCCCCCACCCAGGAGCAGGAACAGGAGGTGCAGGGTGCACTCTTGCCAACTGAGGAGCCAGTTATTAAGGGTCCCCTCAGATGCCCCCATCCTGGGCCCAGCGCAGAAGCTGCCCTTTTGCAAAGTGCCCAGACTTTCTGAGAAAGGGACTCATTTGGTCATTTAAATTTATTTATTTATTTTAAGATTTTATTTATTAATTCATGAGAGACACAGAGAGAGGCAGAGACACAGGCAGAGGAAGAAGCAGGCTCCCTGCGGGGAGCCCCACGTGGGACTAAATTCCAGGACCCCAGGATCATGACCTGAGCCAAAGACAGACACTCCACTGCTAAGCTACCCTCATTTCTTCATTTTTAAAGCAAATATTGGCTTGACACACCTAAAACACACACACACACACACACACACACACACACACACACACTGGCCAGAAGGGCAGCCAGTGCTGAGAGATTCACAGGTGGACAGAACTGGCTGGCCCATTTTCCAGCTCTCCTCCTGTCTCACTAAAGCCAGGGGGCTGCAGGTTTCTTTCTTTCTTTCTTTCTTTCTTTCTTTCTTTCTTTCTTTCTTTCTTTCTTTCTTTCTTTCTTTCTTTTTTTCTTTCTTTTGCTTTCTTTCTTTCTTTCTTCTTTCTTTCTTTCTTCTTTCTTTCTTTCTTTCTTTCTTTCTTTCTCTTTCTCTTCTTTCTTCCTTTCCTTCTTTTTTCTTTTTCTTTCTTTCTTTCTTTCTTTCTTTCTTTCTTTCTTTCTTTCTTTCTCTTCTTTCCTGTTTTTCATTTTTCTTCTTTCCTTCTTCTTTTTTTTTCCTTTTTTTAAGTGGGCACCATCTTTGCACTCCCTTTCCATCTGGCTCCAGTCAGTGGGCAGCTTGCCTGGTTCTTGCTCTCCTGCACTCCAGAACTATAGGCTCTTTTGCAAGAAAGCCTTTATACCAGTCCTGCATTCTGGTTTTTGCATCTGGTGCCCAGGTTTTTGCACACTTCTGCTAATGATATGACCATACTGTGCATCACACTTATTGTAGCATCTTAATACATTAAATATGTTATTTCTGTTATTGTAATCTCTTGATAAAACTCCTTTGGTAGAGGTGAAAACAGGCTCACATGGACACGAATGTCTTGTTAAATATGACAGACGGGAATAGATGGCAGAAGTTGGATTCATATGTTCCATCCCCACCCCCTAATCACACAGTGATAATTTCTGCCTACAAATAATAACATTGTGGTGATGATGGAACAGTTGTGCTTAAGTGAAACAAAGTGAAACAAAACTTTATGATCCCATTGCTGGAGCCAATTCAAGGTCGTAGTCTTAAGAAAATAAAGTATGGTTGAAAAGAACTGGAAAGTATATATGAATAAACCCTGTGAAGGCCTCTATATAAACTTCTAAGATAATGGCAGGTGGGCTTGTGGCTGCCCAAAACAAGTCTCCTATATAAATCCCTTGGCTTTATATCCCTTAAACCTGCCACCTACCAATCTGGAGTGTTCTGCCTCTTTGGGATCTCCTTGCCCTCGGTGTATTGAGGGCAGTTTGGAATTTCATCTGGGGAACTCTCCAGGTTATCTATCAACATCAGCCCCTTGGCTTAGGGAAACAGATGTTTCCAAAAGAAAAGTAAAGAATTCTATCAGGCTCACTCAAATATGCTTTTTTCTTCTCGAGATCTTGGTCTCTGAAATCAGGTTGTGTTGAGAGCAGTTTAATGCCTTTGATTTTTTTTTTAATCTACAGTTTTTAGTTGTTCCTGTTGGAAAAATTGGCTTGACTATTATAGATGTCAATTAATGGAGAGTTGCATATGAAGGCTATGTTTAAACAAGTCTATAAGGACATTTTAAATGAGTTATAATTGCAAAGGGAAGGCCGGAAACACAGTTGTGTCAACACTGATCGGTGACAGTTGTGTTTGACTCTATTGTCGTCAGTTCAATTTCTTTACTTGTACCTGGACTTGCTACCCTGTTCCGATATGGGTGCTTTTAGGATTGAATATTATATATATATATATATATATATATATATATATATATATACACACACACACACACACACACATATATATACACACACACACACAAGTTTACATATATATATATATATATATATATATATATATATATATATATAAAATACAAACTCAAATTAACCTCAACATTAGACAAGTTGGAAGCTTATTTTGCTCACTCTAAAAATAATCCAGAAGTATGGTAACACCACAGTACCCAGGGAGGCATGTTCTTTCTTGCTTTCTGCTCCACCAGAAGTTTGTAGTGATTGTCAAGATCTCTTCATGGTCTACGGCGGCTGCAAGAGTTCCTATAATAATGCCTGTGCTGGAAACAAGTAAAAGGAGGATACGGTAAGGAGGGAAGATAAAAGGGATAATCTTTAGCCTGGGAGAGCCCACTGTAAGGTCAAAAGGATCCATCTGCCCCTTTATATCTCATTGGCAACTCCATTCGCAAAAGAGGCTATGAAATGTCCTTTGCTCAGAATATAATTGTACGGGATCCCTGGGTGGCTCAGCGGTTTAGTGCCTGCCTTTGGCCCAGGGCGCGATCCTGGAGACCCGGGATCGAGTCCCATGTCGGGCTCCCGGTACATGGAGCCTGCTTCTCCGTCTGCCTGTGTCTCTGCCTCTCTCTCTCTCTCTCTCTCTCTCTCTGTGACTATCATACATAAATAAAAATTTTAAAAAAAGAATATAATTGTAAATAAAAAAGGCTGGGAAAGTAGATATCAGATAAAAACACTAACAATCTCTACTAATACTTTCCCCTTTGCTCTTAACATTAATGTATAACATGTTTTGAAGCATTGCCTCCTTCTAGCCATAACATAGTCTGACTCAGATAATTTTACTCACCCTTTTATAATTCTACTGTAAGCTACATCACCACCTATATCACTCTCTTTATAAAACATATTAAACTGTATAGCTGATTACATTGCTATATCTATCTATATTATCCTAAACAAACCTGATCCGAGACTGAATTCCACTTAGCTGAGAACATACAAAAATAGCAGATACTAAAGGCATTTGCCTCTTCTAAACTGTAGTGTCCTTTTAAGAAGAATGTAAGTTTTACTATTTTACATACTCTTAAAACTTGGTCAAAATTTAACAATAAAATATGAGAACAATGGAATAGGTTAAAATTAATAAATGAGAACACAAGTTCATTGAGAAAAAGCAAAACATCTTTTAGGACTCTCAGAAGCTATAGAGCTTTCGCTGATACTAGCAACCTGACTTATTTTATTCCTATTTTAATTCCATTTCAACCAACATTTCATTTGTCAGTCTTTTTTTTTTTTTTCTCTACCAACTCCAAAATTCTGTAACCAGCTTGGTCTTCGGATATATAAACCAGCAAGTAAGTAAGTAAATAAATAATAATCTCAATAATTTAGAATAATCTGTTCTAAATCCTATCAGAGAAGCAATAGTTATCCAGAAATATAGAATAAGAAAGAACATTTGAGGCAGGAAGGATTATGGTAGTAGTGATATGGTAGCAATACATAACATGGTCTGTGGATGGAACTGAAAGCAGAGTATTTGTGGCAGAAGTTAAGTGTAGATATTTGCTAACAAAATACATACAGCCAGATCTTTGAAGATTTTGTCTTGGTTATCAGGACATGCATTTCCTGTTGTAGTTAAAAAAGCATCACAGAAGGATTTTCAGCTGGAGAACAAATGGCAGCCATTGTGTCAAGCATGGGCTTGACATGGAATTGACTTAGAGGAGTTACTTAGGAAGCCATTTCAGTTAACACAAGCAGGAAATGACTTAAGAGGATAAGCCAAGGGTGATTCCTGGGGGATAGGTGAGCTATGATATTCAAAACTATTAGTTCTGGAGAATGGCTTTGTTTAAGAGTGAAAATGATTTCAGTGTTTCCTTTGTTGAGTTCACTTTCCTTCGGGAAATGAAAGTGGAGATGACCATCAAGCATTTGGAACTAACATTCTGAAGATTAGTGTGGATCTCATGCTAGGGGTGTAGAGGTGGGTCACCTGTATGTTTGAGACAGTTGGATCGATGAGAATCAAGGATAATATTCTGGAAAAATGTTAAGATTGAGGTGAGATGCTAGTGAAATCCTGGGAAACAGCTACAGTTCAGAATTTGGAAGAGAAACGGGAGTAGATACAGAAGAAAGACCAGAAACTCTCAGAGACATGTCAGCAGAATAAAGGAATGTGGGAAATTGGAATTACCACAATTAATCAAATCCGCTGGAGAGGTCTGGTAAAATAAGGATTTAAAATGTATAGATATAGATAGATAGATAGCAATTCAAATATTAATGAGGATCTTATTGAAGCTGATTCTCTAAAGTGATAAGAATAGAAACAAATTTTAGTGGGTTAAAAAATAAATGGGAAACCATGTGTATGTAAGTTTTAATAGGTTTGCTGAAGTATAATGTATAATTGATATATGTTGACATATGTGTGTGTGTGTTTAATCAGATAATAGAAAAAATGTATATAGCTGTCTCTGCCCCTGGTTCCTGGAACAGAGCCCCTAAACCTTGCAATTTTCTAAGTGATAAGAGCACTAGGAGCATCTTTGTTCTAATATTTGGTCTTTGACCTGGGTTTCTGACACAGAGCTCCAGCTCCCTTGGACTGTCCTGGGTAATAGGAGTGTCTTTTGTTCTCATGAGGCAACTCTTAGTAGGCTCCTGGATGGGGTCTTATCACTGGAAAGACCAAGTTGTGAGCGTCCCTCCATCCCCATTCTTTAGAGAGGAGAGAGGGGCAGAAAATGAAGTTAATAGTCAATCATGCCTACATGATGAAGCCTCCCTAAAAACCCCTACAGTAAGGGGTTTGGACAGCTTCTTGGTTGGTGAACACATGGAGGTACTGGGAGAGTGGCACCCCAGAGAGAGTGTGGAAGCTCCATGTTCTTTCCCATAAATAACTTGCTTTATGCATCTCTTTATCTGACTGTATCCTATCTATCTGTATCATTTATTATAACCTTTATAATAAACTGGCAAATATAACTAAGCATTTCTTTGACTTTTGTGAGCCATTCTAGAAAATTGCTGAATCCATGGAGAGGACCATAAGAACTCCAGTTTATAGCCCACTGATCAGAACTACAGAGGACATCCTGGGACTTGATACTGGCATCCTAAGTGGGGGTTGTCTTGTGGAACAGAAGCCTTAACCTGTGGGATCTAGTGATAACTCCAGATAGATAGTGCCAAGGCTGCATCGAAATATAGGGCACCCAGTTAATGTTGTAGAATTGCTTAATGTGTGGAAAACCCACATAGCTGGTCAAAAATGTTGTGAGTTTAGTAGCAGTGTAAGAGCAAAGGAGAAACACAGGAGTACACACACTTACCCTCCTTGTTCTTCATCCCCTGGAACTCCCGATTTGCTTTTGGTCACTATAGCTTAGTTTTCATTTTCTAGAATTATATAGGAATGGACTCATAAATTACATTCTCTCTTTTTGGGCTGGGTTCTTTCATTCAGTGTAGTATTATGGGATTTATTCATGCTGTGGTTATTATAAGTCATTAATTTCTTTCTTTAGTACTGAGTATCACAGTTTGTTTATACACTAACCAATTAATGGACAATTGGGATTGGACTATTATATATATGTATAGATTCTATGAACATTTCTGTACAAATCTTCTTTGGATGTTTCCAAAGACAATACTTTGTTTCTCCAGGATAAATATCCAGGTGTTGATTGATTTGGTCATGCAGAAAGTACCTGTTTATTTTTTTTAATGATACCAAACTTTACCATTTTATGTTACCACACTTCCAGTATATGAGAGCTCCAGTTCCTCCATATCTTCACCAACACTTGATATGGTCAGGTCTTTTATTTTTAGCCAAATAGGTGCATAGTGATATTTTATAGCAGTTTTAATTTGCATTTCCCTGATGACTACTAATGTTGAGCATCTTTTTGTCTGCTTGTCACTGGTACATCTTTGGCCAAATGTCAGTTAAGTTCTTTTGCCCATTTAAAAACTTTTCTCCTCATTACTGACTTTAGAGAGTTTTAAAAATATATTTTGTTTAACAAGGATAGAAGACAGAAATCCTGATGTATAATATCTTGGAGATAGAAAGGCATATGGTCAAAAGAATAGATAGCAGGGTTGGTTGAAAGGAGCTGACATAATTATCTTCTACAGTTGGAAGGAGAAGAGACAAAGACAAGCATGGATATAGGAGCATAAATTCTCAAAGCATCTCACAGTTTTCATTCTATTCTAAGAAGGAATGTGACTTGCCACAGAGAACCTTTGTTGCGATAGATTGGAAGAGATCTATACAACTGAGATCCAGAAATTGAGATACATAAGGAATGACATGGTACTCCTCTTGGGCAAGAAAGTATCTGGGTGAGGAAGCCACAGGTAATTTTTTTTTTCCAAGAACCACATAAAAATGATGTTGGTCAGTAGCTGTAATGATTAGTGGAAGTTTAGAGAACTCCTAGGACATCTTGCTACTATTGGTATAATCCTATTAGTACTTCCTCTGGGGAATTCAATACTGACTTCCATTACTCTTCAATGGTTTTGAAATTAAAATTGTTTCTTTTGGATACAAAATTCCTGCAACTGATTTCAGGCCAAGATTTACACACACACACACACACACACACACACACACACACACGAGTTTGTAATTGGTGGGGATGAATATGGTAAAGGTTCATACATAATTGGTAAGCCAAGTAGAGCTTATGAATTAGGGGATAAATTATCCCTGGTAGTGTGGAGGATGGAGTTTAAATAGGGGGTATAAAGAAGGTAGTAAAGAATAATTTTTCAAAAAAATCATTGAGGCAGCTGAGAGAAGGAGCTGAAAGAGATTAAGTGAAATTTTTGCAAGTTCCTCTGAGGTCTCAGCTAACTTTTAATGCCACGAGATTTTTATGGTTAGGCAGCTATTTGTAGGAACCCTCAGCTTCCAGGGTGTAGGAGCTAAGAATTTAGATCATCACAACAAATGCACTGAGCCCGGATAGTGGAAACATAAGACAGCCTCTGGGTGGCAGATAGGAGGGGAGACTAGATGTCTCAGAAACAGGCTGTGGTAGGAAAAAGGAGAAAAGCAAAGAAGGTGATAGTTCTGGGGGTACACAGTACTGACATCAGGATGAGTAAATCTTTCACTGATCTCTATTCTTCAACTTAGCTGTGTCAAGAAACTGCCCAGTAAACCCAATCATTCTATCTCCTTTATTACAATTGTCATTGAGTATCAGTACACTAATAATGGCATATTACCAGGTACTGAACAAACATACATGGCACAAATGTGCAATATGTGAGGGATGCAATGATGACTAGTACTTGGCCCAGTACTGCACTGATGGTGTTCTCACTTGCACTTCCTTTTACAAACTCACATCTTCTGTATCTTCAACATAGTCTTTTTTTTTTTTTTAAGATCTTATTTATTTATTCATGAGAGACACACAGAGAGAGGCAGAGACACAGGCAGAGGGAGAAGTAAGCTCTGCGGGACTGGATCCTGGACACCAGGATCACATCCTGAGGCAAAGGCAGATGCTCAACTGCTGAACCACCCACACATTCCAACACAGTCTTCTATCAGCAGCTGATAATCTGATAACTGCTCACATTCCTTAAAATGCTTTTTGACCACTGTTCCCCACGTGACCTGATACTGCACAATTGTCTGCTTCTTTTGTAGGACTCTTTCTCCACCTTATATTTTGTTTACCTCAGTAAAACAAGGTACCTCTATTGACAAGAAAAGATTTAAAGATAACTATTTGGGTGCCCTATAAATTGTCAACTGTTTAAATTCTGTCATATATTTATCACTTTTACAGAAGTTAAGCCTCTAGTTCTTGCTCTGTATTTGCAGTTGTCTTTCCTTTCTAGTAGTTCACTTACTTTTCCCCAATATTATTACAGCCCTGGGATATAAAAGTATGTATAATTGCTCCATTAACCCACATTTTTTGTGCTTGCAAAAGATAGGGCTTCTAGCCAGATATCCTTCTACTCCAGTCATTTATTAACGGGCCAATAAAACATACTTTAAAATGTCTTCATCCAAGAGGAACCGTAGCAGACATTTATATAGAGGTTTCCATTCTGTGAGATCCAAAGTGCTTGGCAGATTTTTGCCATCAAACTCACCAAATTTATGTATAGCAGAGTAATAATTGATTAGGCAAAGAAATGTAATGATTTTATTAATACAAAATTCAAAGAGAGTGGCTAAAGGGGAAGGAGGAAGAATATCTCTGCCTTCTTTTAATGCACCAAAACAATGGTATTTACCATACAGGAAAATATGGGATGGAAACAAACTAACAAAGATGTGCTCTTGGGGTGGCTGGCTGGCTCACTCCGTAGAGCATGTGATATTTGATTTGGAGGTTGTGAATTAGAATCCCATGCTGGGTGTAAAGATAACTTAAAAAGAAAACTTTTAAAAATGCGCTCTAAAGTGGGCAGTAATGAGTTTGCAAAATAAACCGAAGGAAAAGAGAGTAAAATGATGTTTGTGAGGTACAAAGAACTTAAAGGAATATAGGAAGAGAAATAGATGTTTCTATTGCACTCGCTTTGAACCTGCCCTACCTATTGTGTCAGGTCCGATGCCAGCAGCAGAAAATAATTCCAGGGCTTGTTCAGCTGGTGCAAAGTGATCATGCTAAACATACAGATTCTGAAGCCTGAAGCTACAAAGACTGTAATATCCACCCCCCCCTTTTTTTTTTTGTTTTGTTTTACTTGATAGGCAGTGAGTTTTGATCCTCTTGCAAGGATAATGGAGTTGACATTTGAATTCATATTTATACGTGGTATAGGATTTCAGATGCACAAATATAGGCATCATAATGAATGGGGAAGTCATTCTCCTAGGTTGAATATATGATACAGGAACAGTTTAAAGGCGTCACTAGAAGAAAAAGGTTTCTATTTTATCCTCGTAAAAAGATGAGCACAAGAATAAAACATAAAATCCAAATTACATTATTCTTCCTTAGACATTTTGATGGGGTAGTGTAATTGGTAAATAATTCCATGCATTATGTTGAAAATAATATAAGTTGAACTTTACTACTGAGTGCAAAGCAAATTCATATGAACTTTTAAAATAAAAGAGAAGGCTTTGGAGAAATTTCGTGCTTGTTGTGAAATGCTTTGAGCTACATAGTCATCCCCTACCTCCAAGAAATAAGGCTATTTTCTTCTGTCTTAGGGGGAATTTGCTGGGTAAGTTTGAGCTTTACGGCTTTAAGAGAATAGATCATGAGAGTGTTCTTGTAAGACTCTAGCAGCCAGTTTGGAGTTACCAAATTGTTGATAAATCTAATTAATACATTTGAAAGTTAAAGAATGAGAAAATGGGAAAATGAACCATTTTACTACAACAAAGCAGCATTAGTGACTCCAAGTCATGCCTCTAATAAAGCTTGTTTAATCACCTGCTATGAGCAGGAATTTCCTTTCAGCATTTGTAGACTCGGAACAAAGGAACTATTTTACTTTCTCCTTTTAATGCATTCTGTCAAAGCCAGCCTTCAGTGTAGTTGATTTGGTTACCTGCTACAAGGGATGATTTCAAAGTGTGGTGAAGCCTTTCCTGCCTGTCAGCTCCACCCCACCACTGGGTGTCCCAGTCTCTTTTGTCTAGAAACTTCACCTTTGGAGTCACTGTTGAGCAACAAACGGTCACTTACATTCATGTGTGTTACCCAAGAAGAGGTTTGTGTAAGAAAAAAGAAGAACATGGCTTTGGCTGTTATTACACAAATCAAATATTATGTATATTAAAGCTGTGGGCTATTGAGGTATTGGAAACTCTTCAAGCAAAGGACAGATTTGGATTGGATGCTGGGGAGATGTTGCTCAAGCTGTGGCCACAGGTTTCAGTGACCATGACCAAACCATGACCAACTGACCACCTGGCAACATTCCTGATTGACAGCTTCAACTAAAGCAGGCCTACCTCTATAATTCCATGGAATCATAAAATTAGTGCCTAGGAATAATCTTCTACATCAACTCTTGCATTTTAATAAATTGGGAAACTAAGTTTTCAGAGAGATTCAATTGCTTTCATATAGTCTCACCAGTAGGTACTACAAAATCTAAAACTAAAACATGCATTTTCTGGTTCTTAGTTCAGTGTTCTTTTAGATATCACTGGTAAATCTTCTAATTATGGGTAATCAATGCCAACAAATTAAAAAACACATAATTTTAAATTATTCTTCAGTTTTTAAGATAAGGAGAAAAGAATGAGAGAAAATAAACATTGGAGAGGAGGAAATAATCAAAGAAATAATACAGAAAATTCCCCAAAGTGAAGGATATCAATCCTCAGATTGCAGTGAATCATTGAGGCTTCAGAAAAAGGAATTAAAAGACTTACCCAAGTCATGTTTTTAGAAGACTTTTAAATATCATATCATAAAAGTTCCCAGAATAAAGTGACCAATGCTATACAAAGAATCACAGCTTAAAAAAGGATGTATATATACATACATATAATGAGAGTTTTCTGTAATGACACTTGAAGCTAGAACACATGGATCTGTGAATTAAAAATTGCGTCTACAAATGTTATAAATTGCTAAGGTTGAGTAGCTTGGGTGGCTCAGCGGTTTAGCGCCACTCCCAGCCCAGGCCTGATCCTAGAGACCTGGGATTGAGTCCCACATTGGGCTCCCTGCATAGAGCCTGCTTCTCCCTCTGCCTGTGTCTCTACCTCTGTCTCTCTCTCTGTGTCTCTCATGAATAAATAAATAAAATCTTAAAAAAAAAAAAAACAAATTGCTAAGGCTGATATGATACAAGTTTTGTAAACACATACATGAAGGGAGGAGAGAGAGATTTGCCTTTATCTGTACTCATCTATGCTGTCTTTTCTTCAGATACAATGGAAGAAGCTTCCCAGTCTTATTAAAAGCCAATCCTGCTTTTAAAATTTGGATCCTATTCTGACTACTTTACTCAAAAACCTATGTTTACAATCTTCGTCTGTCTCTACTGCATCATTTTCCCCTACTTTACTGAATAATTCCTTATAGAACACAGGCAAGCTCTGATAGCTTTTTATTTTTTTAAAGATTTTATTTTATCCATTCATGAGAGAGAGAGAGAGAGAGAGAGAGAGAGAGAGAGAGAGAGAGGCAGAGACACAGGCAGAGAGAGAAGCAGGCTCCATGCAGGGAGCCCCATGTGGGACTCAATTGCGGGTCTCCAGGATCATGCCCTGGGCTGAAGGCGGCGCTAAACCGCTGAGCCACCCGGGCTGCCCTCTAATAGGTTTTTACTTTAGAAAGGATAGGTATCATATCCAGCTACTGTTCCTTCTGTTGGCTTAACTTCACATCACATTTTTTTGAATTTTTATTTTCGAATTTATCACCTCTCATTCACTGTTCTATTTACTTCAGTTGGACCTTCCTTGTTACCACCATAAGAAACTGCTCTCATCAAGGTTCCAGTTCCCCACACTGTCATATATAATACCTAATTCTCTGTTCACATCTTTCTTGCTTACTGAACAGAATGTGGCACAGTGAACTACTGTCTGCTGTTTGAACTAAGTTATTTACTTGACTTCTGGGACATTACCATGCATAATTTTCTGGAAACTTACTAGCTCATCTTCCTTGGTCCACTCCTCCTCTATCTGATTTCTCTTGTGAAGTTTACTTGGATGTCTAACGGACATCTTAAAATTTTTACAACATATTTCTAACTACTTCTCATTGTACTTAAAAAGCTGCAATCCCTGGGGCACCTGGGTGACTCAGTTGGTTAGGTGTCAGACTCAGTGCAGAGTCTGCTTAAGATTTACTCCCTCTTCCTCTGCTTCCCTCCCCCACTCACACTCTCTCTTTCTAAAAAAAAAATAATAATAATAATTTTAATTTAATTAAAACAGCTGCAACTCCTGACTATAAGATGAAAGTCTCTATATTGATGCTGTCCATTGAAAATATAATGTAGGCCATAACTACAACTTAAAATTTTCTAGCAATCACTTGAGAAAAAGTAGGGTTTTTTTTAAGCTGGTTCTAGTTCCTTATATTTTTTAATATTTTTTAAAGATTTTATTCATTTATTCATGAGACACAGAGAGAGAGAGAGAGAGGCAGAGACACAGGCAGAGGGAGAAGCAGGCTCCCTGCAGGGAGCCTGATGTGGGACTCAATCCCGGGTCTCCAGGATCACGTCCTGGGCCAGAGGCAGGCGCTCAACCTCTGAGCCACGCAGGGATCTCCCTATTTTTTAATTGCTTTAATAGTTTACATTCAAATATTTATTACTCATTTTCTTTTTAAAAGATATTTTATTTATTTATTAGGGAGAGTGAGTGAGTGCATGAGCAGGGGGGAGGGACACAGGGGAAAGCAGAATCCCTGCCAGGCAAGGAGCCCAATGTGGAACTTGATCCCAGGACCCTGATAAGATCATGACCTGAGCTGAAATCAGATGCTTAACTGACTGAGCCACCCAGGAACCTCTCTTTTTTTCGATTTTTAATGTGTGTAGGTGACAAACAATGTTACATTAGTTTCAGGTGTACATCATAGTGATTCACCATCTCTACACATTATGTTATCTATGGTCACCACAGGTGAAGGTAACCATCAACAGAAGAAGACAACTACTGAATGGGAGAAGATATTTGCAAATGATAATATCCAATAAGGGGTTAATATCCAAATATATAAAAAATATTCAAAACATATAAAGGACTTTTACAGTTCAACACAAAAAGCTCCCAAACAATCCAATTAAAAACTGGACAGAAGATCTGAATAGACATTTTCCCAAATAAGACATACAGATGGCCAACAGACACATGAAAAGATGCTCAACATCACTAATCAGCAGGGAAATGCAAATCAAAACCACCACCTGTCAGAATGGCTAAAATCAAAAAGACAAGCAATAACAAGTGTTAGCAAGGATGTGGAAAAAAGGAACTCTCATGCACTGCTTGGTGGGAATACAAACTGGTACAGCCACTGTGGAAACCGTATGATATTCCTCAAAAAGTTAAAAATAGAAATATCATATGATCCAAAAATTCCATTACTGGGTACTTACTCAAAGAAAATGAAAACAGTAATTCAAATAGATATATGCAGGGATGCCTGGTTGGTTCAGTCAGAGGAGCATACAACTTTGATCTCAGGATTGCAAGTTTGAGCCCTCTGTTGGGTGCAGAGATTACTAAAAAAAAAATAGATAAACTTAAAAAAATATATAAGTACCTCTATGTTTATTGCAGAATTATTTACAGTAGCCTGGATATGGAAGCAACTCAAGTATCCTTCAATAGATGAATGGATAAAGAAGATGTGATAATTATGCATATACAACTGATATTATAGTATTTTATTTATATATTATATTATACAAATAATGTATAAATAAATAATTTATATAATTAAACATAAACAAATAAAATATATAAAATTTCATAAATAATTATATAAGTATTACATATAAAATGTATACCATATATATAATTGAATATTACACAGCCATAAAAAAGGATGATAACTTGCCATTTGTGACCATGGATAGACCTACAAGGTATTATGCTAAGTGAAATAAGTCAGACTGAGAAAGACAAATATCATATTATTTCACTCAAAAAAGTAATTTAATAGTAAAACCTAACAAGTCATCTCACAGTAAAAATATATTTCATTTGGAATACCTGGGTGGCTCAGTGGTTGAGGGCCTGCCTTTGGCCTGGGGCATGATCCAGGAGTCCCAGGATCAAGTCCCACATTGGGCTTCCCGTATGGAACCTGCTTTTCCCTCTGCCTGTGTCTCTGCCTCTCTCTTGGTGTCTCTCACGAATAAATAAATACAATCTTTAAAACATATATATATGTGTGTGTATATATATATATACACACACATATATATATATTTCATTTAATCTAGTATGTCCCAAATAGTCATTTCAATATAAAATGACATTCAATATAGCAGTATAAAAATTATTAATGCGATATATTCTTTTTCTATACATTCAGTTTGTATTCCAAGTCAGACTATCTTGATTCCGACTTCAAGTGCTCAGTAGATCCATCTAGCTAGGGGCTCCCATGCTGGATAGTGCAGGTGTACACAGCTTAGCACTAATTACTCCTGCTACCTCTGTTATTGTCAAGTCTCTACATCTTCAGTCATACTCATCAAACTGACCTTCCTTTGTTCTCCAAATATGCCATGTTTGTTCCCATCTTAGGTCTTTTGTATTGCCAGTCCTGCTCTCTGGATTTTGATCCCCCAGAGTGTCTCAAGATGAACTCCCTCTTATATCAGTTCAAATCCTGCTTCCTTGGTTAAGTCTTGCCTTACCATCCAATGTAAAGTAGCACTCTCTCTCCAAATCCTCTTAGTCTCATTAATCAAGTTTGTCTTTTTCATAAAAGGCATGTGTTTAGTTATTATCTGCCCTTTTGCACCACTATACTGCTGTCTTGACCATACAAACTTTTTTTTTTAAAGATTTTATTTATTTATTCATGAGAGACACAGAGAGAGAGAGAGGCAGAGACACAGGCAGAGGGAGAAGTAGGCTCCATGCAGGGAGCCCGAGGTGGGACTCGATCCCCGGTCTCCAGGATCACTCCCTGGACTGAAGGCGGTACCAAACCGCTGAGCCACCCAGGCTGCCCGACCATATGAACTTTATGTAGCTTGTTCACAGATGTATTCACAGGGCTTAGAGCAACTTCTGGAATACTGACAGAAAGGATGGACGAATATATAAATGAAAGAATAAAAGGATCATTAAAATGTTAATAGTAGGGCAGCCCAGGTGGCTCAGAGGTTTAGTGCCGCCTTCAGTCCAGAGCATGATCCTGGAGATCCGGGATCCAGTCCCATGTCAGCTCCCTGCATGGAGCCTTCTTCTTCCTCTGCCTGTGTCTCTGCCTCTCTCTCTCTCTCTCTCTCTGTGTCTCTCATGAATAAATAAATAAGATCTTTAAGAAAATGTTAATAGTAATAATCAGGGATGCTTGTGTGGCTCAGCAGTTGAGTATCTGCCTTTGGCTTAGGGTATGATCCCAGGATCCGGGATCGAGTCCCACATCAGGCTGCCTGCATGAAGCCTGCATCTCCCTCTGCCTGTATCTCTGCCTCTCTCTGTGTGTGTCTCTCATGAATAAATAAATAAAATCTTGAAAAAAATAGTAATAATCACACACTATTGTTTATTCCATTGCTTTGGTTAAGTTTGCTATAACAAACACATGTTACCTTTGGAATAAAAAAGTAATAATAAAAGCCTTGTAATAAATTAACAAAAAATGTTATGAAGCCACTGGGTGCCAGACTAGGTGAATAGTCAGAGGTATCAAAAGTATTAACCTTCCTGGTGAAGTGAATGTAATTTCTTCTAAATGAGAGATTTAGCTGCTTTACAATATACATTCGATGAATGTTCTGACTCTTAATCCTCAGCTGACCAAAAGTATGGTTTACCCCAGATGATGCAATGGATGGATAATACTCATTATCCAATTCTGCTCTTCTTGGTATTTGGCATCAGGCCAAATTATAGCACTCATACACTATCTACAAGGTGACTGTAGAGAGCATGGTGGGAAATATTTGAGAGGTATTAAAACCCCTTGCTTTAATCTTAACTATTCAGTTGAGTATGGTGAGCAAACACATGTTTGCTCCAGGTAAACGGTACTTATTTCCCAATCTCAATCTCAGGAGATTCTCTAATGCATACATGTTTAACTAGTATCTTGCGAACCTGCATTCCTAAACATTCATTCCAAGAGATTCTTTTTTTTAAGTTTTTATTTTTTTATTCATGCAAGACATAGAGAGAGAGAGAGAGAGAGGCAGAGACACAGGCAGAGGGAGAAGCAGGCTCCATGCAAGGAGCCCAATGTGGGACTTGAATCCGGGAATCCAGGATCAAGACCTGAGACAAAGGCAGCTGTTCAACTGCTGAGCCACCTAGGCATCCCATTCCAAGAGATTCTGTTGACCTTGGTTGTGAACCCAGCCTGAAGTCAAGAATCTATTCCCAATAGTTCATTTTCATCAAGATAAGAAGCTTTTGCACAGCAAAGGATACAGTCAACAAAACTAAAAGACAACCTACAGAATGGGAGAAGATATTTGCAAATGACCTATCAGATAAAGGGCTAGTTTCCAAGATCTATAAAGAACTTATCAAACTCAACACCAAAGAAACAAACAATCCAATCATGAAATGGGCAAAAGACATGAAGAGAAATCTCACAGAGGAAGACATAGACATGGCCAACATGCACATGAGAAAATGCTCTGCATCACTTGCCATCAGGGAAATACAAATCAAAACCACAATGAGATACCACCTCACCCCAGTGAGAATGGGGAAAATTAACAAGGCAGGAAACCACAAATGTTGGAGAGGATGCGGAGAAAAGGGAACCCTCTTGCACTGTTGGTGGGAATGTGAACTGGTGCAGCCACTCTGGAAAACTGTGTGGAGGTTCCTCAAAGAGTTAAAAATAGACCTGCCCTACGACCCAGCAACTGCACTACTGGGGATTTACCCCAAAGATACAGATGCAGTGAAAAGCTAAGACACCTGCACCCCATTATAGCAGCAATGGCCACAGTGGCTAAACTGTGGAAGGAGCCTCCGTGTCCATCAAAAGATGAATGGATAAAGAAGTGGTATGTACAATGGAATATTCCTCAGCCATTAGAAACGACAAATACCCACCATTTGCTTCAACATGAATGGAACTGGAGGGTATTATGCTGAGTGAAGTAAGTCAATCGGAGAAGGACAAACATTGTATGTTCTCATTCATTTGGGGAATATAAATAATAGTGAAAGGGAATATAAGGGAAGGGAGAAGAAATGTGTGGGAAATATCAGAAAGGGAGACAGAACATGAAGACTCCTAACTCTGGGAAACAAACTAGGGGTGGTGGAAGGGGAGGAGGGCGGGGGGTGTGGGTGAATGGGTGACGGGCACTGAGGGGGCACTTGACGGGATGAGCACTGGGTGTTATTCTGTATGTTGGCAAATTGAACACCAATACAAAATAAATTTATTATTTTAAGAAAAGAATCTATTACCTTTTACAATGCAAATTCTTCTGAGAGGAATACAGTGATGACATAAGCTGTTAGCAATTTAGAGGATGAGATTTTCAGATCATTTTGAATTGGCAACTTACTGAAAGCAGAGTTTAAGGAGAAAGCAGTAAAGTTTTCTGTGGAGGGTGAGGGCTGCCCAGGGAGAGTTATTATAATAGAATTTCTGAGCTGTCAGGGCTCAGATAGCGTAAGACTGGGCATGGCTGATCTGCAAGAAGATGGAAAGGCCTCAAAGAAAAGCAGTGCCTACCACACAATTTTTCGAAAAATTGCAATCATGTTGGGGAAAAATCCTCCATATACAAATAGACACACAATTCTAAAGAAGAATGAAGAAAAATGTTAGTATTTTGGAACATAGGGTTATAAGCAGCACATTCCCTAGATCCCTGTTGGAAGCTTATTTTAGAGATTTACATAACTAAGGTGTGGAAAGATAAATTGTTTGGTATGACACTCCAGTATCCTATCAGTGATGAGAAATGAAGACTGAATCAGGGCTCTTAAGGACTCTGAATCACCTGGCTATTAGCCTAAAGTGGAATAAAGAAACCATTTTATCTCTTCTTTCCCTTTAGGATTTAGGTTTAGTGAACCAGTTTACACCTACTGCTGATGAATCATCTTTCTAAATGACCCTGCTAAATCATATGCAGTTAATTATAAAGATTTTAGTGTTGTTTTGTGTGTGGGTTGCAGATTACCATTGCCTGACCACATCCTCAGTAAAATTTTAAACTGTCATCAGACTACAAATAAAAGAGTGAATTCTTCATTTCCTGTAGCTGTAAAGGAAGAAAAAAATATATGGGATAAACTCTCATGGCAAAATAAGATTTGACTCCAGCCCTTTGTCTCTGAATGTCCTGGCTGCACACCAGTGACTCAGACTACATCCGGGACTCTTTGGTACTGTTACTTTAACTATCTACTTCTTTGTGAAGGAGAATGCCGGTAGAAATAGAACAATCGTCTTGTTAAAAATTAAGAAAGTTTTACATCAGGAAAAGAGAATTACGTAGGGTGAAAGACAGGTTTGTGGGGTCAGGTGATGTGAAGGGCAAATGTTTCTTGTAGGTGATAACTTCATTGGGCAAAGACAGATTCATCTCAAAATAAAATAACTTTTCCATATCATAAGGGATACAAGTTATTGGAGTGTGGGATGCTCAATATTGGATACCTGAAATGTTTGATTCACTTGAGGAAAAAATAGTATCTGTGTTTATAATTGTACTCCTTGGTATTTACCCTAAGGAGTTTAAAACGAATGTCCACACAAAACCCACAAACAAATGTGTACAGCAGCTTCACTCATAATTGTCAAAACTTGGAAGCAACCAAGATGTCCTCTGATAGGTGAATGGATAAACTGTGGTCTATCCAGACAGTAAAAGTTTAGCACTAAAAACAGATGAGCTATAAAGTAATGAAAAGACAGGGAGAAACTTTGAAAGAATGTTCCTAAGTGAAAGAAGTCAATGTGTAAAGGTTTCACACTGTGTGATTCCAGCTATAGGTCATTCTGGAAAAGACAAAACTATGGAGATGGTGACAAGATCAGTGGGTGGGGAGGGCTGAATGAACAGTTGAAGCACAGAGGATTATAAGGACAGTCGAAACACCCTTATGAATACCACAGTGATGAATGCACGTCTTTCCACATTTGGCCAAGCCCATACGGCATACAACACCCAGAGTGAGCCAGGTAAACCATGGACTTTGAGTGATGAGGCTGTGTCACTGTGGACTCACTGTGGACTGTGTCACTGTGGACTCACTCACTCAAATGTACCATGTTGGTGGAAGATGTTGATAATTGAGGGGTGGGGGACAATGCATGGGTGAGGCAAGAGGGTAATGGGAAATCTCTGTAGCTTCTGCTCAGTTTTAGAATAAACTTAAAACTGCTCTAAAAAAGTAAAGTCTTTTTAAAAATATATTTATTTACTTATTTTAGAGAGAGAGCATGAGAGCCAGGTTGGGGGAGGGGAGGCAGAGAGAGAAGCAGAGGGGGAATCTCAAACAGACTCTATGATGAGCATGGGGCTGCATCTCATGACTCTGAGGTCATGGACAGAGCCAAGACCAAGAACCAAAGCTCAACTAACTGTGTCCCCAAAAGTGAATATTAATACAAATATTGCTGCCATCAGTTTTACTATTTACCGCAAACCAAGAAGTCACATAAAATATATCAAATTTGCAAATATTTGATTTAAAACATTTTACCAAAATGTGATGCTGAATTAATGGGAAAAAAAAACTTTTTTTTTTTTTTGCCATTTCCTCTTAAAGAGTCTTTAAACTGGATCCCTGGGTGGCGCAGCGGTTTGGCGTCCGCCTTTGGCCCAGGGCGTGATCCTGGAGATCCAGGATCGAATCTCACATCGGGGTCCCAGTGCATGGAGCCTGCTTCTCCCTCTGCCTGTGTCTCTGCCTCTCTCTCTCTCTCTCTCTCTCTCTCTCTGTGACTATCATAAATAAATAAGAACTAAAAAAAAAAAAAAAGAAAGAAAAAAGAGACTTTAAACCTGGCTTAGCACATATTTTTTAAAAGTCTTTATTGCAGAGAAACCTAAGTTGTTTCCCGCAACTTAATAGTCCATGTGGTGTTTTATTTTTTTAATTTTTTATTTATTTATGATAGTCACACATTGAGAGAGACAGAGAGGCAGAGACATAGGCAGACGGAGAAGCAGGCTCCATGCAGGGAGCCCGATTTGGGATTCGATCCCGGGTCTCCAGGATCGCGCCCCGGGCCAAAGGCAGGCGCTAAACTGCTGCGCCACCCAGGGATCCCCATGTAGTGTTTTTTTATTTTATTTTATTTTATTTTATTTTATTTTATTTTATATTTTATTTTATTTTATTTTATTTTATTTTATTTTATTATGATAGGCACACAGTGAGAGAGAGAGAGGCGGAGAAGCAGGCTCCATGGGATCCCCCCATGCAGTGTTTTAATAGCAAGCACAAACATTTCTTAATTCTGAGAAGGGAATGTATGAACTCCTAAGTCAATAAAGTCCACCTCTGTGAAAAGAAGGAAAATAAAATGCTTAAAAGTCTAATTTTAGGAGATCCCTGAGTGGTTCAGTGGTTTGGCGCCTGCCTTCCGCCCAGGGCATGATCCTGGAGTCCCAGGATTGAGTCCCACATCCGGCTCCCTGCATGGAGCCTGCTTCTCCCTCTGCCTGTGTCTCTGCCTCTCTCTCTCTCATGAATAAATAAAATCTTTAAACGAAAAAAAGTCTAATTTTATCTGTCATAGAACAGATTATAAACAGTAGAGCTTTTCTTCTAGAAGAAGTTTTGAAGCTCCTCACAATTAATTTTATCCTAATTTTTATTATTGTTCTGTTTTGCAGAATATAATTCATGTTAATTGTAGATTTTAAGAGTAGAGACAAAGTGAAAGACTCCTATACATCATCAACCCTAAGATACTCCATTTTTGATGTAACATCTTTGTGATCAAACTCATAAGTGTTAGTTATTTCTCCCTTACTGTTCGCTTCTGTAATGAATGTTACAATAAAGCATTTTTGTTCAAGTATCACTTGGCAGTTGTCTAGTGGTCCAGAAATGTCCTACCACTATCTATGAATAGTAAAAAGTACTACGAATTTTACTCAATATACATTTCTTGGTGAACTAGTCAATAAATAAACACAAATCAATGTCTATTAATTTGTAATTAATTGGTAGCAAAAGTGGAATTCTTTTTAATCTTCTTACTACCTATTTATGTTCCTTTGCTATTAATTTACCAGATCATGTCTTAGCCTATTTTTAAAACACTGGTGATTTTTTTTTGAACTTCAGGTGCATTGAGTTAATTGTACTCATCAGTAGTCTGGCATGTTATTGTTGTTTTCTGCAGAGTACAATCCTATTTTGTTCCTTTGTTTTTGTTTTTTACTTATTTATATATTCCATTTCTTTTGTTATACTTCTAATCTCCACCCACACAGATATTTGTTCAAAAGTAATCAATGTACATTTTTTTTGGCCCGTGTTTTTGTATGTATGTTGTGCTTTATGCACATATGAATTTGGTTTACATAAATTTTATATTGTGTTAGACGTAGTGTTCTAGGGATCCCTGGGTGGCTCAGTGGTTGAGTGTCGTCTGCCTTTGGCCCAGGGCATGATCCTGGAGTCCCAGGATTGAGTCCCACATCAGGCTCCCTGCATGGAGCCTGCTTCTCCCTCTGCCTATGTCTCTGCCTCTCTCTCTCTGTGTCTCTCATGAATAAATAATTAAAATCTTAAAAAAAAAAAGACATAGTGTTCTATTTAATAATTTTCTATTTCTTCATATTTAAAAATAATTAATCTAGATTGTTGGGTGTATATCTAGTTTATTACTTGTGACTTTTACAAAATAATTCTGTGTTGGGCAGCCCGGGTGGCTCAGGGGTTTAGTGCTGACTTCAGCCTAGGGTGTGATCCTGGAGACCTGGGATCGAGTCCCACGTGGGGCTCCCTGCATGGAGCCTGCTTCTCTCTGCCTGTGTCTCTGCCTCTCTCTCCATCTGTGTCTCTCATGAATGAATAAATAAAATCTTTAAAACAAAACAAAATAATTCTGTGTTCATTAGGCACATTTTGTGAGTCTTATCTCCCAAGAAAGGGCACAAGATTGCCCCTAATGTCCCAGCAGTGAAATAAAATACTTTTTAAAAAAATCTTTAATTTTACCTAGGAATGTAGTTGCTCTGCATTTTTGACTCAGCACCGTTACCTGTGTCACAAATATTTCCCCTACTTTGTAACTGATTGATTGATTTGGCTGATTGATTATGTAATCAAATCTGTCAGCTTACTCATAACTCTTTCTGGCCTTGGCATCACATTTAGAAGGCGGTCCTAATCTACTAGACATATACATATACTATTTGTCTATGTGATTTACTTTATTATAGTCATAACTGTAATGAATTTGGAATTAATTTTGTTAAAAAGAAGAGGTATAAATTTCACTTAATCTTTTTCAAATATTTAACCAATATATCAACCTAATTCATTGAATACTTATTTCTTTTCTGCACACTTTGAAATGATAAACTTATCTTTACTCAGTTGTATTTGAATCTGTTTCTGAACTTGCTATTCACTTTCACTGATTATTTTATTCTCATGCAGATGTAATATTTTTCAATAAACATAGAATTATAGTATTTTTTTCTGGTTGAGTAAGATACATTTTTCTTTATTATTTTTTATTTTAAAAAGAACTGCTTGTTTTAAAAAAATAAAATTATAGGGCAGCCCCGGTGGCGCAGCGGTTTAGCACTGCCTGCAGCCTGGGGTTTGATCCTGGGGACCCTGGATCGAGTCCCACATCGGGCTCCCTTCATGGAGCCTGCTTCTCCCTCTGCCGGTGTCTCTGCTTCTCTCGCTCTCTCTCTCTGTGTGTGTTTCTATGAATAAATAAATAAAATCTTAAAAAAAATAAAATTATACATAGGAAAAAATTAATACTCATAATTTCTTATTTTAAAAATTTATTTATTTATTCATGAGAAACACAGAAAAAGAGGGGCAGAGACATAGGCAGAGGGAGAAGCAAACTCCTTGAGGGGAGCTCGATGCAGGGACTTGATCCCAGGACACCAGGATCACACCCTGAGCCAAAGGCAGATGCTCAAATGCTAAGCCACCCAGGTGCCCCAATACTCGTAATTTCTTAATCGCTATAAGTCATCATTTGTTAACATTTATAAGTCTACCTTGTGATAGTTTGCCCTATCTCTTGTAACATATATGTATTTTTCCAAGTTTTTTTAAAAATGGGATTCTAATATATATATTTCCTACAACTTGATTTTTTCACTGTTCAGTATATCCTGGATATATTTTAAATACGAAAATACTTTTTATCAGTTATAGTAAGCTGGGTTATGCTTCAAGAATAGTAAATATAATAATAATAGTAATAATAAACCATTCCCAAATTGCAGTGTTTTAAAACAATAAAGGCTTATTTTTTGTTCAACTATATATTTATTGAAGTTGCTGGGATCTGTACTCTATAATATTCTTATTCAGTGTATTGGAACAAGTTATGTCTATGACAGAGAGAAAGAAAACACAAATTATAAATAAGTTTCAGCCGAACCAAGCAATGTCATTTCATTGGCCAAACCAAGACACATGGCCAAGTCTAACTCTAAGAGGATATGAAATTGTAAAGTATACTACATGCCCAGGAAGGGGGAAATGACATATTTTTGAGCCATTCTAACAACTATCACAAAACATAGCTGAACTTATATATAAATACAATGTCATTTTTTCAGACGATCTTCATTAATAAACATTCAGAATATTTCCATTTTCCCTTTGACATATAATACTGTGAGAGATATCATTTACTAAAAGTGTTGAAAATATATTTATGGATCAAATATTTTATGAATGCATGATAAGTTTTTAATTAACTTAATTGCTGGATGAAGTAATTGTCAAATTACTTCAAAGTTTAAGGCAACTTGCCATTCACTGTTGCATAAGCATACTCATTTCTTTATATCCATGTCACATTAGATAGTATCAATCTTGTGACTTTTTTTTAAAGATTTTATTTATTTATTCATGAGAGACAGAGAGAGAGAGGCAGAGACACAGGCAGAGGGAGAAGCAGGCTCCATGCTGGGAGCCCGACGTGGGACTCGATCCAGGGTCTCCAGAATCACACCCTGAGCTGCAGGCAGTGCTAAACCGCTGTGCCACCAGGCTGCTCTCTTGTGATATTTTTATTTTGTGTTTTTAATGATCACATCTTTAATACTGGTAGGATAGAAGGTTCTTTCATGGGTTTAATGTTTATATTTACTGTTCTGTGAATTGCCTTATAATATTCTTTGCCTAATTTAAAATTACTATTTAAACATAAGTTTATACTGAAGCCAAAAACCTAGGTACTTAAATCTGTATCATATTTATCAAAAAATCTTGTGTTTTCCTAAAGTCTTTGTGAAAAGATGACTTTGTTTATTCTTACCCACTCCCGATTGAAAACAAAATAAATGATTCTATTATTTTACTAGTTTGACAAAATTCTTTGGCTAGGAGTTAATTTTTTTTTTCCCCTTAAAGCTATTCATAGCACAAACTGCAAGGAAAATGTGGGGAATAGTTTATGTAAATACTGTGTCAGGAGGGTGATCAACCAACAGTCTGTTTTTAACTTTCTAAATTATCAAAAGTCAAGAACTACATTTTATTTGTTTTTTTCTTTTCCCCTCCACACAGTGATTGCCATGTGGTTTATTAGTAGTATTGTCAATAGTGTTTGACGAAATGCATGAATGTGTTACTGGGAAAGTCCAGGCATTTATTTATATTGCGGCACTTGACTTTTTAGATCAGTCAACTACAACCCTATAAATACTATGTAACATGCTGGGGCTTGCGGGGAGGGGTGTTGTTGATTTTTGTTGTTTTGTTTTTGTTTTTGTTTTTCTTGTATTTTTAAGACAGAGAAATGTATTCTTAAATTCCCAAGGGTTAAACTCTGGGGTTATGGAACATGTTTGCTTTCTTTCCTCTCAATCAGGATGACAGTAAATTGAAAATCATTTAGGGAACCTGCTCTGAGGGCCAGGGGCCCTATGGCGTCATTGCTCCTGATAATCCAATTATGGCAGGTGGCGAATCAGGCAAATCTCTCAGAACCTTTGAGAGCTCCACAGCTACAAAGAGATGTAAGGCAGGAGAGATTTACAGGGAAGTTTATTTGAGTGCCAGTTATATTGCTGTACAAATAAACACCTTCCTACATTATTACCATGTCTAATCATTAACATGTAGGTATAAACTTTCCCGTTGTTCACACCTCATTCAGCTCACAGCTCCAGGGGACTGGGATTCACCTTTTCTTTTTTATCTACCAATCTTTGCCTGGGGAATATATTGGTGCCTCTCTCTCTTAAAACTTTTTTATTTTCCTTTCTATTGGCTCTCAGACAACAAAACTGCTGAAGTCACTTCTGCCTAAAATAATAAACACAAACAAACAAGCGGACAAATCTCTAAAGTTACTAGCTCTTCCCACATGGCCCGTATCTCCTCTTTCTTTTGCCAATACAGGACTTCAAGAGGAGAATGTGTTCCCGGGCTCCTATTTGCTCCTCTTTTAATTTTTATTTGTTTGTTTGTTTGTTTTTTCAGTGTTTTTGTCCCTCTCCCATTCCCAAAACTTCTAAGTATCAAATCCAATGAATTTTTTCACAGTCTTCATCCTTTTTAAATATTTTTTTTTCCAGACTATGACAATGTGGCCGATGTCCTCTGGGGTAGATTGTTGCACTAATGGAACCCCATGACTCATGCCTGCCTACAGTCTCATGCATGTGTAAGTCTTTTCTCACGTTCCTTCAGTGCTTGACTAATAGATTCAATGGATTGTTGAAAAGGCAATTTGTTCCCAGACTAGAGAACATCTTTCATCCTGAAACGTAATTTCTTTAGCTTAATTTCATGTTCTCTTATGCTCCTGGTTCTTTATATTACTCCTTCAGTGATTTCTCTCCCTTGCTTCCTTTTTTTTTTTTTTTATTCCTTTTCAACTCTAATAAGAAGTGGGATGTATTGGGCAGCCCTGGTGGCTCAGCGGTTTAGTGCCGCCTTCAGCCCACTAATACGCCTCCAGCCTGATACTGTAGACCTGGGATCCAGTCCCACATTGGGCTCCCTGCATGGAGCCTGCTTCTCCCTCTGCCTGTGTCTCTGCCTCTCTCTCTCTGTCTCATAAATAATAAATAAATATTAAAAAAAAAAGAAATACCAATGTTTTAAAAAAAAAGAAGTGGGATGTATTAACTTTAGCGAGACTAGATTACAAAGTAGAACTATAAAGATCATCGGTATCCAGGCACTTTTTTTTTTTTTTTAAATATCCAGGCACTTTGTATCTCTACCTACCATTCCTGTGGAAAAATGCAAATGAACAGTGACATTCAGTGGTAAGAAAACAATTCCTCTTTGAGTCCAAAGCTTGTAATCAGAATGGTGGTTGTCATTACCTGTATGCTGCTTGTGAACATTAGACCTACTTAGATATTCCTTTGAATGAAATCACAGGTTTTAATGTGTCATCTGTGTGAATTATTGACACTCTGCTGTATGAAGAAAAAGTGAATCATTTGGTTTTTGATTTCCCACATGTATTTTTCGTCATTTATTGTTATTAAAGTGACAAATGTACCTATTTTCTGTGCATAATCAAAAGTTATTTATAAACCTACAGTGAGTCACTATATAGCATATTTAATTACTTATGCAATCTTCTTTATGGTTATTTATGTGCAATAGCAAAAGCCAGAGCTTTGTATATTAAATAATGGTTTAGTGTGGACATACTCTTGATGAACAGGATATTTAATTAAACGGGAAGAAATGTTTCATTCTACTTTGAGTACTGTCTCACATTTCTGACTTGGGTCAGATCAGATGACAAAACTAAATAATCTTGTATATAGATCTACATATAAATTTTTTCACACAAAAAGTGAAGCTATACTCCTTTATAAGCCTACGGTCTTTCTGTTGGTCATTCCAGTTGGAATTTCTTCTTAACATTTTCTTAGGCTGAAGTGAAGATATGGAAGGATTACTTTTTGGCTGGCCCACCTGAAAATAGCTATGTGATTATAAAAAGCCTGCATCTTTAGTAATTCCCTTAGTTTACTAAGTACTGACAAAACTTTTGAGTTATTCTTCCAATAAACAAAATACAGTGAATATTTATTAAATTACAGATTAAGAACATGATAATGTTAAAAAAAAGCATCACTCATTTAGTTTTTCTCTAATATATGCCTGCCTGCAGGACAACAGAACATGTTTTAGCTTGTATTACATAAGGAATAGCAAATCCAATTTTTAAAAAAGTGCCATTGAATGGAAAATGTGTTTAATTCCTATGAGTTATTGTGATGCACTTGGTAGAAGGTATTTAGGGGAATTTACTTGTATGCCCTGAACCTTTAAAGCTCTGTATATCAAGTCAGCCAAGGAGAACTAGCTTGATGGTATTCATCATAAGCCAAAAATAACACAAATGCTGTTTAGCATGAAATACATTTTATTTCATCTAATCAAAAATATATTCATGAGAGTTTTTTCTTGGTCCTCCAGACTTCAACCAACCTTTGGTTGTTTTTACATCCCTTTTTTTCCTCCTCACAAATCAAACAAAACAAAACAAAACAAAACAGTACCGACCCCAAGGCTTGGACTAGTCACAACCCAGGTCTTCCCCTGTCATCGGTGGCTATTCCTGCACAAGTGATTGCTACGTTCATTGAATTTCTTACTGTTAAGGATGTTTTATCTTCACTGTAGGCCTGGCCTGAATAATTTTATTTATTCAGAATCATTTTTTTGCCACTACTTTTACTTTATCAACTTGTTTTCTTTGTTTAATTTCAATAAAAGCAGTTGGAAATGATACTAGCAATGAAGCTTACATTGGTCCATTGGATATTTTTTTCCTTCTTTATATTTTATATTTATATTTATATAATTTATATATTTATTTATTTTTATATATATTTATATTTATATTTAAGAATTCAAACCTGAATAGATATGGAAACCTAAGTAGAATTTCAACTTGAGCTGCTGAATTAGTGATGACCAATATGAATTCTTGAATTAAAAGCATAATGTCAAATATTCTACTAAAAATGCAAACTGGTTTGAGCTAGTTTGAATTATATTACTTTTCAGATTTATAAAGGAGCTATTCTATTGGTTGTAATATAAAGTACAAAAAAAACCAAAACCTGGGCAGCCCGGGTGGCTCGGTAGTTGAGCACCTACCTTTGGTCCAGGGTGTGATCCTGGAGACCCTGGATCAAGTCTCACATCAGGCTTCCTGCATGGAGCCTGCTTCTCCTCTATCTGTGTCTCTCATGAATAAATAAATAAAATCCTAAGACAACAACAACAAAACAACAACAAACAAAGAAACAAAACCTGAATAATTAGGTGTTTAAGAAAGTTCTTACAAATTGTACATTTTGGAATTATTTTAAAATTAATTTTCTAGTCAGGAGATATTTATGAAAAGAACTCAAACTGTATTTTGAAAGCCAAAATGTTACAAAACACTTCTGATCACTTCTTTCCCCTCAAAAATAAATAAAAGTCAACATGCTCATTTATTTTTTTAATGTTTATTTTATACTTAAATGAGAGTGCCAGTATCAGAGTTATCCTGCTGTGAAATGAAAAGTAATATTCAGGCCTTGGAATGCTGATGTTTGCTGAAGCTGCCTCTTGCAGCCTAACCAGTGCTCATTAGAGAATTTGAGCCGGAGTGCCTGGGTATACATCCTGACTTCCTCATGTAGTTGTGTGACATTTGGAGTTATTTACCGTTCTGTTTCTTGACTATTACAGGAGCTATAAGTACCAAACATGTCAACAATACCACCTATAGACCAGTGCCCTAAACATGACATGGACTAGGAAGCTCATTATTTTGCTATTATTTCTATCTTGTCTAATGATTTACAATCATTGTAAATAGTAAATCAGAAACAAGTTTATCAACAACTTTGAGTTAATGTTCTTGTTTCTAGAGGAAGAAACATAGAAATGAAAGACTGGATCGCTAATATGAACCATGTAGTTTCCACTGTATCAGAAAGGTCCAAAGTTACATCTCTATTAAATTGAAAAAAAAAGTTATTTCCTTGCATGATCACATAAAGGTTGAAGGCTTTAGTAACACTGATACAAAGTACAGAAGAAAAGTCAACATCTATAAACTAAACTATTCACTACAAAGAACACACTGCTTGTTTTTTTCTGGCTGTTTTGGATGGGGAAGAAGTGTAGTTTCAATTATATATTATATTGCACTGTGTAACAAAGACTGATTATTTAATCAGATAAAGTAATGAAAGAAGGAAGACTTTAGATGAATTACAGGGAAGGGAAACTTCTCTTTTAATTCAATTTTCTCTAATGAGATTTTTTAAAAAAGATTTTATTTATTTGTTCATGAGAGACACAGAGAGAGAGAGAGAGGCAGAGACACAGGCAGTGGGAGAAGCAGGCTCCATGTAGGGAGCCTGATGTGGGACTCAATCCCCTGTCTCCAGGATCACACCCTGGGCTGAAGGTGGCACTAAACTGCTGAGCCACTGGGGCTGCCCTAATTAATGAGGTTTTATGAAAGCTTATAAAATACGAAAATATCAAGTCATGGTTCTCACTGAAAACTATACAATTTAAACCACCAAGAATTATATAAAAATCTAATCACCATAATAAGGTAAATACCTTATTCCTAGGATTTTCACTGACACCTATAGTTATATACTTGGTCTAATACATGAGATGAATTCTGTTAGTCTGGTGAGGCTTCAAAAATTTAGCTTATTGTCATCAGTGAATATCTTAGAAACATGCCAGCCTTTGTATTTGAGGATTATCTGAACCATTATAGAAAGAAATAGCTTCCGGGTGTATACTCTAGCAATAGAAATAGATTTGATTTTGTGCAAATGTATTCTGTTGTCCAGTATTCCTCTTTTTTTTTTTAAATTTATTTATTCATGAGTGACAGAGCGACAGAGAGGCAGAGACACAGGCAGAGGGAGAAGCAGGCTCCACACAGGGAGCCCGATGTAGGACTCGATCCTGGGTCTCCAGGATCACACCCTGGGCTGAAGGCAGGTGCTAAACCGCTGAGCCACCCGGGCTGCCCAGTCCAGTATTCCTCTTAACCAATGGTAGAAGTGTCAAAGTTATTCTAACTGAGCTAAGAGATCTTGGTTGCAAAGCATGCTCACAAAGGCTCCAGAGTCAACATTTGGTGATTGAGTAAGCCCCAAATGTATTCAATGTTATTAAAAAGATAATACTAATTGAATCTAAAATACTAGATAATAATACTTCTAATATTCATATTAAAAGATCATATTCATTGATTTAATCTTTTTTCTATTTCAATTGCTACGTTTGATCACTAAGTTTTGCTACATTTGTTATACAATCAAAATTTTCTTTTTCTTTTCATTAATTATTTTCCCTATTAATTTTCCTTAAAAATCTCTTTAAACTATGCTCAGAGAGCACTGACATCTCTCCTTGAGGCAATTTTAGAAACAGCTACATCATTATCTTAAGAGAAAATTATCCCTAAGCCCTCAAGATGTCAGTTCTGTTCTCAGAGGGTAAAATGCATGGAATTATTGTGATTTTCCCCCTCATTTTATTTCAGCTTTTCTTTGAATTTTAATTAGCTGCAGAAATGAATTTACATTTTGGGAAGAAGTCTGATTCTTATCATTTTTTTAATTTATAAATTGTTATACTATAGGCTATGAATTTTAATGCTTTGGTGACTAATTCATCAGCTTTTTCCCTATGCTGTCAGACATACAATGTCTCTTTCTGAGTGGTATTCACCACCAAGTGGAGCAGATTCGTCCAGAAAAAACATTGAATCTATGAAAAAAGAAAAATACTTTTCCTGAAGTGAGTGCTATCTTGGTTATTCATTTGCCCCAATCAAATATGAAATTTAATATATCTTATAATTTACCTTTCTCATCTTCCAATTTATTTTCCTCATCATAAGGGAAAACAATGCTCTGAAAAACACTCATTATTGGACATCTCTATACTTGTTTCAGTGTTCTACATTTATTAAGTTATAATGAATCCCTATGTGGGAGGCAAGGACCCAATTACTCAAGAAGTATTTATTAGACATCTAAGCAAAACATCATTGAAATGCACATCTAGAAGGACCCTTAGATCCTTAGAGATCTTTTATATTTTTATTTTTAATTTTTTAAAGATTTTATTTGTTCATGAGAGACATGCAGAGAGAGAGGCAGAGAGAAGCAGGATCCACGCAGAAAGCCCGATGCGCGACTTGATCTCGGGTCTCCAGGATCACGCCCTGGGCCAAAGGCAGGCGCTAAACTGCTGAGCCACCAGGGAACCCCCCCCCCCCCCCCCCCCGAGATCTTTTAGCTTTCAAAATGACTTCTTAGGGATATACTACCTTCTTAGAGATCTTTTAATCATAGTCTTTCATTGTTTAATCAAAGTCTTTCATTGAATGTTCCAAAGGCGGGGGGAGGGGGAAGTGACTTTTCCAGAGCCATACAAATACCTCTCCTGTTAGTATAAAAACAGAACAATAACTGCAGGAAGGGATGGAGAGCTAAAGCATTTGACACATTCTTCTTTCTAATCTTTTTGTTGACTCAATCACCAAGACTTGCAAAGCATTTCCTTTGTTCTGTTCCCTTCCAGGTCAGCCTGTCCTTTAGCTTGTTACTACCATCAAACATACCCTTCTGTTTAAAACTAGAGTTCTGTTTATTCCAATGCTTACTGCTGGGGCTTGATCTTTGGTACTATTCAGCTGTGTGAAAAGAAACTTCAGTCAGCTCTATCAGTATGGAGTGGGGGCTTCATACTTTTGCTCATGCTCAGCCCCACCTGGAATGCTGTCTCTATTTTCTATCTATTTGTAAGGACTCAGTTTAGGAACAGGTAGCCAATCCATTTCTCTCATCTTTTCATGTCTGATAGCATATACTGTAAGTATGTCTCATGGTTTAATGAGGAAAAAAGCAAGACTGCCTCCAACAGACCTGGTCTTGAATTTTGACTCTATTATGTATAATTTATATATTTATAGCCTTAGGCAAGCTTCATTACATCTTTGAGCTTGTTTCTTTACCTGGATTATTGGAATATAAAAGCTTATTTTCAAAGGTAGAGCTGAAGATTGAACAATAAAATGTTTAAAAAATATCTAGAACCTGGGATCCCTGGGTGGCGCAGCAGTTTGGCGCCTGCCTTTGGCCCAGGGCACGATCCTGGAGACCCGGGATCGAATCCCACGTCGGGCTCCCGGTGCATGGAGCCTGCTTCTCCCTCTGCCTGTGTCTCTGCCTCTCTCTCTCTCTCTCTCTCTCTCTGTGACTATCACGAATAAATAAATAAAATCTTTAAAAAAAATATCTAGAACCTCCTATCACATAGAAGGCCCACTAAAAATGAAAACTGGGGATCCCTGGGTGACTCAGTGGTTTAGCGCCTGCCTTTGGCCCAGGGCGCGATCCTGGAGACCCGAGATCAAGTCGCGCATCGGGCTTTCTGCGTGGAGCCTACTTCTCCCTCTGCCTGTGTCTCTGTCTCTCTCTCTGTCTATCATAAATAAATAAATAAATAAATAAATAAATAAATAAATAAATAAATATTTAAATTAAAAAAATAAAAATGAAAACTATATTTCATTAATACTTTCTTGTATCATCATATTTTTCTTTATATGAATGCATTATCTCCAAACTTGACCCTAAAATGGCTAGAGTTTATATAAGTTTTTGTATTATCACTATTTGAAGCTGGGGTATTGGATAAAAAGATCATTAATATTTGGGAAAGGAATGAATTACTAAATTTCTAATTTTAGTAGTTTTGATTTAAAATTTTCACTTCTACTATCACGTTTACTATGAACTGCTTTCCCTCAAGTATAATTTGGTTGCCCAACAAGAAAATTCTTTTTTTGAACATATTTATTCAGGAAAAATTTTAATTACATCATTTTTATTTTAAGATGATTACAGTTACAAAGAATTCTTAGAGCCATAATGACTACATTTTAACTACAGTTCTAATATCAACTATAGTCTTGGCAACAATCTCTATGGCTTTGGATAACATTACACAAGTATATCGCCAACCCTGTAAGATGTACGTAAGCACTGTTGTGCCTCCTGCCCCCTCACAAGAGAATGTGAGAATTATTAATTCTATGCAAAAGTGTTTGAGTCTTGAATGCAAACAGGTCTGAGCCAATATTGAAAGCATGTGGGTTTCAGATTGTTGAATCCAGGGAATGTGCATCATGTTCTATTCCTAAATTTCACAGAATTGAGTAGGTGTTTTTTTTTTTTTTTTCTTCTTTCTTTTGAACTTCTTAGTTTAGGAATTTATCAATATTGGGACATCTATTATTGTAATGTCTTAAATCTAGTCTTCAGAATAAAACTCAGTTCCTAGGACATTTTGATTCTTTTCATATTCATCTCCCTACATGTTGGAAGTATTGTAGGTGGGATGCATGTGGTAAATACTCTTTTCAACTTCAATTTTGAAAGTACTAAGTTTATAAAGTACTGAAGAAAGGACTCAAGAACATTTTTTACTTGTTTCCTCTGTTATTTAGAATCAGTCCACACAACTAGATGCTAATCTTACATCTTCAATTTTAAACAAGTCTTGTTTCAAATATTTAGCAAAAACACTTACCTCGAATGTGATACTTTACTAAATGAAAAAAAAATCTTCACGATCTTTATAGATTGCAAAGAATTAATCTGCTTTAAAAAACAGTATCAGCTTTTAGAATGTGAGAAACAATAGTATTTTAAACTTTGCTAAGAAACACAGAAAGAGATATATAGGATCTCTGTCTATTCTCTTTGCTCTTGCTTTCAATTTTTATGATAATCCTGCAATGTAGGTATTTATCGTTTCAGAGGATGGAAATATTGAATCTCATAAAGGTGGACTGATATGCTCAGGGTCTTGGAGCTTATTACTGACAAACTTGATATTTCAATTCAATCCTCTGATAATAGATTCGATTCCTATACTGCATCCTTAATTAATAAGAATCTTGAAACTATTTTGCCATCCTCTCGCTAATTATTCATGTACCATTTTCTGGTGAAAAATTTTCAAGCTATTTTGAAAGCCATACATGCTCTACAAATAAATATTAATGAACATGTTTGCTCTTCCAATTCTGTACCACATGTGTAATGTAAGCCTAGGAGATTAAGGCATTTTGTATCTCCTTAGATCTCCAAAGAGAGAATAATAACTTCAATAGAAAACCTATTTTAATCATCTTTGGGGTGAGAAACTATTGAACTTAGCAGAGGAGTAATGGAAACCCTATCATAAACTATTCTGCAGTATATGTAATTGACTCCAAACAGAGCTTTAGCACCTTTATTCATGAATCAGTGCTCAGTTCAAATCCTTACTGTATTTAGAAGTAAACATCTTGTCTTTAGTTTTCTCAACTCCTTTTGTAAGGCCTCTTTTAATTTTTTTCCTATAGTATATATCACATTATAATTTATGCTTTAATTTGTCATTTAGACTGTGAAATTCTTGGGGGCAAGGTCCAGTCTTGCTTACTTTCCCCATCAACAGCATTTATTACAACATTATTGCACAGAATCAGTATTCAACAAGTGTTTATTGAAATGAATAAACAGACTTTTATATTATAAATTGTTTCTCAGGATAGTTGGATTTCAAGATCACTGATCTAAAATTTACTTAAGTTCTATTTGCTCTGAGAGAGTCCCATTAGTTATCTAAACTCTACTCCATAACTTAATAATAATGATGTGATTGTTTTAAGGAAGTGAATGGGCAAAGGTGGCCAGCACCACCCATGTCCCAGGAATTGTGTGTTTTGCTGTGTAAACCTCATATCCATGCTCTCTCAGGGATCTGAATGTACCAACCAGTCCTATACTCACTTTGAGTTTTCACATTTGCTTCACTCACTACCTGTAAATACAAAAGAAAACTCTGTTTTCATGGTCACAACTAATTTTCTCTTTACAAAATGAAATATATCCCATGGGTGATGTATCTGAAGTGCAAGCTTTTTTTTTTTTAAGATTTTATTTATTTATTCATGAGAGACACAGAGAAAGACAGAAACATAGGCAGAGGAAGAAGCAGGCTCCATGCAGGGAGCCTGATGCAAGACTCCATCCCAGGATCCCAGGATCACTATCTAAGCCAAAGGCAGACACTCAACCACAGAGTCACCCAGGTGTGCCTGAAATGCAAGCCTATGTATCCTAATATAAAAATAGAACTGTGGTAGTTTTATAAATAACTATAATAACTATAGTTATTATAATATATATATTATATAATATATATAATAACTATAATAACTATAATAAGTTCAGGATGAATAAGAACAGAATGCAGAGGGAAGGTAAAAAAGAGTCTCAGTAACAACAAAAAACCCTAAGTTCTTTACTTAAGTGTATGTTTATACCCACATGCATGTAAGCACATATGCACCTGTGCACACATGCACATTTTTTAATCACAAAATTATATTTAATTCTAAATGATTTTAACTCAGGTTTATCAGATGAGATGTTTTTAAAATGTGTCATATTTGTGTACTTAGGAATTCTAAAGCCACAATTTTTTCCCCACTCATTTCTTCACATAGAACAATGGTCTACTGTTAATGTATGAATTAATCCAATGTGTGTGACAAGACCAAAGTACTACTATATTGTCCAAAAAGTCACAAGCTGACACACAGACATTACTTGCGAAATATTAGAAATGTTGAATCATCTCAAGTGTGGGAACTTCCTACTACTGATTGTATTGTGCCACTATGTTTAAGTGTGATCTCTGAGAAAAAAATAGTTTCAAATACTTTAATTGCATTATAGATCTCTTCAGCTCCCCACATAGTCATAGAGCTGGCTTTCTAAGGCTCTTTACTATGCTCAATTATCAAGCTTAAAAACTTGGGTTTTAGAGTAGGGCTGATTTGGAGCTAAGTCTTGGCTCCCACACTTAATCACTGTGTAAATTTGGTTTAATGACTGAATCCCTAAGAATTATATTCTTTTCAACCATATATTTTGAATAATGACACTTTACCTAGTTTTAGAGAAGATTGTTCCTAATATACAGGATCCACTCAACAGATGTATGACAAAATGATAGACACAAGAGGCATGACCTATCTCCCAGAATGCCTGTAGGAAACTGGGAAATGTTCACATGGAGCAGTTAACAAATTATACAGGGTAATGAATACATAAATGAAATCTAAGATGCCAAGTCTAAGCTCTTAACAATAATTGATGTAGGAAAGACCTTAGGGTTTGAAGTTGATGTCCAAAAAAGGATTCTTGAGATGTCTTTCATGCAAAAAGGTGGTGCACAGGGACAGGACCCTTGGGCAGAAAAAGCTGCACTGGGGTCCTGAGGAGTGGCCCATGATATACTTTCACATTGGGATGGGGTTAGGGACACCATAAGCCTCCCAGGTATTTTTGAACAAGGTTTCCAGGATCTTGAGAGGGCTGGCAATTGTTAGGAAAGGTCATTTATTACTGTTTAGTAGAAATTCAGTCATGAGACCCTTCAGATGTGTATCAGTGGGTCATATGCTTGGGGAATGATAGCCAACATCTATCTGGGGTGGTGGGGGTAGAGATAAAAGAAGTTTCCAAAGAAATTTTTATATATTAATGGACTTACAGGGCCCTTGGGGTCAGGCTAAGATTACCTGTTGTCTTTAGCAAAGTATCCACATCAAAGCAGCTAAGTCTCTAGAGGAATGTCACTCTGCCTGTTTCCAGGACTTATCAATCAATGGGCTGTAGGTAATAAGGAAATTCAATAATTTTTCTTCTGCTCTGTTTCCCATATTAATAATAATTATCTAAGATAATTAGTTGAATAGGATTTCAGAAAAGAGTGACATGGTTGATAACAAGGATCATTCCTAGAAGACTTCAGATAAAATAGCATTATATCTATCTATCTATTATCTATCTATCTATCTATCTATTATTTGTTTGTTTACTGAATTTATTTGAAATTAGCTCTTTTAATAGCTAAGAATCCATTTTTTAAGTAATCGAAGACCTGATGAAGACAACATGAAACACATAAGATTCTTTTGAGAAGACACCAAAATCTTTGTTTTATGGGCAGATTACTTAAAAAGTAAAGGAAAACCTTTTACAATTTCTTATCAAAAACAGACTAATAATCCAAGAAACTTTATTGTTTTAACAGAGAGAAAAACCAAATTTTAATTTTGTACTACCTTATTTTTTATATTAAAACACATTCATTTTTTAAAAACTTAATTTATTCTAGTCTGAGCCAACTTGATCACATACAATGTTCTTTTCCAAAGACTCATTTTCCAAAAATTGTCTACAACATTTTTAGTATCCCTTCAGTTTTTATCCTGTGTCTTTCCTCTTTACCGTTCTGAAATAATCAGTCTCACTTTAGGACAAAATTACTGTCTTTTCCCTCAACAGAAAATGCATTCCTTACACCTTCTTTTACTGAAAACACACATCCTACCTTCATTGCATATGGAGGTTTTTTAAAAAATTATTTCTGGTAGCTTTAATTAGTAAAATAGGCATTTAGATGTCTACAGGAAATTGGAGAAAAATTTCCAAGAGGAGAACTGTATAAGCAAAGATTCAAGCAAAAGGGACAGAGATCTAATTCTCCCCCCACACCCTGGCATTTAGGGAATTGGCTTTAACTTTTTTTTAAGATTTTATTTTTTTATTCATGAGACACACACACACACACACACACACACACACACACACACAGGCAGAGATGTAAGCAGAGGGAGAAACAGGCTCCCTGCAGGGAGCCTGATGCAGGACTCCAATCCAGATCCCAGGATCATGCTCTGAACTGAAGGCAGATGTTTAACTGCTTGAGCTACCCAGGCATCCCAGTAATTGGCTTTAGAAGTGCAAAGTTAAAGGGGGTGGTAGAGAATGTTCTTGACAGGTACGATAAACCCAGGTTATAAAGGGTACCAAATGTGAGAAAACAGAAGTTAACTTCAATGTGTTAAATAAAACAAAATCAATCAACTTTTAGAAGAGAGAAGTACTATGATGAAAACAAGATGGATAGGAGAGCGATAATCATGGAGGAGTCACGGGAGAGGAAGAAGGAATGATGGCACCAACTAAAGAGAAAAAAGTTGGGAAAGAGGAAGTGCTTGTTTTTTAATCATATTGACTTGAAAAACAACAGCAACAATAACAGTGGAACATTGGGTGAAAATGGCCAGTCAGAAGGATGTGAAATGCAGATTTCAGTAGCTACTACAGAATGCTTCAGAAGGAACAGTTCCCTTAAAACAACAACAACAACAACAACAACAACAACAACAAAAACTATTCATTGGCAAATGAAAAATTGAGATCTGGAGATGTTGAGAAATTAGCCCATGAATTGGTTTGGGGGATCTTTCCCAGCTCCTAGTCTAGCACCATTTCAATCAAAATGACATCCTAGCAGTGAGAATGAATGCACTCCCCAAAGGGCAGGCAGGTTGTCAGGAGAGGAATTCAGGAGGCTTAAATACGTTGAGTGCAAATGTTTAGAGGAAAATAAGTCTGTGAGGAACATCACAGGGATTGTCAGAGAGAATGAGGTAGGATTAGTATATCCCAGCTCCTGGAAAGGAAGGGAAAGGAGGAAACCATTCTGTGGGGAAGATGATGTTCACCTGAATCTGTGCTTGAGGACAACAAGATTGCGAATCCGAGAAACCACTGAGGAGCCGACACCGATGCAAACACTCGAGGGTTGATTTACAAAGTCGAGCTTGGGTCCAAGTGCACCCGACACAGCCACAGTGGAGCAGGGACTTGGACCCCGAGGTGGGTTTTGGCTTAGTTTTAAGGGCTGGTCTCGGGGACCTCCAGAAGGGCTGGAGCAATTCCTCAAGTTCTGTTTACATTTTGATATGGGGCCTTCAAGGGCATTGAGCTCTCTTCTCATTCTAATAGGGGCTTCCTGCCCTTGGCCTGGGCTCAGTTTTGATTCTATTGTGGGGCTTTCTAGGACATTAAGCTGTAAACTTTTGTTTTCTTCCTGTAACTGAAGTACTGTAAGTTTTAGCTCTTCTTCGCAGGGGCCTGGGATGGCTGGACGTGTGCTAACGCTGGACTTACAGTGGGATGGCCGTAATGTTCTCGGCCTCCACACAAGTAGAAAATAAGCATAGACAACAAACAGCGTAGGCAGAGAAGAAATATCTAAATGAGTGAGAAAATTCAGAGGAGCAGAATGTGAGAGCTGTTGGAAACGGATGCCTGCCCTCCAGGATGGGAGCAAACAATGTTAACACAGATTAGCTCTAGCCAAGTGAAGGGAGGGTTTTACTTCAAGACTCATGGGAAGAACAAAAAAATGTACAATACAAAACACAACTGTTAAACTAGATGTAAGGATAAAAGAATACAATTCAAATTTATTCATTAATTGGTTTGTTTGGGGTAGAATAAAAGTCAAACTCACAGGTACATAACAAGGCCACGAGGAGTGGTGAATTGTTATTTCAGAAAGAGAATTCAGGGAGCCTCAGTCGGTAGAGCTTGCAACTCTTGATCTCAGAGTTATGAGTTCAAGCCCAACGTGTGATGTAGATATTAAAAATAAAATCTTAAAAAAAAAGGAAAGGAAGAGTAGAATTCCCGCAGAAGTTAGTGTATGGAGATTAGAAGGAAAGAGATAAGGGGCGCCTGGGTGGCTTAATGGTTGAGTGTCTGCCTTCGAACTCAGGGCATGGTCCCCACTCAGGGCGTGATCCCCGGGTCCTGGGATTAGTCCCACATCAGGCTCTCCCAGCAGGGATCCTGCTTCTCCCTCTACCTTGTCTCTGCCTCTCTCTGTGTGTTTCTCATGAATAAATAAAATCTTTAAAAAAAGAATGAAAGAGATTAAGAAGGATATTGTATTAGAAATGTGTTGGGATGAAAATAACAAAATAGCGGAGTCACTGTGGCTTTAGATATTTAGAAAACTCCCATTATAAAAAGTATAAAGAAAGGTAGTTTCTGAATTGGTTCAGCAATTCAACAATATCAGGGTTTTGTGTCAGGACAAAAAGGTGGAAGGAAGAGTGTGAGAACAGAAAATCTCCCCATGCATCTTTTTCTTTTGTATTAGAAACAAAACTTAGACCTTGTTCAAATGAAAATTGTTTTATCTACATCTTGTGAAAGAAACTTGGTGAAAGAATGAGTTAACAAAGATGGGTGGTTGCCAGGAGCAGGGTGTGGGGAGCTGAGGAAATTGAATGAGAGTGGCCAGAAGGTATAAACTTCTAGTTTCTTTTTTTAAAAGATTTTTTTATTGATTCATGAGACACACACACACACACACACACACACACACAGAGAGAGAGAGAGAGAGAGGCAGAGACACAGGTGGAGGGAGAAGCAGGCTCCATGCAGGGAGCCCAATGTGGGACTTGATGTGGGACTCCATGTGAGACTGGATCCCCGGACTCCAGGTTCACACCCTGGGCGGAAGGCAGGCACTAAACCACTGAGCCACCCAGGGATCCCCAACAAACTAATACTTGTGAGGTAAGTTCTGGGGATGTAAGGTACAGGCATGGTAACTATAGTTAACAACTCTATTGTTTATTTGAGAGTTGCTAGGAGAGTAGATCTTAATCTCATCACAAGGGAAAAAATAATATGGGAGGTGATGGAGGCTAACAAAACTTATTTGTTAAGCATTTCACAATATTTACATATATCAAATCATTATTTGTACACCTAAGACTAATATAATGTTATATGTCAATTGTGTCTCCATAAAACAACAAAATAATTCCAATGATGTGAAAATGTTGGGACTCACAGTGAATGATCAAGAAAGGATTCTTTTTTTTTTTTTTTTTTAAGAAAGGATTCTTGATGCATCTTTGGTGCAAAAAGATTTTTTTTTAAGATTTTATTTATTCATTCATAGAGAGACACAGAGAGAGAGAGAGAGAGAGTGAGACAGAGAAGAGGCAGAGACACAGGCAGAGGGAGAAGCAGGCTCCTTGCGGGGAGCCGGAATCGATCCCGGGTCTCCAGGATCACACCTCAGGCTGCAGGCGGCACTAAACCGCTGCGCCACGGGGGCTGCCCCCAAAAGATGGTTTTATTCAAGCACAGGAACAGGACCCGTGGGCAAAAAAAGCTGCACTGAGGTCATGAGGAGTGGCCCATTATATACTTTCAAGTTGGAAAGAAGTTAGGGATAGTGTAACTCTAAGGACTTTGGAAGCAGGGTTTCCCGGGCCTTGCGGGGCTAGCTATTATTAGGAAAAGGTCATTTATTACTAAGAGTCATGAGACCCTGCAGGTGCATATCAGGGGGCCATATGCTTGGAGGATGATTACTAACATATATCTTGGCAGGGTCAGGGGTAGAGATAGAGCAAGTTTCCAAAGCAATTTTTAAAAAAAATATTTTATTTATTTATTCATGAGAGAGAAAGAGAGAGAGAGGCAGAGACACAGGCAGAGGGAGAGGCAGGCTCCATGCAGGGAGCCCGACGCGGGACTCGATCCTGGGACTCCAGGATCACGCCCTGGGCTGAAGGCGGCGCTACACCGCTGGGCCCCCCGGGCTGCCCTCCAAAGTAATTTTTATATGCTAAAGGAGACTTAGAGTATCCTGGAGGTGGGATTGATGTTAAGCTAAAATGCCTTTTGCCCTGAGCCAAGTATTAACTTCAAGGAAAGTCACTTTGTCAGGGACTTGTCAATGGGTTGTAAGTTGTAAGGAACTTTATTCTTCTTTTGTCTTTGTCCTCCATAATACCAGGAGATATTCTACATCTGTTGGTATACAAATGGCTTGAAAGACTTGGGCTAGTCACTCAGCCTCGCAAAAATATATATATACATAGCATTTTGATATAGTATTCAAATGGTATGACAAACACTTTAAATCAGCTTCCTAATATTTAAAATAAGGAAACATTTGCAATTGAAATTCTGTCTGCAGGATAATACTCACATGAAGGCTTTAAACGGAAACAAGTTGCATTGATTTAAAAGTGTTTTGTAATGAAAATGATCTTTCCAGTTTTCTTTATTATTATTAATTAGATCTCTAGTAGAAAGAAAAAAACGCTCTGGCAATGGTATTGGTGGTACTGGTGTTGGTGAATTTTGTCAGACATTATAAAACCACAAAGGAGCCTTGACATAATGCATACCTTATTTGAACTCCTAATGGAATAAATAAGTCAGTAAATAAACATAAATACATTTGACCAACATTACAATACCAACGATACATGGCCAGTATGCTACCCTATAAGTGCAATCCACATGATAGATCTAGTGTTATTAATTTTCTACAAAGATAAGAATTAGATGTGTTTCTTGTTAATGCAGTCTCTGTCATAGGAAGAAGTGCTAATTGGTACTATACACTGAATAATGGACATGCTGAATATATGTTGGATAGGGACAGCTGGATTAACACATATCTGGGTTCTGGACCGGCCTTTGTCTCTGGGTAAACTTGTGGTCGCTTAAACTCTCTGACCCTTAGTTTCTTTATCTGTAAAATGGGAATAATCACAATAATTAAATGAAAAGATACATGCAAAACACTTTGCATGTTGTTTGGCATGTTCTAGGTGATCAGTAATTGTGAACTACTGATAATCTTGATTATTAGTTTTTACACATAGTGAAGCATGTATTTCTTTAAAAAATTTTGCTTAGAAGAATCAGAAAGTTTCCCTAAGAGCTCAAATTTCACCTATATAGCAAATCAAGGCAAAAAGTCAGTAAGAAAAGAAACAAGATAAAAATTTTTCCATGCCATTTACCTGATAGGATCACTCTGGAAGAAAGATATTCACCTAATCAATGATTATAAAATAATTGATCTGTTAAGGTAGGGCCAGAGAGGAGCTTGCTTCGCTAACCCCTGCTTCATTGCAGAATATAATCGGAGGGTCCTTATTTCATGTTTTGTTTTTTTTTCTTAATTTTCTAGAGATCCTTTCCAATCAACCCCCACTGCCCATAGAAAAATATGTTGTGATTTCTGTCACCACAGATTGGTTTTGCCTGTTCTGAACTTAATGTAACTTTATGGTATGTATACTTTAATGTCTAGTTTCTTTCACTCAACATAATAATTATGAATTTCATTTGTGCTGTGTGTACCAGTATTTTTTTGAAAACTTTTTTTCAAGTATACATAAAAGTTGCAAGAATAATTCTTTTTTTTTTTTAAGATTTTATTTATTCATTCATCAGAGACACACACACACAGAGAGGCAGAGACACAGGCAGAGGGAAAAGCAGGCTCCATGCAGGGAGTCCGATGCGGGACTTGATCCCGGGACTCCAGAATCACGCCCTGGACCAAAGGTAGGTGCCAAACCGCTGAGCCACCCAGGGATCCCCTGCAAGAATAATTCAAAAGATTTCTGTATATCGTTCATCCAAGGTGCTAATTGTTAACATTTTACTGTATTTGCTTTGTCTTTCCCTTTCGTAACCACTTGAGGTAACTTTTAGACTTTATGCCCCATTAACCCTAAATTCTTCCATGTATAGTTCCTCAAAATAGCATTCTGCAGAATATCAGTGTAATTATCAAAGTCAAAATATCACATTGCTCTCATACTAACATCTAATCTAGACACCTTATTAAAATTCCACCAGATGTCCCTATATTTAACTTTATAGTTATTTTGTTTTATTTTGTTTTTGTATGGTTTGGTTTGGTTGGGTTCAAGATCCAATCCAGGGCAAGTATTACATTTACTTTTGAGGTCTCTTTGGGATTATTTAATTAGGAACAGTTCCTTAGTCTGACATTTTCTTTCATAACCTTGACATTTTGAAGAGTGGAGGCATTGTATAATGTCCTTGAATTTGGGTTTGACTGATATTTCCTCATTATTAGATTCAAGCTATGCATTTTTTGGCAGGAATATCCTAGGAGTGATGATGTATTTTTCTCAGTGCATCATATCAGGAGACTCGTGTCAATTTACCCCATTAGTTGTGATGTTTGTATTGGATATCTGGTTAAGTTAGTGTCTGCCAGGTTTTTTCTTCTGTGAATTATTATTTTTACCTTTGTTATTAAGAAACACTTTGAAGAGAGTTACTATATTTTATTTTTTTAGAAAAAAATTTAAATAATTTCTATGCTCAGTATGGGGCTAGAACTCATGACATGAGATCAAGAGTCACATCCTTTTAGCCAGCCAGGTGCCCTAGTTTATTTTTTTTTAAACCAAGTATTCTCAATGGTCAATTTGTTAATCTGTGTATCTGTTGTTGGGAATTGAGTTGCTTCCATTTTTGTGTGATTACCAACAAATCTGCTGTGAACGTTGTTGTGCAATTGTTTCTATGGACATATCTTTTCATTTCTCCAGGTGGATAGTAAGAATGAAATTGCTAGGTCATGTAGTAGATGTTATCTTCCTTCCTTCCTTCCTTCCTTCCTTCCTTCCTTCCTTCCTTCCTTCCTTCCTTCCTTCCTTCCTTCCTTCCTTCCTTCCTTCCCTACTTTCTTCTTTTCCTTTCTTTCTTAGTAAGCTCTACACTCAACCTGTGCTTAAACTCACACACCTGGGATCAAAAGTCACATGCCCTATGTGACAGCCAGTCAGGCACACCTGGTGGATGTATATTTCACACACACACACACACACACACACACACACACACACACACACACACAAATGGATAGAAAGGTTTTCAGAGTGGTCATACCAGTTTATAATTTTCCTTAACCAGGTAATGTTTTCCTGCCACTCCAAATCTTGGCAATACTTGGCATTGACTTCTTTTTAAATTTTAGCCATCTGAGTGCTTGACAAATGAGATCTCTCTCTTTTTTATTTTTATTTTTATTTATTTATGATAGTCACAGAGAGAGAGAGAGAGGCAAGGACACAGGCAGAGGGAAAAGCAGGCTCCATGCACTGGGAGCTCGATGTGGGATTCGATCCCGGGTCTCCAGGATCGCGCCCTGGGCCAAAGGCAGGCGCCAAATCACTGCGCCACCCAGGGATCCCCCAGACAAATGGGATCTCAATTTTATTTTAGTTTTAATTTCCCTCGTGACTAATAATATTGGACACATTTGAATATGCTTACTGGCCATTTACATGTATTCTTTTGTGAAGTGTCTCTCGAAATATATTTTTTAAAGATTTTATTTAGTTATTCATGACAGACACATAGAGAGGCAGAGACACAGGCAGAGGGAGAAACAGGCTCCATGCAGGGAGCCTGATGTGGGACTTGATCCTGGGTCTCCAGAATTACACCCCAGGCCCAAGGTGGTGATAAACCATTGGGCCATCAGGGCTGACCTGTCTCTTGAAATATTTTGTCTACTTTATATAGGGCTATTTTACTGTTGATTATTATTCTATAGGAATTCTTTATATATTCTGGATACAAGTTTTTCTTTTATAATTTTATATGGGTTCTTTATGTATTCTGGATAGCAGTCTTTTGTTATACATACTGATTGTATATATTTTCTTCCAGCCTATTGCTTATCATTTCATTTTTCTAGCAGAAGCTTTGATTTTAATGAAATCAATTTGTCAAAAAAAATTTAAAGAAAGAAGTCAAATTGTCATGAAAAACATTGTAGCTAATAATTTTCTCAAACTAAGAAGTCTTTTGTCTAACTCAATTTCATGAAGAAGTTCTTGCATGTCTTCTAAAAGTTTTATGGTTTTAGCACCTATACTCTTGGTTATGATCCATGACAGAGTACTTTTGTTTTAAAGATTTATTTATTTATTTATTCATGAGAGATGCAGAGAGAGGCAGAGACATATGCAGAGGGAGAAGCAGGCAGGGAGCCCAATGTGGGACTTGATCCCAGGACTCCAGGATCACGCCCTGAGCTGAAGGGAGGTGTTCTACCGCTGAGCCACCCAGGTGCCCCTTTAACAGATAATTTTTGCACATGGCTTAAAGCAGAGTTCAATTTGATTTTTTTCCTATATGTTAATTTAATTGTTTTTGCTTCACTTTTTTTGAAGATTTTCCTTTGTCATTTAATTATCTCAAGTGGGGATCCCTGGGTGGCGCAGCGGTTTGGCGCCTGCCTTTGGCCCAGGGCGCGATCCTGAAGACCTTGGATCGAATCCCACGTCGGGCTCCCTGCATGTAGCCTGCTTCTCCCTCTGCCTGTGTCTCTGCCTCTCTCTCCCTGTGTGTGACTATCATGAATGAATAAAAATTAAAAACTTAAAAAAAAATAATTATCTCAAGTGTTGAAAGCTTGTTAATTATATATGTATGGTATTATTCAAACTAAATCGATTTTGTTAATGTGTTTGCTTATTGTACAATATCAGTTGCCATAGTAAGGTTTTTGGCTATTTTCATTGTCATATAAACTTTACAATAAAATTTAAATTTCTATTAAAAAAACCTGTTGGGATTTTGAATCGGTTATAATAAATTTATACATCAATTTGAAGGGAACTGCCATGTTAGTAATCTTGAGCTTTTCTTGTTTTTTTAAGATTTTATTTATTTATACATGAGAGACACAGAGACAGAGAGAGGCAGAGACACAGGCAGAGGGAGGAGCAGGCTCCATGCAGGGAGCCTGAATGAAGGACTCAATCCTGGGACTCCAGGACCACGCCTAGGCCAAAGGTAGGCGCTAAACCGCTGAGCTACCCAGGGATCCCCTAATCTTGAGTTTTTCAATCAACAAGCATAATATATCTATTAATTTATTTAACTCTTAAAAATTTTTTTCTGCACTGTTTGGTAGTTTTCGGTTTACTGTTCTTGAACATCTTTGTTAAATTGAATCCTAAATGCTTTATATATTTTATGTTATTCTAAGTGGAATTGTTTGAAAATCCATTTTTCAATATTAATTGAAATACAATGGATTTTTTTCTATATTGAGATACAATTGATTTTTTTGTAAATTGAGGTTGCATCCTGTGGCAGTTCTCCAGAGTGTGAACTTAGCTCCATGTTTTTCCTAGATACCCTTGACTATACTGATAAAGTACCTTACAATTTTTAGTTTGCTAGGGAGTTCTTTTTTTTTTTTTAATCTTTAATGAGTATAAATACAGTCACTTGCTTTATCTGATAATAAGGTTTTAATCCTTTATTCAATCTTGGTGGTGAATTAAATGATTGATTTTTTTAATATTAAACTAAATTACATTTCTGGAATAAACCTCACTTGGTCAGGATGTGCTGAATAAAATCAATCAATCAATCAATCAATCAGGGAATGCCTGGGGCCTCAGAAACTAGAGAGATACAAAGAAGGAACCTCCCTTGGGACTTCTGTTTTTAGAATTCTATACTCCAGAGAATAAACATCTGTAATTTTAAGCCACAGAGTATGTGGTCCTTTGTTATGGCAATCTTAGGAAACTCCTACGAGTTATAATTCAAATACTGGTAATTTCTACTTTGCTTTCCTTTTTGGGGGGAGGGGGAGGGGACGACTCTTGAGAAGTTTGTTAATTTTATTAGTCTTTTCAAATTTGATATTGTTTGCTTTTACTTTTCTATTGTTTTCCTGGTTTTTATTCGTTGAAATTTGTTCTTATCCTCATTCTGTCTACTTATTTTGGGTTTAATTTGCACTTCAATTTTTATATTATTTTTTAAATTAAGTTTAAAAAATTTTAATTCCAGTATAGTTAACATATAGTGGTATATTGGTCTCAAATGTACAACAGTGATTCAACAATTCTGTGTGTTATTCAGTGTTCATCAAGTTAAGTCTACTTTTAATCGCCATCACCTACATCACTCATTCTTCCACCCACCTCCCCTTTGGAATCATTAGTTTGTTTTCTATAGTTGAGTCTGGTTTTTTTGTTTGTCTCTTTTTTCCTTTGTTCATTTGTTATGGTATTTGTCTTCTCTGACTGACTTACTTCTCTTAGCATTATTCTATACTGTGTAGCTCCAACAATGTTGTAAATAGCAAGATTACATTTTTTATGGTGAATAATATTCTATTGTGTATATATATATATATACATATATATACATATATATATATATAAAACGACTTCCTTATCCATTCATCTATCAATGGAAACTTAGATTTCTTCCATAATTTGGCTATTGTAAATAACGCAGCAATAAACATAAGGGTGCATATATCCCTTCAAATTAGCATTTTTATTTTCTTTGGGTAAATGCCCAATAGTGTGATTACTGGATTAATTAGAGTAGTTGTTTTTTAACTTTTTGAGGAACCTCCATATTGTTTTCCACAGCAGCTGCAACAGTTCCCATTCCTACCAAGAGTGCACAAGGGTTCCTTTTTCTCCACATCCTCACCAACACTTATTGTTTCTTATTTTCTAGATTCTTAAGGTGGGAATTTAGATAATTGATTTAAACTATTTTACAATAATATAATCATCAAAAAGTATAAATCTTTCTCTATGCATACTTTAATCTTCATTGCAGGAAACTTGATATGTCATGTGGTCTTTATTATTTAGTTAGAGATATTTTCCAATTTCTCTTGTGATTTCTTTGGTCACATGGGTTGTTAGTAGTATGTGATTCAACTTCCAAATATGTGGATAATTTTCTAGACATATTTTTATTTGATTCTTAATTTAATGTTGGCATTGTCAGAGAAGATAATTGGTAAAATTTTACTCTTCAGAATTTAGAGACACATTTTATTTCCATTATGTGGTCCCTCTCAATAATATTCTATGTGCACTGGAAAAGAATGTGTATAAACCTTGAATGTAAACATCGAATGTAGTGTTCTGTAAATTATTAATTGGTTATTTCAACTTGAATAATAATGTTTTTGAAATATCTATTCTTACTGACATTCTTTCTAGTTTTTCTATGAATTATTAAGAGAGGGATCAAATTATACAATTAAAAACTGATCTACTTCTTTATTTCTGAGTTTTTGTTTTATGCATTTTGTAGCTCTGTTAATAAGTACTTATACATTTGGAATTGTTAAATCTTATTCAATTGATTCACCTTTTATGGTGACATGTATGTATTTTATATATTATACATATTTACATGTTATAATTGTACAATGAGCATACATTTTACAATATGATTTTTATATATTAACATATACATATAATAAGAGGTTACTGATATACATCTGTACATGTATACACACACACAAAGGTGTTATATATTATTTTATGTATATACGTACATATGAATTAACACACACACACATATATATGTATATATATGTAAAATCTGGTAATCTTACCTCTTTATTTCTGCTAATATTCCTCATCTTTTTTTTAAGGTTTTAAAAAAATATTTTATTTTTAAGTATTCTCTATATCCAATGTGGGGCTTGAACTCAAAGCCTGGAGATTGAGTTGCATGCTCCACCAACTGAGCCAGCCAGGATCCCCAATATTCCTTATCTTGAAGCCTAATATAATAATGCCACATCTATTTTCTTGTGCATACTATTTGTATGTAAAATCTTTTCCCCTTTTTTATATTTTATGTATCTTTATCTATTTAAAGTAATTCTCTTATCATAGAGTTGATTCTTTTTTTTTTTTTTTTTTGAAGATTTTATTTATTCATGAGAGACCCAGAGAGAGAGAGAGAGAGAGAGAGAGAGAGGCAGAGACACAGGCAGAGGGAGAAGCAGGCTCCATGCAAGGAGCCTGACATGGGACTTGATCTCTGGTCTCCAGGATCACACCCTGGGCTGCAGGTGGCACTAAACCTCTGCGCCACCAGGGCTGCCCCATAGGGTTGATTCTTCGCTTCCTAACCAGTTTGACAATCTCTGTCTATAATTTGCATGTAAATTTCTTTTATAGTTAATGTAGCTATTTCTATGTTGGAGTTCAAATCAAGTCTCTTGCTCTATGTATTCTAGTAGATCCATTGAATTTTTGTTCCTTTGATTTTCTTTTCCTGCTTTACTTTGTATTAACTAAATAATTTTAAGCACAATATTTTAATGGCTCTTTGGGCTTTCAACTATATTCTCTTCTTTGTATGATTTTCTAGTGTGGTGAATATGGGGTTGCAATATGCATTACTAATCTATGAAAGTCTACTTAGAGTTAATAGTGTATAATTTCATGCATAATACAAGAATCTAAAAGCAATAGAAGTCTATTTATTTTTTATTTTTAAAGATTTTTATTTATTTATTCATGAGAAACACACACAGAGAGAGGCAGAGACATAGGCAGAAGAAGAAGCAGGCTTCTTGCAGGGAGCCCGACGTGGGACTCCATCCTGGTACTCTAGGATCATGCCCTGGGCCAAAGGCAGGTGCTCAACCCCTGAGCCACCCAGGCTTCCCAGAAGTCTGTTTAACTATCATTCATCTTTATGTGATTGTTGTTATATATTTTACATCTACAGATGTAATAAGCCCTACCAGTCAGTGTTATTATTTTTGTCTAAACTATCAGTTGTTTTTCAAAGAAAATAAAAGGAAGCTAAAATAAAGTCTGTGAAGTTCACCCCATACTTATCATTTCAAGTAATTTCTTACTATAGATTTTAGTTTTTGTGTGAAATTATTTCCCTTTAGAATGAAGAACTTCTTTTAGTATTTAAGGTAATGATTGTAAACTGGTAACAAATTACCTCAAATTTTCTTAACTGAAATGTTACTTTTTGTAGTGCTTTCTCTATATATAGAATTTTGGATATTTCTTTTTTTGAATGTTTATTTAAATATTAGTTAACGTACAGTGCAATATTGGTTTCAAGAGTAGAATTAAGTGATTCGTCACTTCATACAACACTCAGTGCTCATCACATGTGCCCTCCTTAATACCCATCACCCATCTTCCATCCACTTCCTTAGAATTCTGTATATTTCTTCAAATTTCCTTAAGTACTTTGAGTATATTGTTTTATTGTTGTTTTTGTTCCCATTGCTCCTAATTAGAAACCAGTCATTACTCACATTTTTGCTGTAATGTACCTCCCCACCCTGCCACTCCCAGAGTCCTCAAAGATTTTCTCTTCATCTCTAGTTTTAAACCTTTTAACTATAATGCACCTGAGTGTGGTTCTTTTCTATTCTTTCTTTTCTATTCTTTTTTTTTAACCATTAGAGACTCTTATTTATTTATTTATTTATTTATTTATTTATTTATTTTAAAGATTTTATTTATTTATTCACGAGAGACACACACAGAGAGAGAGAGAGAGGCAGAGACACAGGAAGATGGAGAAGCAGGCTCCATGCAGGGAGCCTGATGTGGGACTTGATCCTGGGTCTCCAGGATCATGTCTTGGGCTGAAGGCAATGCTAAACCGCTGAGCTACCCAGGCTGTCCTCAAAATAGAATTTTAATGTCATATTTGCAAATTTAGGTAATTTTTTCAAAAATTTTTATCCTATTCTCTTTTTCTCTCTTTCTAATGGGACCCAATTTCATATGTATTAGACTATTTGACATTTTCCTTCAGCTGAGACTCTGGTTGATTGTTTTTAATTACTCTGTTATTCAGATTGCATATATTCTCTTGACCTGTTTTCAAGTTCAGTGACCTTTCTTCTGCCAGCCCTAATCTATAGAACTCCATTCAATTTACTTCTGACTTCAAATAATGAATTCCATTTTTTCATCTATAATTTTCTTTTGTGCATTGTGATCCTTTGTTTCTTCTTTTTTCTTTTTAAGTTCTCCAACATATTTAGTAAAGAGGCAAACTTCTTACTAGCTAATTCAAATATCTGAGTTATATCAAGGTCAGTTTATATTGGAAAGCTCTTTGTCCTCCTAGATTAGGGGATATATTTTCTATTCTGTTGTTTTATTTCCTAATAGTTTTGACTACTTGGTGTATATTGTGTGGAACATGTTTGAATTAGGTCATCTTCTCTTAAAAGATGTTGAATTTTGTTCAGTGAGGTAGTTACATCTTTTTTATTCTGTCAGGACTGGTTTAATCTTGGCTTGATGGAACTACTTCAGTTTTAAACTTAATCTTTGGGATCCCTGGGTGGCTCAGCGGTTTAGTGCCTGCCTTTGGCCCAGGGCGCGATCCTGGAGTCCTGGGATCGAGTCCCGTGTTGGGCTCCCTGCATGGAGCCTGCTTCTCCCTCTGCCTGTGTCTTTGCCTCTCTTTCTCTATATCTATCATGAATAAATAAATAAAATCTTTTAAAAATAAATAAATAAATAAATAAACTTAATCTTTAATTGTGACCATTCTTATAAGACATTTCCCTTATCCCTAAGTCATGACATTTATAAAATCTTACTTGAATGTCACAGGAACTCACTGAAGTTGTATCATTCCTGCTGGACTAGAAGCCCAATGTGTCCCAGGACTTGTGTTGCCTTTCAGTCAAAGATTATTGTCCTATGCTATGTGTGGCTTAATTCCTGAAACAGTTGAAATGGTAGTGTCATATATGTTAGCTTGTTACATAGTAGTCACTATTAAAGATGGAAATGGAGTTTTGTAATTTTTCTTTTTCTTTCTTTCTTTCTTTCTTTCTTTCTTTCTTTCTTTCTTTCTTTCTTTCATTTATTCATCCTAAAGACAGAGAGAGAGAGAACATGCTAGCACTCAGGAGTGGGGAGTGGGGAGAGGAAAAGAGAATCTCAAGCCAACTCCCTACTGAGCATGGAGTCCCATGGTCATAACCTGAGCTGAAACCGAAAGTAAGTTCATCAACCCACTGAGCCACCCAGGCACCCCCAGTAAATTCTCTTTCAAACAAAAACTTTAAACTTTGAAGATTTTGCTGTCATATAGAACATACCTTCACTTTTTTTTTTTTTTACTTTTAGAAACTGTTTATTTTCCTTTAACCTTATTGCCGTTTTGTTTGCTTCTGTGGAAGAGCAGCTTAAGACCACTCAGTGGTTGTTCCTACCCATTCAGTGGCCTGAGCAGTGGCTGCTGCAGACCAATCTTCAGTGGCTGGCTGAGTGCTCCAGTCTTCAGTAGGAAACTGTTGAATAGGCACAGAGGGCACCTGCACGCCTTCAGACCAGTCTGCAACTTCAGGCTGAGAGCAGTGAACTCAGGGGCTGGAGCAGTTCATTCACCCTGAAATTCGTCCTTAGTCACAGCCTTTTAAGCAGCGGCCTGTTCTTCCTTTTCAAACTCTTCAGGGTCTCTGTAGAAGTAGAGATCAGGCATGTTTTCCTGTGAGTGCTCACGGGAAATGGTGCCATGCATGTGCAAGACTTCCTGGGCTAGCATCCACCACATCAGACCCACTGAGTGAGCTCCCTTGTTGTTTCAAGGGGTGGCAATGTCCATGTAGCTCAGAGAAGAGTCTGTGTTACACAGAGCAATGGTAGGCAGGTTAATGTAAGACGCTTCTGTGAGAGGCTGGTGGTCAGCCCTGGGATCAGTAAGATCTGGGATCTGGTGAGAAGCCTTGGCTCTTGGAAGGCTGCCTGCCTGGATCTGGTTAGTCAAGTTTCCAGAAGTGAAGTGGCCAGCAATAGGAGTGGCTCCAGTAGCAGCAGTAAATTTCAGCACAGCAAACCGGCCAGTATTCCTGGATGATATGACACTGACATCGGCAGGGTTTTCAATGGCAACAGTGGCACGAGCTGCCAACAGAAGCTTCTCCCAGGTTCTCTTCAGATTTATGATGTAGATACCATCACATTTCTTTTTGTAGATGTACTGTTCCATTTGGAAGTCAAGGTTGGTGCCACCTAAGTGGGTTCCTGCTGCAAGGAATTTGAGGACATCCTCCTCCTTCATTTGCAGAACATCAAGGGCTCTGGACATTGATGGGAACACAAAACAGTACCATATGGACCCTTCCCTGGGTAGTGTGGAAAGCCCTTTGCTTTCTTTTAACAAGATGCAACAGTGTATTAATTTCCTATTTCTGAGGTAACAAATTACCACAACCTTAGGAATTTCATGCAACACAAATTTATTATTTCTATTTATCATATAATTATGTATTATATTTGTATAAATATATATTTATAGTATGCTTATATTACATATTTATATAATATATTCATATAATATAAATCATTGTATTGTATTATTATGTAACATATTCTATTTATATTTATCACATAATTGCATATTATTTTAACTTATTATTTGTTTGTTATGTACTTATCTAACAGTTTGGAAGTCAAAAGTCAGAAAGGAGTGTCAGTGGGGCTACATGTGTCACTGGGTCCAGTGAAGGGCCTAAGACCAAGCCCTTACCAGTCATCATGGGCCATGTGCACTGCTTGGATCCAGGCTGCTTCCTCTGACTTGTATGTGCCTGGATCCAGATTCTGATTCCACATTCCTGTCTCCTTGTCTGGCTCCGACTCTCTTGCCTGCATCTCACAAGTCTCCTGTGATTACTTAGGTCCATTTGATAATCCAGGGTCATTTTCCCATCTCCAGATCTTCCTATCCTTAATTTAATCACATCTGCAAAGTTCCTTTTACAGGTACAGCAGTGTTTTAACAGCTACCGGAGATTACAAAGTGGACATTTTGGGGAGACCATTGTTCTGTTAATTTATTATATATAAACATTATATTATTATATTAATTATATTATATTATTTATGAAGTGTAGTCAATTCTGGCCTTCATGACTTTGGGCAGAAGGCAGGAAGAGGCTATAGGATAACCTGATCTGAAAAGGAAATATATAAGAAAAGTTATCTAGGAGAGTGTTCAGGGAGAATGTATCTTAAAAAGCGTAAGCATCAGTTTCAATTTCAGAAGTTTTAAGGGGATGATTTAGATTCAAAGCTAACCCATCTAGTGATGTGATGACGGGAAAGTGTTGAGGTACTTTGTTCTATTTCACCATCAGGTGGGACAGATGGAGCCCCAGGGCAAGGAATGGCAGTGTGTCATCTCACAGGGCTTGCTCCATTGGGATTTATTATGTAGATTGGGAATCAGAACAGAAGTACCATTTGAAACTTGGGCATGACATTGAATCTAGTGGAGAAGCATATGGATTCATATCTTTTTTTGAGCAGGAAGACTCTTGGAATCTCATCTGAAGGTGAGAGTTAACATTCTTTTTTTTTTTTTAAGATTTTATTTATTTATTCATGAGAAACACAGAGAGAGAGAGAGAGGCAGAGACACAGGCAGAGGGAGAAGCAGGCTCCACGCAGGGAGCCTGACGTGGGACTCAAACCTGGGTCTCAAAAAAAAAAAAAAAAAAAAAAAAAAAAAACCTGGGTCTCCAGGATCACATCCTCGGCTGAAGCAGCGCTAAACCGCTGAGCCACCCGGGCTGCCCAGAGAGCTAACATTCTTAAGGGAGTTCCCAGGATTGGCTCTTAACTGCTTGAGGCCTAGAGTGGGCTGTATTTGCTGGCTTCAGGTTTTTAATAATCACAACTATGCAGTCCTGATCAGTCAGAATTTAATTATCAATAAATATAACCAGTATTAACCAACCTTTGTTTGTTGCATAATGGACAGTAATGGATGAAGCTCTGAGCGAAGCTTTATACTACATAAATGGTTCATAATACTCAAGTTGTAAAGATCAAACATAGACTCTATGCACTGCATATGCTTTCCACCTAATCCTTAAACATAGTGGATGCTCATAAATGTATTACCAATATTGTTCTTATTAGCATTCTTTGTCATGTGACAACTCTTTCCTGCCTTATCGCCTCCACAGCCAACCTAAAACATGAAGCCCTGCAAGGAACCTCAGACTGGGCTTCTCAGCATCTTCTGCTTTAGCACAGTCTGTGACTTCCCTTGCCTCACAAACTCTTCACCTTCAAATTCACTTTGTGTAAATGTTTCTCTGACTTTCCTAAATAAAGTTTGCTTGTCTGTCTCCCCATAGCACTTTATGTGTCTCATGGTACCTTTCTCACATGGATTGTAATTGTCTGTGCCTTTGTCAGTAGACAGAAAGGCAACTTGCCAACCATCTTTGTGTTTCCAGGAGGTAGAATCTGATGTTAGTGCTTGACACCTGGTTGGTGACTTTAATTAATTAATTAGTTAATTTTATTTATTTTATTTTTAAAGTAATCTCTACGCCCAGTGTGAGGCTCAAACTCATGACCTGAGATCAGGAGTAATATACTCTACTGAGTTAGGCAGCCAGGCACCCCTCTTGGTGACTTTTTAGATTTAAATAGTTTTTATTTACTATAAGGCAAATCTCTGATGTGGTATTTCATTATTTAGTATTAGTAGTTATAATTGTATTACTCTTAATGTAATAATTAATATACTGGTAAATTAATAAAAAGAGTCTTTACCAAGTTTCAGTATTAGGTGCCACTAATACAACAATGTGATAAAAAATGAACTAAAACATACTGGTATAATTTATAATTAATGGGTGAGATAATTTATAATTGAATGGGTGACTTGTGGCAAGCTTTATAACACAATTTGCTGATTACCACAACAGAGGTTCTGTGGACTCACAGAATGTCAGCTGTTAACCATTGTCTGGAAAACCTATTACTTGTGTTTCCATTTGATCCCACAGGTCTTCCACATTCCACGTACACACAGTCTCTGCATCTTCTTGCCTCTCTGCTCACATGAGTCCTCATTCTGGTAGCTTTTCTCCACCTACCACCTTACTTCTACCTCCTTGCACTGCATCACACTTTCTTTTTTTCTTTTTTTTTTTTAAGATTTTATTTATTTATTCATGAGAGACACACAGAGAGAGAGGTAGACATAACAGAGGGAGAAGCAGGCTCCACGCAGGGAGCCCGATGTGGGACTTGATCCTGGGACTCCAGGATCACGCCCTGGGCCAAAGGCAGGTGCTAACCACTGAGCCACCCAGGGATCCCTCCACACACTATCTACCAGAAATATTCCCATAACTCTCAGTCTGGTCCTGGGGGCTCACACTCTGTACTCCAGGATAATCCTTTCCATATGTCTATTTTTGTAATCAGCACATTGTGTCATAATTGTCTGCCCAAGTCATCCACTCAGTTGTAAAAGCCTTAAAGCATAAGTAGGATGTTTTTTGTTTTTATCACTTGTTGCTGTTGAGTTTAAGAAGTAAGCATGCTCCCTATCCCGTTTGGTAACCACACTAAAAATGCATGGGTTCCTGGGAGGCAGCACACAGCAGGGAATAAAAGACAGACTTCCAAATGGCTTAATTTAAGGAATATTCCACAATGGTGTCAGCAGCCCTTGATTCAAGCCAAATGACACAAATTAGTTTAGTATAACAAGAGATTAAAAGATAGTTTAACCAGAGGAAGAGAGAAGCAATAGAAGAAAGTTGAAGTCTGAAGTTCTTTTTGGTCTCTGTAATGGTGGGTATATGTTCAATCTGTCTCCCCTTAAAAATGGAGGCCATCAAGGTCATTGCTGAACATTGAGGAGGCTATTCTGGGCATAGGAGACTAGAGTCTGGGGGTATTTGCTCAGCACCAAAACTTGCTTAGAGTTAAGTGCAGCAGTTTGGTAGTGTGGATAGTGCAGTCTGGGGGAGAGACAGAACTTGGTAGAAGAAAGCAAAGACAATCTCCAGTTTCCCTCAGAGCTAAGTTTGATTCATAGATTTCCAGTGAGTCTAGAGTTGCCTGTGAAAAGATCTAGAAGGGTGAGCCACCTATTCTAGTAGAGCTCTGGCACCAGAACATTTGACTAGAACTCCCTCTGCAGTGACTTGGAGGGGGGCAGCCATGCTTCCCTGCACTGGGACCCATCAGGGATGCACAGACATGGAATATTTCATATGCTGAGGTGAGCTTTGGCTGCTGTCCAGCCTGACATAGCCAGTCCCAGGGATGGATTGAGGTTTGCCAGTAACAGCAAAAGGCAAAGAAGCACCCAGACCACAGATGCATTCTCTCTCCTTTGAGGAAGGACAGTCAGTTAAGCCCTCTCACCTTCTCCCACCTGCAGCTCTAGATGAAAGGAACACAAGCAGCCTAAGAAAAGGAAGTCAGAGCAAGAGGTGATGTAAGACTCTGTGGTTAGTGGAAATAATAATACTTGAATTTTACTGAATATTTACCCAAAGGAAGTGAAGTTTTAAACTAAAAGAAAATAGAATACCTGGAAATGTCATGATTTTGTTAACCCTTGGCTATTGAGAAAGAATGAGGCCTTGAGAAAGGAAACCCGTTTTATATCAAAACAAAGAGAGGCTTTTTTTTGTTTTTTGTTTTTTTTTTCCCCCTGCAAACATTTGATTTTACTTTCTAATTTGTACCTGTTAAGAATTGCAGTTATGCTGTGGAAGGAGCCTCGGTGTCCATCGAAAGATGAGTGGATAAAGAAGATGTGGTTTATGTATACAATGGAATATTGCTCAGCTATTAGAAATGACAAATACCCACCATTTGCTTCAACGTGGATGGAACTGGAGGGTATTATGCTGAGTGAAGTAAGTCAGTCGGAGAAGGACAAACATTATATGTTCTCATTCATTTGGGGAATATAAATAATAGTGAAAGGGAATATAAGGGAAGGGAGAATAAATGTGTGGGAAATATCAGAAAGGGAGACATAACGTAAAGACTGCTAACTCTGGGAAACGAACTAGGGGTGGTAGAAGGGGAGGAGGGCGGGGGGTGGGAGTGAATGGGTGACGGGCACTGGGGGTTATTCTGTATGTTAGTAAATTGAACACCAATAAAAAATAAATTAAAAAAAAAAAAAGAATTGCAGTTATGCACTATGTTGATATTCAGGGCACTTTTGCATAGAATCAGTATGCTTTCACTCTTGTGATTTGTAACAATAAATGGAGATCAATGAATACTATAATTATAGTTTATTATATTATTTTAACTTGACAAGGATAGAATTTTATTTCTTAGTTGGAATGATCAGCCTCAGAAAAGTTGTGACTTCCGACATACAGACCACGCTGCCTCAGTAAAGATCAGTGATAAGAATTCTCCAGACATCATTCAGGGACCCTCTGCATCAGAATCAATTGGAGTATTTGTTAAAAATGGAGATTCTTGGGCAGCCCGGGTGGCTCAGCGGTTTAGCACCGCCTTCAGCCCAGGGCCGGATCCTGGAGACCCGGGATCGAGTCCCACGTCAGGCTCCCTGCGTGGAGCCTGCTTCTCCCTCTGCCTGTGTCTCTGCCTCTCTCTCCCTCTCTGTGTGTCTGTCATGACTAAATAAATAAAATCTTTAAAAAAAATGGAGATTCTTGGTCACACACCTGATCTGTGGAATCAAAATATGTAGGAGTAAAGCCTATCAAAACGACGTCTTAACTGTGTTGCCCAGAAGATTGACGCTTGCTAAAATCTGAGAGCTACTGAAGACTATGCTCCTTCAGCTGATGTGTCATCTTGAAATGGCCTTAGTGTTTGATTGTGAATAGGGCTGAAAATACATCAAATTCCATTTTTGACCTTTGCAATTCAGGAGTCATGTAGAAGCCCTTTCCTTTTACCTCCAAAACATGCACATTAAACAAAAATTAAAGTCCAAGACCTCAACTGTGAGAAATTGCAATTGAATCGTTCATATTCTGAAATGCTGTAGCTGACAGCTTTGATCTGTGCAGACAGAAGTCACTGTGAAGCAGAGTGTGCAAATGACTTTTCCTCTACTTGTTAGGTCATTAGTTTTCCTGTTGCTTATTCTCAGCTTCCTCTCTTCCTTCACTTCAAACCTTTAAGCCATCTTGTATCTGGCAGTGAATACCTTTATACTTTCTTCACATCCTGCTTGTAGGAGCCACTGCTTTTTATTCAGATATGTGAGTAAGTGGTTCCTCTGAGTCCCGTTTCATTTTTGGTTCTATGAATGTTTATTTACAAGTTAAAAAACACTGCAAGTATCTGGAGAAAATAAAAGAGAAGGATTATGATATGTGAGCTTGACATGCACAGGGATGTCCCAGGCCTATGCAGATAAGGCCATGTATCTGGGCTTCAGAAGAAGTTGGAAGTAGGTTATGAATGCTTCTAGGGCTTGACCTCTCAAGCTCTTTCTTTTTGGAGGTACTTGGTCTTTTTATCTTTCCTTCTCCCTACACATCAGTTTTATCCTTCCTATTTTGTGGATGATGGACACTTCAGACCTACAATAATTGAATCTTTGTTCATCTTCAAGCCTTCTCTTACACCAATATTTTTCTATGCTTTCCTCAAAATAGGTGGCTTCCTACTGAGTTACTATGCCCTGTGTTTTCCTTGCTTTGGTCTCACTCTTTGCCTTTATTTTTATTTTTTTTAAGATTTTATTTATTTATTCACGAGAGAGAGAAAGAGAGAGAGGCAGAGACACAGGCAGAGGGAGAAGCAGGCTCCATGCAGGGAGCCCGTCGTGGGACTCGATCCTGGGTCTCCAAGATCACACCCTGGGCTGAAGGCGGCGTTAAACCCCTAAGCCACCTGGGCTACCCCCTCACTCTTTGCCTTTAATCTCATATGTGGAAGCCCTGAATAATCCCTTCCCTCAAATTCCATGTCCTTGGGGTGTCTTCTTCAGATTTTCCTGCTAGAAGATATCTTTTCCTCCTCTCAGAGGGTATGTTATGTTTCAGGGTGGAGGCAGTTTGTGTCCATAGTTTATTTTCCATGATGGATGACACGTTCATGGAAGTTATTATATACTTTGTGTATTTCAGCATCCCAGCTCAGACTCTTGTATGCAGATACACAGTAAATACTTGAACATGGAAAATAAGGAAAAAAGACAGACGGTAAACAACAACACAAATATATCTGAGAAATAAAATGCAGCTTCACGTTCCCTTTTGTCAGATTGTCAAATTATACTTTCTTTTAAAAAAATTTATTTATTCATGAGAGACACACACACACACACAGAGAGGCAGAGACATAGGCAGAGGGAGAAGCAGGCTCCGTGCAGGGAGCCCCCATGTGTGACTCGATCCCAGGACCTCAGGCTCATGCCCCTGTTGTGCCCAAGATTGCGAATCCGAGAAACCACCGAGAAGCCGACACCGATGCAAACACACGAGGGTTTATTACAAGCTCGAGCTTGGGTCCAAGTACACCCGACACAGCCACAGTGGAGCAGGGACTTGGACCCCGACGTGGGTTTTGGCTTAGTTTTAAGGGCTGGTCTCGGGGACCTCCAGAAGGGCTGGAGCAATTCCTCAAGTTATGTTTACATTCTGATATGGGGCCTTCAAGGGTATTGAGCTCTGCTTTCATTCTAATTATGGGGCTTTCTGGGACCTTAAGCTGTAAGCTGTTTTTTTCTTTTTTTCCTGTAACTGAAGTACTGTAAGTTTTAGCTCTTCTTCGCAGGGGCCTGGGATGGCTGGAGTGTGCTAACGCTGGACTTAAAGTGGAATGGCCTTAATTTTCTCGGCCTCCACACCCCGAGCTGAAGGCAGGTGCTCAACTGCTGAGCTATCTAGGTGTCCCTCAAATTATGCTTTCAGTGTGAAATTTAGGTAAAGAAAAGGCCTTTGTCAAACAGTTACAAGACTTCATTAGGTTACTGATGTACTCTTGAGAATATTTTTTATAATATATAAGTATATAGCACTGGGATACCCTATAGAGTAGAAATCCTGTGGAAGTAGTCAGGAAGAGTGTATAGCAGCTGTTTTTCAAAGTTAAATAGTCTGTTTTACAAAAGGAATTATTCAAATATAAGAAAAAGCTTTCGCTTGTAGAAATCAGTAACTAAAAAAAGATTATTCTCAAAAACATCCTTCCTTTTGCTGCTCTTGGGGGAAAAAAAAGACAACTTAAAATAAATAAAATGTCATCCAACTTCCCCTCCAACATGCATAGCAGTTTAAAAAAATCGAAGAACAAATGTGTATGCAGCCAGAGCCAAATTGAACCAAATGCAAATGGGAATGCTTTCCTAATAATACCCTTCCCAATAAACCCTTCAGAATGGTCTCACAGTGAAATTGTTGACATATTGTTCAGTGTAACAAAATTCTAGGGTCAACATAAGTGCCAACAGTGAAGTGTGGCTGTATAAGGAATAAGAGGATAAGAGAAAGAGGAGAGAGAGAGAGAGAGAGAGAGAGAGAAAGTGTGCATGAGTACGGGCATGCTTGCATGTGCACGCAGGCAACCTTTAGAAGAGAGCCAATAAAAAGTGCCAGATGAGTGGCATCTAATTGAATATAATTGCTCTTGCGGTATTGGTAACTGAGCCAGAAAGTAGGTCATGCAGCCCATTTGACTTCTTTCCTGGGATCAATTAGCCTGGAGCTTTTGCATTCTTTGAACAAAAAGAGAGGAAAATGATCAAAGAATGAACAAATGAACAAAGACCAGCTGTTGATATACACAGGGTGGCTTCTAGAGCTGATCCCTTACCTGATTTGGTCTATCAGTGATTTGTACCTTCTGCCTCTTATGTAAACTCAAAGCTGTGCCTTGCCTCGATGATTTTCTCTGATAAGTTTTCACTGCCTGCCTTCAGCAGCAGTTTGCATACCTTAGGTAATTCCTTTACTCAGCATCCATATCTGACCTACTGTGCATCAGGAACAGTAAGTTACAAAATTGAATCCTCAAATACGAATGTGTTCTAAAATAAAAGTGAAGGAATATTGGTCCTTTAGACTAATCAGTTAGACAGGAAAACACAGACCTATAGTATGGAGGCATAAGTAATGTGCTATATCTCCATATACAGTGTAATTTATAATATATCTAAAAATTAAAGCAGAATTAATGCTTGCAAATCAAAATTAAAAACTCAAGTAATTCTAAACCTCTCCCTTAACTGCATATTTCAGATTTTCTTTCACAAGATCTTTCTTTCATGAAAGCAGATCTGTTGCCAATATGATCCGGGAGATCTGACTCATGAAATGTAATAAAAGAGACCTAGGTACATTATAAATAATAATTACCATTATTGATAGCATTCAAAATGTATTTTTGATTTGATAATAATAAAAAGAGTCCAAATTTTTAGTAAGAGGGAAACCTTGATGTTCTTTATCAACACGCTCCTTGTATGGAAAACACTGTTGTTTGACAGAGTCTGGACTAACATCCAGACACTACGACTGTTCTGTTTTGATTTCTATTTTGATTTAATGTAAAAGCTGCAGCTTTGATAACAAAGTAAAGTAGCTCATGGTGAGATATATTGAGCATATATGACTTGCATTGTAGTGCAAATAATTGCAGGTAATAACATGTGAAAACACTGGTTCTCACACTATAGGTATGTAATAAAAGCTTATTGAGTAAATATGATAATCCAATATATCTTAAACTATAATTTGGTTATAACCTTCATAACATAAATGTCCAATATCTCACAGGGCAGCCAGACTTTCAACGGAATTATTTTACTGGAAGATGGATTTAAAGCAATCTAGAAGGCAGCCCAGGTGGCTCAGCGGTTTAGCGTGGCCTTCCGCCCAGGGCATGATCCTGGAGACCCGGGATCGAGTCCCACGTGGGGTTCCCTGCATGGAGCCTGCTTCTCCCTCTGCCTGTGTCTCTGCCTGTCTCTCTCTCTCTGTCTCTAATAAATACATTAAAAATAAATAAATAAATAAATAAATAAATAAATAAATAAATAAAAATTAAAAAAGCCTATAGGGCAGCCCCGGCAGCTCAGCGGTTTAGCACCGCCTTCAGCCCAGGCAGGGAGCCTGCTTCTCCCTCTGCCTGTGTCTCTGCCTCTCTTTCTCTCTGTGTGTCTCATGAATAAATAAATAAAATCTTTAAAATAGATAAATAAATAAAAGCTTATAAAAATCAATCAAGATGGAGAGTATTTCTTTGTGATTTTAGTTTGTTGAATGTAATTTTACTAATAATATGCTTAAAATTATTCAATGTATAAACATAAGAGTGACACTATTTTGGACTTAATGTTTCTAATTTTTAAAAATTTTGTGACTTTATCAATTGCTAAACCTAAAGCATAGTGATTCTTTAGGGTTTCGGAAGGCCATTTCATTCCCCAAGTATCTCACATTTATGAGTATTTTTTATCATCAGAGAATGTCGTTCCCCACTACCATTCCCTTACGCATCAAGTGAGATAACAAGTAAGGCAGGTCTGCTACTTGAGCAGTTCCTGTTCGAGACACCTTGTGTTCCCTAGCAAAGCCTTCTTGATTTTTGTCCTGTGACCTTTTACCTCCCATTGATTGGTCCAGTCATTTCTCCACTAACATTCTTTACATCATAGTCCAGACTCAATGATAAGGTTGGGTAAAGTAAGTGTGCAGTTATTTGGATAATTTAAGCTACCACCATGCTTTGTCTCTATTACCTAGACAATTGACTTTCTAGGAAGTGAAGAGATTATTAACTTGTAATTATTCAGGCAATTCAAGTCAAAGCAATATTTTTGCTTGAATTATCCAGATAATTGTTTCAAATCTATATTTTGCTTTGCTAATTGAGAGCTAACCTTGGGAAGCATGGCTTTGGCAGCAAATAGCCTCAGAGATTCCAATTCAGACATTCATCCCTGAAACTTTTATTGGTAGCTGATTTCATTATACTTTTATGAGGTTAATACATCTAACTTCATGGACAAGGAACAGGTAAAGCGCCTTGTGTGACTTTGGATAGACATGAAGTTACATGAGCTTCATAGACCATTAACCTGCCATTTAACCTGTAATTGCTGTTGGTCAAAAGCAAAAGAATATTACGGATGATATTCCATGTCCTGTAGTTCTTACTCTATAATTAGGCAGATTATATCATGGTTCTCTTGGGTTCAAAGAAAAGTGGTCTACCTCAATGCCTAAAGAAAGACAGGATTTATTTTTAAGATGTACAAAGGCTGGAGCTGAATTGGAAAGGTGTCCTCTTCTCTTTCTCTCTCTTAGGACTCTCCGGAAAGCTCACTCAGAAATCTCAGCATCTCTCAGCACATTTGGTCATCATCCTACTCTTTGCATTTTGCTTGTGAAACATCTAGAATGGCTGCTCCTGCTTCCAATCTCTTCCAGCTATCCAGCTCCATTAAATCATTTCAGTCCCAAAGCTTCCTATTTCTGAACTCTCAAGAGATGAATATGATGGTTCTGCTCAGTTTTTCAAGCAAGTGGAAAGTGGGGGCTTACCATGAATCTATTGACCATGGCTAACTCAATAAGCTGGGGGCAGTCCATTAGATGCAATGCAGAACAGTCCCTTGCTCTGGAGGTTCAAACACAGAGTCCCTTGGAAGTATGTGCGGTGGGTCAGGTAATGACTCACTTCTATAATGCTAAATGTATGCCTTACAGGTATTCTTGAAAAATTGCAGGATTCAGCTAGTCTTTTTCTTCAAATGATGGTAGCATATAAAAATCACAAATATCCAACACATATTGTCTTTATTAAAAAGTAGGGCTCTGGAGACTAATAAGTTTTATCTGCAAACATCTATTGAGTGTCCATTATATTTCAGGTGCTGGTGCTTGGAATACAGTAATAAGACAGATGGCATGTCCTATGCTGCTTAATTTGTAACAGGGAGAGACACACTAAGCAAATATGTAAATTCTACAAAAAGCAGGGTCTGCAATGATAATTGCAATGAAGGAAAATAAAACTTTGTAAGAGGACAGAGAATGTTTAAGGTTAATATTTAAATGAGATGTCAGAGAAGGCTTTTCTGAAGGGGTGACATTTGAGCAGAATTGGAAGGAAGCATGTGACTGTCTAGGGAAGGATATGCCAGATAGAAGGAAGAGCAAATGCAAAAGCCTCCCGTTTCCCCACAGTGGGAATGCATTGCCTAGTGTCTTCCAGGAATATGAAGGAGGCCACTGTGGCTGGATAGCAGGGAGCTAAGGGGCAAATAGTCATAGAAGAGGTATATAAGGGAAGAAGGCAAGTGTGGAGTTCATATCACTCTTCAGGTCATAGGATCAAGTTTGGACTTCATTTTATATGAGATTGCAGGGCTTTGAGCAAGACAGTAGCATTGACATTTTTAAGTTTTAAGAGTAACTTGTGATGCTATTTGAATTGTAGACTGTGCAGAGTGAGAGAGAAAACATGGAGCCCATTAAGAGGCTGTTGGAACTTGTGGGTGTCATTAGCACTTAGTATAGGAATGGTGAGAAATGCTGCATTCACAGTTCTAGGATGTATTTTGATAGGAAAGCTGATAAAACTTGCTGAAGGTTTTGATTTGGGTTATGTGTGAAGCAAAGGAGTTAAAAATGATTCCAGTCATGTTAGCCTAATGAAAGGATGAAGGGTAGTACCATTTTCTGAGATGAGGGAGACTAGGGGCACCAAGGTTTTGGATGCAGGGAAGCAGTAGTTCATTCTCAGATGTGTTAATTTTGAGTCATGCAAATGTGGATGCTAAATAATTAGTTGTCTAATTCTAGAGTTGAAAGAAAAGATTAGACTGGTAAATAGATGAGAAGCTATCTTTTTTTTTTTTTTTTTTTTTTTTTTGATGAGAAGCTATCTTTAAAGTGAAGCGAGGATTGCATCATTGAGACAGTTGTGTGGAAGAGAACTATCTCTTATTCAATTCCTGAATTGTCTTACCTAGTTTTCTTATATCTATACACAGAGAAGTTTCCAACCTCATCATTATCACAAATACCCTAATTATGATACTGCCTGATTCCTTGCACATTATCACTATAGTTCCCTGCTCATAATTACTCCTGCCGGTTTTTATTTCACCAATGCTACTGATTTCCTTTTGTTGTCTTCTCCAACAAATTATGAAGTTATATCTCTCACTGTTTAAAGAAATTAACTTAATACTCATTTTCCACATTGATTTCATGAGGTTCTGACTCATCTTTTATTCTGTACCCATATTCCAGTGGGTTCCATTTGTGCTATATTGATTTTATATTTGATTCAACAATACTTGTGAAGAATTATTATGAGCCAAGAGTTGTGCCCTTATGCTTTATAAAAGTTCTGATTTTTTTTAGTATCCATTACAATGTTAACAGCATTGTCTTCTAATTTAAAAAAAATTTTTAAAACATTTTAAAACTACCTTTTCGGGATCCCTGGGTGGTGCAGCGGTTTAGCGCCTGCCTTTGGCCCAGGGCGCGATCCTGGAGACCCAGGATCAAATCCCACATCAGGCTCCCGGTGCATGGAGCCTGCTTCTCCCTCTGCCTATGTCTCTGCCTCTCTCTCTCTCTCTCTGTGTGACTGTCATAAATAAATAAAAATTAAAAAAAAAAAACTACCTTTTCTTAGAGAGAGAGAGAAAGAGAGTGGAGGGAGGGGCAAAAGGTGAGGGAGAGAGAATCTCAAGTAGGCTCCGTGCCCAGCACAGAGCCCAACATGGGGCTGGATCTCACAAGCCTGAGATTATGGCTTGAGCAGAAATCAAGAAGGGGACACTTAACCAACTGACCCACCCAGTAGGTGCCCCTACAGCATTGCCATTTATCTATCTATCTATCTATCTATCTATCTATCTATCTATCTATCATCTATCTATCTATCTATCATCTATCTATCTATTTATTTTAAAAGATTTTATTTATTTATTCATAGAGACACACACACACAGAGGCAGAGACACAGGCAGAGGCAGAAGCAGGCTCCATGCAGGGAGCCCGATGTGGGACTCAATCCCGGGTCTCCAGGACCCTGCCCCAGTCTGCAGGCGGTGCTAAACTGCTGCGCCACCGGGGCTGCCGCCTTTTATTTATTTATTAAAAAATTTTTTTGTATATTTTTTTATTGGAGTTGCATTTGCCAACATGTAGTATAACACCCAGTGCTCATTCCATCAAGTGCCTCCTTCAGCGCCTGCCACCCAGTCACCTCATCCCCCTGCCCACCTCCCCTTCCGCTGCCCCTTGTTCATTTCCCAGAGTTAGGAGTCTCTCAAGTTCTGTCACCCTCACTAATATTTCCCACTCATTTTCTCTCCTTTCCCTTTTAATCCCTTTCACTATTTTTCATGTTCCCCGAATGAATGAGACCATATAATGTTTGTCCTTCTCCGACTGACTTACTTCACTCAGCATAATACCCTCCAGTTCCATCCACGTCGAAGCAAATGGTGGGTATTTGTCGTTTCTAATGGCTGAGGAATATTCCATTGTATACATAGACCACATCTTCTTTATCCATTCATCTTTCATCTTTCAATGGATATTGAGGCTTCTTCCACAGTTTGGCTATTGTGGACATTCCAGCATTGCCTTTTAGATAGTAATGTTAATGTTTGTAATCATAATTACATTCCATAATACGTATATGCTGCTTTACTTTTTTTTTTAAGATTTTATTTACTTATTCATGATAGAGAGAGAGAGAGAGGCAGAGACACAGACGGAGGGAGAAGCAGGCTCCATGCCGGGAGCCGGACGTAGGACTCGATCCCAGGACTCCAGGATTGCGCCCCGGCCAAAGGCAGACACCAAACCGCTGAGCCACCCAGGGATCCTTTGCTTTCCTTTTTTTACAAAGACTGGTCACATATAATATCTCACTTAAGCTTCCCAATGAGACTGTGAGGGTGATATTACTGTTATCTCAATTTTATAGGTATTTATATTATCTGTTATGACACCTGTTCCAGGAAATAAAGAAGATGTAGAGAAGGATGGGAAAATGACACCTCGTTCCATTGGCTTATAATGTGAAATAATATTTACATTTAATTAGATAGAAAAGGAAGGCAGATCAAAGGTAGAGTTGTGTAGCAACTAGAGGTGCAGTGGGCTGTATTATATGAGCAAACACCGTTAATTGTGAGGACAAGATTTCCAGCAGTTCCAAAACTGTAGTTGTTTTAAGAGTGTGTTAACAACATTTTTTTAAAAGATTTTATTTATTTATTTATTTATTTATTTATTTATTTATTTATTTATAAGAGACACACAGAGAGAGGCAGAGACACCACAGGCAGAGGGAGAAGCAGGCTCCCTGCGGGGAACCTGATGTAGGACTCAATCCCAGGATCTGGGATCACGCCCTGAGCTGAAGGCAGAAACTCAACCACTGAGCCACCCAGGCATCCCATCTAACAACATTTTTTATTGTTATTTTTGAATCTAAAAATGAGTGTGAAATGAAGCTTAAAGTTGGATTATACCATTTTGAATTATTTTAAGTCAAATATATATATACGCAGAGTCCTTTGCTAAAGAGAAAAATCATTACTCCTTTCTTAGTTGACTAGATTGTTGAGGAGTCAAGAAAAACAAAAACAAATTACTCTTTTTTTTCCTTATTCGACATTCTCAAAGCAACAGAAGGCTATATAAAACTAAAAACCATGGCGATTTTCTCTTTTTCTTTCTCATTTTATCATTGTCATGAGTATGATCATTGTTTGGTTGCTTCCAGCAAAGGTTTAGTGGACTTTGTCTAGTTAAAACATTCCTTCCTCATTATGAGAAATTGCATGAAGTAAGGAAGGGGCCCTGGGATTCCTTTATCCTATATACTAAGTTATTATTTTAACATATTTCAATGTCTTGTGATCAGAAGTTGTTGCTTCTGTCCATGGTGTGTTTCCTTGGGCTAATATATTGATCTTGTTGAGCCACCAGGAACCAAGCTGTGCAACTTTGAGCAAGTCACCTAATTCCTTAGTCCTTAAATGCCCCAGCTATGAAGGGAGGTAGTTGAACTACATGATCTCTGTTCTTCTAATTCAGAAGTTTTGTGAGTGTATGACATGCATAACAAACTCGATATAATACTCTACCTTTCCTGGAACTGTTGGTGTTCACAATTTTGCAAAGTTCCATTCTTGACTGTCCTTTGTCTGTGAACAATCACATATACTCTCAAGGCTTTAATACCACATGAATATTGCTTACTTCCAAAAGCAGATCTACAGCCCAGCATTCCCCAAACTGTGTTTGTAGGGCTCTAGTGTTCCTGGAGATAGTAATAGTAATTCAGTCAAAAACAGGTCCATTGGATTCTGCTTACTCTATTTCCCACTTGGAGATAAACAAAGCTTTATTTGTTTACACATTAAACTCACATTAAGTGCTTTGAAAAATCTTGCAGTGTAGAGAGTTTTTTTTTTGTTTTTTTTTTTAAGATTTTATTTATTTATGATAGTCACAGAGAGAGAGAGAGAGGGGCAGAGACACAGGCAGAGGGAGAAGCAGGCTCCATGCACCGGGAGCCTGACGTGGGATTCGATCCCGGGACTCCAGGATCGCGCCCTGGGCCAAAGGCAGGCGCCAAACCGCTGCGCCACCCAGGGATCCCTAGAGAGTTGTTTAAGACAATGTCAAAGACCTGTTTTGAGGTATCAGCAGATATCTTTGTTTGCCTATCTTCTCTTGAACCCTGTAAATCCTCAGTAAGCACGAAATATAGAGCTCCTGGTACTTGAGTAAGTCCTCTGGGGTTAGGATCCTTGCATATTTGCTCATGTGAGTCATGAAAGACTAAGATCTCATGTTTTTATTTCTCAAACTTCAAATACTTTTTTTGCATTCATATTTTCTGCAGTGAAAAATTGCTGTAGTTCAAAATATCTAATTGATCAAAATCTGGATGATTGCTCAAGTCAGACCAATAAAAAAAGGAAAGGAAAGTCAGATTGTGCATTTTCATTTGCTCATCAAACAAATGCTGCAATATTTATGATTTTCCTCTTCTACTTCAGTGGTAGAAAAAACTGAATGTTTAAATTAATACTTATGTGGAATGCAGAAAACAATTGTTGGGATATAAAATCTGGTGAGGGCCAAATTTCAGATATGATATGAAATTTAGAAGATAGTGTTTCTGAAATCACTTCACAAAGACCTATTTTAGCCCACATAAGGAAGCAAGCCGGATATTATTTCATGAAATTCAAGTTTAAAATAAACTTCCTTATGACTGATTCTGTCATTAAAAAGTAAAATTTCTTGTAAATATTGGAATAAAGTGGGTGAACACTGTAATTATTGTGTGCACACATATATTAGGGCATATTTAGAACTTATTCTAAGAATAGAGCTACTTAAAGCTCACTGCTCACCTGTGAACTGTATTATTGAACAAGGTCATTCTTATCACACATCACAATTGCAGCTTACCTTAGTTAATTGTTAATAGGCCTGAGCTGTGGCTTTCAGTAACCAAGTTATCAGGTCAGTGCCACAGTTACCTGAAATGAAACAAGTTCCTCACCATTTTTATTCTGGGCATTAGACAAATTATCTTTCATGAGATAAGGTTAAGTGCATAAATTTGTGTCACAAGAATATCTTATTCTTTTTGAGGGTAATAATAGTTGTCTTAGAAAACAGAGTTAAATCTTCAAACACTGACAGGGGATACTCCCATTTGCATTCTATGACTAAAATTTTGGTTTAATTCTCAGAGGAGAGCTTGTCATTCCCTTAGATTCCCTGCTTCTTTAATGTTTTCAAAGATTGAATTTCCTACAAGGAGAAAGATTTAGGAAAGCAAATAAGGTGTCTCTGCTTATTAACAAGCAAAAATGAGACATTTAAATAAGTTGAGCTTTGCCGGTCTTAACCCAACAAATCCCCCAAAACAAGTTTAGCATTAAATATTAAATTGGCCAGAGGAAAGAATTAACTGGAAACCAAGTCAATTATATTGCAGCTGTCCAGCAAAAAAAAGAAAAAAAAAAGTTTTTATATTATAATTTCTTTTCCCCTCCCACAAATATATGCCTAAATAGAGAATCTTATGTAGGAAATATGGTGGGTTCTTATAACTTCTATTTATTTATTTTTAAATTTATTTTAAAGATTTTGTTTATTTGAGAGGGAGGGAGAACAAGTCAGGGTCAGGGAGAGGCAGAAGGAGAAGTTGACTCCTCACTGAGCAGGTAGCCCCATGTGTGGCTCCATCCCAGGACCTGGAGATCATGACCTGAGCCAAAGGTAGATACTTCACTGACTGAGCCACCCAGGCACCCCAAGGGTTCTTATAATTTTTAAAATGCTCAGAAGAAGATGGTTTATTTTTCTTCCTGGTATGAACTGTACAAAGGTAAAATTCTACTTATAAAATTGTGGGATTTTTGTAACTAAAAAAAGTAATTTTCATTAAATGGTCAAACATTTCTTTGGAGTTCAGAAAATAAAACTCAGTAAAGGAAGAATATTAAAATAGCAACAGACAATGTGTATTAGGCTCCTGGCATTTCTAATTCATTCTTCTTAGACTACTGATAGCCTTTCTTCCAGTCATAAGTCATCAGGCATAAGCTTTGCTCGAGCGCTGTTCACTGATACTACATATCCATTGATAATTACTATTGGAGTGTGTTCTGTTCTGAGGCTAAGGGCCACCTTTTCTGCTCAGGAGGCATCTTGGTCTCAGTAAACCAGAGATGATGTGAGGAGGTATACAAGTAGAGGTCTGTTCCAGTGTCAAAATAAAGCAGACATTCAGCTTCTCTGCTGGCATCTAAACTGCATGAATTTCACTAGTATAAGGAAAGGGTTCTGACATTTAGCTAATAGACCCAGAAATTTGGGTGTGACACTTGCTCAAGCTGAAAAACAGCTGGATTTCTAAGTTAAACTAAGCAAATCATTGCAAGTAATGGAAGATAAGGCAGCACAAGGTGGATGTTTGAATCCATTCTCTTCATTTTACAAATTAAAAACCTGGGGTCCTGAAAGGTCATGTGGCATAGTGAAGATTTCATGGCATGTAAGTGTTGGCTAGGAGTTTAATCAGATTCAAATCCAAGTACACTACCTGACATGCTTTCTCTTTCGACATGTTCGGTCAATAAGCATTGACTGATTTTTTTACAGTGAACAGAACACTGAACTCCTCCGGGAAATAAACCTAGGAAATTAAATTCAATGTAGGCATTTTTTTAAAAAATTAAAAAAAATAATTATACAACAAGATAGTAGAGTTGAGCACTTATCCCCTGAGCTTTAACATTATCACAAGTTAGTCTATGTAATTTATGACAAGTTGACATAAAGAGGCAAGGAGAGATGAAGGAAAGGATACATAATCTGGACAATTATTTGAGTTCATCCTGTACTTGCCTACCCTTTGTGTTGTTTGTAAATAAGAATTTTATAGAATGTACTTGTAGGCTAAGCCAGAAAAAATCAGTGAGAAGCATTACAAATCTCAACTCCACTTTGGCTTGGATGCCATCACTGTAATGGTTTTATGATCATTTATACTGATACTTAAGAACTACTGTAGTACAACATTCTGAAAATTACTTTCATTCACTGTATTTAGACATAGGGAGGGGATGTTATTTACCTTAATATTATTGCATTGGTTTTTAAAGAATAAGTATAAGATAGACCTGCAATCAATTACCCAGGATCCCCTTCTGAAGCATCCTTAAATTTTATGAGAAATTCTCTTATAGCTGCTCTAACTTGACTTCACAGATAAGGAGAGCTCTTCCTTCCTTTACATCCAACATGGCCTGAGAAGTCCTGATAACTTCTCCCCTTCCTTAAATGTCTCAGCCTTGTTTGAATTTCTGGGTTGGGATGATGCTGAAATTAACATGGCTCATTCTTTCATTTCTAAGTAAGCTCTTAACATGTCAAATTCCAATTTGAGGAGGTATTTATTTGTTTATTTATTTTTTAAAGATTTTATTTATTTATTTGAGAGAGAGAGAGAGAGATCCCTCTCACAAGGATGGGGAGAGGCAGAGGGAGAAGCAGACTCTGCTGAGCAGGGAACCAGACATGGGGCTCGATCCCAGGACCCCGAGATCATGACCTGAGGCAAAGGCAGACGCTCAACCAACTGAGCCACTCAGGCCCCCCAGAGGTCGCTTTAGAATGTGGGAATACCTAACACTTCTTTAGATTCTGTTTTGGGCCCATTAAGAATTCCTGAAAATCAGGAAAGTGTTCATATAGCATCTTACTAGGTAGTCTGCTGATACCAATCCTGCTAACAGTGGTGACTATGATTTCTTTCTTTTTGAGAGGCTTAACAGTTATAATCCAGTTTAAAGTGATAAATGCTTTGAGTTTGTCTGGAAGTTGCTCACCATCTTTAATACTTTAGTCTGTTGGTTTATTTTGGAAGCTGATGATGGTGGAGGTTTTAATAAAAATTAAGCAAATTGTGAAAAGAGTCTTCCAGCTTCTTCAATCCTTGCTCTACATGCCTCTTTCCCCAACCAAGCCATGCTTCAGTTCCTGGTATTATGGCTGGCACCAATAAAGAAATGATTCTTTGAAATGATGACAAGCCTGCTGCTCCTTGCATGCCAAGCTCAGCTCTACTTTGGGAGGAACATTAAGATACTGCTCCAAGAATGTGGACAGAGTTGCTCTCAGTGTCCATTGGAACATGTGTAATTCTTTTTGGTGGGACTTTTGTCTTTATAAACAAAATTCATGGGTCCATATAAGGTACGGTGACTCATTGATTTAGATTTAGATGTAGATTTAGATTTAGATTTAGATTTAGAAGAATGGGTGGAGAAGAGGTATCCAGTTATTTGTTTATCATTCAATCAGTGCATGAGGATCATTTCTGATATTTAAGTATTATCATCTTCTGTTCAGATCTAGGAACTATCTACCTCCTTGTGGACTTTACTAGCAAATGCACCTTTCTTAGGTAATTTCATATGTCCACCACAATAAAAAGGTGGCAATTCTGTTAGTATTTAAAATGGCACCACTCCTCAGAATCTGTTTCTATTCAAATAATTAGATATTCCTTCCTTTGCAGTTGCCTTATATTCTTTACTTAATGTTGAGTACATTGATCCTCATGACACCATATTATCCATTGAACCTTCCATGAATATTAAATTCTCTCTAATCACAGGTTGTTACTATGCTTTGCTGATAATGAGCTCAGATGTAAATCTTACCCAGGATACTCAGAATAATGTGAAAGATAATTCATTTTCTTGTCATGTTAAATTTACTGTTGGGATTTTATGGTGTAAACACAGGGACAACATATCTTCCAGCCTTGTCTTCTCTTGAGCTCTTTGGGCCACAGCCACCATATTCCTAGAACATAGTCTCTTACAATGTTGCCCACATACCAACAGAGGTGGGGAGGATAGTTAAAGGGCAAAGCAAGAGGTGTGGTACCATTTGCACAAGGAATGTTAGTCCCTCTTCTGGAATGGCTTAATAATGTCCAAGGAGAGCACAACATTGCCATACGTATTGGAGGCAAGAGAAGACATTGATTAGCATGGCCCATTTCTGTTGTGGAGCAATAATTTCAGAATCCCTTGAGAGGATTAGGCACAGCCACCTCTGACTACTGCCTCATATGTTCTGGGAAGTTTGTGGAGGAGGTCAGTTGACAACTTTGGGGGCTGGCGGCATGGAGAACACAGGGTGAGGAAATTCTACTGTTACTCCATTACTCTCAGGTATAGACCAGAGGCAGTGATGCATGGGTAAGAACCAATTACCTGTCCCACACATGGCTCAGGTCCTAGGATCAGTGGTCTTCTAGTAGCCAATAGCCATGAATGTTTTCTGTTTCCTCCATGAGTCAAAATCATCCCCAAATCGGTGTGTCAGCATGATTCAGGCAGCACAATCTCACATGATCCTATAAAAGAAATACTACACCAGCCAGTGGGAGTAATCTGTTTACCAGATTGTTCTTCTGGAAGTAGAGGCTGAAGACAAAATCCTGGGATAACCCCAAAGGGATGAATCCTACAGCTCTTCCTTGAGGCATCTGTAGAGTGGGTGTGGGAGAGGTGGGTTGATGGGTAAGGTTGCGAAGTGCCCTGTAAGGAAGAAACAGGGACTAGGGCCAAGCAGTCTAGGCCTGGGGCACCGTGAACTGATAGCAGTGGAGCGCCACACACTGGAAGGATCCTAAGATATTCTCAGGAAAGCATTCTGAAGTGGAATAAGGACAGTATTTGGCCAGATCTAGTAGTGGTATTGCCTATGAATGGCACAAGTAAGGGTTGGCCAATGTGTGCTATTTTATCAGTGAATATCACATAGTTGGTATCTAGAAAAATTGCCATTTAGGACTTAGATTGTCCATTTTAACTGATAAAAATCACTGTTAGCAATCTGCCTCCTTTAGCACAGATGGGATTAGATGGTATGTCAATTCCGTGCATTTCCTGAGGTCCTCTGTGTATCAGATCATGAGTAAATTTGATGTTAGGGTTTATCTTCCCTTTACCTGGATGTGTCTAGACCAAGTCTGAGATCTCTGCATTTCACTGATTCTCAGAGGCCCTTTCTTTCTTTGCTGTAGTCACCCATATGTACATGATCCAAACCTTTGGTATTTATCTTTCTCCTAAGTGGAGTCTCTAAAGACATATGGCTAGGATCCTGATTGTTTAGCTCTTGTCATCTGGCTGATTTCTCTCAAGTCTTTGCGTGAGTTGGGCAGAGAAGAAAATCTAGGATGAATTTAACCATATATTCCTATCTGGGGCTCTGGCTTCCAATTTTTATGAAATCTACTTTATAGGAATGGAACACACTATATGTGAGTCTGAGAAATTTCCTCTTTCTCTGGACTAGAGATAAACCTATGCTTCTTGCCCCATCATTTCTTTTCCTGTCCCTCACCCCAGGCCTCACTTGGTGCTCCAGAGATGAGTGCTATGCATCATGTCAAGCAGGAAGGTATACCATACCACACTAGACAGGAGAAGACAGAAACAATCCAAAATACTCAACCCCAGAAGGAAACAAGAATTACAAAAGGGATAGAGCTGAAAGAGATTGATCCCCAAAATGGTGATCCTAAGAAGAACACCCCAAAAAAGATTTTCCAACTGGAAGTAGTTGCTTTTAGAATTGTTATCATTCCCCTACCCACCCCAAAACCATGTGCTCTAGCACCAGTGGTGTGTTTGGCATTGTTCTAAGCCAGCAGCCTGTATCCTGCAAGGAAGGGTGAAACTGTGAAAGAAGGTGGAAAATCTGGATCATCCTCCAGAGCAGGGAACATGCTTTTGACCTGTAGCACTGTTCCTTGCCAGGAGCAGACACACTGATTTAAGAGCCTTAATTCCTAGGTTACAGTGAATATATGGAATTGATTCTTTATTTTATCTTCTCTCAAGATGAAGTGGTTTTTTTTTTTTGGTTGTTGTTTGTTTTTTGTTTGTTTATTTTGGCTGTAAATCAATTGATAGCAAAGAAAAAAAGTCACAAGTTCTCCTAAATTTTTCTTTCACAAGCACTTCAAGCCTGCTACTGTTCTTGGAGAAAACAAAATGTGAAACTAAATCATGGAAACTTTTTGGAAAAGATTAGTTTATAGGAAAAAAATTAGAGCACCTGAAATACCAAAATAAAACTGTGACTCACAAACCAGAACTCTGATTAACAACATATTATGTAATATGTTATTAAGACCCAGCAAATAACAGTACATTATATGCAACAACATTTATGGGAATAAATATAATCATCCAGTCTCTCTCTCTTAAAAACCTGTACCACTATTTTAACTTTTCAGACAAAACTTATTTTTCACCTGATTGTTCCTTGGTATAAAAAATAATGAAGTAAGATATTGCTAAGGTATTTGAAGTTTGTTATATTCAAGTGATATACATTTTTTTCCAATTCTCTGAATATTTAATAATTTGGTGGAAAAAGATACTTCTAGATACCTATTGGAAGTGATAAGGGAAATTAGAGCTCTCTACATTTCTACAATATAAAAAATTAAACCAGTTGCTCAGGCATTTGAACAATGGCATTATTTTACCTAATAAAGCTATGTTGCTTGAGACTAAATAACATAAGAGAAGCATGTTTTTATGTATTTTCAGACGTGCTTTTCCCTAGCCACTTACATAAAGAAAAGATGCAGTCTCACAATAATTTAATTATTTGAAATGCAGAAAATATGGATTTCAATTTTAAATATAGACATAGTTTATCTCAATGAACATATATCCTCCTCTTGGGAATTTATCACAGATTTAAAAAAAATTTTTTTTAAAATTTATTTATGATAGTCACAGAGAGAGAGAGAGGCAGAGACACAGGCAGAGGCAGAAGCAGGCTCCATGCACCGGGAGCCTGACGTGGGATTCGATCCCGGGTCTCCAGGATCGTGCCCTGGGCCAAAGGCAGGCGCCAAACCACTGCACCACCCAGGGATCCCTATCACAGATTTTTCAAAGCAAATTTATGTCTTGAGGTTACCATTAGTAGTTGGAAAGCTCAGCTTTTCTTTCTTTTGATTTCTTTTCTTTCTTTTTTTAAAGATTTTTTTTTTAAATATATTCATGAGAGACACACAGAGAGAGGCAGAGACATAGGCAGATGGAGAAGCAAGCTCCTTGAGGGGAGCCCGATGCAGGACTTGATCCTAGGACCCTGGGATTACGACCTGAGCTGAAGACAGATGCTCAACCACTGAGCCACCCACGTGCTACAGAGAGCTCAGTTTTTCAAACTATGAACAGCAGTTCATAGTCTTTTAAACTATTAAACGCTTCTGTTTCAAGAGTAATGAGTTCATTGCCCTGTGACAATAGGCTTTCATATATTTTTTGAACAATTATCTAATAAACACCTTAAGCAGACTTGTGTTCCTACTGACAGGAAACTTAATACCTTATTCAGAAAATACATCCTGACTCCAATACCATAGTGAAAACAATAAAGCCTAAGAGAGTTTGAAATGAAACCCTAAAATAAAAACATTTTGTGTAAAATCTTTTTTTTTTGAGAGAAATTATGAAACATTTTAGTCAAAGAGAGCAGAATGCACAAAAAAATGTCAAATAAATAAGCTGTTTTTAGGAACTGACCAATAAACCATTTTGTCTGAACCATGGAGTAATATAGGGACCAAATGGTGTAAGGGTTTGTACTTGATGGTGAAGAAAGCAGAATCTGACAGGGGATGAGACGTCTGGGAAGACATCAACTGCAGGCATCTGGAATGGGGACCTAATTGAGTACATTTTATATTAAGGATGGATTATGCATGTTTGGGTCAATGAAAGCAATGTCTTATTTGATTTATCCTTTAAAAAATAAAGTTCCCTGATTATTTGATGCCTTCTAAAAGGTATGATTTAAAAAAACAAAAAAAGAAGTGGGGTAGTGGTGGGGTAGAGCTGGCTGGGCATTCAGACCCTGAAGTCATCTGCATAAAGAAAAGAAGTGGAGCTATCCGAAGGCATCACTTTCAGAGAGCTGGAAATCAAGAAGATAAAAGGTGTTGGAAAGAACCTGGGACTCTACTCCTCAGGGGATATTAGGAGAAATAAGAATGATTGGCCGGATAGAAAAAGCATTGGTATAGAACACCTGTGGGGGCATGGCAAACAAAGGTAATGAACAGGGGCAAATGATGGGCAAATCTGATGAAGGTGTAAGCTGAAAAAGACCATGGGGTCTGGAAATGAGTGATATTTGAGCTAACAATTCAGTTGACAGCTCTGGCAGAAACACTTAATGTGTATCCATTTAAAATACAACAGTTATTTCTGAAATGTTTCCTTTGTGGGATGTGAGAGTTATTGCATTTTTCTTAAAAGGGCCTCATTGACCTTGTAGAATAACTTGGACACTAAAAAATCCTCCTCTTCATGTCTGGAATTAATCACCTCCAAAAAATCTGCACAAGAAAAGTCAAGACAGTGAGAGTGACAATAAACTTATACCCTTCAGGTTTTTTTTTAAAGATTTTATTTATTTATTCATGAGAGACACAGAGAAAGAGGCAGAGACACAGGTAGGGGGAGAAGCAGGCTCCCTGTGGGGAGCCTGATGCAGGACTCAATCAATCCCAGAATCCCAGGATCATCACCTGAACCGAAGGCAGATGCTCAACCACTGAGCCACCCAGGTGTTCATACCCTTCAAGTTTTATTAAAAAATCAGAATCTGGGGTGCCTGGGTGATACAGTCAGTTAAGCCTCCGACTCTTGGTTTTGGGTCAGGTCATGATCTCAGGACTGTGAGACTGAGCCCCTCATCCAGCTCCAGGCTCAGCACCGAGTCTGCTTGAGATTCTCTTTCGCTCCCTTTCCCTCTGCCTCTCCCCCTGCTCTCTCTCCCTCTCTCTCTCTCAAATAAATTTATACATATTTTTTTAAAAAATAAATTAAAATCTAAATTGCTAGGCTGAAGTATGCATCACTATATAGAGAGAGACACGTTCAGCAAAGCTAGATGTTAAATAAACTTTGAACAAATGAACTTTTTACTTCTTTCTGAAGTTTCATTACAAAAATGAAAATATGTCCTTAGGACACAAAAGCACTGTGCTCTAGATAAAAAATAAAAAATATCTTTGACCATGGATAAAGTCAAAGATTGAAATATAAAGAAAACTAAGTAGTTTTCTTCTAAAAAGTTAAGAAATGTCATGCAAACAAAGGTGCATACATATTCTTGGAGATGAAATCTTATCTGGGATAAGCATTCTTTTTTTTAAATAAATTTATTTTTTATTGGTGTTCAATTTGCCAACATATAGAATAACACCCAGTGCTCATCCCGTCAAATGCCCACCTCAATGCCCATCATCCAGTCACCCCCACCCTCTGCCCTCCTCCCCTTCCACCACCCCTAGTTCGTTTCCCAGAGTTAGGAGTCTTTCATGTTCTGTCTCCCTTTCTGGTATTTCCCACTCATTTTTTCTTCTTTCCCCTTATTCCCTTTCACTATTTTTTATATTCCCCAAATGAATGAGACCATATGTTTGTCCTTCTCTGATTGACTTAACTTCACTCAGCTTAATACCCTCCAGTTCCACCCACGTTGAAGCAAATGGTGGGTATTTGTCGTTTCTAATGGCTGAGGAATATTCCATTGTATACATAGACCACATCTTCTTTATCCATTCATCTTTCGATGGACACCGAGGCTCCTTCCACAGTTTGGCTATTGTGGACATTGCTGCTAGAAACATCGGGGTGCGGGTGTCCCGGCGTTTCATTGCATCTGTATCTTTGGGGTAAATCCCCAACAGTGCAATTGCTGGGTCGTAGGGCAGGTCTATTTTTAACTCTTTGAGGAACCTCCACACAGTTTTCCAGAGTGGCTGCACCAGTTCACATTCCCACCAACAGTGCAAGAGGGTTCCCTTTTCTCCACATCCTCTCCAACATTTGTGGTTTCCTGCCTTGTTAATGTTCCCCATTCTCACTGGGGTGAGGTGGTATCTCATTGTGGTTTTGATTTGTATTTCCCTGATGGCAAGTGATGTGGAGCATTTCCTCATGTGCCTTTTGGCCACGTCTATGTCTTGGGATAAGCATTCTTTAAAAACCAAACATGAAAATTAAAAGCTGCTGACTTTCTACTCCTTTTGGTTCTTTGTTCTTTACTGTAAATATACTAATTGTTCATCTGTTTAACTCTGTCTGCAGGGCTGACAGCACATTAAAGGTATTTGCTGCTATTGATTTGTCATGAACTACAGGCTTGTGTGTACAAGTAAGAGGCTGCTTGGACTTGTACCAGAATATATATACGTATTATCTTTTCTCCTTATGGGGTGGTTTTTCAAAATGGCATTTTCTAAAATGAGATTGAGGACTTTTCAAGGAAGCAGTATGAATATACCTCTCTAAATAGGCATAGACTTCGCTAGAGACTGCTTAATTAGTCATTGCTCTGATCTCACTGTTGGAATATTCTAAGTTTAAAAGAAAATTGATAGGAATTTAATGGTCTGGATCTTTTCAACCTAAGATTATACAAACGACAAAAATAAGCAAAAACGTCCAGCTTGAAGAATGCATTATTTTTTATGGAATATAATAATAATTTCTTCTATATTTTGAATGCTACAAACAAAATCATTTATATCACCAACAAGATAATCAAATTACCGTTTACCATTTACTCTTAACATCTTTCTAGGGTTAAGCTATTATTTCTATGAGCTAAATACTGGGATTCATTTTTCTTTTTTGAGTACATACCTAAATGTTCTTATAATGAAAAGACTAAGGTAAAGGAAATGCCATATCATAAGATGGCTAAAGGAAGGAGGACAATTTCATAGTTAAAAAGTTAATATTTCCAATCTTGATGTAACTTAAGAACCAGAAAATGAGTACCCCATGGTATTGAACATTTATTTATTTATTTATTTATTTATTTATTTATTTATTTATTTTAAATATTTTATTTATTTATTCATGAGAGACAGATTGAGAGAGAGGCAGAGACGCAGGCAGAGGAAGAAGCAGGCTCCTTGCAGGGAGCCCGACGTGGGACTCCATCCCAGGTCTCCAGGATCACGCCCTGGGCCAAAGGCGAGCACCAAACCGCTAAGCCACCCAGGGATTCCCTAATATTTCCTATTTAAAACTTGGTGGCTTTTATCCATTTTTTAGAATTATTGAGGTGGGTTGCAGTTAATCTGTTACTTAGCAACTCTATAACTTTAGTAAATATCTTATCATCCAAGAGCCAAGTAAATGTATTCCTACTCAAAATTATTATGTTTGTTGGTAACAAATATTAATCCTAAAATGCTATTTTTTTCCTGTTTGATTTAAAGCAAGTAAAACCAAAAATCAGTGTAGTTTGATTGAGGGATGTATATGTTTTCCATATGTATATGTGTTTCCAATTTAACCACTCTCAATGATATTAATATATCATAGTTGTCCTCTAAGGAAGGAATTCAATAGGTGCCTGCAGTAGGTTAGGATTCAAGCAGATTTTGTTCACATCTGAACTCAGCATGTGATCTTGGTTAAGTTGTTTTCCTTTCAGAGTCTCTCCTCTTCTATAAGATAAGCATAACATGCCAGATTCATAGTTTAGAAATGATAAAGTAATGGTCTGACCCAGTAGCTTAATGTCTTTCTGTAACTTAAAACCTATCAGCACACCTTCACCACACTCCTTGTCCCATGTTTTGATGTGGAAACAAAGTCTTTTGTTTGAATAGATGTCCACTGATGGATATCTCTGTCTTTCTTGAATAAACCATATTTAAAATACTTTGACTAAAATTTCAGTTCTTAATTTTTAATGTCAAGTGGTAGCTTGTAAGTGTTATACACAAACACTTATGAAACACATTCAGGAAAATCAATATTTTTACATCTTTAACTCATATTTTACAGTTATTTATCCCACAACCTAATTGCACAGATGGTTTGGGGGTTAGTGGCAAGGAGTAACCACTTGGCTTTACTGAGTTTTCAGCTATTCAACTTGTTTTTTCTTTCTACAACTATGTGTTGTTCAGTTTTTTGCTCTCTAATAAAAATACATTGTGAACATAATGAGTGAAAGGTATAAACAGGTGAGATCAGAAGCCCCCTGCATCGAGTACTGAGCCCATATTAGTATTTTTACAGGGAGAATGAAGAATTCCTGGTAATTCCAAATCAACACCATATAAGTTAAAACTCTTCTGTAGTATTAATGACCTCAAGCCCTCTTCAAATATGTGTTTATTAAAGCAAAGCCATCATCTAATATTTTACATAACCTTTTTTTTTTAAGATTTTATTTATTTATTCATGACAGAGAGAAAGAAAGAGAGAGAGAGAGAGAAAGAGGCAGAGACACAGGCAGAGGGAGAAGCAGGCTCCATGCAGGGAGCCAGACGTGGGACTCGGTCCCTGGACTCCAGGATCAGGCCCTGGGCTGAAGGCGGCACTAAACTAAACCACTGAGCCACCCGGGCTGCCCTATTTTACATAATCTAAATGATAAGTAAGGCCATTCTGATTATTGCATGTGCACAAACACTAAATTTCCCATGTTTTCTTTTCCCTTGTAGTCATTTTCAATCCAGTACACAAAGTGGAAGCACAATGCTGTGACTCCTTTCTGCTGTGGACACTCTATCTGGGCCTATTTTTTTTCTGACTCTGTGTCAATTGAATACAGAATTTGGGGATGGCTAGTTCGGGAAAGATGCTGGGGATGTTTCTCTGACAGTCATGAGGGCCACACAGGAGTTTACATCACAAGAACTGCCATATTCTATTTTTTTTTTTTTTTACGATTTATTTATTTGTTTATTTGAGGAGGAGGAGGAGGGGCAGAGGGGGAGGGAGACAGAGAATCCCCAAGCAGGTTCCACGTTCATCATGCTACCTGACATAGGGCTTGATGTCACAACTTTGAGATCACAGTCTGAGCTGAAATCAAGTCTGCTGCTTAACGGATTGAGCCACCCAGGTGCCCTGAGGACGGCCATATTCTATTTGTTCACCTATCCATGTATCTGTTCATCTATATTCTATCTATCTAGTGTGGTCATAGTGGATAGAGTTGAGATTTTGGTGTTATGGTTCTACACGAACACTTTATTTTTACTAAACCATACTGTTCTTCAACCACATATTTGCTCATTTCCTCCTTAAATTTCACATTCAAGTGATGTCTATTCAATTATTAGCTTTCTAGTTTTAAAGTTATAATATTTTAAATTTAAATTTAACAGTGCTTTTTAAAATTTAAATTGTGTTTATTATTTTTTTAAATTGTGTTTATTTTTAATAGTTCAAATGTCACATATTTTGTTATTTTAGAGTTATCCATTTTATTTTTTTTAATTTATTTTTTATTGGTGTTCAATTTACTAACATACAGAATAACCCCCAGTGCCCGTCACCCATTCACTCCCACCCCCCGCCCTCCTCCCCTTTATTAACCACTAAATTTCAAGCTCTTTTTTTTTTTAAAGTAAGTTGGGCATTTTTTTTTTAAGTTTTTATTTATTTATTCATGAGAGACAGAAAGAGAGAGGCAGAGACACAGGCAGAGGGAGAAGCAGGCTCCATGCAGGGAGCCCCACGTGGGTCTTGATATGAGGTCTCCAGGATCACACCCTGGCTGAAGGCGGTGCTAAACCGCTGAGCCACCCGGGCTGCCCTAAATTTCAAGCTCTTAAATGTAAGCCAGCACAAATACATTTTCAAAGTTTATCTGTTTTTTCTTTCTAACTTTTAATGGCTATAGTCCTGATGTTTGTGCTGCTTCTGAGTTTATCCACAAAAACAGAGATTTAAAATGGGGCTAAAGTCTAGCATTTTCATCCTATGAGAATTCAGAAAAACTCATACTTACCTGGCCTAAATACTATGGCCACTTCCTGGCATTAGAAAATTCACTAATCAGCTACAGGTAATAGAAAACCAAATGAAAAAATGTTTAAAAAAGAGGGATTTTGTTTGGTTTTCCAACATATCAAGTAGTCCAGAGTAGGCTACCCAGGACTGGTATTGTAGCCCTAGGACTCTGCTTGGATTCAGCCTTTCATTCAGCCATCTTTCACATGTTGTACTTGTCACCTCCCATTGGCCTCCAGGGTAGCACTAAGTTTCAGGCAGGAAGAAGAAATAGAAAGGCCAAAAGGCATATGTGTGCTGAGTCTCCCCAATTTAAAAGAAATTTCCTCAAAGCCCCACTCAGTGTCATTATGTACCTGTCATTAGCCACCTTCAGTTATCTCTAATTGCAAAGGGGCCTATATATTGAAACTTTTTATCTGAGCATATTGCAACCTTGAATAAAGTGGGAGCCTTGTGGGCAGGAGGAAAGGGAGAATAAACAGTGCCTAGGCTGGCAATAGCATCTTGCACAATGCACTAAGACCCATGCCCTTGCACATAAAAGAGCTCCCCCTAAAACTGTACAGTTGGAGGTTTGTATTTCCTCTCTGCCTATGTGTATGTTGAGATGGAAAGCGTGGAAGCATTAGCAGGGAGGTGCTACATTCTGACATGTTCTCAAGTTTGAAGAGATGCCTTGGAAATCCCAAGATCTGTGCTTGTGAGCAAGAGTAGTTTGCTAAGTGACAAAGTATGTTACACTTTAACACAAGCTGTGACACCTCAGAGTGAAGCTGGGAAGGAGGGCAGATGCTGGGTGGATAGATACTCCTAGCGGGATCTAGGAGAAATAATTTGCAGTTTGGTGATAGTATCGTCAGATTTTGAGAAAATAGCATATCTTCGTATAACATTTTAAAATTAAAATGCTTCTATTTCCCTGCTTCATTCTGTAAGTCTTGCTGGCTGGGTGATATTCGTTCTTTAGATGTTACAATGTAATCTAAACTTTCAATAAGTGCACCTAAAATGTTTATATATATATATATATATATATATATATATATACACTCTTACCTAGCCAAATGTGTAATTCTTTACGGTTCTTACTGTGTCTGCTGGAAGGTGTGCTGTACCTTTGATGACTATGGCCTCCAATGCTATGGAACACAGAGATATAGTGATGAGAAAGTACAAATCCCTCAAGAAGGTCACTGGAAGTGATGGGAAGTAGAATCCAGATGAATCATCTCCAAGGGCTGAACATTAAAAAAAAGAATTGTATGTTAAAGCAATAAGAAAGAAATAAATTTCACATAATAGGATGTTGTTTTGAAATATCTGTGATATATTTTTTTATGAGAAGAGATGCATTATATAGGAGCATTTTTATTTTTTTCATAGCATTCCCTGAAATGAGTGATTTCCTACTGACAGATGTATTTCAACTTTGTGTTTGGAGTGGAGAAGCTAATGGGTACTATTTAGAAGCGTGGTATTTTTATGTCAATATAAGCGAAATTTATTGAAAGTTTTTAAAACAAGACTTTATCTACCTATCTATTTATTCATTGAGAGTATGTGTGTGTGTGTGTGTGTGTGCGTGGTAGGGAAGGTGGGAGAAGGAGGGGCAGACAGAGAGAGAGAGAGAATCCTAAGCAGGTTCCATGCCCAGTGCAAGCCTGACATAGGGCTCGATTTCACAACCTTGAGATTGTGACCCGAGCTGATATCAAGAGTTGGATGCTCAACTGACTGAGCCATTCAGTCACCCCTAAAGATTTTATTTTTAAGTAATCCAGTGTGGGGCTTGAACTTATAACGCTGAGATCAAGAGTTACATGCTTTACCAACAGCCAGCTAGGTGCCTCTGAAAGTTTTGATGATTGTTTCAGTTTTGAGAAGGGACAATTAAAAAGTAATTTTTATTTTTTTAAAAGATTTAAAAATTTTTTAAAGTAATCTTTATACTCAACATGGGGCTGGAACCCACAACCCTGATCAAGAATCTCCACCAACTCAGCTGGCCAGCCACCCCTAAATACTATGTTTTCTAAGAAATTGTATCTCTGCTTTCATTTTTGCCAGGAGACTGTAGACTCACTCCAGTATAAAACAACTTCCATGACTTTGAAATGTATTCACTGCAGCTTGAAGCTGGACAATATAGAAAATGTTTATAACTAAACTTTTCATACGTACCTTAGCTAAAATTCAATTTTATCTCCTCATTTTTGTATTGCTAATCATACCTACAAGAAAAACAAAGACTAATTCTGTGCATATAATAGCACAAATTCAGTTATCTTCTGAAACTAGACTTCTTTCTTTGTAAATTGGATTATTTATAACCTTGTCATTTGTGAAGGGAAATAAAATTGTTTATAAGGAAAAGGAAAGGAGTTTTTTTTTTTTTTAGTTTCAAAGGTTTTTCTCTTAGTATTCTTATATTTTTATGAAACTGTGTATATACTGAAGAGTTTCTTAATCTACAAAACTTAAAAAAAATGTTTAACTTTTTCTTCTGCCATCAGTGCCCAGAACAATAGTCTTGTTCAAATCCTTCATTCCTTGGCTGTAGCTTGCCTGCCTGCCTGCAGACACCTGGTATCTTCCTCAAGTTCTGAGAATGTCTAAATTAGTCTAGCGGTGAGCTTTCTCACAGTGCTACCTTGCCTCAGGCCTGTTTCTTCCTTTTTACCAAAACTTGCTCATCTTATGTTCTAATATGACAGACATGGTGTTATTCATGCAAGCACTGGACAGTTTATTAGAGAGTTCTTTTTTTTATTAGAGAGTTCTAATAAATTAATGTCTTAGTGCAAATGTATACAAGTTTCTTCAAAGACATTGGTATCATCTTATATTTTATAAACTGACTTCTATCTAACAACACTGCCAAAAGATGTTAATACATGTCCTGTTAAAAATATAAAAGCATTTTAGAAATGGTGCATTGCAGGTACACTCTCTGTGTTTAGTTTTCTAAGTTAATTGTAATCCAATCTTCCCTAAACTGAGAAAATATTCCTTTATGGCTTTTATGCAACTATAGATACCTACTTCTAGTTTCCTTGTAATTCCCACTAGGGAAATGGTGGCTTAACCCAACAGTGGAATTCTAAAAATGATAATTTAAAGTGACACCATTTTGGCCAGGAAAGTAGATAAATAGGCCTTTGACAATAACAGAGGAAGAACCCAAGGAACTGTAGTATTCAAATGAGAAACAGAAAGAAAAGAGAGAGGAGTGAGAAGTGAGAAGGAGCAAAGAGAGGGTTGTGTCACACAATCCAAACAAAGAGAGAGAAGTCTAGGTGGTTAAATACTGGATAGACTGAATAAAATTTACAAGGAAGTTGATTGCCAGATGACTGGAGGTCGTGGAAAGTTCAGTTTCGGTGGGAAGAAAGGGGCACAGACCAGATTATGTGGAGCAAGGGGAGACAAATGAAAAAATGTGTGACTTTAAGAACCTTCTGTGAAGTTTGGGTATGAAAGCACCCAGGGAGCACACAGAAAAAGATTTTGAAATGTATTCAAAGATTTTGAAACATTTTGTTTAAGGGTGAAAAAGATTGGGACTTTTCTTAAGCAGAGTGGATCCATGAAAACAGTGGAGAACAGCAAATATCATTCTCAATGGGGAAGCACTGGGAGCCTTTCCCCTAAGATCAGGAACATGACAGGGATGTCCACTCTCACCACTGCTATTCACCATAGTACTGGAAGTCCTAACCTCAGCAATCAGACAACAAAAAGACATTAAAGGCATTCAAATTGGCAAAGAAGAAGTCAAACTCTCCCTCTTCGCCGATGACATGATACGGTACATAGAAAACCCAAAAGCCTCCACCCCAAGATTGCTGGAACTCATAGAGCAATTTGGTAGCATGGCAGGATACAAAATCAATGCCCAGACATCAGTGGCATTTCTATACACTAACAATGAGACTGAAGAAAGAGAAATTAAGGAGTCAATCCCATTTACAATTGCACCCAAAAGCATAAGATACCTAGGAATAAACCTAACCAAAGATGTAAAGGACCTATGCCCTCAAAACTATAGAACACTTCTGAAAGAAATTGAGGAAGACACAAAGAGATGGAAAAATATTCCATGCTCATGGATTGGAAGAATTAACATTGTGAAAATGTCCATCCTACCCAGGGCAATGTACACGTTTAATGCAATCCCTATCAAAATACCATGGACTTTCTTCAGAGAGTTGGAACAAATTATTTTAAGATTTGTGTGGAATCAGAAAAGACCCCGAATAGCCAGGGGAATTTTAAAAAAGAAAACCAGAGCTGGGGGCATCATGATGCCAGATTTCAGGTTGTACTACAAAGCTGTGGTCATCAAGACAGTGTGGTACTGGCACAAAAACAGACACATAGATCAACGGAACAGAATAGAGAACCCAGAAGTGGACCCTCAACTTTATGGTCAACTAATATTCGATAAAGGAGGAAAGACTATCCACTGGAAGAAAGACAGTCTCTTCAATAAATGGTGCTGGGAAAATTGGACATCCACATGCAGAAGAATGAAACTAGACCACTCTCTTGCACCATACACAAAGATAAACTCAAAATGGTTGAAAAATCTAAATGTGAGACAAGAGTCCATCAAAATCCTAGAGGAGAACACAGGCCACACCCTTTTTGAACTCGGCCACAGTAACTTCTTGCAAGATACATCCACGAAGGCAAAAGAAACAAAAGCAAAAATGAACTATTGGGACTTCATCAAGATAAGAAGCTTTTGCACAGCAAAGGATACAGTCAACAAAACTAAAAGACAACCTACAGAATGGGAGAAGATATTTGCAAATGACCTATCAGATAAAGGGCTAGTTTCCAACATCTATAAAGAACTTATTAAACTCATCACCAAAGAAACAAACAATCCAATCATGAAATGGGCAAAAGACATGAACAGAAATCTCACAGAGGAAGACATAGACATGGCCAACCAGCACATGAGAAAATGCTCCGCATCACTTGCCATCAGGGAAATACAAATCCAAACCACAATGAGATACCACCTCACCCCAGTGAGAATGGGGAACATTAACAAGGCAGGAAACCACAAATGTTGGAGAGGATGCGGAGAAAAGGGAACCCTCTTACACTGTTGGTGGGAATGTGAACTGGTGCAGCCACTCTGGAAAACTGTGTGGAGGTTCCTCAAAGAGTTAAAAATAGACCTGCCCTACGACCCAGCAATTGCACTGCTGGGGATTCACCCCAAAGGTACAGATGCAGTGAAACGCCGGGACACCTGCACCCCGATGTTTCTAGCAGCAATGTCCACAATAGCCAAACTGTGGAAGGAGCCTCTGTGTCCATCGAAAAGATGAATGGATAAAGAAGATGTGGTCTATGTATACAATGGAATATTACTCAGCCATTAGAAACGACAAATACCCACCACTTGCTTCGACGTGGATGGAACTGGAGGGTGTTATGCTGAGTGAAATGAGTCAATCGGAGAAGGACAAACATTATATGTTCTCATTCATTTGGGGAATATAAATAATAGTGAAAGGGAATAGAAGGGAAGGGAGAAGAAATGGGTAGGAAATATCAGAAAGGGAGACAGAATATAAAGACTCCTAACTCTGGGAAACGAACTAGGGCTGGTGGAAGGGGAGGAGGGCTGGGGTGGGGGTGAATGGGTGACGGGCACTGGGGGGGGCACTTGACGGGATGAACACTGGGTGTTATTCTGTATGTTGGTAAATTGAACACCAATAAAAAATATATTTATTATTAAAAAATAAAAAGAAAACAGTGGAGAATCCTAGAGAGAGCCAGTCTGAGGGGCCACAATAAGCAGCAGGTGGGGTCCCAGCAAAGGGAGATGTCACAACAGGATGTATTGTTTGTGTGTGGAGTAGAAAACTGAATAGGTGCACCTGAGGTTGATTCCATTTTCTTTGTGAAGTAAGAGAGCAAGAAACTATCCTAACCATGACAGTGGTTCTTTTAGGACAGAAGACCTAATAAAATCAGTTAAAATTATGAGTGATCATTGAGGAAGATGGGCTAAGAACTTACCAGTGATGTGTAAAGACTTTGTTTTGCATCCAGCTAAGTGTAGCTTCAGGTTAACATTCCTTGGCATCTTCTCTCCCAACTGACTGCCTTGTAGAATATCGAAGAATATGTTTAAGAAGAAAAAAATGGGAGGAGGGGAGACAGCTACAGAAAACGCAGATTATACGTATTATTGAAAATTTACAAGGATTTGTTTTAATCAGATATGGCAAGACACACATCCACAAATAAATTTCATGGAAAAAAACTATTTTTATACTCAAAGATCCCTGGAAACAGAGTCATGCCATGCAGGGCCACGTGAGGAAACCATAGTCGGTCAGATGGCAGAAGGAGTAAGAGGAAAATTTGGGCAAAAGTTTTTATCTTGGTTTGTATGAGAGGGGATGGGTGAGGCCAGGTAGGAGGGTTTAGGATTGGCTAGTTAGGGGCAGCCCGGGTGGCTCAGTGGTTTAGTGCTGCCTTCTGCCTGGGGCATGATCCTGGAGACCTGGGATTGAGTCCCCCGTGGGGCTCCCTGTGTGGAGCCTGCTTCTCCCTCTGCCTGTGTCTCTGCCTCTCTCTGTGTGTCTCTCATGAATAAGTAAATAAAATCATAAAAAAAAGAAGAATTTAAGGATTGGCTAGTTGGAGTACTTTCAATGGGCTCTGGAGTGTAGGGGTGGTATAGGTGTAGGGATGGCCCCCGGTTGTCTGATACCTGGACATGGGGTAATTAGGGCTATTAGGATATTAGGTAATTAGGATAGTAGCTAGAAGTGAGAGTTCTAGAAGGGAGGTGGGCTTTGGATTGGTTTGTGTATGAAAGTCATGCTCAACAGAGGAATTGTTTACTCTCCATAAGAACTGGCTAGCCTGGAAGGGGCAGTCTTTTACCAACAGTGAGGCCTCAGAGCAGCAGAAATTTGGGGATATATATATATATATATATATCATCTAAAGTCCATAGACCCACCAGGGCTATATTTGCTGGATTGAGAAAACAATTGGTGGTTTATTTACTATTGTCGTCTTCTGTACCTTAGCAACAACAGCCAAGAAGAGGGTAGAAACATTCAACTTGATGGACGACCTGTGAATCAGTGTTCTCCAGCAAAACAAACGTGACTCTAGCTCCTTCTGGAAAAAAATAGTTTAGTATAAGAAATGGGTTACTTTTGAAGTAACCTGGCCTGACAAGAAGAGTGGCCTGACAAGATAAAGAGAGACAGCAAGGCATTCTAAACTTAGCTACAGTAATGTGAAGCCACTATCAGCCCAGAAGTAGAGGAAGAAGAAGAGGTAAGGTTAATAGAGCTCAGAAGCTAAAGACAGGGCAAGAGCAGAAAAATCCCAGTTGGTTCCCTGCCCGGAGCTGTGACATGAAGGGAGGTCTCATCCTATGGGAGCCAAAGCTAAATGAGGAGATGCCAGGAGGCTGAGGGGGGTGACACACGGTACATGGGCTTCCCTCTTCCTTCAGCGCTACTTCCCATGGGCTCAGAATGCCCAGAGGCCAGAGGACAAGGGAGCATGGAAAATAGTTTCCTGAAATGCAGAGCAGGCAGGAGGCTGTCAGGAAAGGATCCGAGAGCAAACAGGGCATATCCTGCAATTCAGAGATGCAGGCTCAGGGGGACCAGAGAGGAAGCCTCTGGGGTGCTAGTGCGGGTGCTTACTTCTGAGGCAGCTACATCCAGGTCAGCCTGTTGCTCTCCTCCAATCTTATGAGGAAATGGAGCCAGAAGGAGAATGTAGGGAGAGTTCCAGGCCTTGTAGAACCCTCTGACCCTTGGGTCTTCCACACCACAGCAGCCGTGACTAGGAGGCAGAATTCCTCAGCTCGATCCCTCAAGGGAAACATCTTCTCCAGTCTCTGCAGCCTGATTATTTCCGCACGACAGAGACGGTCTTCATCTTTCCCTTTGTGAGGACTTAACTGCAGCCTCTTTGAAGCTTCCTCGACTGCTAAACCTTGTTTAAAATTTGCATTTTAGGCTTCATCGCCTGTGAATGGCTTTGTGCATGTATAGGACGGACGGGTTGCTTACACACCGCCCTCCGTAAATTGTCTTCTGATGCCTGTGTTAGCAGAAAGCACACTGAATTAGCTGCTTCCCTTCTAGTTCTTTCATAACTTGATTGGTTTCCTCTAGGACTCCAGACTCTGGGCAGAAAGAGACGTGCTGTCTCAGCGGAAATTGAAAGGTAACTTCTGCTTCCTGCCTGCTTGTGCGCGGCTTACAGTAGCACGCCTGTCTTTAACAGCAGTGCTCTGTGAATATGAATACTATAACCTCACCATGTATCCGATAATTCTGCTGGATTATTCTCCCAGGCTCTGCTCAGTAAATAATTGCTGATTGACTAGTAATTTTCTTTTGTGCTTTGACAGTATCTCCAAACTGTCTCCAAATGGAGCACAGCAGACTACGGAAATTAAAATATTCACCTAGTTACAGAAAAAAGCAACTTTTTAAAAAAAATTGGAATTCAATTTGCCAGCATATAGCATAACACCCGGTGCTCATCCCGCCAAGTGCCTCCCTCAGTGCCTGTCACCGAGTCACCCCAACCTTCTGCCCACCTCCCTTTCCACTACCCCTTGTTCATTTCCCAGAGTTAGGAGTTTCTCATGTTCTATCATCCTCACTGATATTTCCCAATCATTTTCTCTCCTTTCCCCTTTATTCCCTTTCACTACTTTTTATATTCCCCAAATGAATGAGACCATATAATGTTTGTCCCTTTCTGATTGACTTTTTTCACTCAGCATAATACCCTCCAGGTCCATCCACGTCTAAGCAAATGTTGGGTATTTGTCGTTTCTTCTTTTTTTTTTCTTCTTTTCTAAGGCTGAGTAATATTCCATTGTATACATAGACCACATCTTCTTTATCCATCATCTTTCGATGGACACCGAGGCTCCTTCCACAGTTTGGCTATCGTGGACATTGCTGCTAGAAACATCGGGGTGCAGGTGTCCCGGCGTTTCACTGCATCTGTATCTTTGGGATAAATCCCCAACAGTGCAATGGCTGGGTCGTAGGGCAGGTCTATTTTTAACTCTTTGAGGAACCTCCACACAGTTTTCCAGAGGGGCTGCACCAGTTCACATTCCCACCAACAGTGTAAGAGGGTTCCCCTTTCTCCACATCCTCTCCAACATTTGTGGTTTCCTGCCTTGTTACTTTTCCCCATTCTCACTGGTGTGAGGTGGTATCTCATTGTGGTTTTGATTTGCATTTCCATGATGGCAAGTGATGCGGAGCATTTTCTCATGTGCATGTTGGCCATGTCTATGTCTTCCTCTGTGAGATTTCTCTTCATGTCTTTTGCCCATTTCATGATTGGATTGTTTGTTTCTTTGGTGATGAGTTTAATAAGTTCTTTATAGATGTTGGAAACTAGCCCTTTATCTGATAGGTCATTTGCAAATATCTTCTCCCATTCTGTAGGTTGTCTTTTAGTTTTGTTGACTGTATCCTTTGCTGTGCAAAAGCTTCTTATCTTGATGAAGTCCCAATAGTTCATTTTTGCTTTTGTTTCTTTTGCCTTCGTGGATGTATCTTGCAAGAAGTTACTGTGGCCGAGTTCAAAAAGGGTGTGGCCTGTGTTCTCCTCTAGGATTTTGATGGACTCTTGTCTCACATTTAGATCTTTCAACCATTTTGATTTTATCTTTGTATATGGTGTAAGAGAGTGGTCTAGTTCATTCTTCTGCATGTGGATGTCCAGTTTTCCCAAAACCATTTATTGAAGAGACTGTCTTTTCTTCCGGTGGATAGTCTTTCCTGCTTTGTCAAATATTAGTTGACCATAGAGTTGAAGACCCATTTCTGGATTCTCCATTCTGTTCCATTGATCTATGTGTTTGTTTTTATGCCAGTACCACACTGTCTTGATGACCACAGCTTTGTAGTACAACCTGAAATCTGGCATTGTGATGCCCCCAGCTATGGTTTTCTTTTTTTAAAATTTCCCTGGCTATTCGGGGTCTTTTCTGATTCCACACAAATCTTAATATGATTTGTTCCAACTCTCTGAAGAAAGTCCATGGTATTTTGATAGGGATTGCATTAAATGTGTAAATTGCCCTGGGTAACATTGACATTTTCACAATGTTAATTCTTCCAATCCATGAGCATGGAATATTTTTCCATCTCTTTGTGTCTTCCTCAATTTCTTTCAGAAGTGTTCTGTAGTTTTTAGGGTATAGATCCTTTACCTCTTTGGTGAGGTTTATTCCTAGGTATCTTATGCTTTTGGGTGCAATTGTAAATGGGATTGACTCTTTAATTTCTCTTTCTTCAGTCTCATTGTTAGTGTATAGAAATGCCACTGATGTCTGGGCATTGATTTTGTATCCTGCCACATTGCCGAATTGCTGTATGAGTTCTAGCAATCTTGGGGTGGAGGCTTTTGGGTTTTCTATGTACAGTATCATGTCATCTGCAAAGAGAAGAGTTTGACATCTTCTTTGCCAATTTGAATGCCTTTTATTTCTTTTGGTTGTCTGATTGCTGAGGCTAGGACTTCCATTACTATGGTGAATAGCAGTGGTGAGAGTGGACATCCCTGTCATGTTCCTGATCTTAGGGGAAAGGCTCCCATTATTTTCCCATTTAGAATGATTTTTGCTGTGGGTTTTTCATAGATGGCTTTTAAGATGCTGAGGAATGTTCCCTCTATCCCTACACTCTGAAGAGTTTTGATCAGGAATGGATGCTGTATTTTGTCAAATGCTTTCTCTGCATCTATCTTGAGAGGATCATATGGTTCTTGTTTTTTCTCTTGTTGATATGATCTATCACATTGATTGCTTTATGAGTGTTGAACCAGCCTTGCATCCCGGGGATAAATTCCACTTGGTCATGGTGAATAATCTTCTTAATGTACTACTGGATCCTATTGGGCAGTATCTTGTCGAGAATTTTTGCATCTGTGTTCATCAGGAATATTGGTCTATAATTCTCCTTTTTGGTGGGGTCTTTGGTTTTGAAATTAAGGTGATGCTGGCCTCATAGAACGAGTTTGGAAGTATTCCATCCCTTTCTATCTTTTGGAAAAGCTTTAGTAGAATATATATTGTTCCTCTTTAAATGTTTGATAGAATTCCCTTGGACAGCCATCTGGCCCTGGACTTTTGTGTCTTGGGAGGTTTTAGTTGACTGCTTCAATTTCCTCCCTGGTTATTGGCCTGTTCAGGTTTTGTATTTCTTCCTGCTCCAATTTTGGTAATTTATGGTTTTTCCAGAAATGCATCCATTTCTTCTAGATTGCCTAATTTATTGGCGCATAGCTGCTCATAAGATGTTTTAAAAATCTTTTGTATTTCCTTGGTATTCGTTGTGATCTCTCCTTTTTCATCCGTGATTTTACTAATTAGAGTCAAAAAGCAAGTTTTGCATACAAGGTGTCTCTCAAAATGGAGTGGCCATTGTATTGATAGTATGAGTCTGTACCAACTGCAATAAATAGGCACAGATGAACTCATCTTCATTTTAATTCTGCTAGAATCATAATAAACTGAATTTGTGAAGTGAGGGAAAATATTCGGAAATATTCCTGACATACCTTGGCCGAAGTAGGATTTATAATATGAAAGTAAAGAGAAGAAATATGTACATAGATATCAGTTACGTTTCCACTAACATCTAAAGAGTTTTTTACTTTTATTCTCTAAGAACCAAAATAACAGTGTTCCCTGAAAGGAGCTGACATATACCTTTTGACTTACTTAGCAGTTTTAAATCTAAATGTCTTCTCAGCATGGTAGGGCAGGTCAAACAGCAAAATAAGATGGGAACAAAGGTCAGAATGGCTGACAAAAGCCAACTGAGTAGGCGGATCGTCATTATTTACAAACATAAAGAAGGTAGGTGGTAGGAAACTTGAAAAGGAAAATTCAATACCTGTGCTAAAATAAAGAATGGTGCAAGCTGTCCAAAATAATTCCCCTTTTCTTAAATCAAATGTGAAGACCAGAAAAGAAAATAATATTGCACTGTGCTTGTGTCTTTCTCCATTTGTCTTCACTGTCCTTTTTCCCATTTTAACTTTGTCCTGTCTGCCCATACTCTCCTTTTCACTTCACTAAATGCTGGCTGTGTTGGTTACCTATTATAGAAATGAGGTTAGGTCCCGGGAAGTATTCATTCATTTGTTCTTTCACTTGCCTGCTCACTTGTTTCATACTCTCTGCAATTTCTGTACATACTTTTTGAGTGCTTCCATGTATCAGGCACTAAGTGCTAGGAAAACAGTGGTGAGCAAAGCAGACAAAATCCCTGCCTTCTGGGGTTTATATTTTAGTGAGGGGACAAAGACAATCAATTAATTAAATAACTAAAGCATATAACAGACTACACAGATGGTAAGTTTTACAGAAATAAATAAAATAGGAAGGAGATAGAGGTGGTCATGGAAATTTCACCTTCTTGAGAGGATCCAGAGGGCTGCTCTAGGAAGCTGACATTTATTTATTTATTTTTTAAAAATATTTAATTTATTTATTCATTACAGACACACACACACAGAGGCAGAGATACAGGCAGAGGGAGAAGCAGGCTCCCTGAAGGGAGCCCGATGTGGCACTTGATCCCGGGACTCCAGGATCACGCCTTGGACGGAAGGCTGAGCCACCCAGGTGTCCCAGAAGCTGACATTTAAGTCAAAATTTGAGAGAAGTTGAGAGAATTAGCCATGTGGATATTTGGGAGAGTAGTAGACAAAGGGAATAGCCAGTAAAAATACAAAGGAGTTTGCCTGGGATATTTGAACAACAGCAAAGAGGCTGAAGAGGCCATCATGGATCCCAGTGAGCTGGGGACCGGGAGGAGTAGGCTTAATGGGCTGAAGCAAGGGTGACAAATCTTAAGAAACACTATAGCACATGGCAGTAAGTTGGCTTTTTACTGTGAGTCAGATGTGAAGCCATGGGTAGGTTTGAGCAGCAGGATTTCTTTAGCCATCATGTTGGGAATAGGTTGAAGAGAGTGAGGGTATCTGTTGGGAGACAGATTTGGAAGCTGCTACCACACGCCAGGTAGGAGGTGATGGTGCTTTGGGCCAGGATGGTAGCAGTAGAGGAGGTGAGAAGTGTGTGGGTTCTGAATCTATATTGAACAGAATGGTAAGAGATTTTGGTGACGGACCACTTATAGGATAGGAAATGAACAGAGTCAGAAATGACTCCAGAGGTTTTATTTTATTATTTTATTTTATTATTATTTTTTAAGTAGGCTCCATGCCCAATGTGGGGCTTGAACTCACAACTTCAAATTCAACAGTTGTGCACTCCACCAATTGAGCCAGCCAAGCACCCTGATGCCAAGGGTTTTAGCCTGAGCAATAAGAAGGGTGGAATTTGTCCCCACTCAGTGTGAGAATCTGCATTAAGAAAGGATTTAGGAAAAAAAAAAAAAAAGGGATTTAGGGGGCACCTGGATGGCTCAGTTGGTCAAGTATCTGCCTTCAGCTCTGGTCAGGGTGAAGGTCCTGGGTCCTTGATCTCAGGGTCCTGGGATCAAGCCCCAAGTCAGGCTCCCTGCTCAGTGGGGAGTCTGCTTCTCCTTCTCCCTCTGCTCATGCTCTGTCTCTGTCTCTGTCTCTCTCAAATTAATTAATTAATTAATTAAATTAAATGAAAGGATTTGGGAGCAAGGAAAACTTGAGGCTGATTTTAGGACAGGCTGGGACTTGGATGTCTATTTGAGATACTGGTGGAAATGTCAAATAACCAGATAGATATAAGAGGTTGGGGTTCATAGAGAAGTTTGTGGCTGGAGATATAAATGCAGGAGTAGTCAACATACAGATGTTTTCTATTTATTTATTTATTTATTTATTTTCATACAGATGGTTTTTAAAGCTTAGAACTGGAGAAGATAGTGAAAAGAATTAAAGTAAATAAAATATAAATGTTCAAAGGATTGGTTCTGGGAAGAGGGCTACCATACTCAATAGCACAACTAGGTGCTGCATGACTCCTTCACAGGCCATTTACCTTACCAGAAAGAGACAGAGAAACAGAGGTGGTGGGCACAGGAAAGCTAAGAGTCTAGTAACCTGACAGTCAAACAAAGCAAGAACTTCAAGGAAGGAGAATCAACTGTGCCAAATGCTGCTAAGGGTTCTAATAAGCTGAGGACTGAACAATTGCCTTTGGCTCTATCATACAAAAGAAATAGGACATGGCCATTCCCTGGGAGTAATTCAGAGTCTAGCAGACTCTAACAGGCCAAGTTTTACAACACAGCTATAGGCAAAATGCCAGAAGAACACAGGGTTTGGTAGCAGTTCTGATGGAGAGTTATGAGAAAGAGTGCAGGGAAAATGTGATATAACCACCAAAGTGTTGATATGAATAACTGTTAAGGGCTAAGGCAAATATTTGAAGATATTAATGCAGTAAGTGACCAAGAATAAATTATTTCTGTTCAGTGGAGGAGGCTTATCTTAGTGAGACTTGGTCTGGAAGATGTTCCTTCCCCATGATAGCTAGGGCTGACCTCCCACTCTTATTTATACTTTTTTGGGTACTTCTGAAGGCATTTCTGGTAAATAGAGACACACATCATCTTGGAAGCACCCAACACTAGGCATAGGGCAGAAGAAGCGCTGGAATGTTTCGCATTATATAGACCCAAGTAGGGTCAACTAAAGATAAGGATATCTGAAATACTATGAATGCAGTTAATCCAAGATTTGTTTGAGGATCCGGACTTTGAACAGAGATGTAGAACTCTGTACAATCAGTTTAGCAGTCCAAATACTAATAAGAATTTGTTTTATCCTTTATTTTTTTAAAAAAAGAGAATAAAGCTTGGGACAATTAACTAATATAACTTGTCTGGATTAAATGAGAAAATACATCTGTAGTGCCCAGGGTAAAATAATCACTCAAGACAATGCATATATTACTAGTAGTTTATGTAATTCCTTAGTAAACTATTACCATTCCCTTCTAGTGTTTAATTATTCTTAACTAATTTTTTTTGTTTTGTTTTTTTACATTCCAGAGTAAAGAACCCTTGAGGTTTGGTTATTGATTGGACTTCCACTGGCTTTTGACATTAATATTTTGTCACTCATTGTAAATAAACTGAATAAGACATAGCCAACAAATACTATTTCTTTGTTTTTGTTGTTTTGGTTGCACTGTGGTGTCAAGAGCATTTAAATTGTATTTTGAAGGATATTTAGGTATTTTTCAGTTAAGGAATAAAGTCTGCTTTAGAAAGAGGGCCTAGATATTAAGGCTTGGTGGCATGAGAATGGCGTAGGGCACAGCAGGTAGCAGTACAATGTGATTGCAGGACAAGATGCACACATACGGGAGGTAGGTATTAAGACTATGCACTTTTCATAATATGCTGACAAACTTGGACATTGAATTAAAGTTTTTCCACGGGGGTTTAATTAATGTGCAATTTAGAGTATACAATTTGATATATTCTGACATAGGTAGACACCGATGACCATCACTGTAATAAAGATAATGAACATATCCATCATCACTAAAACTTTTCTCATGCCCCTTTTGTGGTTCTTCCTTCCTGAAATGCCCACATCCCCATTGATTTGCTCTTCTCACTATTGATTTTACACCCAATTTTAGGAATATTCTAGAAATGGAATCATTAAGCACTTTTTTGATTTGGCTTCTTACATTCAACATAATTAGGCTGAGATTCATCCATGTTTTTTAATACATCCATAGTTTATCCCCTTTATTGCTGAGTAGTATTACGATGTGTACTTATACCGCAATTTGTTTATTGGTTCAACTGTGGGTGGACAAATGGGTTGTTTCCAGTTTTGAGCTATTATAAAGCTATTATAATGTGCAGGGGTCCCTGCTTGGATCAGCCTTGCAACTCTTGGTCTTGGAATTGTAGGTTCAAGCCCAAGTTGTGTTAAAATAATAAAATCTTAAAAAAGACCCATTCGTGTATACATGTATTGTTATATGCTTTCATTTGTCTTGGGCATGCCCAGGAGAGGGAGGGTTGGGGCACCTGGTGTCTATTTACAGGATTAAGAAACTGCCAGCCTATTGCCCAAAGTGATTGTACCACTTAACATTTCCATCAATAGCTCAATTTTGCTTCACATCCTTGTCAACATTTGGTATAACCAGCCACTTGACTTGAGCCATTCATATACATATTTAGTGGTATCTCACTGTAGTTTTAATTTGGATCTCCTTAATGACTAATGCTGTTGAATGACTTTTCAGGTGCTTATTTGTCTTCCATATATCTTCTTTAGTAAAGTCTTTTGCGCATTATTTTGGTTGGATTGTCTGTTTTATTATTGGTGGGTTTTTAGAGTCTGTTATATATTCTGGATATATCCCTTTATCAGATGTGATCTATCTTTTGTTTAATTCTACTGTGATTAGAGAAAACATTTGTATGGCTTGAAATCCTTTAGACTTGTTGGCATCTTTTAATGGAATATTTTCTTAAAGGTTCCATGTGTACTTGAAGAGATATGTATTTCATATTGTTGGGTAGAGCAGTCAAGCTAGTTGATACTTGGTTAATACTTCTATATCCTTATTGATTTACTATCTATATGCTATATTATTTATTGAGGGAGGGTTATTGAGTCATCCAACTGTAATTATGGATTTTTCTTTTTCTCTTTTCAGATCTATCATAAGTTTATGAGTCATGAATTTTGAAGTTCTATTATTAAGTACACTAACATTCAGGCTTTTTATGTTCTCATAGTGTATTGACCTCTTTATCATTTTTGAAATGACCTTTTTTTAAGGTCCTTAGTAATATTCTTTGCTCTGAAAGATACTTTGTCTGGCTATAGCAATTGTAGCTTACATTGGATTAGTGTTAGAATGCCATCTATTTTCCCATTTTTTACTTTTAATCTTTTGTATTTTTATACTTAAAATTAGGTTACTTATTGGTAGTGTATGAGTTATGTGTTGGCAGAAAGTTGGACCTTATTATTATTTTTTAAAGATTTTATTGATGAGAGAGAGAGAGAAGAGAGGCAGAGTCACAGGCAGAGGGAGTAGCAGGCTCCATGCAGGAAGTGCGAAGTGGGACTCGATCCTGGGTTTCCAGGATCACGCCCTGGGCTGAAGGTGGCGCTAAACTGTTGAGCCACCCGGGCTGCCCCTCTAATTTTTAATTTAATCAGAAATTCTCTGTTTTTTAAATTGCAATATGACCCTTTACAGTTCATGTGACTATTTTTTTTTAAATTTTTATTTCTTTATAATAGTAACAGAGAGAGAGAGAGAGGCAGAGACACAGGCAGGGGGAGAAGCAGGCTCCACGCAGGGAGCCCGACGTGGGACTCGATCCCGGGTCTCCAGGATCACGCCCTGGCCTGAAGGCAGCGCTAAACCGCTGAGCCACCCGGGCTGCCCTTTCTTTTCTTTTTTTATTCTTTTGAATTCACTTTTTTTATGGTTCTATTTTATGCACTCTCTTGGCTTTTGAAGTATAATTCTTTGTTGCGTGATACTAGTGGTTCCTTTAGGACTTTTAGTGTATGTCTTTAGCTTGCCACAGTCTACTGATATTACACCACAACGTTATAGTATAAGAAATACACATACACACACCCCTTATGTATGAGGTAACAGGAATATTTATCTTATCTTATCCTTTGTCTTTTTTTTCCCTTTGGCTATGCATTTCACTTCTGATAAATATTACAAATCCCACAGTACATTGTTATTTTTGCTTTAAACGATCAATTACCATTTGAAGAGATCTAACTGATAAGAAAAAAAAGTCTTCTGTATTTGCCCATGCAGTTACCATTGCCTGTGCTCTTCATTTCTTGGTCGGATTTCTAGGCTCTGTCATTCTCATTTCTCTTGAAGGACTTCTTTCTGTATATATTACGGTGCAAGTCTGCTGATGGTGAATTCTTTCAGCTTTTCTTGGTCTAAAAAATGTCTCTCTTTTCTCTTTGCTTCTGAATGTTGATTTTTGTTGGTTTTAGAATACTAATCAGTGGTTGTTTTTTCTTTTAGAGCTTTTAAGATTTTACTTTACTGTCTTCTGGTCTATTTTGTTTCCAATGGGAAATCTGCTATCATCCACATCTTTGTTCCATTGTATGTAAGTTGACTTTCTCTCTGGCTGATACTAAGTTTTACTCTTCATCACTTCTTTTAAGTAATTTTTAAAAGCAACCATAGTTTTTTTCATTTGTTGGAAGGATGATTAAGGGGTTGTTGAGATTCTGACAAGTGTTTATATTTTGAGTTTCTTATGAAAGAGCTATAAACTTCATCAATTTTTTCCTGCCCTCTATCATCCTCTTGGGATTATAATTAAATATATATTACGCCATTGAAGACCTTAGAATTATTATAATTTATGAAATATTTTTAAAAGTCTTACGTTTTGGCATGTTAACAACTTTGGTAACATTTTGGACTGTGATTAATAAAAGGAAGAAACTCATGATTGAAGGGATCAATTGGGAAATATGGTAATAGCATTGGTGAATGATACTGAGGTCCTAAATTTAAGCAGTGGAAAAAAAGTAGAACTAATGGAATAATATGTATCATGTAGAATTTACTGTTTGGACATTTGGACAATGTTAATGAGTTACAGAGAAAAATCTAGAAAGTTTGCCTTTAGTTTGGACAATCAAGTTCTATATATTCCAATAGGCAACATATAGATAGGCAACAGCAATAGATTTGAAGATGTAAGGGAGATGATGATTCTAGATGTTCATTCGAGTGTCATGCAGGATATTTGGGTTGAAATGCATATTTGCCAGGAGTATAACTTTGATGGGGAGTTATACTCCCTGTCTCTTGGGGAGACAGCAGCAGAGAGGATATTAAGTGGGAATTTATAATATTGTTTTGTTAAAATAGAGTGCACAGGTGCCTGGGTAGTTTAGTGGATTGGGCAAACGACTTAGCTCAGGTCATGATCTCAGCTTTTGTAGGGCTCCGTGCTCAGGGAAGAGCTTGCCTGTCCCTCTCCACTCCCCTACTTGTGCATTCTTTCTCTTCTCAAACAATTGAATAAAATCTTAAAAACAAAACAAACAAAAAAAAAAAGAGTGCACGTGAGACAAAGAAGAGGTTGCTGGAATACTTGTATAGGATCAGGAGCTAGGAGACTGAGACTCACCACATTAAAAGCAGAAAATAGTCTCACATCATTTCATGTCATGTAATCAAGTCTTACCTTTCAGGTAAGACTTATCAGGAGGCTAGAGAAGTAGGATGGGGCCTGTGGAAATGCTGAAATTGGCCACTGATCACTGTTCATCTTGCAAACAGAAGTTCCAGTAACATGTTTGGAATTTGAGTCAGCTTAGTGTGGCTAGAAGGATGCATAGAAAGCTAAGGAAAGAAAGGCAGGAGACATTTTATGAGCTGTGTGATTAAGAGATGAAGAAGATGGACAGTGAGGAAAGAAGATTTAAGTTTAGGATAGGGAGATAAGAGTGTGATTTGAAGGTTTAAGTTTAGGATAGGGAGATAAGGGTGTGATTAGGAAACTGAGAGACTGAAGATGTTAGAATTGAGGAGGAAAGTGAACTGTCTCTCACTGAGCAGTGACTGAGAGACAAAGACGATTGAAGTCTTGGAGAGTTTTGATTTAAGAAAAAAAAGCAGAGAGAGAAATTCAAGATTTTTTAGGGCCTGTATATTGCTGGTTGCTTATCACTTCTTATATAATTTATATTGTGGGTAACTATCACTCTAAAAGGTAGTACTTATTGCCTGCACTTCAATTGGGAAAAAAGAGACTCAGACAACTTTAATAATCCATTGTGTCATGGTTAATAAGTGATGGGACCGGGATTCATATCTAAAGCGGTATATCTAATATTCTTTTTCCTGCACCAAGCCAAGTTGGGGAAAGCTTTGAGTGTGAAAATGGGATCCTTATTTTGATCTTTCACAGGAAGAAAGGAAGTAAATATAAGCGAATACAGAGATCTTTGTGTCTGGAGGCAGAGTGAAATCAAAAGGTTCATAACTGATGGTCCTATTTTATCTGCAGATGAATGTATACCTGGGTATACAGGTGCATACCTGGGGGTGCATACCTGGAGACTTGGGGCAAGCAATGGAGATTTAGATAATTTGGGGCACCTGGCTGGCTCAGTCAGTAGAGCATGCAACTCTTGATCTCTTAAGTTTGAGATCCACTTTGGATATGGAGATTACTTAAAAACAAAATCTCTCTCTCTCTCTTTTTTTTTAAAGGTTTTACTTATTTATTCATCACACACACACACACACACACACACACACACACACACACACACAGGAAGAGACACAGGCAGAGGGAGAAGCAGGCTCCATGCAGGGAGCCCGATGTGGGACTCAATCCGGGGACTCCAGGATCATGCCCTGGATCGAAAGCAGGCGCTAAACTGCTGAGCCTCGTGGGGATCCCCTAAGAATAAAATCTTTAAAAAATAGATTTAGATCACTTATTATGGGAAACAGAAATGATGACAGACAAGAAATAAATCAAGAAATTATGTTTGTTCAACTTTTAAATATATTTAGGAAAATTTCTTTGAAGTTTCATCTGTATATCTATTATTAGAAAATGAAGCATATGAAATTCTTAGTAAGAAATTAACACTTCTGACTATCATAGGAAAAGTAGAAGTAGATGTAAGCCATAATTTGTTATTATTTTGGCTCAGTGTTTCATTTGGGGGATATAAACTGTTCTAAATTTATTAGAGGGGATCCCTGGGTGGCTCAGCGGTTTAGTGCTTACCTTTGGCCCAGGGCCTGATCCTGGAGTCCCAGAATCGAGCCCCACATCAGGCTTCCTGCATGGAGCCTGCTTCTCTCTCTGCTGTGTCTCTGCTTCTCTCTTTCTGTGTGTGTCTCTTGTGAATAAATAAATAAAATCTTAAAAAATAAATTTATTAGAACTACCCTGGAATACACTGAATTTATTACACCTTTAAAGTCACAAATCTTCTGAAAAACAGCAGATAACACATCCATTTGGGATTGGGTATAAAGATACTTTCATCAAATTCAATAACTTTTTCTTTCAAAACTTTCTTTTAGATTTTAAATAAATTATGGTATAATAAAAATTAATCTTTTTTGAAGTCTCTTGAAATGAAAGGAAAATTGGCTTGAAAAGATAGACATGATATTTTCCCTCTATTCATGATAACCATTGATCATGACAAAGGAGATTATTTTAATCAAATGTTTTAAATAAGTATTTAAAAAATGTAGACAGTGAGAAATAATTCCACTTATTGGAGAAAAATACATTTATTTATTTATTTATTTTTAAGATTTATTTATTTATTTATTCATGATAGACATAGAGAGAGAGAGAGAAGCAGAGACACAGGCAGAGGGAGAAGCAGGCTCCATGCCGAGAGCCCGACGTGGGACTCGATTCCGGGAACCCAGGATCACGCCCTGGGCCAAAGGCGGGCACCAAACCACTGAGCCACCCAGGGATCCCCTGGAGAAAAATAAATTTATCCATAAATGAAGTGGCTCCAAGAAGATACTAGAAAAATTCATGATGATTGATTCTTCAGTGTGTGTTATAAAAGCAAATAATAAACAAACCAAGTGTTGAAGTGTTTACTAAGTGAATAGAATGAAAGGAATTACTAATGTTTTGTGAATTGTGCTGGAAAATGAAAATGAAAATATAAGGAAGGGCTTTAAGAAAGACTTTGCATTTGCCTGCTGCCTTGGAGTATGGTTAGGATTAACCAGCTCTTAACAGGGAAAGACTCTGATACAGAATGAAAAAGAAATAGTAGCAAACACCTGTGTAATGGTTAGTATGTGTCAGGTTCTTCCTAAAGACTCTAGATTTACATAAAATAGGTACTGTTGTTATTGTTTTGTAAGAAGAAACTGAGGCATTCGGAAGTTAGTAATGAGCACAAGTTTTCACAGCTAATATGTGATGAAGCTGAGATTCAAACTGTGAACATAAAACATGAAAGAATGAATTAATGCATTCTTCCAGAATATTCTTGAAGGGAAAGTTTCAGATCAGTAGACATGAAATCTAAACATAAAGCAACAACCTGTGAAATAGACAAGATAGATATGATTCTCAAGTTATATAATATTATATATATATATGATATTAACAATAATATATGTCAGAAACAGAATTGAAACAGGAATTCTAGGGCAGCCCGGGTGGCTTAGTGGTTTAGTGCTGCCTTCTGCCCAGGGCCTGATCCTGGAGACTTGGGATTGAGTCCCCCCGCATCTGGCTCCCTTCGTGGAGTCTGCTTCTCCCTCTGCCTGTGTCTTTGCCTGTCTCTCTCTGTGTGTGTCTCTCTCATGAATAAATAAGTAAAATCTTCAAATTAAAAAAAAAAAAAACGGGAATTCTAGTTTCAAGTGCAATGTTCATGCTCTTTCATTTGAATGTTGATCATGTGCCACTCAGCAATCATTTATTTGGCCAACAAATATTTATCTTGAATTTATTATGTTCCAGATATTCTCCTAGGAACTGGGGATTCAGTGAAGAATGAAGCTTCCATTTTATTAGGGACAATAATAAATAAATATATAACTAAATATAAAGTCCATAAACAAAAATATATGATGGTGATAATTCCGGGAAGAAAATATAACAAATACAGAGTGACTGAGCAAATTTAGACTGAATGGCCGGGACAGTCTTCTCTGAGGATGTGATGTGATTCATCTCTGAGAGATGAGTGAGAAGAAAAGACAGATGAGGAGAGTGGTTCAGGTCCATCTCTGCTCTCTTGTCCAGCAGAAAGCACAAATGATGAGGTGCTGTGGCACAGGTGAGCCACGTGTGGTCAAGGAGTAGAAAGCAAGTACGTGCTGCCAGAGGTAGCAAAGGGAGGGGAGCGTGGAAAGAAGCGAGTGAACAGAGTTATTCTGTCAGATTATGTATAGCAAGGGTTCGGGTTTTTTTTTTTTTTTTTTTTTTTTTAAGATTTTTATTTATTTGGGATCCCTGGGTGGTGCAGCGGTTTAGCGCCTGCCTTTGGCCCAGGGCGCGATCCTGGAGACCCGGGATCGAATCCCACGTCAGGCTCCCGGTGCATGGAGCCTGCTTCTCCCTCTGCCTGTGTCTCTGCCTCTCTCTCTCTCTCTCTGTGACTATTATAAATAAATAAAAATTAAAAAAAAAAGATTTTATTTATTTATTCGAGAGAGAGAGAGAGAGAGAGAGAGAGGCAGAGACACAGGCAGAGGGAGAAGCAGGCTCCATGTAGGGAGCTTGACATGGGACTCAATCCCAGGACTCCAGGATCGCGCCCTGGGCTGAAGGCAGGTGCTAAACCGCTGAGCCACCCAGGGACTCCCCCTTCCAACCCCCCCCCTTCAGTGTTTTTTAAATGTTAGTAGGAACACTGGGAATTAACCATTTCGTGTGCAGTCATAAGCCACTATTTCCAAAAGCATACATGCTGAGTTTCATGTAATCCATGCAGACTATTTTTTTCACAGCAGCTTTCTTTATAGACTTATCTTCCTATAAAAGTTCAGAAAGTTCCAGAGTGATTCACATATCATTATGTTCAGCATACAGAACCTAAGTAATCAAAATGCAGCTAGTGGGATCTCTCAGGACTGGAAAAATTCTAGGAGAGAATCTAGCAGGAAAGCAATATTTAGTAATGCAGATGTGGATACCTCTGGAAATAGAGCAGGATTTTAGGTTCTAGTGTACTGTGTGGATATAGATTCATAGTTTCATAATGTTAGAGCTGGAATGGAGCTCAGTGATCATCTCATTTTATAAATGAAGAAATTGGAGCCCAGCCAAGTTATTCACTTGCTCAGGGTCATAAAACTCATTAAGCAGAGCCAGAATGAAATTATTCCTGTAAGTAAGATGCTGAAGAAGGGAAATAGGAAAATCTCTCCTTTATATTAATTGACTTTGCCAAAGGATTTCATTCTGTGCTATAGTAATTCATTGAGGTTGAAGCCAGTCTTTTGTGCAATTCAGTGATTGCTCCATCTACAATGCTTTTCTGTCCTTTGTCTTGCCCTGGAGACTGCCCATCTCCTCATGTATTCATCTACTAAGAACCAGAGATGCTGCTATTCTAGCCATCATGAGACATTTTTTGTGTCCCATCTCACTTTCTCTCACCCACCTCTAACCTCTGTGTGGCCACCAGTGTGTAGTTGCAACCTGAAATACCATGACTTAGCTCTGTCACATATTTCTTCCTTTTTGCCCTGAGAATTCTCTGTTGCCCTCGCCCTTGGCCCCCATGGGCATCTTAAGGGATCCACTTGCCATTCTGAGGTAAGTAAGATAAGCCAGGAAGAATGAGGAAAGTTTGCCAATGAGAAGGGAGGTTGATGGATAAGTATACACTGCTTCCACGGCTAAGGCAACCAACACTGAGGACTACATTTATGGCTCCTTAGAGAGTCCCCAGTGGAATTGGTGCCCTACGGTCCACAGCAGTAAACATGTAGCCTTGAACTTGTCTTCAATCTTGCCCTGTTTCATGCTTTTTAGTCCTCCACTTTTGTGGAGTAGATCTTGGAAATGCTTCTGAAAATAAGCTATAGGAGTACCATCCTTTGTTGGGGAACTTACACTGTGATATTTCCCATTTGTTTTATGTGGCAGTTAGATGAAAATTCAGGTGAGAGATGGGATTAAATAATTTTAAGTGATCCTATTATTTATAAAAGTATATCTTAATTTATAAACCAGTATAACCACTTTATGGAATATGTGATCAGAAGAGAGAAGAAAAAAACATGACATAAATCTTAACATCTAAATATAACTTCTTTCAGAATATTAATGTATTTCAATCAAATCTTCTGTCTTATATTTATTTTATATACATGTAATCATAGTCTGCTAACGTTTTTGGGTCTGTGTTTAAGGATTTACTATATTATTACATGGTATTTATTAGAATGGCAATGATGGTTATATAACCAATTGGCTTATGGTGGCATCTCAACTACTTTGGGGATATGAACATAAAACTTTTTATTTTTGTTTCTTTTTTTAAAAAGATTTTATTTATTTATGCATGAGAGACACAGAGAGATGCAGAGAGAGGGGCAGAGACACAGGCAGAGGGAGAAGCAGGCTCCATTGATCCGGGTCTCCAGGATCACACCCTGGGCTGAAGGCAGCGCTAAACCACTGAGCCACCCGGGATGCCCTTTATTTTTGTTTCAATCATTGCTTTCAAATTACAATGTCAAATATTTTCCTGGCTGCATTTCAAGCACCTGATGACATCTAGAGTTGATTCTAACTCTTCTGTCATTTTTTTGTCATGGAAATGAGTTCACTCATTTAAAATTCCAATTTCATATCCAATTCAAAGCCCTTCTCTTTCTCTTGGGAGGGCTAGCTTGAAGTGTGGAATGGGGTAGGGGCTTGACATCATCTTAACAAGTCCCTTTCTTTTTCAGGTAAAGTCCTTCCAATCTTGGGGTCATAGAAGAGAGTTTTGAAGGAGCAGATGCCTCCATAGAATTAATAAGGTCCAGTCCTCTGCTTGTTGGTTGTCTCTGTCCCTCCTGTTAATACTGACGTACTCTGTGTAGCAGATGCCCGAATGGCAGTTCTAATATGGAATGTGGCTCTGGCTCTCTGTTTCCATCTTATTTCATCTCCAATGCCTGAATTCTGTTGCTGGTTGGATCTCCTTGCCTTTTGGGTGGTACCCTTAGTTGGATTATGAAAAATCAGGTGAAGCTCTACTACATACATGTCTTTGAATTCAATGAAAAATCTAAAAAGGTAAAACTTCAAAATAAATGCTTCTAAATATATGGTGCAGACTCTGTGGAACAGTTAGTTATAAATTGACCTCTCTGGCTATCTCAGCTAAAATCTTTGGCTAGACTGACTAAACAACAATATATTTTAGAGGAAAGTGGATTACCTAATTTGCATGCATACATAGACAGTGTCATGATATCAAAGCCCAAATTGAATGTGGTTCATGGGGAAGACAGCCATGATGTGTTTGCTCTGATATCCTAGGGTTAAGACACACAAATAAGAAGCTCTAATTCTAAAAGTCAACACTCCTCATGGACAGGGAAAGAATCTAGAGCTGTGGCTCCTCTGACCACCCTGAGCTCCAATCATAGATCACAGACAAGAGATAATCAAGGGTGATGTTGTCCTTTTGTTCCTGCTGGAAGGAAACTTAATGATAGCAGTAGCTACCATTTATTGAATACCATGTACCAGGCACTTTATGCGCATAATCATTACATTACTCTGCAAGATATATATCATTTGCATTTCATTGATGATGGTCAGAGTTAAATGATTTGTCCAAATCTACAAAGCTAATAAGGGCCTGTAATGTTTCTTTCTCAGAGACTACATAACCTGGGGAAGAAAAAGTCTTATTTGCGTTACCACTGTAATTGTTGTCAAATGTTAGCTTTCTTTTTGCCCTAATTTCAAGATCTTTTTAAAGGAAGAGATGAGGGATCCCTGGGTGGCGCAGCGGTTTAGCGCCTGCCTTTGGCCCAGGGCGCGATCCTGGAGACCCAGGATCGAATCCCACGTCGGGCTCCCGGTGCATGGAGCCTGCTTCTCCCTCTGCCTATGTCTCTGCCTCTCTCTCTCTCTGTGACTATGATAAATAAATAAATAAATAAATAAATAAATAAATAAATAAAAATTAAAAAAAAATAAATAAAGGAAGAGATGATAAACATGCATATTCAAAAACAAATGTTCCTTCAAAATATTTTGTTTCAGAGTGTGGAATATTACAGGCAAACACATTTGCTTCTCTGTCAGAGAGAATCGAAAGTTCAAGTGGCAGAAGTAGAAAGAGGTGCAGTGGGTGGCCTCCAAGGAAAGCAGGCTAGACTTAGTGACTTTTCACTTGAAAGAGCAGAGGCAGAGCTTGTGGAGAGATGAAAGTGCTGAGGGACACAGGCGCCCTGTCCAAGGCCAGATCAAGGTGATGCAAACAACATCCAAAGCCCACACAATGGAGTCAGCGCTGAGTCGTCCACCGTAGCCCAACACCACTGCTGTATTCAGACAGGAAGGCGAAGCCACAGACAGGAGAGGGGAAAAGAGAAGAGAACCATTAAGGGAACCCCTATGAAATGTGCATATTGGGCTTGACTTTATTCTAAGATCAATTATCTGCTTTTTTTTTTTTATATAAGGTTAGCTGAGGCTTTTCTTTTTTCTGACATCCTTCACTGTGGCTTGAATATTCAAAGCGCAAAACTGACATTTCAAGAGAATAAATCATTGACAGGCTGCTTTAATCTCCCCAAGGGGCAGTAAAGAAGAGGTTATTTTGTTGAGGTACTTGACTGAATGTTTTGAAATGACAAAGAAAAACTAAGGTTTTCAGCATATCTGAACATGGAGCATGCCAAAATGAATCAATTGCTGTTACTGAAAGTCTACCTAATGTTTCATGTGAAAGTTAGCAGTTCATAACTGAGTAAAAATAATTGAGTTTTGTTAATGACAAGCTATTGTCCCTACGTGAGCTTATCAATTATCTACCTAAAATTCTCTTCTAGTCTGATACTTGCATCTGTGAAGATGTGTACCCACATAGATATGAATTGAGAGAATACTCATAAAATGAGGTAAACCACTTAATACAGATTCATACCTAAAACCATCTTTCTATAATAATGTCAGAAATTTGAAATAGTTGACTCATGATAGAGTAATACAGTCAGAGATCCTATTTGTTTTCTTGGGATTTGTCCTACGTTATTATTATTATTTTTAAGTAGGCTCCATGACCAATATGTGGCTTGAGCTAGCTCATAACCCTGAGATCCAGAGTCATATGCTCCACTGACTGAGCCAGCCAGGCACCCTTGTCCTACTTTATTTTTATTTTTTTAAAAGATTTTATTTATTTATTCATGAGAGACAGACAGACAGAGAGAGGCAGAGACACAGGCAGAGGGAGAAGCAGGCTCCATGCAGGGAGCCCGATGTGGGACTCAATCCCAGGTCTCCAGGATCACACTCTGGGCTGAAGGCAGATGCCCAACCGGTGAGCCACCCGGGTGTCCCTCCTTGTCCTACTTTAAACCAAATTCATTATTGGCTTTAAAAGTACTGATCATTTTGTTCATAATTTTGATTTTTGTCTTTGACATTCAAAATTTGGAAGTTGTATCAGTTGGGTTTCCATCAGAGAAACAGCATACACACACACACACACACACACACACAGGTTTTTTTCAAAGAATAGGTGAATGTAATTGTGGAGTCTGGCTAAGTAAATCTGATATCAAAAGGTCAGAACAACAGGCTGGAAACTCTCTGGCAGGAGCAGGAGCAGAGGATGCAGTTGAGAGGTGGGATTTCTTCTTTCTCACAGAAGTTTCAGTTATGCTCTTGAGGCCATTCAAATGATTGAATGAAGCTCACCCACATTGTTGAGAATAATCTCCTTTACCTAAAATCAACTGGTTGTAGGTATTAACCACATGGACAAAAGAACTTACAATAACATTTAGAGTAGTATTTGGATACTGGACACTCAGATGTAGCCACATTGATACGTGAAAGTAGCCAACACAGTGGTTGACTCAAAGTTATATTTAGAATTTGACTTCAGTTTCCATAGAACATGATGCAGAAATTAAACAAAGAGACGTTTAAAGATACGATATATTTTTAAAGGTCTGTGTAAATCATAGTGCATAGGAAGAAGGGAAGAGGTTTCTGAGTGGCTCAGTCAGCCAAGCAGCTGCCTTCAGCTCAGGCCATGATCCTGGGGTCCTGGGATTGAGCCCCACATCGGGTTCCCTGCTGAGCAGGGAATCTGCTTCTTCCTCTGCCTCTGCCCCTCTACCAGCATTGCCCCTCCACCTGTGTGCACGCTGTCTTTGTGTTTACTATTTTTTAAAAAAGGAAGAAGGGAAATAGAATACAGTTTGATTTGACATGACATGACATTCTTCCTATTTCATTTTTATTTTAAAACTTTGGTGTTCTTTGGATGCCTGGGTGGCTTAGTCGGTTAAGCACCTGCCTTCTGCTTAGGTCATGATCTCAGAGTCCTGAGACAGAGTAACATACAGGCTCCCTGCTCAATGGGGAGTCTGCTTCTCCCCCTGCTTGTGCTCTCTTTCTCACATAAATAAACAAAATCTTTAAAAAAAAAAAAAACAACCAAAAAACCCAGCACTTTGGTGTTCCTCCAGTGCATAGATTTGAATTTGCATACTCCTCAATTTGAAGCACACTACTTCATTAATTTGTGTTACGATGTTGGCTTCCGAATTTATTTTTTCCTTGCTCATCTTATTTTGCCTGTTTTCACTAGGACCAACTTTCATCCTTCCTCCTGTACTATATCGTCTACATTATACTGCTATAATGTGCCGTGCTGGGTGTGCTATACTATACAGTAGTATGCATATGATACATACTATACGTACGTCTATACCTATTATGTTAGATAAACATGCATCCTTTCATAATGAAGGATACATATCCTTGTATAGGTATATATTTTAACATATTTTAAATTATGCTATATGTTTCATTCTGTTTTCTACTTTTATTACTCATTGATATGTACTGGAGTTCTTTCCATGGTGCTGTGCATTCATCAATTTCAATACTTCCTTCTGCTGTGTAGTTTTTCCTGGAATGTATCCACCATATTTTACTTTTCAGTTTTTCCATTTTTATGGACACCTGTCTTGCTTCCAAACCATTATTATTCTACACATAATAGAGTGATGAAATTTAAGTACATGTCTCCTTTTGGATTTTTGCAAACATTTTCTGGTAAATATATACCCTGGCAGTTATAGCAGTTTATAAATGTAATTTGCCACATGAACTGACAAAAGAAAATATAATATATTTTGTTCAATGCATATAAAATACAGATAAAATTCAATATGTATTTTAGTTAAAAACTCTTGAGTATGATGGGTAACTTTTTAAACATACTTTATTTAATAATTTTTAAACTATAATTCTAAGTGAAATGAACTTACAGTTTACTCCTTGCAGTCTACTTATTGTGGTTTTGATATTGAGTTTGTAAAAGCCTTAGAAAATGGATTAAGCAGATTTGTATTTCTCTGTTCTGTGAAATTTTGGTATAAGTCATCTGGTCAGCAGTCTTCTAGGAGAGAATGAAAGGTATTGTTTATTACTCTTATTGCTCAACTTTTAAAGATTTTCATTTCTTTTTGCACCAACCTTGGTGTTTGTGTATTTTTCAGAAACCCATCAGCTTGGTTTGGGCTATTGAATATATATCTGATCAATATTATTCCCTTGTTCTACTAACCTTTCCTGAATCTAAAATTATCCCCCTTTAATTATTTGTATTTTGCTTGCCTGAAATTTATTTTTTTCTTGTTCCATATTGCTAGAGGTTTGGTCATCTTATTGATCTTTTCAATAAATTAGATGTTCAATATGTTGTTATTGTATCCACTTTTTGGTTCTCTGATTTGTATGTTTTGCTCTTACAGTTATTTTTTTCTTTCACCTTCTTACTAAAGGAGTTGCTATTTTTTTCTAGGTTCTTGATTTGAGTGCTTGGTTCTATATTTTCAATATTTGTTATTTTCTGGTAAGTACATTTAGAGCTATATATCAAGCTATAAATATTACTTCTGCACTATCTTGCAAATATCAGTATATGATGTTTTCATTGACAATTACTTTGATGTATGCTTTCTTTTATGCAACTCTCTTTAACAAAATTAATTAGCAATATATTATGAAATCATAATGTGATTTCATTTTGAGGTATCCTTTGGCAATTGATTTCTAATTTTATTGTATTGCGGTCAAGGAAAAAAGTCTCTATTATGTTGATTGCATTTTATTGAGACTTGAGATTATTTTTTGAGAATTGGTTCATAGTAAAATTTAGTGAGCATTCCAGGTGCAGTAAAAAACCCCACAATGGTTGTAATATTTTCTTTGACCATTTTGTCTGTTCTATCAGTTTCTGTGAGTGTGCCTTGATAGTTGGCCAGTTGGTGCTATATTTACCTGAAGTTATTATATTTTACACACACACATTATAAAATATAGGTTTTATTATTATTTAAGCATGGAAAGGCCAACAGGTCTGGAGATGATTGCCATTGAAAAGACAGATTATACATACAGACTGTAAAAGTAGGAGGCATGCCATGCTGGGGGGGCAGGCACACGGGAAGCATGAAAGTCTTTCAAGAAGGCAGAAAGAGGGAGAGATAAGATAAATGTGAGCAATACCCTTCATGTGGTTCCTGTGGGAAAGAGTGAGTTAGGCAGGTTAAGCAGGTTTAGGATTGGTTAAATTGAATAACTTTAGTAGGAGTTGAAAGGAGTACAGGCTTCTCAAGCAGACAATCTGACTTTTGTCTCAAATCCAGTAGTGATCAGTTGCGGTATCTTGGGAAAGCCACTTAAATTCTCTGAGCCTTAATTTCCTCTACTGTAAAAAGGGAACAATAATAGTTCCCTTATGGAGGTGTTTAAGTGTGTGAAATTCTCTTATGTAAAGGACAGGTCTTACAGTAGGAACTCCTTAATGACTATTCTCTTATGCATGTCTATTGTTCTTTGAGTCTTGCCTCTTTCTTGCCTCAAGTTAATAAATTACCTTAGCTGCAAACTCTCAGAGCCACTGGACATTGTCTCAAGGATAAAATAATTTTCACAACACTGCATATTTGCCAGTATTAATAATATTTCCTCTTATCAGTGCTGTACTTCTGCCATTCTTGGCATGTTTTATAAAGGGCAGTGTTTCTAGGAGAAAACTCTTTTTCTCTCTTCCTCTCTCTTTCTGTCTCTCTTGAGTTAAACCTGGCTGCTTCCATGAAGCCTGTTCCTTAAATTCTGGCAAATTTCTCAACACTTGTCTTCTTCAGATTCGTTAAACTAGAACAGGGAAGGCCCAGAACTGTCTGGCTCATTCCAGATCATTTTTTTTTAAACAATCCTAATAAAGGTAAGGAATACACGAGGAGCTTTACCTTAGCAATAAATGGGAATTGAAATTAGTCTTAAATATAGTATTCAGTGATCAGGGCTGAATTTACAGAACAAAATATCCACTGAGTTTCCTAATTTATTCTAACTCTAGGAAAAATTTATCTCAACCTTGGTTTTTATTCAATTTCTCTGAGAACTTCTACAAACTCCAGCTTACCTGACAGAGGAACTTGGAACACACTGATTCTGGCTGGCCCTTTTCTCAAAGCTGGGGAACTCTGAATCTCATCTGAACCTGAACAAAGTGCCTGGTACCATGACCCCAGCTTCATTAATATGCCCCTTATTCACCAAGTGTACTCCTTTCCCTCCCCACTACATTTTTAAAAAGATTTTATTTATTCATCCATGAAAGACACACAGAGAGGCAGAGACATGGGCAGAGGGAGAAGCAGGCTCCCTGCAGCAGCCTGATGTAGGACTCCATCCTGGGACCCTGGGGTCATGATCTGAGCCAAAGGCAGATACTCAACCACTGAGGCACCCAGGTGCTCCCCACACATTTTTGCAAACCAATAATTCTTTTGCTTTATTCTGCATAATAGTTATAGAGTGAGAGGGGTGCTTAGATTTAAATGCGTACTTCCCTCTTTGTCCAGATTCTGATATATAAAATGTCTTTGTTAGGACCCAGGGATAAAAATTTTAGTATGCAGACTTACTGATTCTGACAGTCATGGTCTAAGGAATCCACTTTGAGAAGTATTGATATATCCAGGCATGGATAACCAGTTTCCAAAAGTCAACTCCACAGTGATGGTTTATGTCTTATTTCTTGACCCTTCTGTCAAGAGCATCCCCTGTCATTCAGCTTCACTGATATTTGTTCAAAGACTGCCTGTCTAGGTCAACATGAGCTAGTCCTTGGGATGCAAAGTCCTAATTTGGATTGTTGGCCATACCTATTGAGGACTAGCCCCCAAATCAGATAGGTCCATTCCTAGAGTCTTTCCCTTGCCTTTTGGTCTATTATACCTGAGACCCCCCCCCCCACTCTCAACTACTGGGATCATAATTTATCAAGGGTTTCAGATGCTGTAATTTGAAATACTTTGCTCAGGTGTACCCCCTGCCTCCACTTTACTGTCCTAAGTGCTTCCTTGGATAAAATCATTGCACATTTCTTTCTTAGACTCTACTTTCCTAGAAACCAGTCTAACACAAGTGGTACCAGAGGAGATCTGATAAAATATACAGCACAATAAGGATATAGAACTGATTTGCCTGCCACCCAACAAGGAAAGAAGATGCCATCTTGGTTGGTAGGTGAGGCACCAGGCACCTCCCTGCTGTAAGGTAGCATTTGAGTTGTTAAAGATTTCACTAGTGGCAGCCTGACAATGTTTTCATGGAAGAGAATGCCATAGCTGGTGTACTCATGCAGGCATTTCAAAAATATGTGGGGGAACATAGTCTATGGGAATAGCATAGTGGCATTAATGCTGACTTGTAATGATGGAATTCAGAAGGGTAAAATAGACTGAGGGATGTGCACAGTTTATGGCTGAGGATGAGAGCTGAAGACCCCCATGGTGGCTTACAAAGAATCCCTTATCTTGTCTAGTAGGGGCAGAAAGAGTTGTGCTGAAGCCTGAATTGATGGACTTACAGAGCTCTGAGGACTTGTGGGCATTCAGTCAAAGCAGGTGGGTCTATGATATGGAGATCAAAGACTTGGTGGGAAAACCTGGACCGCTGAAACGTTGGACTGGGACATTTAGGTGGGTGCTCATTAGGATGTTGACTCTGCAGCCCATTTCTTTTCTCTCAGACTCTTTGGATTTGCAGAGATGGCCCATTCTTCCCTGCCAGGAGTTAGCACTTCTGTTGTCCTAGAACATGCGGCAGAAGCATCTTCTGAATGGTGACCCCTCATATGTCCTTCTACCTCTGTCCTCATTGCTAGGCTGATAATCCTAACATAACATAAGTTGTAAAATAATGTGGCTACGGATATTCTAGACTCGATATGAGAGGAAACAGAAAATAAAAGAAGAAAAAGATCTAAAGACTCCAAGATTTTTTTCAAGAATCTAAAAATTTATTGGAATGTACCAGCCTGATCCAGAGTAGCACTCTTGTTTGGATTGGATTTCCGTCATTAGCTGGGAAGCATTTTCTTAGGGAAGGGGCAATCTCCCTGCTGGGGTAATGTCAGAAGCCTGCATAAATTTATGGGTAACTCTCAGTGAAGTAGAGTGCCCAAATTGCCCTGACAGACAGTAGAGGAGGAAACTAAGAGGAGGAGGCAAGTGGGCATGCTGGAATGGATCTGTCATTTTAGGACAGAAGACTCACCAGAGATTATGTTTCATGAGAAGGCTCAGCAGATACATCATTCACTGGAGCTATCAGCCATATCATCATGACCTAGAGCCACTGACATTACTAAGAAATTCGGTATGGCTCTCCTCTGTAGGCCAGGACAGATTGTAGATCTAGGCTAATTAACAACCATGGGGATGACAAAGCCCCAGAGTAATAGAGATCAGGTGGAGGCACTTGAACAATCACCATAACAATCTGCAAAGAATAACGAAGGGAGCTTGAGGTGTATTAATAATACACCATTTCCATAAGGCAAAATAGGTGAGCAACCAACGCAGGTGCTGCTTAACATCCATAAGAAATAAGAGGATAAGGGGCATCTGGGTGGCTCAGTTGGCTGAGTGTTGGACTTCCACTTAGGTCATGATCTCAGGGTCCTGGGATTTGGCCCTGAATTGGGCTCAGGGCTCAGTGGGGAGTCTGCTTCTCCCTCTCCCTACCCCTGATTGAGCTCTCGGGCATTATCTCTCTCTCTCTCTTCTCTCTCTCTAAATAAATAAATAAATAAATAAATAAATAAATAAATAAATAAAAGCTTTAAAAAAAGCAATAAAAGGATGAGAATGGAGGAGCAGAAAGGTAATGATGAACACTCAAAGTCAGTAATGTTGCCTGATTACCAAATGACATAATCATTTTGGCAAGGAAACTTAAGACAAGGTATCCAATAGTGCCTTTGGAATGGATACCTGTATCATAGTAACGTTTTCAGACTGGTGAATAATCTGTGATTTATTTAGCCAGTCTGCAAGATTGTTTTAATTAGGGTGGCCAAGATGCTGTGGAAACTGCCTGTTAATTGGTTTCTGCTTTGAGGTATCCTTTGGCAATTGGCAATTTCTGCTTATTGTCTCATGTTTTCTTATATCTCATTATTTTCAGTGAATTTGGATGAGAGAAAAAATTGTGACAAATATTTGTCATGGAGTAGGGTTTCAAGATCTGATTTACCCATGTGAAACTGCTGTTTGATTCTTCTAAGCTTGTAGGATCACACATTTCCACAGTCTTTGGAGATAGAATATCCTGCTGCTGGACAGTAGTTCTGCCCTGTAGGTTGGACAGAAGAAGAAGCAGGATCTTACCCTATTCTGTCTAAGAGGGATGCTTGCTTTCCTACTGCTTGTGACCTACTGGTGAAGGTGATTGATTCTGAGCAGATGTCAGGGTGACTTAAATGAGTCAGGACCCAATACTAGGGGTCTTAAGACACAAAGTAGCTGAATTTTAATGAAGAAAGACATATGTGGAGAATTGGATATCGGCAAAATTTTTCACTGTCTTGGCCACATAGGCAATTGCTACTTTGCTTTCTTAGAACATTTGTTACCGCATTGACATGGTATTAGTTTAAAGGCAGGAGATTTGGTTACTATATTCCAAGTGTTCTTCTTGTAAAACAGATAAATCCAAAGTATTTTTGTTCTTTCCAGTGAAAGAGGAAATTATATTGATTGTGAAAGAAATTTTATTCTTAACTATCTCGTTAGATGTGAAAAACATAAATGGAAAAATAAGGGGCCGGTGGGTGGCTCAGTCAGTTGATCATGGACTCTTGATTAGGCTCAGGTGGTGTTCTCAGGCTTGTGAGAAAACCCCACCTCAGTCTCCTCTGCACTGAGCTGTGGAGCCTGCTTAAGATCGTCTCTTCTGTCTCCCTCTGTGCCCCACTCTGTCTTTAAAAAAAAAAAAAGAAAGAAAACAATAGTGATTTCACTAAAAATTGCTTTACCTTATTTCGCTAAATTTTCTGATCATTATTCTCACCTTAGCACAGATATAAATAACCTATTTAATTTTAAAAACCAGTGATCCATAGAGAAATTAATAATGCTGCATAAGAAAAAATACCCAGATTCAGAATACACACACACGCACATGAGTTTCACAGATGGGGAGTCACCTGTACATACAAAAATGGAGTAATAAAGGGAGCTAAAGAAAAGACAAGGACTTTAATGATGTGTATACTTCATAAAATTATATCCATGTACATATATGTTTATCTATGTAAAATATTTACGATGGCTTTACCTACTATTTACCTAATGCTTTGTATTTTTAAGAACAAGAACCCTCACTTTTTTTTTTACTTTTAAAAACAGCTGTAACCAGACCACGTATTTCACGGAACATAGACAGGAAAGTCTGATGACACTATTCCTCATTTTTGTAGGCATTTTAAGAAAGAGCTAGGTATTTCAGACACCTGTATGAGAGAGTGAGTACATATATTTCTTGACATTTACTATGACCTAAGGAAAACTGAATCTCTTTTTTCTGTACACACGTTATATGAAAGATTCATTGAAAAGTCAAAAGAATTTCAAAATATTAGATAGATTTGGGGAGGGAAAAAAGGAGAAAATAAAAAGTACATAATTGTTATCACTTTAAATATCTCTGATGGTGTTTTTGTATTTTCTTCCAAATTTTTTTTCCTCAATAATGTACCTTATGTGGTTAAAGTTAATTAGATTAGATTTATATGAATTTAGTATTGAAATATTACTCATTTTATATAAAATTCTCTTTTTGGTTATAATGGTACTATATTTGGCCATATATAATTTTATATCATATTTTAAAATAATCATAACATTAATAGAAATTAAAGTGCATAAATATGTGTCTTAATGTCTACTTATAACCAATTAGCAATTATTCTAAAAATGAAACTATAGCTATAAATTATACCCAGATACTCAAATAGAAAGACTGATGAATTAGATGAAAATGACTGTATTGCAGAAAAATAGATTTAACAAACTGAAAAGAGATATAACATTATAGGAGCATATTTTCTAATTCCCATTGTTACTAATAGCTTTGATAAATAAAAAAACCTGGCCAAGGCCTTGATCTAGATTTTTAAAGAAGGAAATAAATATGGAATGTGATGAATACATTCATCATTATTGAATTTTATAAAACTTATAAGACATTAAACATTACCCTAAAATTTAAGAAACCCAAATTAGTTAAAGTGCTCTTTTTAAAATCACAGGCTTTTGAACCAGATTCTCAGACAATCTGTATACAAACCTCAACTCTGAAACCTGGCAGGTCATGACCTTAGACCAGTCACTTAGCTGTGTTGTATCTCAGTTTCCTCATCAGCAAGGTGGGGATAGTAGCAGTTCCTAGTGTTGTTCTGGGGTAAACTGACCTTCATAAGCATTCACATGTGGTGCCTTGAAAAAATGAGCTCTCATGTGAGAGGAGGGGTCACGGACTTGAGCCCCAAAGGTGTTTCTAGGAGCAAAGAGTGACAGTCATACAATCTAAGGAATAGAATTCTGACAATAACCTTGGAGCCCTAGAGGAGAACAGAGCTGCCAATGACATGTTGCTTTCAGTCTGGTGGGATCCTGAGCAGAGAAACTAGCTAACTGGCACCCACCTTCACGATGCAAGGAACTGTAAAATGATTAATTTGTGCTATTTAAGCTACTAAGTTTGTGGCAATTTATTATACCACATCTTCTCATTCGCTGGGAATGAAGGTCTAGTAGAGTATACATAGGAGTTTGTGAATAAATGTTTGTTCAGCAAATAAATAAGTGATCAACTCTGGCTTTTAATTGGCTTTTGAATACTTTATAGTAAAATAGTTCTTTTAGCTAAGACCTTTCTATGAGTCATAAGCCAAAACATCCATTAAAATCAATACTTACATCCAAGGTGAAAATAAGGAATGAAAATAAAATACTAAGATTCATTCCATAAATCATGCAAGAATTTCTTTACCTTTTCCTTTTCCTTTCCTTTCTTTCTTTTTCTTCATTGTAGTATAATCATATCAAGTATTTTGGAAAGGAAACAGAGAAATGATTATGAAACATATTCTTGGTTGATGAAGTAGGAGAGAATATCAGTAAATTAAATGACACCTTTATAGCACACCAAAGCTTATTTTGCTTGTAGTAATATCTAGTGAAGGTAATAAAATGAAATAAAACTCTCTGTTTTCTTGATAACAACTAAAAGCAAAATATGAAGTCTGTCTCTTCCTAGAGTCACACAAGGACTTACAAGGTTCCTAACAGTCCCTTTATCACACTCTAGCATGAGGAGAGGTTTAACTTTTAATCACTTATTGAGGAATCTCTGTACAGTGAAGCATGAACGGGAAAAGGTTTTATTTGTTCTAATCACTGCTCCCCACCTGTATCATATTGAACTCTATATTTTGTTGAGTGCTAGTTGTCTCAGTAACATGTTGGCCAAATTTCAGAACTTTTCACTCACTTTAATATTAGGATATTTTCATTATGATATTTAAAGTCACTACATGTGTCCTCACATGGTAGAGGGGGTAGGAAAGGCCTGTGGGGCATCTTTTTTTTTTTTTAAAGATTTATTTATTTATTTGACAGAGAGAGAGGAATGGGGAGGGGCAGAAGGAAAGGAGAAACAATCACAAGTAGACTCTGTGCTGAGTGCAGAACCAATAAGGGGGTTCAATCCCAAGACCCTGAGATCATGACCTGAGCTGGGAACAAGAATTGGACTCTTTAACCAACTGTACCACCCAGGCACCCCTGAGGGGCATCTTTTATAAGAACACAAATACCAACCATGAGGGTTTCACATTCATGACTTCATCACTTCCCAAAGTTTCCACCTCCAAATACCATTACATTGGGAGTTAGAATTTAACATATGAATTCTCAGAGAATATAAACACTCAGTCTGTGGTAGGTCCACTAGGAAAAGCAACAATAGGTTTAGCCACTGAACTATTGAGGAATGCTCTTTTTTTCTCTGTCTGTCCATAGTATTACTGGCAACATCAATTTGGGCAGGATATTGCCAGTAGGTATAGCATATTAATGTATTTTTACTACTACTACTATTCTACTAAATACTATAGTAACAGGAGAACATTCTCACCTTCACTATTCTTGGAGGAACTAATAATTCCTGGGTAATTAATATTTTTCCCAGAATTTAAATATCAGCCCATAACCCTCATACCTAAAATAAGATAACCAAGGTTCAATTTTAATTTTATCTGGTGTATTTTGCTTGCTTATCAGTGGGAGATATAATATTACCTCTTTGTTATGCATGATTTTTCTCAATCCTAAACCTTACAAGGGCTGATAGAAATCATGGCTGGGGTGCCTAGGTGGTTCAGTTGGTTAAGTGTCTGCCTTCAGCTCAGGTCATGATCCCTGGGTCCTGGGATCGAGTCCTACATCGGGCTCTCTGCTCAGTGGGAAGCCTCTTCTTCCTCTCCTCTGCTGGCTGTTCCCCCTGCTGTGCTCTCTCTCTCTCTCTTTGTCAAATAAATAAAAAATAATCTTAAAAAAAAGAAAAAAAAAAAGAAAGAAAATCATGGCTCTGTGAAAAATCTCAGTGGTAGGTGTTTAGTTCCTTTACTGGATGTTTTCCTTTAGCCTGGGATTATTATGCTAAATGCCCATGCCTCTTCACTATTAATTACTTGTAACTCCCTTCTCTGGATAACCTATGAAGAGCTTGTCACCTGTATGTATTTGAATTACTCTGAAAAAAACATGCATTTTATGACTACCTTAAGGAGGTGGACTTCATATTATCTCTGAAGGATATTCCCTGCTAGGAAAAGATAGTGCAGTGACAGGAGAATGAAGCACATGATTCTTTGAAATAGCAGACACGGAGAGAAGATAAAAAGGCTTTCAGAAATAGTATCTTTGATGCCTACCAGCAGCCCAGAAACATGAGGACAGCACCCTCTCTAACAAACCTATTAAATTGCTATTGGCTAAGGTTTAGCAACTTTTTTTTTTTTACAAAGTGCCTCTTATATTTGTATTTTTTTATTGGAATACACGTTAACTTTGACAATTTTTATCCTCTCAGGAGTGCTTTAAGAAGTTGATTACTGAGGGAAGTTAATTTAATAATGGATATACCTCTCTAGTCCATCCGGTCATCATCTGTCATGTTGCCAGCAAAGCAGTGCATTATTTCAAATCCAGGAAATAAAAAGAACAGGTTAAATGTGATTAAATTAGCTGTTATGAAATTTGGCTAAAACCTGGGAACATATACCTTTACTGGTTTTTTTTTTTTTTTTTTTTTTTTTTTTGTATTAAGTGCCAGAGGACTTAGAAAATAATGTTTATTGCCTTGAATGTAACATTGCATGGAAAGATGTAACTGAGAAACTAATCATTCATTCATATTGAGAGGTAATATTTCTAGAGGTACAAATTTCATTTTTACCTCGTTCTCATCCATTTCTCATATAGCGGCAATAATTAACTTAAAAGTTATGTTGGGAAAATGAATATTGGATGTAAATTGGTGCAGCCAGCTAAAACTCTTAAACTTAAAATACCTAGAAGAACTGGGTAAATTATAACCACAAAAAAATAAAGTTAAGAAGTTCCCAGGTGACAGATGGAGAGTAAAATCGAAAGCCAGAGCAAAAATAGGTGTGCTCATGTCATTATAGAGGACTAAGGAAAAGGTAGAGATAATCTGACCAGAAGTCAGGAAAAAGACAAAGCTTTGTGTACTTGTTAGGTTGGAATTTACCTATGGCTGCTGTTTTAATGTGAGACACTCTGGGTGCTGCATTCTCACTAGAACAAAGCCATTATTTAGTCCAAAGAATTAGCAAGCTGCTTGGGTATTGGGTGTTAAAAAAAAAAAAAAAAAAAAAGAGGACCCTGTGAACAATGGAATTGTATTTTACACAGATTTAGAATAAATTTAGGCTAACCATGTGTCAGGATTCTCTAAAATCAAAAGTGGGTGTAAATTGTTTAATATCCCTGACAACTTTGGTGCACCTGGTAGAAAGAAACACAAAACTAGTTTCAAGGATTTTTTAAAAACCAGGCTTGGATATTCCCATAGAAGTAAACAAGCCCTGCTGTAGATAAAATAATTCAATTTTAGAGAATATAAGAAAAATAAAATACATTGTGGGTGGGGGGTGGGGGTGACTGGGTGACGGGCACTGAGGGGGGCACTTGATGGGATGAGCACTGGGTGTTATGCTATATGTTGGCAAATTGAACTCCAGTAAAAAATAATTTTATTATCACCTCCCAAAAAATAAAAATAAAATAAAATATGTCACATGAATGCAAGTGAGTGAATCCAATACATAGGCAGTAAAAGACTTAGTAAATTCACTGAAGAAGCTGACAATAATAACAAAAACAACAATAAAAACTGTAGCAACAACAATGGGGTGATGGTAAGAATCTGATTTCAAGAGTTGTCACATTTTATCATTTTTAAAATCTAATGTCAAAAAAAAATCATGTGAAATGCAAAGATAAAGAAAACTGTGACCAATACAGACAAACAGCTAATAGAAACTGTTCCTGAAATGCACAGAGGTTGGATTTACTAAACAAATACTTTATTTTAAAATTTTTAAAAATTTTTATTTATTTATTCATGAGAGAGACACACACACAGAGGCAAAGACATGGGCAGAGGGAGAAGCAGGCTCCATGCAGGGAGAACTGATGTGGGACTTGATCCTGATCTCTGGGATTCAGACCTGAGCCGAAGGCAGACACTTAACCACTGAACCACCCAGGCATCCCATAAACAAACACTTTACATAAGCTATTTGAAATATTTTAAAAATAAAGGAAGCTGTATCTTAAAAATGAAAGGAAAATATATGAAATTTCATTAAATAGGAAATGTCAACAAGGAGAAAGGAATTACATTAAAAAAAAAAAGAACCAAACAGAAATTTGGGGTTTTATTTATTGTTTTTTTTTTTTTAATTTTCAAAAAAATTCCATTTTTAAGTAATCTCTACATCCAACATGGGGCTCAAACTCACAACCCAAAGATCAAGAGTTGTGATTCTACCAACTGAACCAGGCAGGTGCCCCCTGGGTTTTAAAAGTAATTGAAATGAAAAGTAAGTAATTGAAAGTAAGTAAGTAAGTAATTGAAATGAAAGTAATTGAAATTGAAATTGTCTCCTTACTAAAGGAGACAATTACATATGAGAGGTGAAGAAAAACATCAGAAGAAAAAAATTGGTGAAAGTCAAGATAGGATCTTGAGATTACCCAGACTAAGGAGCAGAAAGAGAAAAGAATGAAGAAAAATTAATTAACATCTGGGAGCCCTGTGGTCACCATCAAGGATACCAACATATACATAATGTGAGTCCAAGAAGGAAAGGAGACAGAGAAAGGGAAGGAAGACTATTTGAAGAAATAATGTCTGAAAACTTGCCAAATCTATGACATACATTAACCAGCATCCAAGGAATTCAGCAAACTCCAAGTAGGATAAACTTAAAGAGGCCTTCAGCTTGACACATCACGGTAAAACTGTTCAAAGACAAAAAATAAAGGGGGGGGGGGAGAAGGGGAAAAAAAAAGGGAGAATCTTGATTGCAGCAAAGGAAAAATAGCTCATGTTGTCTGGTCCTCAATATGATTAACAGGTGACTTATCATCAGAATGGGGCTCAGCAGGCAGTGGGATGATATATTCAAAGAACTAGGGAAAAAAAAGACTCCCAATAAGAATTCTATATCTAAAAACTCTACTCTTCAAAAACGAGGGCAAATTAAGAAATTCCTAAGTAAACAAAGCCAAAAGAGTCTCTTGCTAGAAGAACAGCTCAACAAGAAAATTGCTAAAGGGAATATTTCAGTCTGAAGTGAGAGAATACTTGATAGTAACTCATATCTTCCCAGAGAAATAAAAAACACCAGTAAGAATAATTATGTGGCTAGACATAAATACAATATCAATATATTTATTATTGTAACATTTGTCTTCAACCTGATTTAAGGATAATGGGCTTATAATGCATAAAAAGGTAATGTATATGAAAATAATAGCTCTAAGCATGGGGAGGGAACATATCTACCTTGGAGCAAATCTTTTTATTTTATTGAAATTAACTTGGTGTTAAAGTTAAATGGATTTTGGGATGCCTGGGTGGCTCAGCAGTTGAGTGTCTGCCTTCAGCTCAGAGGCTGATCCCAGGACCCGGGATCGAGTCCTGCATCAGACTTCCTGTGAGGAGCCTGCTTCTCCCTCTGTCTGTGTTGCTGCCTCTTTCTTTCTTTGTCTCTCATGAATAAATAAATCTTTTTTTTAAAAAGGATTTTGTCAAGGTTTTAATTATAATTCCCAAGTAAATCACTAAAAACATAATTCAGAAATAGTAAAAGAAATAATAGAGATTTACAATGGTACACTAGAGGGGGTGCCTGGCTGGTTTAGTCTGAAGAGCATGTGACTCTTGATCTCAGAGTTGTGAATTTGAGCTCCATATTGAATGTAGACACTACAAAAAAAATAACTTAAGAAAATTAAATGGTACACTAGAAAATATTTAGCTAACACAGAATAAATTATTATGAAAGAAGAGAAAACAACATGTAAGATATGTAGTAAAGAAATAGCAGGATGTCAGATATACATCCTATTACATTAAAAATGAATGGATCAAGCATTCCAATTAAAATGCAGAGATTGGAAGAATGGATAAAGATATCTGATTCACTTATATGCTGCCTGTAAAAGACATATTTTAGACTGAAAAACACAAATAGATTAAAAGTAAAATGATATAAAATCTACCATATTTTTATATATATATTATATATATTATATATATATATATACCATATACCATATATACAGTAATCCAAAGGGAGCTAGAATAGCTATAATCATTTCACACAAATACCTTAAGATAAACATTATTACTAGAGAAAAGAAGGATATAAAAAAATAGTAAAACAATAAAGAATATTAACAAAAATAAAACATTAGTTCTTAAAATCTTGCTAGGTTGTCCAAGAAAAAAAGAGAAGACTCAGTAAAATCACTAATGAATGAGAAGATAGTACTATCTACCAGAAATAAAAAAAGATTGTAAGAGAATGCTATGATCAATTATATATTAACTAATTAGAAAACCTAGATCAAATGGACAAAGTCCTAGGATATAACAGATTGCTGACTCTGAGTGAAGAAGAAATAGAAGATCACAGTAGACCTGTAATAATAAAAGAAATTGAAATGATAATTAAAAACTTCCCACATATGGGGCACCTGAGTGGCTCCTCAGCTGAGCGTCTGCCTTCGGCTCAGGTCATGATCCTGGGACCCAGGATCGAGTCCCATGTTGGGCTCCCTGCATGGAGCCTGCTTCTCCCTCTGGCTGTGTCTCTGCCTCTCTCGAATAAATAAATAAAATCTTAAAAAGAAAACCAAACTTCCCACATAGGAAAAAGCCAAGATCAAATGGCTTCTATGGTGATTTCTCTCATATATACAAGAAAGAATTAATATCAGTCCTTTACAGCCATTTCTAAAGAATGAATCTGAAAGACGAAGGAACAACTCCCTGCCATTCTGTGAATCCAATATTACTTTGTTATGAAGACTAGACAAAGATATCTCAAGAAAGGAAATCAACAGGCCAATATCTCTCATTAAAATATAGGCAAAAATCCTCAGCAAAATATTACCAAACCAAATCTGAGAATATGTAAAAAGGATTATACACCATAACCAAGTGGGATTTAATCCATAAATATGAGCCTGGTTTAATATCTGAAAATCAATCAAAGTAACATATCATATTAACATAAAAGGAAAAAAAAAAAACCCTGTGATCATCTCTAGAGATGCAGAATATGCATTTGACAAATTCATAAGTACTTTATAATTTAAAAAAAAATCAACCTCAACAAACTAAGAATAGAGTTAACTTCCTTAATCTGATAGATGGTATCTGCACAAAATCTAAAGATAACATTGAATTTATGGTGGGAGACCTGAGGACTGTTTCTTTAAGATAAGGACAAGACAAGGATGTCCTCTCTTGCTACCTCTGTTCCACTGTATTGAAGATTTTAGCCTTGACAGGCAAGAAAATAAAATAAATAGCATTCAGATTGAAAAGGAAAAAGGTACAGCTCTACTTGTAGATGCTATCATCTTCTACAGAAAATCCTGAGGAACACACACACACACACACACACACACACACACACACAATATTAGAACTAATGAATGAGTTCAGCAAGTTTGCAGGATACAAAACCAAGATACCTCAAAAATCAATTGTTTTTATATATCAGCATTTAGTCAGAAAATGAAACTAAAAACACTCCAGGGGCACTTGGCTGGCTCATTTGGGAAAGTGTGAGATTCTTGATTTTGCAGTTGTGAGTTTAAGCTCCATGTTCAGTGTAGAGATTACAAAAAAAAAAAAAAAAAAAGTCAACGCAAAAGAAAAAACTCATTAATAATAGCATGAAATAGACAAATACTTAGAGATTAATTTCACAAAAGATGTGAAGACTTATGTGTTGAAATGTACAAAACATCATTAAAAGAAATTAAAGATGGTAGGAATAAATGGGAAGACATTCAATATTCATGCATGGGGTGACTTAATATTGTTGTCATGGTCTTACTCCCCTAATTGGTCTATAGATTCAATACAAGTCTTAACAAAAAATACAAAGAACTCCGAATAGTAGTAGTAATCTGGAAAAAAAAAAATGTTGGAGAACTCAACCTTGATAGCAAATTGTAACAATGCTACAGTAATCAGTAATCAAGACAATGAGTTACTGACATGAGGATACAAATATAGATTAATGAAATAGCACTGAGATTAACACATATTTGAAGTCCATTAATCTGTGATAAGGGTTCCAACTATTTCGTGTTGGAAAAGTGGTCTTTTCAACAAACTGCTGGGAAAACCAGATATCCATATTTAAATAGTGAAGTTGTACTACTTTCTCACAACATATACAAATTTGAACTCAAAATAGACTTAAAAACCCTAAGAGTAAGGGCGTAAACTATAAAAATTTTTGGAGAAAACAGTAGTACATCAAATGCCAAATCTTAAAATATGTTCTCTTATCACAACAAAATTGAAGTAGAAATCCATAACAATAACGTATCTGGAAAATCTCAAGTTTTGGAAAATAAACAGCCAACATCTTAGAAACCTATGGGACACAGAAGAAAATCTCAGGTGATTACAATCTGAATGGTAATGAAAACAAAATAAATATATCAGAATTTGTAGACTACAGTACAGTGTTTTATAAGAAATGTATAACTTTATGTATGTATTGTTTTAATCAACGATTTGAGTTTCCAGTAGTAGATATTTGAAAAACAATAGTAGACTAAAAATAAGGAGACAGCAGAAAATAATAAAAGAAGAAAACAATAAAATAAAAAACAAATAGTAAACACAACAGAGGCAAAATTGCTTTTAGGGGGAAATATTAATAAAGTTGGTAACCTGTAGAATGGATGAACCAAAAAAGGCCAAAATACAAATAATCAATATTAATGACTCTCAGCATACATGGTCACTCCTTCCTATGCTACCTTCTCTTCTGAAAGCTTGTCTGTCTTGTAAATCCTCTCATCTTCTGACTTTTGTTGCAAACTGCTAAGTGAATAGCTCATGTATAAATTGTTAGCAAGGACTCTGGAAGTTTCAGCAACCAAAGCTCAAGCCTTCAGTGGCTGAAAATAATTATGGCTACTCTTTCTTGGTTACTGTTTTGGCAAGGAAGACTGTCAAGTGGTGAATAATTTGTTGAGTCATTGGCAAGATGAGACATGTGTGAGGAAGGGGGCAACTCATGCTGCTGAATCACAGAATGAATGAGTTGAGAAATGAAGAGTAAATAGATGCGACAGGATAGGCAGTGGTTGTCTCAACAGCTCATAAAGACTTACCATGTTATTTTTATTGTATGTGTGTGTTTATTTTGACACTAATAATGTGAATGAACACTGATGAGTAAATTCAGAACTGCTATGATATCTCTAGAATAAAATGAAATGCAAAACATAAAACTTGTGGCACTTTCTATATCCATCACTGTCTTCTCCTCTTTAAAAAAAATGTCTTTCATTTATTGACTTTTTACTTAAATTCAATTTGCCAACATATATAGTATAATACCCAGTGCTCATCCCATCAAGTGCCCTCCTAAAACAAATGTCCTTTAAAAATGACTTGGCTATTAACAAAACTAGGAGGTGATTGAAAGATAAACAAAATTGGTACAAAGAGAAAAGAAACACTGTATTGAAGAGATATCTGTAGCCCATTTCAAAATATTTTGAAGTCAAATCATGCTGGATACCTTAAACATATGTGGTGCTATATGTCAAGTATATCTCAATAAAACTTAGAAAAAAGAAACACTATGACTTGACTATGCTTCTGTGTCATCACCTCCCAATCTTTCTTAGATTACTCTAACAGAATTCTCATCTCTATCATTTCATTGAAATCCCTATCACTTTTATCTTGGTTACAGATTTCTAAATATAATACATGATCCTAGGTTGCCATCTTACTTGGTATCTCAGTGGCATGCAAAAATTGCCGTTGTCTTTCTTGAGACATTTTACTCCAGGACCACCACTTCCTTGGTTTGTTTTCTTTTTTTTTAATGTGTTGTTGTTCCTTTTAACCCTCCTTTATTTATACTTTCTCATCCTGTTGACTCTATTACAGTGCCCTAGTGACTAGGCGTTAGACTTCTCATCTTATCTATACTGACACTGTACTTTCATCTATTTCCATGATGTTACTTACAATCTATTTTCAAATATGACTAAGTTTTGTATCTCTCTCAAGTCCAAACACATATATCCTGCTACAGACTGAGCCTCTCCTGTCAGATTTCAAATAGGCATTTCAAACTTAGTACATTTAATCTCTGCCTTTCTCCACATGTGCTGTTCCAGATTTTTCTAGGAAATAGTGCCTAATTCCTCCTTCACATGCAATAGCTAGTTCACCAAAAACTTCTTGTCATTTCCATTAAATAGATCCATAACACAAATGCTTCTTTCTAACTTCTTTGCTACATCACAATCCCCAATGGCAATGCTAATCTCCTTTCTCACCTGAACTACTGCAAAAACTTCCTGGTTGGTTTTCTGGTCTCTCTTTGTAGAGTACCAGAATTAATTTTACACATGGAAGATAGTATGATTCTTTGAAAATGTAACCAGGTTATGCCTCTTTTTCCAACTTCTTCCATGGCTCTCCATAGCATTTAAAATTAAAAATATGTGAGAGTTCCCACTGCTTCATATAATTTATCACAGTTGGTATTGTCTGGCATTTTATTGTTTTCATCCTAGTTCATGTGAAGCAGCAGGTCTTTGTAGATTTAATTTGATGCATAATGATACTGACCACCTTTTCATGACTTATTAACTAATCATCTAGGTATCTTCTTTTGGAAGTGTCTGTTCATATCTCCTGTTGGATTTCATTGGGATATTGGCTCTAAATTACTGAGTTGGAGTTCTTTGTGTAATTTGGATCCAAGTCTTTTGTTAGATATATGGATTATGAATATTTTCTCCCAGTGTGGCTTTTTCTTTTATTAGTTGATGTCTTTTGATGAGCATTTCAATTTGTTGTTTCTTTCTATTGTCGTTGGTACTTTTATGGTTTGTCTAAAAATTGTGTACCCTATAGTCAAGAAAATATTTTTCTGTGTATGCTTTTAGCAGCTTTATAGTTTAATTTTTGTTCAGGTCTATGATCTATTTGGAATTTATTTTTTTAAAGATTTTATTTATTTATTCATGAGAGACAGTGAGAGAGAGAGGGAGAGAGACAGAGAGAGGCACAGGCAGAGGGAGAAGCAGGCTAAATGCAGGGAGCCCCATGTGGGACTCGATCCTGGGTCTCCAGGATCATGCCCTGGGCTGAAGGTGGCACTAAAGTGCTGAGCCACCCAGGCTGCCCTGGAATTGATTTTTTAAAAGGTTTTTATTTACTTATTTGTTTCAGAGAGAGACAGAGAGAGAGAAGGTAAATGCAAACTGCAGGAGGAGCAGAGGGGGAAGAAGAGGAAGGGGGGAAAGAATCCCAAGCAGACTCAATGCTGAGCTTGGAGCCCATTGTGCGGCTCAATCTCACTACCTCAAAATCATGACCTGAGCCAAAACCAAGAGTCAGACACTCAACCGACTGAGCCACCCAGGTGCCCCTGGAATTAATTTTTTGATTAGTATGAAGTAGAGCCAGAGTTCATTGTTCCACTTGTTCAATGCCATTTATCGCAGAGATTTGTTTCCCCACTGAGTCAAATTGGCTCCTGTGACTCACTTTTCAATTCCATTGATCTATTTGCCTTGTTTTGTCAATGCTATGCTGTAAAAATTAATGTAGGTTTATTGTATACTTTGTAATTAGGAAGTAAGTATATCTTTTGATGTAGTATGTTAACTTGAAATCAAGTAGTGAAAGCCTTCTAAAATTTTTTTCTTTTTCTAGGTTGTTTTGATTATGCCAGATCCCTTTCAATTTCACGTGAATTTTAGAAGTACCTTATATTTTTGTAAATTAAAAAAACAAAAACAAAAACAAAAAGACAGGATTTTGATCTAGATAGAATTGAATCACTACTTAAATCTGAAATTTCGTATCTTAACAATACTATCACTTTATAAAGAAGACATATCTACTAATTCATGTAATTCACCTTTAATATTTCTCAAATTGTTGCTTTTTTATTTTGTTGTAGAGTTCTTGCATATCTTTCATTAAATTTATTTCTAAGTATTTTGTTTTTGATACTGTATTGTTCTTAAAAATTTCATTTTCAATTTGTTCCTGTTATGTAAGAATGCAACTAAATTTTGTAAATTGGCCTGTGTTTTCTGACCTTTGCAGTAGTTTTTTAGATATACTTCTGAATTTCTTTGTTGATCTGAAGAGCTTTCTTTAGTATTTTTGTGGGTAGTTTTTGAGTCAATGAATTCTCTCAGCTTTTGATTATCTATATATTTCTTTAATTTACCTTTATTTTTAAAAGATAGTTTGCTGAATATTGAATGAAGGGTTGTCTTTTTCTTCTTTTTGCACATCAAAAGTCTCATTTTGCTGTCTACTAAGTTTTATTGTATCTAATGGGAAGCCAGTTATTCTTACCATTAGGTGGGGCCTACTTAAAAAAAACTAAAGCAAAACAAAACAAAAAGAAACAGTGAAAAGGCAATACAATTATTTTAGATGTTCAATAGTTGTTTGGCATTTTGTTTCTAAGATTTTACTTATTCATGAGAGACACAGAGAAAGAGGAAGAGACATAGGCAGAAGGAGTAGCAAGCTCCCTGTAAGGAGCCCAAGGTGGCACTTAATTCCAGGACCCTGGAATCATGCCCTCAGCCAAAGGCAGATGCTCAACCATTGAACTACCCAGGTGTCCCTAATTATTTGGATTTGATGTGCCTAGAGGTGGATTATTTTTGTATTTATTGAGCTTAGGTTTGCTATTCTTCTTGGAAATGTATATTGATGTTTTATAATAAATATGGACCTTTAGTCATTATTTCATGACTTCTTTTTTGTTGTATTCTTTCTCCTGTATTTTTCTAATTACAAATAGGTTAGAAATTTGATGTTTTCCTAAGGTCACTTTTTGTCTTTTCATATTTTTAAAAAAGATTTATTTATTTATTTTAGAGAGAAAGCATGATGGGGGTGGGGAGCAATGGGAAAGAGAGAATCTGGAGCAGACTCCTCACTGAGCATGGAACCCAACCTGGGCTCAGTCCCACAACTCTGAGATCATGAACTGAGCTGAAATCAAGAGTCAGAGGCTTAACCAGCTGAGTCACTCCAGTGCCTTTTTCATTTCACTTTTTAAATTTATTTTTGCCTTTACTTCAATTTGGAAAATTTCTATCAATCTGTGTAAGCTTCACTAACCCTTTCTATTATGTGTCAGCTATGTCCAAATTATCACCTAGGACAGGAGGAGGGAAATTGATTTACACTACTTTAAATTTATTATCTTAAATTTTACATTTAAGATATTATGTATTTAAGTTTTTGTTTTATTTATATAATTTCCTTTCCTATTCTATAATTCTCTGTTTCATCTCCCAATATATGCTAATTTGGTTGCTTTGTGTTTTTGTTTGCTTGTTTTTTGTAATTCTTTAACATTTCTATTATAGTCCTTTTAAAATTCTTCCTGCTGATTTTGTATCTGGGTCCCCTGTTGCTCTGTGTGCTTTGAATATTTTTTTTCACAATTATGACAACATTTCCTGTTCTTTGCATATCTCTTTAAAAGATTTAATACGGGGCATTTACATCAAATAGAGTGAAGATTAGAACTGTAATATTTTTTGTTGTTTTGTCATTTTTTTTTTTTTTTTTTAGGGATTTCAAGTAGTATTTCTCTGTTGGAGGAGAAGTAATATGAAGGAGTGTTATTTCAGATTCCATGAAGAAGTTTAGTTGAGTTTGTGTGTCCTGTTACCATAAATTGATTGCATTCACCGTGGTTTCAGTTTGGGTTAAGACCCTCTCTTTGCTTTTCTGCTAATACCTTTGATCTTGTCAGGGTTGAGCTGGAGGTGGTACTGATGGCAATTTTAGATAGTTTTGGTTCACTTTTGGATTCTACCTCTAGCTGATTTCTAGAATATGAAACCCTCCATAGCTGTGCAAGCCTGCGTAGAGACTCTGCTTTTCATTCTTACCACCATTGTCTTTACTCAGCAATATTCTTCAAAAGGAAATGAAAGAATTGACAGGTCAAGATATTTAGTTTTTCTATTACTCGTTTTCTATGTTCCATCTATGATTGGCTGGCTTTATAATGTCTCTGCAAGGCTCTTTGTCTTTGACAGGCCTGCTTTTCCACTTACCTGTTCCCACCTTATACCCTGATTCCAGGTGTGGAAGTGGTGCTTTGATAACCTTTGAAGGGCTCGTCCCTATCTGGAATTTAGTTCATTAAGACATCTTTGAGTTCATTGCTCTTCAATAGCTTTGGAAAAATTATGCATGTCAGCATATCTATTTTCATCTCATCTTGATGCTACCATGGGAGTGAAATTCTTTCATGTACTCCTACATCCTAATTGGAAGTAGAAATCCAATTAACCTTTTCCAAAAACACAAAACTAAATATTATTAATACCTTCAGTGTGTAGTTTGTAATATCTTCTGCAATAGTAAGGTTATATTTACATAGATTTTTGCCCCATTTATTTGTCCATCTTGAAAGTGTCCATATTTGTTAATGATATCATTAACCACAATACTGGTTGCAGGAGAGCAGTGTGAAGTTTCTTTTCAGAGTATGGGCTTTGATGTTGAGAGATTTGGCTTTGAACCCAACATTGTCATATGCTAGTGATCTCAGTTTGCCTCAATGGAAGATGGTGATACCTAGCAGCAAGTTTTTTAGTTGTTACAAGAATTGAACGTTATTGCATGTGAAATGTACATGTCTGATGCATAGTAAAGCGCGTAATAATAAGTTCCATTATTGTTCTATCTTATTACAAACGGGTCTTGTTTTCTTACGTGTGTCACTCATCACCCTCTTTTTTTCACTCTCAAATTATCTAATGAGAATTTAGATGTATTCTGGTGAGTGGTCTGCAGTTAAAACAAGGAACTTTTTCCATGTCAAGGTACAAACGACTCAACTTTTCCTGTCTCAATTTGACAGACATACAGATGAAAGACAACTGAGAAAATGGTTGCAATATTTAAGAAATTTTTTACACGTAGTTACTTTAATTCTCTGTCAAAGCTTTGGTTTAATGAACCATACCATGACTTACTAAATGAACTAATCAACTCTTTGGAGTTGTAATCAACAATAGTAATTTCAGGTGATTATTTTAGAAACAAATGTATTTAAATGTCTACACATCGCCAAGGCAAATTCATTGAAATGATAATACAATTTATAAATGGGAAGAACATACAATATGATGATGACTTTATATTTGTAACTGCCATAAATATGTGAAACAATGTAATGGGGCTTAAGACTCCTAATACTGGGCAGCCCAGGTGGCTCAGCGGTTTAGTGCTGCCTTCTGCCAGGGGCTTGATCCTGGAGGCCCTGGATCGAGTCCCACGTTGGGCTCCTTCTGCCTCTCTCTCTCCCTCTCTCTCTCTGTCTCTCGTGCTTAAATAAATAAAAATCTTAAAAAAAAAAAGACTCATAATACTTTGTTCTGAACTGCTACACATATTGCTGAAGGTAAGTTACAGTTTTTTTTTTATATTTGCTGAATATCTACATTGTACCTTCACAAGAAATTGACATAGAACTTATAAGGAGCTAATATAAAAGAAAAAGTATTCTACTTTTTTTTTAAGAAAAAGTATTCTAAATCTTCATTAGTTTTTGAATATTAACAAGATTCCTTGTCAATATTTTATATTGCTGGACAATTTAGAAAAAGCTCAGATGGCTATTCTTTGCCTTCATCTTAAGGCCCAAATGGATGTTGGCCAGGGAAACTCCCTCCATGCCAGCTTCCTTGACAACCACAATGGCTATAAACATCTTTTTCTTCAGGCCAGGAGCAAAGCTTGCCTAAACTAATTTCCAGTACATAGGGCTTTTGTATTGTGACCATTGGTTTACCTTCCAAGTGTTAAGAACACCTGCAGGCAGAAGTAATCTGCAGGCCACCTTATCACAACTAGAACAGAAGAAGAAAGGAACAAAAAACACTAGAAGGAAGAACATTCAGACCTTTTTTGATATCACCCCTGAAACCCCACCCACTGGCCTGCTGATTACAGGTCTTTCAGAATTTCCAACTTTCCCTTGATCTCCCTGAGGATGAAATGAAATGAGCTCCCCCAAGAGGTTAGAAGGTGACCTACAATCTAACATCTTGAATATTTTATTGAGATGAATATTTTTAAAAAAGCATATGGTTAGCAATTGCCTTAGGTTTTTGTCTCCAGGATTATTTCATCATTTTTCTGACCCCAGATCTGCATTCTGATGCTACACAGATTTTTTTTTTCCACTTGAAAGTCTGCTAATTATTTAAACCTCTGCTCTTTAGGCTAAAGATACTTAATACACCTCCACACTTACTAACAAACCTGATTGCCTTATAGGGATCAATTATGGTTTCTGAAATTTAATTTCCACCAAGCATGTGAAAATATTGTGTGCTACCATCCCTCAGAAAACCATTTTCTAGTTAAAAAATCATACATTGGAGTTTAAAATGTTAAATAGATATTTGTAATATGTTATAAATACATTAACCAACTTAGAAAATATGAAATATGTATTCAAAAAATTTAATGGGTCAAATGCATGAATAAATAGTTGAGGGCAAAGAACTATATAAATGGAATTATTTTATACTTCATGAGCATTTCATGGCTAATCTTCATTAAATTTTCTTTTTACTCCATAGGTTTTTATTTTCTTTAACATTTCCATTAAGAGAATAGTTGCTTGCATTATTTACTTGGAAATGAAAATTGTGTTTGTGAGAGACCAGCTTTGTTTGCTTCATCTGCACTTGTGGTGATGATTTAAAGAATGCATATATTTTAACCTGTGTAAGGGTATAAAGTGAGGAATAAAATGAGTGGACAAATGAGCAGCTTAATTGTGGTGATCAGTATAAAAATTATAAAAAACATGTTTTTTTTTTCTACCATATTTTTTACCATGTTTACCATGTTTAAACCATGTTTTCTTAACTATTGTCTTGGTAGTATTGTTGCTAGTAGGACCAAATTCTATGCTCATCAGTAGAACATTCAATATTCTCTGTCTTACTAAGAATTTTGCAGTTGGCTGTCATAGCTCATGCTAGATCATGATGGTGTTTGATTCGAGAGCAAGAGCAGTATGACTTACAGTTAATAATGCAAGCAGAGAAGTGGCCTTCCATTAAGTAAGGCTGAGAGAAACTCAAGTTCAGATTTCTAAATGCACAGATGATAAAACTGAATGTCACTTCAAGGATAGAACCTCTACTAATGTAGATTAAAGACGTCAGAAAACTAAAAGCTTTTAAGGGAATTATAAATATTTCTTTTCACCACTCATGAACCCAGGCATAAAATCTTTCTCATTCATGTTCTTTTAGTTGAATCTCAAATAAGATTTATTTAATCTGTGCTATAGTACTCATTATGGTTAGAAATTCTCGTACTTGAAAGCAAAAGTAACAGCATATGTCTCCTAATGTTGTGTTAATTAAAAAAAAAAGCTTTTTTCCTTTTTCTTTAAATTTGGCTCTACCATTTATTAACTGTGTGATCTTGGGCATGGTTTTTATACTTGTTGAGGCTAAATTATATCATCGGTAAAACTGTTTAAAGGGCACTTATGTGAATGATTTAGAAAATGCCTCATTGCCCAGCAAATAGTAAGTGCTATTGTTATTTGTTATTGTTTTTTGTTTCCTTGTATGTTTGTTACCTAGCCAGTCTGACCAAATAGGGAGACCCTGGTTTAGCACTTCCAGATTATGGAAAATTTCTCTGTGCTCTCCAGTGTGTCTGCCACTGAGTACTTATGTGTGGTGAGTGCTACTGAGGAACTCCATCTTTAGTTTAATTTTTAAACATTTAAATTCACCTGTAGCTAGTGGCTTCTGTATTGGACAGTACAGTTGGAAATAATTTGGCTCATTCTGATATTCTTTTTTGACATTCTTCTTGTATGACCAGGCCCTGGGTGGGTTTTCTTCTGAAACAAATGATAATTGTTATTCACAATCCTTATTAAGGATTGCTACTGCCCAGAGATCTCTGGTCCTTTGTTTCATCTAAGTATTAAGACCTCCTAGAATCTACCCAGGCTGGTATTAGGCCACCTAACTGGCTGCCAAGTCTGGAAGTCATCTGAGTGTTCTGGATGACCACACTGCCTATCTTTCTGACTTCCTGCTAAGAAACGCTTGAGCTTGAGGGTCAGTATCTCTGGAGGCTGAGTTGATATGAGATTCAGCAGTAGGGAGTATGTCTTTTTTTTTTTTTTTTTTAACTTGGTGATTCATTGCTTTGCTCATTTTGCATCCAGATTACACTTGTGCTTCTTTTACCTAATGATTCAGTTTTTACTGTGAGGTGCTTAATGTTGCTAATGGGCAGATGTTTAAAGAGACAGAGGAGGAAGATGGAAATGATCTCACTGGCATTATACAGTCTGAAGGATTGTAACCATATTTTAAATTCATATCCTTTCCTTGTGATCACTAAAGCAAAGGAATGTAAAAATAATGTATTTCTCCAGCATTTTGTGGTTTTTGCTTATTTCAATGTATTTCACTGGGGTTTAGCCTCTTTTCAAGACCTCATTCATTCTCTCAAAGAAAGTGCCCTATTAGTTTATAGGTCCTCATTTTTTATTTGCTTCTTTGCTCTCAATTTCCAAAGGGTACAACACTGAAGATGTGAATATACTGATCTAAATTCTAAGGAAAGCCTTACATATATACATATTAGTATTTAACACAGCTAAATCAATATTATATTAAAGGAGAACTACTGAAATCATACAGCTGATTTGGTAAATATTTAATTAACATAAAGCTGTTATTGAAATGAATCTTTGATTAGGACAAATTCTGTCAAGGTTTCTGTTACATTACCCACGTCAAATGGTCTGTTCTTGAGCAATACCCCAGTTGAAAAAGGTATTTCTTCTGCTGCTGTTTCTTAGTATTTAAATCCTGAGTTAAAGACTATGCACAGTTGAAACTTTAATACATATTGCCTAATTGCTCTTCAAAACGGTTGGAAAATTTATATTCTTACAATCAAAATGTATCTATTCCCATTGGTCAATATCCTTTATAATACTTGGTATTATCAGACTTTTACCTTTTCTCCCACTTGGTGGGTATTACATGATGTCTTACTCTTGCTTTACTTCTAATTTCTCTAATTTCAATTTCTTTAATTCCTATTGAGGTCTTTTATGTGCATTAGCCATTTACAGTTTATAATTCTATAAATAATATCTTCCTATCATTTATCTATTGAGTTGCATTGGGTTATGTATTTTATATATCTGCATGCTAATACTTTATTTTATTTTAAATTTTTTTAAAGATTTTATTTACTCATAGAGAGAGAGAGGGGTGGGGGGCAGAGACACAGGGAGAGGGAGAAGCAGGCTCCATACAGGAAGCCTGACGTGGGACTCGATCCAGGGTCTCCAGGATCACACCCCAGGCTGCAGGCGGCGCTAAACCGCTGTGCCTCCAGGTCTGCCCCATGCTAACACATTATTATTATTCATATCCTTATTCTTCCACACTGGTCATTTTTATTGAGTTTCATTTATTATTTACTTATTTTTAAAAAGTAGGCTCCATGCCCTTTGTGGGGCTAGAATTCATGACCCTGAGATCAAGAATTGCATGCTCTACCAATTGAGCCTGCCAGGCGCCCCTACACTGCTTCTTTTTATATGTGCTAAGTTTTGTATAAACATGAATTCTCCAAAATTCTCCTGTGGAACTCTAATACACTTATTGTCAAATAATCTATTGACTTCATATAAAAATCCTTACAGCCCCCGCTATTATCCTGTTCCTATCTGGACTGATTTTTTTTTTTTTAAGATTTTATTTATTTATTCATGAGAGAGAGAGAGAGAGAGGCAGAGACTCAGGCAGAGGGAGAAGCAGGCTCCATGCAGGGAGCCTGATGTGGGACTCGATCCCCGGACTCCAGGATCACGCCCTGCCCCAAAGGCAGGAGCTAAACCGCTGAGCCACCCAGGGATCCCCTGGACTGATTGTTTTCTAGTCTAAGGACACATCTGTTCCCTGACTCTGCCTGTCAATAACATCCTAGAAAGTCCCTTGCTCGAATTCCGCATTGGATCCTCTCTTTCCTAGATTCTATGTAATCTTCTTGGTACACTGTTCTTTTTTTTTTTTTTTTTAAAGATTTCTTTATTTGAGAGGGGGGAGGGACAGAGAGAGAGGGAGAGAGAGAGAATCCCAAGCAGACTCCCCACTGAATGCAGAGCTCGATGTGGGGCTCAGTCTCAGGACCCAGAGACCATGACCTGAGCCAAGATCAAGAGCCGGCCACTTAACCGACTGAGCTACCCAGGCGCCCCTACACTGTTCATTTTAATGGAGTTATTTTTTTTATTGCTGTCATGAAAATAAGGGTGGTGTCCATGAGGTTAATTTTTGGGAACTGTAATGTCTGAACATCTGTTTATTCTATCATCTTGTTTGATCTTTTATTTCTCATCTTTCTTTTTGATGTATTTTTGGAAGATTTTCTTAGCAATAGCTTCATATTCCTTACTGAATTTTAAAATTCTAATTATCATATTTTTAGTTTAAGAAATTGGTCTTGTTATCTATTCCTCATTATTATTTTTCTTCTTCTGTAATGGAAAAATTATCTTCTCTCATTGCTATAAGGATATTAATTCTAGCTTGTAAACTTTTCCTCTTTCTGCACCGTCATTTTCTCTTCTGAAATCTTCTTTGATCTATTTGATTTGAGCTCAGGTTTTCCTCAAATGTTTGTTTTCTTGGCTTAATGCATTATCAAGATTGACATTTTATGCTCATATATGAGACTTATCAACTGATGGGCTCCATAGAAATAAGTAGGATCGTGATCTGGGCTTTTCTTTTTTTGCAGGTATATTAATCAGTGTATTCCAGAGAAATAGTGACTTATGTCTAGAGCCTCTAGTTTCAAGTTCTTCAAAGAATGAATGCTGGTCTTTGCTAGTGCATGAATAGAAACTTGGAATTCTAACTGGTTCTTTATACAGACATTCAAAAAATTATCTAGTTTTCTTTTTTCTTTTTCTTTTTTTTTTAAATTATCTAGTTTTCAATGCCACAGTTCACCTATGCTTGCTGAGGTAACTGGATGTTCCTATTCTTTATTGTCACCTAGGTCTCAGGGTATGAATTAGCATGCTTCATGTTCCTGTAGCAAACCCTTAGATTCCATTCTTTTTATTCTGTTAACTTGGTTGCCAGTCTTTTGCCAGCTACCTGACTTCCAAAAAATTTGTTGCTAAAGCTCATCCATTGATATATTTTCTATTCTCTTTATTTTCACGATTTATGCTTTAAAAAAAAAAAAGATTTTATTTTTAAGTGTTCTTTATGCCCAACATGGAGCTCAAACTCACAACCTTGAGATCAAGAGTCTCATGCTCTACCAAGTGAGTCAGTCAGAAGCCCCAATGTGTTTATATCTTTTAAAGCCAGCTTTAAAGATACAATTCATGTATCATGTAATTCATCCATGGAATTTATAACTAAATTAAAAAAAATATTTTTTGCAGTTTGAGTAGCGGGTAGGAATAAACATGCTTGTTTAACTATATATTTTTTTGTAAGTCTTTGTTCTTATGTTTTTAAACCTCCCTCCCCTACAGATTTTTAAAAATTGGGATATAATTAACATATAAAATTCAACCTTTTAAAGGGTGCCAGTCAGTGGTTTATAATATATACAAAATGCTGTGCAACAATTATGACTATCTAATTTCTGAGCATTTGCTTTGCCCTCAAAAAGGAACCCCATACCCACTGCTATTCCCCTTTTCTACCTTCCTCTGGCTTTTGGGAATCAGTAATCTTCTTTGTGTCTTTGGGGTTGTTCCTGTCCTGAACATTTAATATTAATGGCAACATACAATATGTGGCCCTTACCATGTGGTTTCTTTCACTTAGCAATGTGTTTTCAAGGTACTATATTGATACTTCATTCCTTTTAATGACTGAATGATATTCCATTGTGAAGACATAGCATGTATTGTTAATCTATTCATCTGTTGATAAACTTTGGAGTTGTTTCCACATTTGACTATTATGAGTCATGCTGCTGTGGACATCCACTTACAAGTTTTTGTGTGAACATTTATTAATGTCCCTTGGATTTATACCTATACCTGGGTTATATGGTAATATTTCTGAGGAATTGCCAAAGTATTTTCCACAGTTGCTGACATATTTTATGTTTCTACCTCCAATGTCTCAGGGTCCCAGTTTCTCCATATCCTTATTAGCACTTGGTATTTCCCAGTTTTTATTATAGTCATCCTTGTAAGAATGGAAAGATATCTTGTGGTTTTGATTTTAATCTGCCTAGTGATTGATGATGTTGAGCATCAGACTATGGCCATTTGTATAAAATCTAGGAAGAAATGTCTTTCTAAGTCCCTTGTCCATTCGTATTTGAATTGACCTTTTATTGTTGAGTTGTAAGATTTCATTTTATATTCTGATTATTAGATCCTTATCAGATATATGATTTGCAGATATTTTCACCCACTCTGTGTATTATCTTTCCACTCTCTTGATAGTGTCCCTTGAGGAACAATAATTTTTAATTTAATAAAGTTTATTTTTTCTTTAGTTGTTTGTATTTTAGGTGTTATAGCTAAGAAACCATTCCCTAACTAAGGTCACAAAAATTTATACTTATGTTTTTTTCTACAAAATTTTACAGTTTAACCTTTAAGTTTGTTTTCAATCAACTTGGAGTTAATTTTTTACATGATGTATATTAGGAGTACACATTTATTCTTTTCTAAGTGGATCTACAATTGCCCCAGCACCATTTGTTGAAAAGACTATCCTTTCCACATTGAAATGTATTGGTGTCTTTGTCAGGAGTCAGCTGACTATAGATGGATGGGTTTATTTCTAGACTCTCAATTTTATTCCATCAATCTGTAGACCTATTCTTATACCAGTATTGCACTGTCTTATTTAATCTTTGTATAAGTTTATACTTTCTAAAATGAGCTTTATAAAGATATAATTCACATACCATGCAATTTATCCATGGAGTTTATAGCTAAAATTTTAAAAAGATTTTTTTTTTGCATTTTGAGTAGAGAGTAGAAATAATCATGCATGTTTAACTATAAGTTTTAGTATAGTTTGAAATTGGTAAGTTTGTGTCCTCCAACTCTGTCCTTTTTCTGTTTTTATTTAGCTAGTTTAGTTCTCTTGCATTTGTATATGAATTTTAAGATTGACTTGTCTATTTCTTCAAAGAAGATAGTGAGGGGATCCTTGGGTGGCTCAGTGGTTTAGCACCTGCCTTTGGCCCAGGGAGTGATCCTGGAGTCCTGGGATTGAGTTCCGCGTGGGGCTCCTAGCATGGAGCCTGCTTTTCCCTCTCCTGTGTCTCTGCCCCTCTCTCTCTCTCTCTGTGTCTATCATGAATAAATAAATAAAATCTTAAAAAAACAAACAAACAACAACAACAAAAAACAAAGAAGATAGTGAGATTTTTATAGGATTGTACTTAATTTGTACATCAATTTGGGAGAGTACAGCCATTGTATTAGTCTTACGTCCTTCAATCTATGAACAAGAGATCTCTTTGGACTTATTTAAGTCTTTTAAAATTTCTCTCAACAATGTAGTTGAAAGTTTTCAGTATACAAATCTTGAACATTTGTTAATTTTTTTCTAAGTGTTTTTTTCCATTCAATGCTATTATAAATGAAATTATTTTTAAATTTTTTATTTTTTAAAAAAATTTTCACATTGTTCATTGCTTGTGCATTGAAATGCAATTTATTTATGTATATTAATTTTATATCCTGCAACTGCACTGATATTGTTTATTAGCTTGACTAGTTGTTTTGTGTGAGAGTATATCTTAGGATTTTCTGTTTAAGACTATGTTATCTGCAAATAAAGATAGTTTTACTGCATCATTTCTAATCCACTCTGGCTAGAACCTTGAGTATAATATTGAAAGATAGTGATGAGAAAAGACATTCTGTCTTGTTCCTGATCTTCAGGGGAACACTTTTAGTCTTACACTGTTGTGTATATTAGCTCTCTCCCTCCCCTCTTGACTCTCCCCACTTTATAAAAAAATAGATGATTTAAGCCTTTGTGTGGAAAATCTAACACCTGGGCATCCTTAAGAATGGTTTCTGTTTATTGAAATTTGTTGTTTCTTTGCATGCATTATATTTTTTTGTGGTTGATAACTGGAAATTTCAAATCATACAGTGTGGCAACTCTAAAAATCAGATTTTCCCCCTTCCCAACACTTTTGTTGCCACTTTTTAGTTGTTTTATCATTTAGTGACTTTTGAAAAAAAATCTAATTCTGACATCAATATTCTTTCTTGTATGACTCTCAGTGAGATCAGTGACTCTCTACTCTCTTTGCTTAGTTTTGGTTTTACTAATGATTTGGACATATATTTGCTTAATGCCAGAAACCAATAAATCTGGTTTTTTTTGCCAGGGGACTTTGTGTTTATGTCTAGGCATGTTTTTAGCACTCAGTGAAGCAGTTAACAATTCTGTCTTTGCCTTCACTTCATCCTTATATAGACCTTCAAAGTCAGCTAGAAGTGAGAGTTTAGGGTTGTCTCAAGTCTGTTCTGTTCAAATGTTCATGTGTATGATCTTCTAGATACCCAGAATGTGTCATAACATTTCAAAAGCTTATGGAAATCTCATTTCTCAGCTTTTCCTTTTCATCTTTTTGGTTAGTCTTTTGTTTGCACCAAATATTGTCCCCCATTACATCAAGCAATGGGAGGTTATAACACTTGCCTTTAATTGCTTTTGACAAATGCCTTCTAGGTGAGGAATTTTTGCTCTGGGTGAGCTTCTAATTAGGTCACATACAGACAGCCTTGTAAGTGGGGTCTCCCAGGGAACTTACCAGCAGGTCAAATTAAAACAGTTCTTTGGGAATGAGGCAGTGAAAGTGATCCAATCCTTTCTGCTAACTCCAATGGCTGCCAGTCTGCATCAAGCCTGTGGATTATGATTTTTCAAGGCTGTTACAAAGCTGGGGAGCAGGGGATGGAACTAGGGCAAGTTAAAATGCCACAAAAGTTGTTTTTACTGAGATCAAACTACTTTTCTTGAGTAAATGCTGCCTGGGTCAGTGCAAACCTTTGATTGATTTTCAGAGTTCTGAAAATGAAAAGTCTTGTCATTTAAAAAAAATTCTGTTATGGAGGAACTCATTCTCAGAGGTCCTTTGCCATTTTTGCTGATGTCACTCTGTCATCAGTATTTTGGTTATAGAACTTGAGACATTTGGAAAATTATTTATGCTGAAATGGTCTAGTCTATGAAGAGTTACCCAACATGATGAGGCCCACAACTAGCCAGCTTTGTCATTTGATGTGGCCTGGTCTAATAAGGCGTATATTCCAGTCTGCCATTTTTGTCATTATATCGTATCTGCTCTAATCCATGGACATAATTATTTTTCCTCACTTGACTGGGATAATGTGGAACAATTAATTTCATATCAGCCATGATTAACATGTACCATACTGTCTGGAGGTTTGAGAAATATAACCCTTATGCTTTCCAGCACTAGGAAACTCAACTTCTTCCCACTTTGGTCTAGGGTACAGAAATAAAGTAATGAAAAATGCTTCAACTTAGAAAGTCTCTAGCGATCTTTTTGTTAGAGGAAAGTAACGAGCTGTTACCTTTATCTTGGATACTGAGAAGTAAGCACACTTTTTTTCTTTAAGCATATTAACCTGCTGAAGATTACTGCTTAACACACTATGAGAGGAAAACGATTAATGTGGTATAGCCATGATTACGTTGCTTTAAAAGGGGCCATATATAATGGGTTCCTCCAGGGCCAACAGTACCTGGGGTAATAGCCTTCATCTTTACTGTGTTCTAGAGTCTCTGGCCTCTGGGCTGCTAACCATACTTGTTCAGCTTATGAGGCACTGGTGATTATTTTGCCCTCACAAGGTGAGGGCCACAGGTGATCCTGGTAGCACCTGTGGGTGGAAAAGACAGCTGTCTATGTCATTCCCCAAAGTTTCCACTGGACGCTTGTCTGCTTTTGTGGCTGTGTTTCTGGTATTGCCTCCAGCCCTAATGAGCAGTAACCACTTTCCTCAGTCATAGAAAAGGCTGGTATAAACTTAGGCCTTTGGTACCCAGGGTTTTCACGAGCTTCCTGTGCTATTCTGTTGCTCTCCCTGTTGTGTTAAGAGCCTTACAACCAGCTAAACATAAAATTTGCAGTTATGCGATCCTGGCTTGAGTAGTATTACCATGAGTGACTTACAGCTGATCTATTCCCTGACATCCTTTCTGGTCTTTCTGTTTTCTTCATATGCTATTTGCTTAGGTTCTTGATATCTCAGAAACAAACCAGGAAGCCTGTGGCACAGGAGACTAGAAGCTTCCTAAGGCTTGCTTTCTGAATTCCTGTCACTTTCCTGAATCTTCCTTTTTTTTTTTTATTTTTGTATTTATTTATGATAGTCATACACAGAGAGAGAGAGAAAGAGGCAGAGACATAGGCAGAGGGAGAAGCAAGCTCCATGCACTGGGAGCTTGATGTGGGACTCGATCCCGGGTCTCCAGGATCGCGCCCTGGGCCAAAGGCAGGCGCTAAACTTCTGTGCCACCCAGGGATCCCCTGAATCTTCCTTTTTTGATAGAGATGAAGTCCTTTCCTGGATGGAATTTGCTTGATCTCATTAGTACCTCTGACATTGCTTTAAAATGCCTATGAAAGCCTCTATTAGCAGGACCAGTGATATTCCTCACTACCTGCCCCAGATATTGTAGAGGAATTGTAGAAGAATCCACTGCTCCTCCAACTTTCACAGTTGGAGGGAGTTTATAAACATATTTCCTATGCTAAATTCTGATCAGCAGTCTTGATCAGAAGCTCCCTTCCAGGATTGGGACTTTGGTTTGAATTAGTGGAGCATATTTTCTAGCATGCCTGTTTCATTTTCTTACTTTATGGGGTCAGGAGTATTTAAGTCCCTATAAATCCTTTACCAGCTGGTAATGATACCTTTCTTTTATTGTTTCCCTGTCATCAATAGTAAGATGAAGATAACAAACCTATTAACAAGGACTGAACCATAACCATGCAGTGCTCTAACAGAACACATCTGCCTACATGAAGAAAATTGGCTGTAATCCCAGATTTTGGGGGCATAACTCCCTGACACCAGGACAAATCAGCTCAAAGTCATTATGTAAAGGCCGGTTCCTTGTTTCTTGGCTTTAATGTTATGGATTATTCAGACACCGATATACATCTCAGGGAGAACCGGCTTGATCCAAGAAACCTTCTGCATCATTTGCAGAGAGGGCATCTGTGGTCTCATATATGCCCAGAAACTAGAGTGATTGTACCTCTGTTAGTCTAGTAGGGTTGCCATAACAAAGTACCACAAACTGGGTGGCTTACACAACAGAAGTTTATTTTCTTATGGTTCTGGAGGCTAAAAGCCCAAGGTCAAGGTGTTGGCAGGATGGGTTTCTTCTGGGGCTTCTCTCCTTGATTTGTAGATGGCCAAGACGTCTTCTCCCTGTGTCTTCACATTATCTTCCTTCCTGTCCATTCTTATTTTCAGTAAGACTGCCTATAGCTGTCATTGTGTGTATGTGGGAAGCTCCGATTTTAACCTATTGTCTAAGTCATCGTCACATACACGTAAAGCAATGTTCGATATTGGCTTCTGCAAAACAGCAGAACAACCCTAAGTTGACTGAGTAGCCTATCAGCCAACTCACTGAAAACTTGTTGTGTGCATGTCTGCCCTGCATGTTGCTTGTAACAACTATCCAGCACTATGAACCAATGAGAACCCCTACAGCAATCCACAATTGGGAGTCTACTCTTTTTTTAAAAAATATTTTATCTATTCATTTTAGAGAGAGAGGGAGAGAGAACAAATGCACTAGCAGGATAAGAGGTAGAGAGAGAGAAGTAGACTCCCTGCTGATCAGGGCTCGATCTCAGGATCCCGAGAACATGACCTGAGCTGAAGGTGGACACTTAACCTACTGAGCCACCCAAACGTCCCTGGGAGTCTACTCTTAACATCTCAGATGATCTTATCTTTATTAAAAGTTTTCTTTTAGGGCAGCCCAGGTGGCTCAGTGGTTTAGGGCCAACTTCAGCCCAGGGCGTGATCCTGGAGACCCAGGATTGAGTCCCACGTCGGGCTTCCTGCATGGAGCCTGCTTCTCCCTCTGCCTGTGTCTCTGCCTCTCTCTCTCCCTCTGTGTCTCTCATGACTAAATAAATAAAAATCTTAAAAAAATAAATTTATATAAAAAAGTTTTCTTTTAGAATGAGCATTTATTACTTGTGTAATAATACAAGTCATCCATTATCTTTCTTATATCTGAACAATAGTTATTTGTATGGGATTATCCACTAAGATTTAAAAAGACCAAGCAAGCAAAACAGGTTCACCAAGTATCAAGGAAGACGCCCATACCTGAAGCAGCTCCTGAATGGTACTATTCTTTGTCAGCTTGCTCTTCGGAATGGGAAATAACACGTGTGGCTGACCTGATCCTCACATGTGGGAGAAGGTAACCAGTGTCTCCTGATGGAATGAACATGAAGAGGTGAACAGTAAACAATTTTTGTCTGAAAAGTCTTGACTAAGTGATCAAACTTTATGCATGCAATGTATTCAAAGAGAGCTTTGCCTTTCCACTTCATTTTTCACATCAGTCCTTTCTCACCTTCTTAGTGTTCTTTGCTGAGTGAGGAAAGACAAGGCCCTAGATGGTTCCTGGTTTCTCTCCATCCCTCATCCACCCCCAACTTAGGAAGCCACTAGCCTTGACCCATATCAGCAGGACTGAGCTCTGTCTGGCTTTTTTAAACTAATAAATGTGTAAGGTTCCTGTCTTCCACGATGTTTTTTTTTTTTAATTTTTTAAGATTTTATTTATTCATTCATGAGAAACAGAGAGAGAGAGAGAGAGAGAGAGAGGCAGAGACACAGGCAGAGGGAGAAGTAGGATCCATGCAGGGAGCCCGACGTGGGACTCGATCCCGGGAACCAGGATCATGCACTGGGCTGAAGGCAGCACTAAACTGCTGAGCCACCTGAGCTGCCCTCTTCTACAATGCTTTTTAAATATAGAAGAAAATTATCAATTAGTCTGATGTTCTTGTTCTCTCCCAATTTTCCTCTAAATACATGAAGTTGCATGGGGCAGGTCTTGCCTGTGGATCACGACTCACAATCTGTTCAGTTATGTCCAGCCGTGTCTAGGTATGGACATAATCTAATTTTCTAATCTAAATGAGCCCTAGAGGCACCTGGGTTGGCTTATTTGATTATGTATTAGACTCTTGATTTCAGCTCAGCATCATCTCAGCGTTGTGAGATCAAGCCCCATGTTGGGCTCCAAGCTCAGTGCGAAGTCTGCTTCTCTCCTTCTCCCTCTGTCTCTCCCCCTGCTTGCATGCTCTCTCTCTCTCTGTAAAATAAATAAATAAATCTTTTTACAAATTATAAAAAAATACATCTTTAAACAAGCCCTAAATTCTAATTGCAGTATAATAATTTTGTTCTTATATGCAATTTTAAGAAACCTAATAGCTTGCTTGCTAAGTAGCTTGCTTCTTAGTATTTTGATAGAGTATATATAAATACACACACACACATACATATATGTGTAAAACCACTTATTTTAAACTATTTACTCTTATTTTATTGGTCAAGTGAGTAAACAATAAACGGTACAATATTGTGATCTAGTTTACTCTCTGTGAATACATAATGATCATTACATATCTTAGGATAATAATTAATGGCAGGGATATCTTGCAAGTGTCAATAAAATATTTCAATTGGAGAAAAGAAATATAATGTACTAAGGACAAAGGTCAGAAAAGAATAAGTATTTAAGTGTCCCTGAAAGCTGACATTAGCAAATCTAATAATTATCCAGTGTGCTGTTTGAATTTCAAGTCCTAAACTTTGGTGCTGAACATCTGGAGCACTTTCATAAAAGCTCAGGTTTCTTTCAGCTTTCTACCATCCTGAGAGTAATGTAAGTGAACTAGTAACTGCCACAGATCAAATGGTTATGCATGTGGTTGGACAAGATGGTTATACAAATAAACCTTGACATGAATGAGTCTGTTGTCAACTCGATGTAAGTGAACATCTGCTGATCCTGTAGTATGTTAATAAAACACATTTAGAATGACTGGCTCACTCAGAACATTGGCAAAAAAGTGATAAAACCCTTAAACCTTAGGCAACTGGTGCTCATTTGTCTCACAATGGAAATTGACCATTGTAGTATTTTCTACTTCTGTCTTCTATTAATATTTGCTAAGGGCTTACCAAAAGTCTTCTAAGTGCTATGAGTGTATGTCATTTTTAAAGGCATATATAAGCTAGAGCAGCTCTCTTCCAGAAATTTTATTATTGTGTTTAGATAAGAAGTAGACATACCGAAGGATTGGCATATTTATACAGGAAATGTGGACAAAAAAGACAGATGTATGCCTTTGTTTGAGGGGAAGCCCCACTTATAAGTGAGAAGCAACTACAAAACCTAAAATTGGGTTGTGAGGAATGGAAGGAAAATATGATAAACAATGGAAGGAAGCCCTTCTCTGCAAAGGTGATGGTGATTGTTGAGCACAAGCCTGGTTAAATGGCAGTTAAGAAATAAATATATTTGTAAAGTTAATGAGAGTCTACAGAACAGGACAGCCAGAGGCCAGATTTAGAAGTTTTAATGTGATAGAGCAAGGAGAAGCTGATGATGAATTTTTAAATTATGTTTACCATATACCAACATTTGCTTACCTATTCTGAACAGTCACCTCTAATATAAAGACCAAGGTGTCAGTAAATCTTTATGATGTTTTACAAAAGATAACTTTCTAGCAAGTATTTATTGACTACCAACTACTTACTGTGTATAAAACTACATGTTATGAACATATGAAAAAGGCATGGATTTTGATAGAAACTTAAAATCATCAAGAATATCCAGACAAACATGTGATACCTATAATAAAAGTGGACTGTGTTAAGGATCATAAAAGTAATATAATGCTCTGGGAGTTAAATCATGAAGACATTGAGTCCAAAAGGAAGCAAGATGGCCCTTTATGTCACTAAGTCACTGAACAGAAGAAATTTTTTTTTGAATAATAAATTTTTTTATTGGTGTTCAATTTGCCAACATACAGAATAACACCCAGTGCTCATCCCGTCAAGTGACCCCTCAGTGCCTGTCACCCATTCACCCCCACCCCCAGCCCTCCTCCCCTTTCACCACCCCTAGTTCGTTTTCCAGAGTTAGGAGTCTTCATGTTCTGTCTCCCTTTCTGATATTTCCTACCCATTTCTTCTCCCTTCCCTTCTATTCCCTTTCACTATTATTTATATTCCCCAAATGAATGAGAACATATAATGTTTGTCCTTCTCTGATTGACTTACTTCACTCAGCATAACACCCTCCAGTTCCATCCACGTCGAAGCAAATGGTGGGTATTTGTCGTTTCTAATGGCTGAGGAATATTCCATTGTATACATAAACCACATCTTCTTTATCCATTCATCTTTCGTTGGACACCGAGGTTCCTTCCACAGTTTGGCTATCGTGGACATTGCTGCTAGAAACATCGGGGTGCAGGTGTCCCGGCGTTTCATTGCATCTGAATATTTGGGGTAAATCCCCAGCAGTGCAATTACTGGGTCATAGGGCAGGTCTATTTTTAACTCTTTGAGGAACCTCCACACAGTTTTCCAGAGTGGCTGCACCAGTTCACGTTCCCACCAACAGTGCAGGAGGGTTCCCCTTTCTCCGCATCCTCTCCAACATTTGTGGTTTCCTGCCTTGTTAATGTTCCCCATTCTCACTGGTGTGAGGTGGTATCTCATTGTGGTTTTGATTTGTATTTCCCTGATGGCAAGTGATGCAGAGCATTTTGTCACGTGCATGTTGGCCATGTCTATGTCTTCCTCTAGGAGATTTCTGTTCATGACTTTTGCCCATTTCATGATTGGATTGTTTGTTTCTTTGGTGTTGAGTTTCCTAAGTTCTTTATAGATCTTGGAAACTAGCCCTTTATCTGATAGGTCATTTGCAAATATCCTCCCATTCTGTAGGTTGTCTTTGAGTTTTGTTGACTGTATCCTTTGCTGTGCAAAAGCTTCTTATCTTGATGAAGTCCCAATAGTTCATTTTTGCTTTTGTTTCTTTTGCCTTCGTGAATGTATCTTGCAAGAAGTTACTGTGGCTGAGTTCAAAAAGGGTGTTGCCTGTGTTCTCCTCTAGGATTTTGATGGAATCTTGTCTCACATTTAGATCTTTCATCCATTTTGAGTTTATCTTTGTGTCTGGTGCAAGAGAGTGGTCTAGTTTCATTCTTCTGCATGTGGATGTCCAGTTTTCCCAGCACCATTTATTGAAGAGACTGTCTTTCTTCCAATGGATAGTCTTTCCTCCTTTATCGAATATTAGTTGACCATAAAGTTGAGGTTCCACTTCTGGATTCTCTCTTCTGTTCCATTGATCTATGTGTCTGTTTTTGTGCCAGTACCACACTGTCTTGATGACCACAGCTTTGTAGTACAACCTGAAATCTGGCATTGTGATGCCCCCAGCTATGGTTTTCTTTTTTAAAATTCCCCTGGCTATTCGGGGTCTTTTCTGATTCCACACAAATCTTGAAATAATTTGTTCTAACTCTCTGAAGAAAGTCCATGGTATTTTGATAGGGATTGCATTAAACGTGTACATTGCCCTGGGTAACAGTGACATTTTCACAATATTAATTCTGCCAATCGATGAGCATGGAATATTTTTCCATCTCTTTGTGTCTTCCTCAATTTCTTTCAGAAGTGTTCTATAGTGTTTAGGGTATAGATCCTTCACCTCTTTGGTTAGGTTTATTCCTAGGTATCTTATGCTTTTGGGTGCAATTTTAAATGGGATTGACTCCTTAATTTCTCTTTCTTCAGTCTCAGTGTATAGAAATGCCACTGACTTCTGGACATTGATTTTGTATCCTGCCACGCTACCAAATTGCTGTCTGAGTTCTAGCAATCTTGGGGTGGAGTCTTTTGGGTTTTCTATGTAGAGTATCATGTCATCGGTGAAGAGGGAGAGTTTGACTTCTTCTTTGCCTATTCGAATGCCTTTAATTGAACAGAAGAAATTTTGCCATCAGTTTAATAAGTTACACAAAATGTGAAGTGAAGACTTAGAATCCTGGATCCACATTAACGTGTGTGAATTTAAGTTGTATTATTTAATATTGTTAATAACTTGTGTGTTATTTAATATCTTTAAGTTTCAGTGTCTCCATCTGTAAAGTGAGAATATTAATACTGAAGTGAAATCATTCATAAAAATCACAGACTCAGGAAATGGCACTCGTGAGCACTCACTGATGGTTGATTTTTCAGATGCTTTTCCTTACGCATTAACCAAACAAGAGAATAAGATTGCTTTTTCTGCTTTATTTGAAATTATTTTCACAGAAATTTGTTTATTTTAAGGATTAGAGTATAAATATTTTTACAGAGCTATTTGTATCCTACACCTAAATGATACTGAGCATGTTTTCCTATATTGGTTGCATTAAGAATTTACAATATCATAAGCTTTTTGATATCCATCATACTTTACCAGTACTTCAGATATTTATTGCTTAATGAGGGCACTAAGTTGATATTTAATTTGCAAAAGTAAAATACAAGATAGAGTAAAGGGGAATCCACTTAAAATAGAGGACCAAGAACCAAATATTCATAATTAGAAATTTGTCAGCAAATTCTTTTCATTATAAGACAAACTACCTTCATATGTGTATCAAATGGGGCTAGCCAGTGAAAACTGATTGTGTTTTTGCATGTTTGGGATTTACTTGATGAAGGGAATCAATGTAAAAGTTTAAAAATTGAAATATTTTGATATTAAATTCATTTGAGAAATTATATCCAACTATCTCTTGTAGATTGTCATGAGAAATACACTTTTTAGACTTCTCTTCAGAAAGTAAAACAAAAGGTTTACTGTTGTGATAGGTGAACTCCACAGTCATTCAATATTAGAATAAATGTGTAAGGAGAAATCTTAATAAAAGGATATAATTCTTAAAAAAAAAAAAAAAGGATATAATTCTTAATCACTAATGTGGAGAGTTTAGAAGAAATTAAAATCCTGGTTTTTGCACCTTAATACATAAACATTTGAAAATGAGCTTTCCCCTCCCCTGGAATTGTTGACTTTAAACATTTTTGGGGGGCACCTGGGTAGCTCAGTCTGTGAAGTGCTTGCCTTCAGCTCAGGTCATGATCCCAGGGTCCTGGGATGGAGCCCCACATGGGTGTGTGTGTGTGGGGGGAGGTCCCTGCTCAGCAGGGAGTCTGCATCTTCCTCTGCCCCTACCCCTACTCGTACTCTCTCAAATAAATAAAATCTCTTAAAAAATAAAAATAAACAGTTTTAATTTTTGAGAATGCAACTTATGAATCATTGACAAGAAATAGGGTAAAACCTTAACTGTTGATCAACAGAGTGGAAGACCACTAACAACTTTTTTCCTCCTTTTCTCCCAAAAAAGATAGATTGGTAATTCTTTCCAATTCCTCTGTTTTCCATAGTTGTATAAAATTCTCCTTCTGGTAACTGAGTGTCCTTTCCTACAGACCAAAAGAATATGTCTGGCAGGTGGCCAAACTACCTTTTTCCAAACATAAGGCTAAGATAAATGTCACTAACTCTAACATCTTTCACCAGATGTGGCTCCATTGCCTCCTCAGTGTCCTGATACCCCATGGCCAAAATCCTGATATAGAAAGATCCCCAGGGGAAAGGTAAATGCCAGAGAAATGACTTATGGGGAGACACAAGGGATTCTGTTTCACTGCAAGTCATCTGTTTAGAAAGAAGGATTTTTTATGCTCTAGCAGTGTTTCATCGTCAATTGATGGAAAATGTTTTTCTCTAAGTCCTGGCAACTGTTTTTCCTTATCTAATCAGTGTTCACAGTAGCAGTTCCACAAAAAATGGAATTGGTTTTGGTGGCCACATTCGAGTATTTCTGCCAATTTTTCTTGCATTGCAGAAGCTTACAGTAGTCATGCATATATGTCTTTCACCATGAATGAGGCAGTCTTTGTTCCATTGTAAGCTTTTTCACATTGGCTATGCTGTTTTGACCACAGTCACATGAATTGGTCTGAGCCTTTATCTTTAGAGACTTTGATAAAGTTAATCTCTTATACAAACTGGACAAGAGCCAGTATTCATAAGTCTCTACAACAGAACAGCCTGTTATGACAAAGTACACAGCAATATTTTCAGCCAATTGATCATAAAGCATATGGATATTTTCCCCTTCTTGGGAAATTTTATGAGGATGGCAGAGTGTTCACTTGGAAAATTTTATGTTTGGACCAAAATGCTCCTTTCAACACCTTAGAGGTTTAGTTGTGACAATTGATATTCTCTACATATTACAAAACTCAGTAGAATTGAGATGGCACTTTTAATCACTATATTTCCAGTTCTGGGTTAACTACTAGGGATATAAAGAAGATTAGGATGTAGGGCAAATGCATGATTCCAAGATTTAATAAATTTGGCAATCTGAACAGTGAAAAGTTTAGACATTTTAAAGAATTGTGTCTAATTTTTTTGGAGTGTACTTATGTGGTCAAATGATGCTCACTTTCTTATTCCCCAGTGAGGTCTAATGTCAAGTTTTCTATATGAAAAATACATTGTCTTTTTTTCTAGTATTTTCTGAGCTGTATTATCTTTTGTGGTAGGATACTCAGATTTGCAGACATTAAGTACTTCCAGATTTACTAAATATAGACACTATATTGCTTTCTGTTCTTAACTTGGTGGTTAATTCCACTTATTTCAATATACTTGTAAGTAGATAGAACTAGCAGTAGTCTATAACATTTAGAAGTGTCTCTAGAAACTGTATTTTCTTTGATCACTATGAGGTAAGGTACTAATGATATATGTCCTTCCTGTTGTTTTTGCGTTGTCATCAGTGAAAACAATAGAATGGTGTAGTTAAAATGGTGAGCATTAAATATGGTCTTTGGTCCTGTTAAAATTGAATGAGCAGGAGGATTATGAAGTTTTAAGTATTAAGATGTTAGTGCTGCATACATTTTTATATAGTTTGCAGTTTTGGCAAATCCCTCAGCTGACCGAGAGCTAATCTTTAATATTTGAATGAACTTGTAAGACATTATCATTGTGTAGTGAGAGAACTCTGGATTTGCAATTATATATGGATCCATTTTAATTTCAATTTGATATACACATTTGCTGGGTGGAAGCTTTTCTTATAGTCAGGATTTCATGCCTGGGGAAGGAATTATAAAAAATTAGCAGGATATTTCAAATATTTGTAAACATTTTGTCTCATTTGTGTAGATTTAGATGCTTTTATTATAAATGCTTCAGGTTTTGGGTGCCTGTGTGACTCAGTTAAGTGTCTGACTCTTGATGTTTGCTCGGGTCATGGTCCTGGGGTCATGGGATGGAGCCCCACATCGGGCTACTTGCTCAGCAGGGAGTCTGCTTCAGGATTCTCTCTCCCTCTGCTCCTCCCCCTGCTCACTCTCTCTTTTTCTAAAATAAATAATTCAATCTTTAAAAATAGTAATAAATGTTTTAGATTTCATGAAAACCAGTTGGTTTTTAAAAATTATATTGCCACAGCTTGTGCCAGTGTCATGAATCTCTTTTTTTTTTTTTTTCTTACTTGCATTCACTTGAATTTTTCTCTTTTGCATGGGTATAAGGGAACAGGATAAGATATCTGGACATAACAGTAGAAGCTCTTCCATACATCCAAAGTAACTAAAACAACTGAGTTTGTATTTCAAGAATGCTGAGCCAGTAACATCATAAAATAAGGTTACATCTATCCTTCAATGATGGAAACTTCATAGTAGGGAATGAAGAGTATTCTGCGGTCTGCATTTGAGACTTTTTCCTGCCATTTACAATGTATTTGAATCTCATTGAATCTCATCTTAACAGGGAGTAAAACAATATTTTTCCCAAAGGTATATTGAAAGAAATTGATGATCTGGTATATTTGAAAGCATTTTTAAATGTTAGGAAGTATTAACATATACACACCTTTTAGTAGGCAAATATTTGGTTTTGGTTTTGAGAATATTTATTACTCTGTATTCACTCAAGGAAAACCTGGATGAATAATATCACTGGGTGTGGTTTCTTGATTGTGTGTAGCTTGTATTTTCATGATTTGCAATAATCTTTTGACTAGTAGAAAACAGTTCCTAAATTATGATTGAAGGCATTGAAAGTACAAAGTCAAAGTCTAACAAGAGTACTATGGTTATTTGAGTCATTTTCCTATCTAAAAATATCATTTCTGATTTATGTGTGTTGACTTCAGTATTGTGTTTAATTTAGAATTATGAAATTTGCCAAGAATAACTTGGGTAAGGCAGCTTGACATGTGTAGCTAAAAGACTCCTGTTGCTAATTGGATACCAGTTACACAATACCTGTATGGGACTTATATCTGTGCCTCAGAAAAGTTCATCTCAGTCGGGGCACCCAGGTGGCTCAGTTGGTTAAGTGGCTGCCTTTGACTCATCGTGATCCTGGGTCCTGGGATAGAGCCCTGCATTGGGCTCTGCTCAGCAGGGAGCCTGCTTCTCTCCCTCTGCCTGCCGCTCCTTCTGCTTATGCTCTTTCTCTCTCTCTGTCAAATAAGTAAGTAAAATCTTAAAAAAAAAAAAAACAGAAAAATTTATCTCTGTTTCCTCTGTGGTCATGTTATTGGCCCTGGCTTGCTATAATATTGTTAAACATCAGAAAATTTTATTTTATTTTGTTTTATATTTTAATAAAGATATAACTGACATCCATTATATTAATTTCAGGTACAACATAATGATTTGATATTTGTATATATTGCAAAATTATCATCATTATAATTTTAGCTACATTAATCATCATACATATTTCCAAAATTTTGTGTATGTGTGTGTGTGTATAATGAGGACTTTTAAGATGTACTTTCTTAACAACTTTGACATATGCACGATAGTATTATTAACTAGAGTCACCATGCTGTACCTTTCACCATTATGGCTTATTTATTGTGTAACTGGAAGTTTGTATCTTTTGACTCCTTTCAACCAATTTCACCCATGCTCCCGCCCTTTGCCTCTGGCAATTACCAATTTATGCTGTGTATCTTATGAGGTTTTTCTTTTTTAATTACACATATAAATAAGATCCTATGGTATTTGTTTTCCTCTGACTTACTTCACAAGGTATGATATCCCCTAGATCCATACAAATTATTACAAATGGGCAGCCCAGGTGGCCCAACGGTTTAGCGCCACCTTCAGCCCGGGGTGTGATCCTGGAGAACCAAGATTGAGCCCCACATCCAGCTCCCTGCATGGAGCCTGCTTCTCCCTCTGCCTCTCTCTCTCTGTCATGAATAAATAAATCAAATCTTAAAAAAAAGATTATCACAAATGGAAGATTTCCTTAAAAAAATTAATTAATTGACTACCATTTGCAACAACATGCAACATGGATGGATCTTTTCTTCCTTCTTTAATGGCTGAATACTATTCCATTATATACATATGTGTATATAGACATGCTTTCTCTTTATCTGTTCGTCCATCCATGGACATTTATTTTTTTATGTATTGGAGTTTATTTACCAACATATAGTATAATACCCAGTGCTAATCCCATCCAGTGCCCTCCTCAATGCCTGTCACCCAGTCACCCCATCGCCCCACCCACCTTCCCTTCAACTACCCCTTATTAATATCCCAGAGTTAGGAGTCTCTCATGTTTTGTCACCTTCTCTGATTTTTTCCCACTCATTTTCTCTCCTTTTCCCTATAATCCCTTGCATTATTTTTTATATTCCCCGTATGAGTGAAACCATATAATTGTCCTTCTCTGATTGACTTACTTCACTCAGCAAAATACCCTCCAGTTCCATCCAAGTCAAAACAAATGGTGGGTATTTATCTTTTCTAATGGCTGAGTAAAATTCCCTGGTTGTTTATATATATATATATACACACACATCTTACCATATCTTCTTTCTCCTTTCATCTTTTGATGGCCACTGAGTCTCCTTCCACATTTTGGCTATTGTGGACATTGCTGCTAGAAACACTGGGGGGCAGGTGTCTCAGCTTTTCATTGCATCTATATCTTTGGGGTAAATTCCCAGTAGTGAAATTGCTGGGTATAGGGTAGCTCTATTTTTAGCTCTTCGAGGAACCTCCACACAGTTTTCCAGAGTGGCTGCTCCAGTTCACATTCCCACCAACAGTGTAGGAGGGTTCCCTTTTCTCCGCATCCTCTCCAACATTTGTGGTTTCCTGTCTTGTTAATTTTCCCCATTCTCACTGGGGTGAGGTGGTATCTCATTGTGGTTTTGATTTGTATTTCCCTGATGGCAAGTGATGCAGAGCATTTTCTCATGTGCATGTTGGCCATGTCTATGTCTTCCTCTGTGAGATTTCTCTTCATGTCTTTTGCCCATTTCAGGATTGGATTGTTTGTTTCTTTGCTGTTGAGTTTCCTAAGTTCTTTATAGATCTTGGCTACTAGCCCTTTCTGATAGGTCATTTGCAAATATCTTCTCCCATTCTGTAGGTTGTCTTTTAGTTTTGTTGACTGTTTCTTTTGCTGTGCAGAAGCTTTTTATCTTGATGAAGCCCCAATAGTTCATTTTTGCTTTTGTTTCTTTTGCCTTCATGGATGTATCTTGCAAGAAGTTGATGTGGCCACGTTCAAAAAGGGTGTGGCCTGTGTTCTCCTCTAGGATTTTGATGGAATCTTGTCTCACATTTAGATCTTTCAACCATTTTGAGTTTATCTTTGTGTAAGGTGTAAGAGAATGGACTAGTTTCATTTTTCTGCATTAACTGTCCAATTTTCCCAGCACCATGTATTACAGAGACTGTCTTTTTTCCAGTGGACAGTCTTTAGTGCTTTGTCAAATATTAGTTGGCCATAGAGTTGAGGGCCCATTTCTGGGTTCTCTATTCTGTTCCATTGATCTATGTGTCTGTTTTTGTGCCAGTACCACACTGTCTTGATGATCACAACTTTGTAGTATAACCTGATCTGGCATTGTGATGCCCCCAGCTCTGGTCTTCCTTTTCAATATTTCTCTGGCTATTTGGGGTCTTTTCTGATTCCACACAAATCTTAAGATGATTTGTTCCAACTCTTTGATGAAAGTCCATGGTATTTTGATAGGGATTGCATTAAATGTGTAAATTGCCCTGGGTAACATTGACATTTTCACAATATTAATTCTTCCAATCCCTGAGCATGGAATATTTTTCCATCTCTTTGTGTTTTCCTCAATTTCTTTCAGAAGTGTTCTATAGTTTTTAGGGTATAGATACTTTATCTCTTTGGTTAGGTTTATTCCTAGGTACCTTATACTTTTGGGTGCAATTGTAAATGGGATTGACTGCCTTAATTTCTCTTTCTTCAGTCTCATTGATAGTGTATAGAAATGCCACTGATGTCTGGGCATTGATTTTTGTATCCTGCCACATTGCCAAATTGCTGTATGAGTTCTAGCAATCTTGGGGAGGAGTCTTTTGGGTTTTCTATGTACCGTATCATGTCATCTGCAAAGAGAAGAGTTTGACATCTTCTTTGCCAATTTGAATGCCTTTTATTTCTTTTGGTTGTCTGATTGCTGAGGCTAGGACTTCTAGTACTATGTTGAATAGCAGTGGTGAGAGTGGACATCCCTGTCATTTTCCTGATCTTAGGGGAAAGGCTCCCAGTGCTTCCCCATTGAGAATGATATTTGCTGTGGGCTTTTCGTAGATGGCTTTTAAGATGCTGAGGAATGTTCCCTCTATCCCTACACTCTGAAGAGTTTTGATCAGGAATGGATGCTGTATTTTGTCAAATGTTTTCTCTGTATCTATTGAAAGGATCATATGGTTCTTGTTTTTTCTCTTGTTGATGTCATCTATCATGTTGATTGTTTTACAAGTGTTGAACCAGCCTTGTATCCGGGGGATAAATCCCACTTAGTCATGGTGAATAATGTTCTTAATGTACTGCTGAATCCTATTGGCTAGTATCTTGTCAAGAATTTTTGCATCTGTGTTCATCAGGAATACTGGTCTATAATTCTCCTTTTTGGTGGGGTCTTTGATTTTGGAATTAAGGTGATGCTGGCCTCATAAAACGAGTTTGGATGTATTGTGTCTCTTTCTATCCTTTTGGAACAGTGTTAGTAGAATAGGTATTATTTCTTCTTTAAAGGTTTGATAGAATTCCCCTGGGAAGCGACCTGGCACTGAACTTTTGTGTCTTGGGAGGTTTTTGATGACTGCTTCAATTTCCTCCCAGGTTATTGGCATGTTTAGGTTTTGTATTTCTTCTGTTCCAATTTTGGTAATTTGTGGTTTTTCAGAAATGCATCCATTTCTTCTAGAATGCTTAATTTATTGGTATATAGCTGCTCATAATATGTTTTTAAAATAGTTTGTATTTCCTTAGTATTGGTTGTGATCTCTCCCTTTTCATTCATGATTTTATTGAGTCTTTTCTCTTTTGTTTTTAATAAGTCTGGCTAATGGTTTATCTATCTTATGAATTCTCTCAAAGAACCAACTCCTGGTTTTGTTGATCAGTTCTACAGGTCTTCTGGTCTCTATATCATTGAATTCTGCTCAAATCTTTATTATCTCTCTTCTCCTACTTGGTGTAGGTTTTACTTGCTGTTCTTTCTCCAATTCCTTTAGGTGCGAAGTTAACTTGTGTTTTTTACTTTTTTTTTTTTTCCAATTTTTTGAGGGATGCTTGTATTGTGATGTATTTCACTTTTAGTACCGCTTTTGCTGTATCCCAAAGATTTTGAACGGTTGTATCTCCATTTTCAGTAGTTTCCATGAGTCTCTTTAATTTCTCTAATTTTCTGGTTGACCCGTTCATCTTTTAGCAGGATATTCTTTAACTTTCAAGTGGTTGAGTTTCTTCCAAATGTCTTCTTGTTATTGAGTTCTAGTTTCAAAGCATTGTGGTCTGAAAATATGCAGGGGACAATCCCAATCTTTTGGTATCATTTAAGACCTGATTTGTGACCCAGTATGTGTTCTATTCTGGAGAAAGTTCATTGTGCACTTGAGAAGAATGTATATTCAGTTGTGTTCAGATGGAAAGTTCTGTATATAACTGTGAATTCCATCTGGGTATCATTTAAAGCCTTGTTTCTTTGGTGATGTCGTGCTTAGAAAATCTGTCATTTGCAGAAAGTGCCGTGTTGAAGTACCCTACTATTAGTGTATTATTATCTAAGTATGTCTTTACTTTGGTTCTTAATTGATTGATATACTTGGCAGCTCCCACATTAGGGGCATAAATATTCATGATTGTTAGGTCTTCTTGTTGGATAGACCCTTTAGGTATGATATAGAGTCCCTCTTCATCTCTTACTACAGTCTTTGGGATAAACTGTAATTTATCTGATATAAGGATTGCTACCCCAGCTTTCTTTTGAGGACCATTTGAATGGTAAATCATTCTCCAACCTTTCATTTTCAAGCTAGAGGTGTCCTTAGGCCTAAAATGAGTCTCTTGTAGATAGCAAATAGAATGGGTCTTGCTTTTTTATCCAGTTCAAAACCCTGTGTCTTTTGATGGGATCATTTAGCTCATTCAAGTTCAGAGTAACTATTGAAGGATTTGAATTTAGTGTCATCATAATACCTATTCAGTCCCTGTTTTGGTGGATTATTTCTTTGGGCTTCCTCTTTCTTTTACAAGGCCCCCTTTAGTATTTCTTGTAGAGCTGGTTTGTTGGTCACATATTCTTTCAGTTTCTGCCCATCTTGGAAGCTCTTTATCTCTCCTTCTATTCTGAATGAGAGCTTTGCTGGATATAGTACTCTTGGCTGCATGTTCTTCTCATTCAGGACCATGAATATATATACTGCCAGTCCTTTCTGGCCTGCCAGGTCTCTATGGAGAGGTCTGCAGTTAATTTGATATTTCTCCCCATATAAGTTAAGAATCTCTTGTCTTTTGCTGCTTTAAGGATTTTCTCTTTATCTTTGGAATTTGCAAGTTTCACTATTAAATGTCAAGGTGTTGAATGGTTTTTATTGGTTTTGGGGGAAAGGGATCTCTATCTCCTGGATCTGAATGCCTGTTTTCCTTCCCAAATTAGGGAAGTTCTCAGCTATGATTTGTTCAAATATTCTTTCTGTCCCTCTGTCCCTCTTGGCATTTTCTGGAACCCAAATTGTGTGTAGATTCTTCCTTCTGAGGCTTTTATTTATTTCCATTAACTTTTCCTCATTGTTTTAATTGTTTTTTCTCTTTTTTCCTCAGCTTCCTTCCTTGTCATCAACTTATCTTCTATGTTGCTCACTGTTTCTTACACCTCATTAACCCTTGTGGTTAGGACCAGTTTGAATTGCATCTCACTTAATTGATTTTTAATTTTGGCCTGATTAAATCTACATTCTGGCATCATGAAGTCTTTTGAATCTTTTATTCTTTTTTCCAGAGCTATCAGTAGCTTTATAACTGTTGAACTGTTTTTTTGACATCAAATTGTAATCCATATTCTGTAAGTCTGTGGCAGAGAGTACTGTTTCTGATTCTTTCTTTTCTTGTAAGTTCTTCCTTTTAGTCATTTTTCTTAGTGCATAGTTGCTGTATGAGTGGGCTGAGTCAAAACTATCAACCACGACCTAAGTAAATTTCATCCTAGGTGATTCTGATGAAGTCAGAGACCAGAAAATGAAAACAAAGATCAGAACAAAACAGAAGTACCACTAAAGTGAAAAACAAATTTTAAAACAAAGTAGTAAAAAAAAATAAAAATAAAACAAAGTAGTAAAAAATAAAAGGCCAAGAATCCCAAAGAAGAAAAGAAAAGAAAAAAGAGAAAAAGAAGAGAAAAATGCCAAAGTAAAGAGGAAAAGAAAAATAAAAAGGAAAAAAAAAAGAGAAGAAAAAAGGGTGGACTGGGAGATGGTGGTGGTGAAGAAGTTGTAGTGGAGGGAGAATTTAGTCTACCTGAGGGGCCCTAGAGGGTGATCCTACTTATTCTGAGGTATTAAGTTCTGTATGTTAGAAGATGTTCAGCTCCCAATTTATATAATCCAGAAATACTTCTAGAAGGCCCCAACATTGACCACCAAAACATAAATGAGATAAAAGAGGGGGTCAGAATGTGAATCAAGGGAGAATATCTCATAGAATGAAACAGCACAGTGTTCCACTTGGTTCTGGGTGCATGCTGGTCATGTTTTAGAAGGTATTAACTTCTGCCATTGTAGAACAAAATGAGGCAGAGAAACAAAAAATCAAAACAAAAAACATATCTTGTATATCTCCCAAAATTAAATTGAGTGTGTTGAAGGGAATCTAGAAGTGGAAAATATATCTAAGAAATTGTAGAAATATGAAAGTCAAAAAGTAAGAAACTTAAAAAATGAAGTGTTGGTAAAATATTATAGTTAAGGTGGGAAAAGCCAAAAACTATTGGAAATTTTTAGTCTGATATAAAAATGAGTTGTACTGGAAAAAGGGGAAAAAAAGGGAGGGGTACCCTCTATTCCTATATATGTAAATCCCTTAACATTCCCTTTCCAGCACTGCTTGGTCAAGAGCTTGCTCTTCCCCTGTCCTTATAGCTGGTCTTCTGGGGGAGGGGCTGCTGTGCTGATTCTCAGGTGTGTGCACCTGGGGGAGATGCCCCGCCCCTCACTGGGTTCCGGGGTCAGTGTGAGCTGTTTACCCCTTGATGCCTCTGTTCCCTGGCAGCCCCGCCTCTCCCAGGCATAAGGTGAAACAAGGAGGAATGACAACACTGGCGTTGGCCAGGTCTCCAGCTCTGGAGTCAGCTCCTGCAGTAACTACCACAGTCTCCCAGTCTGCACTGGCCCAGATGCTCCCGGTGATGGGGTTCACTGACCTGCATAGCTTGGGGGCACACGGCAGTCGGAGAGTCCTTGCTGTCCTGGGCCCTCCCCGCCTCCGCCTGTCCCAGGGGGGAGCGCAGGATCCTAGGCTGTGTCCCTTGGCGCCCTGGGATCCGGGGCCTGTGCTACTGGAATTGAACTCCTGGGGCTGCGGCTCCCAAAGGCAGCAGGGCACGGCCCCCTCCGCCCAGAGCCGGGGCCTGACCAACCGGCTTATCCCGGAGGCCCTGCTGGGTGCGAACTCCAGCCCTTTACTGAGATCCGCCCACGGTCTGTGGCGTGCTCTCCCCTGGGCGTCCCTCCTGTGTTAGTGACCCCGTGAGACTGGAGGCTCCACTGTACCTCCTGCAATTCTGCCCAATTTCCCTGCTAAGCACTTTTCCATCTGGGAAGAATCCAGTGCGGATTTTTAAAGTTCCTGCTTCTTGGGGGCTGGGCTTTCCTGTCCCCGAAGCTTTCCCCGCCTGGATTCAGCCCGGCTCCTCTCGGTGCCCTCCTCAACTTGATTCTTTTTAATTTAATTTTTTTCTGTCTTCCTACTTTGCTAGAAGTGAAAACCCTTCTGTCTATAGCATTCCAGCTGTTCTCTGTTTAAATCTCAGGTCGAATTCGTAGGTTTTCAAGATGTTTTGCAAATTATTTAGGTGAGCTGGTGGGACCAGGTGAGTTGAGGACCCTACTCTTCTGCTGTCTTGCCCCGCCCTCAACCATCCACGGACATTTAGGTTGTTTCCATATCTTGCTTATTGGAAATAGTGCTGCAGTGAACATGGGGCTGCGTATATCTAACTCATATTTTAATTATAAGTTTCTGTAGTCAAATTATAGGATTTAAAGGTGACTTTGAAATTTTAACATAATTTTGCTTTCATTGTAAGTGAAAATTTTTAGTGTTAAGAAATAAGCTAGCAAAAGGGAGAGAGAAGTTGATTTGGGGAAGTACTGATGATATATCTTGTAATAAAGATGCCCAAGCAGATGACTGGTCTGGACATGTAGGAAATCTACGGGTTTCAGTACAAAATTTGGCATATCCAGGCTCATTAGTTACTGGGTACCTCTTGGTGTAAGTAAGGAAATTGAGGGTATAGTTCCAATGTGCTAGACTGTGTCTATAAGAGGATCAGGCTTCTATTTTCTGTCAATTTACCTTCTAACTCCCTGGAACAACACTCTGGCTGTTTCTAAAAAAATCAGAATGCTGGTAAATGATCAGAAATACAGGAATGATCATACTGAATACCCAAAATGTGTATAGCTATGATTCCAGGAGGTATATTCCAGCCTTTTTCATTATTGTCAAATTCACAACCAGATGCTTAGAGCAGATTGGCTTGTAAAGTTAATGAGACTGAACAGCTTCCCCGTGTCATCTGCAGCAATGCCATCGAAAGGTACTCCCTTGGCCAGCTTGAGATGACATCGATTAGATTCAATCTTCTTGCCCCATTTTTTAAAACTTTGGCTGATAGGAAAAGAAAAGCAAAAGATCTCCCTGAGGGATAAGGAAATGGCAATTCTAGTGTCATCATTACTATTTTATTTTCCGTCTATTTGCAAGCAAATTTATAGACCATTCCAGTCCCACTGGGAGGGAGATGTTTTGGGGAGACAAACATCAAGAAATATTTCATAATGGAGTAGAATCTCATTAATTTATTATTCAATGAAACATATGCAAAAATTGTGAAGTGGAAATGAAATTCTGTATTATGTTATTTGAATTAAATCACCTTTCATGCCTTTCAGCCCTCAATATACTTGTGAGGCATGATCAAAATGATATGTTGAAACAGATAAAAGTCTCTCACAAAAGTCTCTTTCAGTTGTTGCCTTAGCCTGTTCAGGCTGCTATAGCACAATACAACAGACCGAGTGGCTTCTAAATGACAGAACTTTATTTCTCACACTTCTGGAGGCTGGGAAGTCCCAGGTCATGGCACAAACAGATTCAGTGTCTGGTGAAGACTTCTTGGTTCATAGATGACCATTTTCTTACCATGCCTCATAGGGGAAGGGGAAGGGAGCTCTCTCTCAAGTCTCTCTTTAAGGGCCCTAACCCCAGGCATGAGGGCTCCACCCCAAACGCCCACTCCTAATATCATCACTTTGGGAGTTGGCATTTCAACATGAGAATTTTAGGGGGACAAGAACGTTCAGACCACAGCAGTTGTATTTACATAAGCTTTTCTTGGAAGAAGTTTGAATGCTTTCCCCAGGTCAGGGGGACCCATAGATAAGTTGGTCATTACCTATTATAGTCAACATATATTGTTTTTTTTAAGATTTTATTTATTTATTCATCAGAGACACACACACACACACACACACACACACACACATACACACACACAGAGGAGAGACAGGCAGAGGGAGAAGCAGGCCTCATGCAGGGAGCCCAACATGGGACTTGATCCCGGGTCTCCAGGGCCACACCCTGGGCTGAAGTTAGCACTAAACCGCTGAGCCTCCCGGGCTGCCCCAACATATATTATTTGTGTTAGTCATAGAATTAATAAGCTGAACTTCCAAAACTTAAATCTTCATTCCTGACTTTGACCTGAATCTAAGACACATCTGTGCAATGCTTATATAACCTGTCCAGTTAATATTAATTTCATATTTTTTGTATGAAAAGAGAAAATGATTTTCATCCCTTCACTTTCTCATAGGATTCATTCCTTATTCCTCTATTTCTCTCTTTTCTTCAATACTCACATTCAAATCCATCAACATGCCCTATATGCTACATTTTAAAAATAGATTCCCAATCCAACTCCCTGACACCTGTCTACTGCTATCCCATTATTCCAACCCGCTCTCATTTTTCACTCTGATTATGGCAATCCCACTGTCCCAAGCAGTTCTTCTGTCTCTACTATTGATCCAACAGAGCATTTCTGGACAAGACAGGGCATGTGATCATTTTATTTTATTTTTTAAGATTTTATTTCCAATATAGTTAACATACAGTGTTATATCCCAGTGATCATTTTAGTGATAGGTTTATTCATGCCATTCATATACTCCGAACACTACACTGGCTCCTCCTCACATATAGGAAAAGTAAAATACAACTATCTCCTGCCACTGGCCTCAAAGGCTTACATGAGTGGTTTCAATTTCTAAGCACATTTCTCACCACTTCTTTTATAAATGTGCTCTGACTCACTGGTTTCTTGTTCATCCTTGAGCAAGCCTATGTGGTTTACTCTTTCTCCTCATTTGTTGTCTGTTCAAATTTCATCTTCTTAGATAGGCTTTGCTGATTCTGTTACTTACATTAGGTCTTTTAAAGTTCCATTATCATATGTGAGGCATGGACTCTCTAGTTTTCCTTCTTTGTGTGTATGCTTTCTGTGTCTGTAAATCTGTTTCTGTCCTTAAAGGGTTTATATCCTTCATGTAATCTGAAAAATCTTCAGGCATTGTCTTAGTCAGTTGGGACTGCCATAACAAAATACCATCAACAGAGTCACTTAAGGAAACATCTATTTCTCGTTCTGGAGACTGTGAAGTCCAAGATCAGGGTACCATCATGGTCAGGTTTTTGGGGAGGACTCTTCCTGACTTAAGGCTGCCTTTTTGCTGTGTCCTCACATCACACCATCACACACACACACACACACACACACACACACACACACACTCTGGTCTTTTTCTTTACTTATAAAGACATTGATCTCAATATGGAGCCTCACTTTTATGACATGATTTAACCCTGATTACCTACCAGATGTTTCACCTTCCAATATCATCATGCTGGGGAATAAGAGTTCAAGATATCAATTTGGCATGTGGGGAGGAGACACGGACATTCAATCCACAACGGGCATTGTTTTTACAAATATCATAAAATATTTGTATGTAAAATATTTGTATTTACGAATATCATAAAATATTTGTATGTAAAATATTTGTATTTACAAATATCATAAAATATTTTTAAAAAGAGATGATCTCTATTCTCTTCTCCATGGAATATGATTATTTGCCTCTTACTCTCTTGTTTTCAATCGAATTAATAATTCATAAGGACCCTGAATTCCAACAGAAGACAATTAAGATGGCAATGTACAGCAACAAAAGCAGTTTTAATGAATTTTTACACACACACTTAACTAATAATGAAATGTTCATATTGGGTAATACAAAGATTACCTCTTTGTAACAAATACAATTAGATATTAAATATGTTAGAAACCTATATGTCAAGTTAAAAATATAATTTTCTCAAATTTAACCAGATACAAAAAGAGGTACTTAAAACATAACTATAGATAGAGCTCAATAAGATACGAACTATGTAAGCTCTCTCAGGTCAAGAAATAGGAGAAAATAATGAAATGATGTTATAATGGTTTCAATAATGGAAATGTTGACCTATAAGAATATCTGAAGGGTGATGAGTGCTCAATTGAGTTTAGGCACCATTGCCTTAAAATACAATCTGCAGATCTATCTCAATTTTTTCTTCCCCCCTGAGTTGTTTATATGTGAGGGTTAAGTTACAGAGATGGTTGAGGGAGTTAGCATTCACTCAGGTTTAGCATTTTGACTCAAGTATAATGGAAGAAAATAATGATAAGGAAATTAAAGATTTTGCAAAATACCATTAATTAATACACTGTAAAGGCAACCTACTGAATGGGGGGTTTGTTGGTTTGATTTTGGCCTTTTCAACCATCCAGCAAGATTTTTATAGCCAGAGGTTGTATTGTAGACATCTTTTTATCTTTAATACCTTGTGTATTGCTTAAAACTTAGTAAGCCCTCAATCAATTTTAAATCAACAAATGGATAAATTAATATGTTGGGCATATTAGGGAAGATATTGAATGTTAGGACAAGATGAATAGATTTTGTCCTTTTTTCTGTTCTGTTTTAGGTCATGACAATTCTGGATTGCAAAATTCAGGGAAGTTATGAGAGAAAGAGTGATGTCTCAGTAGGGCTTTGGCAGGTAGACTTAGATATTTGCCAAATAGACAAGAAACAGAGAATGGCATTCCTGGCATAGGAAAGAGCCCATGCCAAGGTACAGAGTCAAGAAACAATACAGTGTGTCAGGGACTTCTAAGTAGTTGCAGTGCTGGAACATAACTAAGGTGGTGTATATGAGAGGGGAGTCAAAGAGATAGGTGGGAGCAGAGAAGTAACACCATTTTAGGTAGAAAGTTTTGTAATTTGAAGCCAAAGAAGCCTGCAATATCCCCACAGCCAGCTCATCTTTATAGAGGTTTCTACATGAATAGGTAATGACCTGCCAAGGAACCCAACCAGAGGGCAAAACAAATCAAAGTCAGCCAGGCCCTGGCCCAGTAGAGAGCTAGTCACAGGACAGTGCATGAATTCTCAGTTCAGAGAGCTTGGCAAGAAGTAAGAGAACAACTAGGTGGCATATATTTTGTCTGTAGTTATACATGTGTCTATCTAGTGTAGCATTTCAGGAAACAGATCTGTAACTCAAATACAGATGCATTTAAGCTCCTCATAATTTGTTGCTTGTTATTGCCAGAAGTACACATAAGAATGAATATTGTGAAATCATTAAAAAAATCCAAAACCTGAAATAAGGTTTGTCTGAACAGCTTTCCATCACAGTATTCATCTGGATGAGTATACCAGTTATTAGGACTTTGGCAAACTATTTGCTGAACTGTTGTTTTAAGGTAGGTACAACTTACACAGCTGTAAGGAACATGCAGGTCTTTTTTATTTAGTTTTTTTATTTTTATTTTTTTTTAAAGATTTTATTTATTCATGAGACACAGAGAAAGAGAGAGAGAGAGAGAGAGAGGCAGAGACACAGCCAGAGGGAGAAGCAGGCTCCATGCAGGGAGCCCAACACGGGACTCGATCCTGGGTCTCCAGTATCAAACCCTGGGCTGAGGGTGGCGCTAAACTGCTGAGCCACCTGGCTGCCCTAGTTTATTTTTTTAAAGATTTTATTTATTTATTCATGAGAGACACACAGAGAGAGAGGCAGAGAGGTAGGCAGAGGACGAAGCAGGCTCCCTGTGGAGACCCCGATGTAGGACTCAATCCCAGGGCCCTGGGATCACCACCTGAGCCAAACATGCAACCACTGAGCCACCCAGGCATCCTAAAAATGCAGGTCTTGACCTTGAAGAGCTTACTGAACTTACAGATGCTAACTAGTCCAAGTGCTTTCTGAGTGGGGACTCGCTCTGATTTGGGTATCACTGGGAAAGAAGATGTAAAGTAGTTTAAGCCATGATAAAGTTTAAAAACAAAGCTATGTCAAAAAATGGGACCTGTTACAAATCTTTAAACTGTACAGATGTATTATTAAGTGACACAAGCAAGCACACACACAAATAACAGGAAACAAGACATATCAAATACAACTTAGAAATGTTTAGTATTTTTTGAAGGACTTTTATATTACAGACAAAATTGAAGCCACCTGCCGAATTGCATCCACCTTTATGCCCTCTAGATACATGATCAATAAATCAAATTCATTGTTTATCGTTTCCCTTTGTGTTTTTATACCTTTCCTACATACATATGCATCCATAACTAATATATAGTATTTCTGTTGTTTTTAAAATTTACAAAGGCAAGATATATGTTAACTTATTTTACACTATTGTTTAGTCATCCATTTATAAATATATCATAATTTAATTACTCAATCCCTTATTGATGGAATTTTAAGCTGTACTTTCCTCATGCCCTCCCTCCCTCCTTCCTTCCTTCTTTCCTTCCTTCCAAATAGAATTCTAATGGACACTCTTTTTACCTAACTTTTTATGTACATATAGGAGTATTTCCATAGTGTAAATACCCAGAAGTGGAACTTCTTGACCTAAGATGTTCACATCTTTATTAAATTGACCTGACATTGGAAAATTACTTTCCAAAGTGGTTGAACTAATATGTACTCCCACCAGAATTATCAGAGAATTCCTTTTTTCCCTGTAAGCATCAACAGTTGGTATTATAAGGAATCTAACATTTATGTTGGAATTTGTTATGTGTGAAATTGCATCTTTGTTTTGCTTTGTCTAAAAACCGACAGCTAATGAGTTTGAACCTCTTTATTAGCCACTTGAATTGTCTCTTTAGAGAACTGTCAGCCAGGTGGGATTTTGGTGAGGAATCCTGGGAGAAAATTCACTTCGGAGCTAATTCTTATTGACAGAATTCAGTTCATTGTGGTTGTAGGACTGAGATTCCCATTTCATTGCTGTCTGTCATTCAGGGGCCATTCTCAGATTGAAGGGGACACATACATATTTTGCCACATGGCCCCACCCAAACTTGAAGTCAGCAGTAGCATGCTTAATCCTTCTCATGCTTTGAATCTTTGGCTTTCGCCTCTCACTTCTAGATCCAGATTTAGTGATCTGGTGTGATTAGATTAATCTCACATAAATAATCTCCCTATTTTAAGGTAAACTGATTTGTGACTTTAATTTCATCTACAAAATCCCTTTTATTATGCCATAACCATGGAAGTTACTTTTCATCATATATACGATTCTTCCCCACATTCATGAGAAGGAGATTACACAAAGGTGAGGTCATTGACTATTGTCTACCACAGGCCTACATGGGAATAAGTAGAAAATTTTACTTTTAGAAATTAAGAAGAAACAAAAAAATTAGAGAAATAGATTATATTCCTAAGTAGAGAATAAATCTATGTTACAAGTCCATTTATTCTTTCAAACTGATCTGTGATTCAATCACAAAATCATATCAAAGAAGAGAAAATAAAAGATTCACTTGAAAATTTATTCATAAGCACAAATACATAGCCAAAAATTAATCTTAAAAAACAAAGTTGGAGAATGTATACCAGCAAAAAAAATTACTTATTACAAAACTATACTAACTAGTACAATGTTGGTAGGAAAACAGACCAAAGCATATAATAAATACCTGGTTCAACAACAGTTCCACACATATGTTAGACATTTGACTTACAATAAAGATGAACTATAGGAAGAGGAAAGAACAGCATTTATAAAATGATGGCAGCATAAATTGGATATCTATTGAAAAAAAAAAACACCCAAAGATTTTGACTCCTTCATCACATCATACAGAGAATCTATTTTAGGTAGGTGGTAGTGTTGGTGAGGATATGGAATAACATCATTGTGGATTAAAAACTGTTAAATACTTTAGAATATTGTTTGGTAGCATTTAGTAAAGCTGAACATATGCTTCACCTATAGTTTAGCAGCACTACCCCTGAGTAAAATCCAGAAATGTGTATAAATGTATACAATAGGTACACATTAATATGTTCACAGCAACATTATTGAAATAGCTCCATGCTGGAAACTACCAAGTAATCCATCAACATTAGAATGGATAAATAAATTGTAATACAACCACAAAATAATAAAGTATTAGATCACAAGAAAGATAGACAAATGTGTACACAGAACAATGTGGTTGACTCTCAAATATATGAAATTAAATGAAAACAGCTCAGCCACTAAAGACAGCATACTGATTAGCACTGTCCTGATTTTATTGAAGACATTTAGCTGAAGAAAGGTGACACACATCCAATATTTGTTAAATAGACATGGTGTCACACCATGAAGATTCAAAGTAGCAATAAACAGCTGGACATGTGTGTTGGGCTTTTGTCCCCTAAGCCTAAGATATTGATGACTATACTTCCCCCCCCCCAAAGAAAATGATATAATTAAATATATTATACATGTAAGTATGGAATAGAAGAAAATAGATATCCTTTATGTTTCCTTACTCCTATGATCATCAAGTAAGGTACAACCAAAAAATTTCTCCTTCAAAATAAAAATAAATAAATACTGAATAATTAACATTGTTTGGGGGATATATAAGTGTGTGAAATTATATAAGTTTCTTAGAAACAGAGGAGACAATAGCATGGGAAGATATATTTTACTTAATGGAAAGAGAGACATTTGAAATGTTTCACCTGGGTGGCTCAGTTGGTAGAGCATCTGTCTGGCTCAGGCCATGATCCTGGAGTTTCAGGATTGAGGCCCACATTGAGCTCCCTGCTCAGCAGGGTGCCTGCTTCTCCCTTTCCTCTAACCCTGCTCATTCTCTCTCTCTCTCTCTCTTGCTCTCACTCTCTTGTTTTCTCTAAATAAATAAATAAAATCTTAAAAAAAAGTTTCAACTGTTCTCAAGTTCCTTTGCATATTTATTACAATCTTGATAAAGAATAGCATAATATTTTTAAAGAATTATTAATTTGACAAAACACAAAGTTTAGACCATATGATGCTATCTAAATGTACAAAAACAAACGTGATGGTAAAAGTTCATGAACCTATGTCAGAATATATCAAAAGACAACATATAAAATTGGGTGTTGCTGACATATAATAAGATACATTGGAGCATATAAAAACTGTTGAATAGATGTAAAGATATAAACTTATGCATAAAAAAATCAATTCTATGTGTGATGTATAAGAAAATCTGAAAACAATCAGGAATAAAGGATTCCAAAGATTTTGATGTGTGAAAATATAATGAAAACACCAATTGTTTTGGTCATAAGAGTTGAAAGGGAATTACAGTTATGTAAAGTTTTAGTTTTTCCAAATATATCATTGCTATTTAGTTTTGCATAGAAAATTTGAAAATGTATAAATTAACATACTGCATTGATCTTCATAAAGAAAGAAAATCCTGTATGCATGATATTCTAGAAAAAAAAATTTAAAAATATGCATTACATGGTGATCTTGGGGAAATTGAAAACCAATGATAGATTGCTTAAAGTGAATTCTAAGAAAAGTCTAACATTTTTAGTAATTTACATCTTCCAGTTCCCTGGTGACCACACCACCTAGAGATTATTTGGTTTATTTTGATAAAAAATACAGCGTTTTCAATCTTTTTAATCAGTTAAGACATGCCAGCATGGTGTAATGGTAAGTGTCCCAGGTCAGAAATCAAGACATTAAATTATATATGGTTCTAAATAAGTCCTTAAATAATTGTGTTTCGATTTCCTAATCTATAATTAATGGAGATGGATTTGTGTTTTTCTGCCTCTTAAATACTGATACCAGCTAGCCAAAGACAGGTGACTTGGGGAAATCTGAGCATGCTCTGAACTCTTATGGGACTTTTTTTTAGCCTCGTTGGAATTTGGTTTGCTTTCCTGTGAAATGAAACAGTTGGAATAAATGATGCTTAAGATTCTGTCTGTCTCTAGTATGCCATGTATCTATTTTGCTGCTTCTAACTGACAGGTGATTCATGATATAATTGCTCAAATAGATCTGTGACATTTCAGGATCAAAAAATTATGAAAGCATAACTAATATAACATTTTAAAACATTATCACTCTTTTTAAAAAAGATTTTATTTATTTATTCATGAAAGACACAGAGTGAGATAGGCAGAGACATACACAGAGGGAGAAGCAGGCTCCTTGCAGGGAGCCTGATGCAGGACTCGACCCAGGGACTCCAGGATCACATCTTAAGCTGAAGGCAGATGCTTAACTGCAGAGCCACCCAGTTGTCCGACAGTATCACTTCTTAATGTCTTTTCTTCCCTTATCCTTCCCTCCAGTTTGTAACCAAAGGCACTTTCTCACTTAGGCAATTTTATGTCTTTTATATCATACATATTGAACCAGAAAAGAAATAGCCCTTTCCAAAATCTAAACACATTGAATAGATTCTTCTCTTGTTTTTCCTTTGTCAAGCTGTTAAACAATTTGTCTCATCTTAAAACACCGGTATTAAATTATTGATGTGTGAAACTGTCCATAAAGCACAGAGATGTGCTGATTCTTATATACTTTGTAGGTTTTTGCTAATGTTGCTATTGGATGGAGTACCTAATTTCCATTACTCCAAGGGTAGGGTGTGGGGAGGGCTTTTGTAGGGGTCCTCAGTAAGTCATTGTGACAAAAATTATTTTGAACTGAAGGCATGTGTGTTCCTGAAATCCCTAGCTGTCAACTTGCAGAGCTTCTAGAAAGAACACAATTGTTTTAAATTCCTTCCCCAGAGCAACTGTAATCTTCTCTTTGCAGAGAGGAGCAGTCAGCACCACACACTACTATCACATCTCCCTTATATTCTCATAAGGACCCATTTTACTTCCAAAATTTGTTTTTCTATAGTACCATTACTACCCCCCTGCAAATAAGTCATTTGTTCTCCTGGAAGTATCCCTCTGGTCCTCCTTATCCTCTATTGAGATGGTATCTAAGCACCAAATTTGAATCTCCTCATTGAGTCACATGTCTTTTGTTGATCTATTGTCAGTTTAATTTGCAAGTTCCCAGAGAAGAACATAACAGGGTGGAGGAAAAGTTTCTTCTCCCCAACACTTGCTATCCTGTGGGTCTCTTGATTATTATGTAATTAGTTGGCAGATCTGCAATCTCAGTACAGGAATGCAATTTCTTTGGGAACTTTCAGTGTCTTGAGAGAAGAGTCCTCAAATCTCAGATTTTAAGTCATATCCCTGAGATGGAGAAGGTGAAAAGCTTCTCACCATTTACTAGAGTATCTTTAACTTAATCCTCCTGTTCTTATTTCTGTGCTAACCCCTTTCCATTAAGTGTTCTTGATGTTATTGAGCCCAGAGCTTCTCTGGTTAAATTTCTACGAAAGTTAAAGGGCTGGTGGATCTCCTGTGGAAAGCGAGGGTTAGTGAGCTTATACCCTACTCTTTATTGGATGCCTGTGACCCAACTTTTCTACCCTGACATTCTCTTTATTTTTGAAGGAGGTTTCTTTCTTTCTTTCTTTTTTTTTTTTTTTTCCCTCTTCCCATTTCTGTGCTATAAGTTAATGAGATTTCAGAGGGTAAGGAGGTCCATATTGTGATGATCCCTCCAGGTTAATAGTGTTGGCTATGGTAATCTCAGTCATCAGTCAACCTCTCCTCCTTTTTTCTTTAAAAAAAAAATCAATGTAAGAAATTAGGTAAAATTAGAGAATTTAGGGGAAAGACTTTGAAATGGATGAAAAGATTACTGGGTGTCTTCAAAATAAAACTAGGCAAAGTTTGTGATCCTGTGGAATCTCTGTGTCTTTCACTGTTTTTGAGCTCTTCTGTAAATTGTCAAATAATGATATTAATACAAATGACCTGCCCATAGGAACGCAAATTTCCTTGGAGATAGGGTTGATTATTGCCTTGTTGATATTGGCCAGTTTTGCACCTATAGAGAATTTATGTCAGTATTTTTCTCTACTTAAATACATGTGTGCTTTTTGGATTCTCCTTTGAAACCCTTGTAATATCTTACTGGTCCTCACATTAATGAGTTAATATTTGACACATGGGCCTTTCAAATTTATATGAGTCATCATTTTACCTTTACAAAACTGTCCTTTTAAGTATGAAGTTTATAAACTATGAAGTCCTAGAAAAGTAGTTTTTATTATTATGGTTTCAGGAGAGTGAAATTTTAGTTTTATATTTCAATTTGCAAAGAGGGAACATGATTTAAGAAATAGTGACTATGGGGGTGCCCGGGTGGCTCAGTCAGTTACCGACTCTTGATTTTGGCTCAGGTCATGATCTCAGGGTGATGAGATTGAGTCCTGCATTGGGCTCCGTGGTGGGTGTGGAACCTGCTTGGGATTCTCCCTGTCCCTCTGCACCCTCCCACCATGCTTGCACTCTGTCTCTCTCTCTCTCTCTCAAAAAAAAAAAAAAAAAATAGTGACTATGGAAGAGCTAACATAAATGAAAGTAAAGAAAGATTAAGAGAACAAATGGAAGCTGCTTTTCATGGAGACATTAGATCAATGCCCTGACCTTGGTAGCCAGATAGGCATCGTTTTAAAATGTAAACTTCAGGAGTTACTGACAGAATGATAGTGGAGGGCTATCCCCTTTAAGTGTCAGTTTTCACAAATGTAAAATAAAGATGATAGTAAAAATCACTTCAAATTTTTGTGAGAATAAATAAAATAATCTCTGTAAATTACTTAGCAAAGAGTCTATTATGTAGTAAGCATTCAATAGCTATATCAGATACTAGATATCTATGCTCAGAGATATGGGAAGCTAATCAATTTTTGTAAATAATCACGGTCTATTCTATTCTATTCTATTCTATTCTATTGCCCTAAGTTGGCTCCACACCCAACTGACAGCCATGAGATCGAGAGCCCTATGATCCACTGACGGAGTCAGCCAGATGCCCCAGTAAATTTTAAAGGTAAAAGGTCTGTAGTATTTGAAAACAACTCCTATCATGAAAATATAAAATATAACTATAAAATATGGCCTTTTATGCTTCTGCATTATCAAAATAATATGAATATTACACATCAACAGGAGATTAACCTATTTTTTAAAAAAGATTTTATTTATTTATTTGAGAGGGAGAGAGATCACAAGCGGGGGAGGGGGGGAAGGGTAGAGGGGAGTAAAGGGAGAAACAGACTCCCTGCTGAGCAGGGAGCCCAATGCAGGGATGGAGTCCAGGACCCTGGGATCATGACCTAAGCTGATGGCAGATGCTTACCTGACTGAGCCACCCAGGCACCCCAGGAAATTAACCTATTATGTTGAGTTATTCTTCCCTGCCCCAAAATGTTAGCCATCAGAATAATCATAATTAGTTTAAAAAGAAATTTTTATATTATATGCTTTTTTTGGGATTTTTTGGATCTTTTCTGTGAAAGATAATACAAATTTGCCACTCTTTTGTGCAACCTTCTTCAACATTTTTTCTCTTATAAGAACTCCTCACCTTCTTCTCTCTCAATTTCTACTTTCTTTCCTGTACATTGACCTTGAACAATGGTATTAGCTACTGCTTATGAGAGGAAAAAACCCATCAACCTCTCTTAACTGAAAGGATTTTTGGTGCTGCTTTGAGAGATAATAGTTGTGAAGGTGTTTTGGCTAATGAAGCATAGTCACAGATATACCATAAGATGTTCTTGTACTGGTTCCTGAAAAACAGGTTGCTCTTAATTATTAAAACCTCATTTCCTGTTGTTGATAATTCAAACACTACTTTTTTCCTTCGTTTTCCAAAATGTGTGATTGCTTTTATAAAAATTACAGCTTTAACAGAGGGCCAGAAAGGAGCTGGGGTAAAGAGGAGAGGAATGGAAAGGAGAGACTTTTTTTTTTTTTTTAAGATTTTATTTATTTATTCATGAGAACACAGAGAGAGAGAGAGAGAGAGAGAGAGGGAGAGAGAGAGAGAGAGAGGCAGAGACACAGGCAGAGGGAGAAGCAGGCTCCATGCAGGGAGCCGGACGTGGGACTGGATCCCGGGTCTCCAGGATCACGCCCTGGGCTGAAGGCGGCGCTAAACCGCTGAGCCACCTGGGCAGCCCAAAGGAGAGACTTTTGTTAAATTTTTACTTGTTCCCTTCTCGGTAAGTGGTCTGTTTTGGAGGGAGGTTGTAACAAGGAATGTGATGGGTTGCTACTTATGGTTTCAATTATTTCTATGTCACTGGTTGTTCCCATTAGCATAAATAAGACAAAATGAGCCATTTTCCCTCTGTCCTGATGTTATGAATTCTGAAAAACAAAAACCAAAATGATGAAGGATAATACAAAGGGACAGTGAAAATGCTAGCATTATCTATAACAATTGTTTTGCTTAGGGTAGTGCTAAAATAATTTTTACCCTGAATAGTTCTTGAGGGATTGAAGAAAAGCTAGGCTGGCTAGGGACACAAACAAAATATCAGGTTTGATTTTTTTTTTTTAAGACTAACTTTTTATCTTATTTTATTTTTTTAATGAGACTAACTTTTTAAAGTGACTGTAGTCAGATACATACTGTCACCATGTTAACTTGTTCACTGTTCACCATAGAAAGTATTCTCCATCCCACACACCCTGTTTTTCCTTTTTTGACAAGACCTGGACAAAGAATTTTTAAAAGAATTGCTTCAGGTAGCCTAACTAATAAATTGCAGAGCTGATATTTGAACACAGCTCTGTATGACTTCAAAGACAATGTTCTTCCTAGAGCACCAAGTCAATTTAAGAAGGAAAAAGAAATGTAGGCAAGCCTTGAACTTGGCTTGAGAAAGCAAGACCTGAAATCACAAGAATGAGTGAGATGTATAGTCTTTTGTTTCGTTTGAATTTTGAAGAAGAGGATTAAGTATTATTTTTTCATGATATTCTTCTCTAAGACTGATTAAAATAAATATTCTGTTCTTCATAGCTGAAAAGTGGAAGTGTATTATATCTGGTGCATGACCAATCATTTTCAGGCTCTGTACTGGTAGTGAGATTACTTTTTCTGGTGGTTCCTGAAGAGTATGAGATTCTTCCTTGTTTCTGACTGGAGCTATTTCAACCATCAGAAGTGACTAGATTTTCCCCTTATTTTCATCTAGAAATTTCATTGTCTTTGCTTTTATGTATAAAACTATGATCCTTTATGAGCTAATTTTTAGGGATATTGTTAGTTAGAGGTCAAAGCTAAATTAAATTTCTACTTGTTTTGTTCTTTGACAAATTCGACTTTTCAAAAGTCATAGTACTATTAAGGGGTGGAGCCAGCACTAATTGCAGAATGTCTTTGTAATCTGTGCTCTAGGCCACTACAACCCTACTTTTTTTCACTAGATTATTGATTTAATTGTAAATAATTCTTTTTTCCTACTTGTTACAAATGTCACTCTATTCTATACTAACTCATAAACTTGGCTTTTCCTAGAATTTTACTGATTTACCTCTAACCAGTGATTTACCTCTAACCACTGATTTATCTCTAACCAATGCTAGGCTGCTTATTCTTTTAAGATGGTGGAAGAAAATACTAGATTTATTTTTAACAGCTTTCATAATGTATAATTGACGTACAATATGCTGGATCTTCTGTTCTCTCTCATCTGTGTCCTGTTCTGAGGCAACCATTGATCTGCTCTGTGTTATCATCATAAATTAGTTTCCATTTTCTAGAATAAGAATGGGAGGGCACCTAGCTGGCTCAGTTGGTAAAGCATGCAACTCTAATTAAAATTAAAATCCTCCTTCCCACCGTCAACTATTTTTAATTCGTTTGTTTTCTCATTATGGAATTTTGAAGGCTCTTTATATGTCCTGGATTCAAGTCCTTTATCAAGTAAGTGATTGTGTGCAAATATTTACTTCCAACCCATGGCTTATCTTTTCTTATTTCTTGTAAGAGAAGAATTTCTTAATTTGGAAAAGTTCAGTTTGCCAAATTTTCCTTTTTTGGTTGTGCTTTTGATGTTGATCTAATAAATCTTTGGCACACCCAAGGTTGCAAAGAGTTTCTCTTAAATTTTCCTTTAGAAATTTCAGTTTTAGTTTTATATTTAAGTCTGTAATCCAATTTAAGTTAATTTTTATATACAGTGTGAAGTATGGGTCAAAGTTAACACTTTTAATTGATGTCTAACTATTTCAGTCTCTTTTGTTGAAAAGATGAGCCTTTCTCCATTGAACTGTGTATGAAACTTTGTCAAAAATGAATTAATCATATATGTTCTATTCTGTTTCTGTACTCTCTTCTAAACCATTGATATATTTGTGTAGCTCAAGGCCAATACCACACTGTCTTGGAGACTAACTTTAAAATAATTTCTAAGTTGCTTGGCCTTTTCTGAGTCCTTTGTATTCCATATGAATTTTAGAGGGGTGCCTGGGTGGCTCAGTTGGTTAGGTGTCCAACTCTTGGTTTTGGCTCAGGTCATGATCTCAGGGTCCGGGGATTGAGTCCTGAGTTGAGCTCCACGCTCAGTGGGAAGTCTGCTTGAAGATTCTTTCTCTCTCTGCCCTTCCCCTGCTCTCTTTTTCTCTCTCTCTAAAATAAATATACCTCTAAAAAATAATTTTAGAAACAACTTGTCAACTGCCTTAAAAATTTCTGCTTTCACTACATGATATACTATGTAGAGAACCCAAAATACTCCACCAAAAACTTGCTAGAACTAATAGAGGAATTCAACAAAGTTGCAGGATATAAAATCAATGCCCAGAAGTCAGTGGCATTTCTATACACTAACAATGGAACAGTAGAAAGAGAAATTAAGGAATCAAACCCATTTACAATTGCACTCAAAACCATAAGATACCTAAGAATAAACCAACTAAAGAGGTAAAAGATTTGTACTCTGAAAAGTATAGAACACTTATGAAAAATATTGAGGAAGGTACAAAGAAATGGAAACACATGCCATGCTCATGGATTGGAAGAACAAATATTGTTAAAACATGTATGCTACCCAAAGTAATCTACACGTTCAATGCAACCCTATGGAAATGCCACCAGCATTTTCACAGAGCTGTAACAAACAATCCTAAAATTTGTATGGAACCATAAAATACCCCGAATAGCCAAAGTAATGTTGAAAAAGAAAGTCAAAGCTGGGGGCATCACAATTCAGGACTTTAAGCTGTATTACAAAGCTATAATCATCAAGACAGTGTGGTACTGACACCAGAACAGACACATAGATCATTGGAACAGGACAAAGAACCCAGAAGTGGACCCTCAACTTTATGGTCAACTAATCTTCAACAAAGCAGTAAATAATAGCTAATGAAAAAAAGAAGCTCTTCAACAAATGGTGTTGGGAAAATTGGACAGCCACATGCAGAAGAATGAAACTTGACTCTTTTCTTATACCATACACAAAAATGAACTCAAAAAATGAACTCAAAATATTAATGTGAGACAGAAATCCCTCAAAATGCTAGAGGAGAATCGACCCCTTTGATCTCAGCCACAGTAACTCCTTGCCAGCCACATCTTCAAAGGCAAGGGAAACACAAGGAAAAATGAACTATTTGGATTTCATCAAGATAAAAAACGTAAAGAAAACCGCAAAGAAAACAATCAACAAAACTAAAAAGCAATCTATGGAATGGGAGAAGATATTCACAAATGATATGTCACAAAGGGCTAGTATCCAAAATCTCTAATGAATTTATCAAACTCAACACCCAAAGAACAAAAAGTCCAGTGGAGAGATGGGTAGAAGATATGAACAGACATTTCTCTAAAGAACACATACAAATGACCAATAGACACATGAAAAAATGCTCAAGATTACTCAGCATCAGGGAAATACAAATCAAAACCACAAGGAGATACCATCTCACACTGGTCAGCATGGCTAAAATTAACAAGTTAGGAAACAACAGATGTCAGCGAGGATGTGGAGAAAGGGGAACCTTCTCATACTGTTGGTGAGAATGCAAGCTGGTACAACCACTCTTGAAAACAGTATGGAGGTTCTTCAAGAAGTTAAAAATAGAATTACACTATGACCCAATAATTGTACTTCTATGTGTTTATCCAAAAAATGTAAACATAATGATCCAAAGGGGAACCTATACCCCAATGTTTATAACAGAAATGCCCACATGTCCATATGTCCATCAACAGATGAATGGATAAATAAGATGGGGTGCATATATATGGATATATAGTATTACTCAACCATCAAAAAGAATGAAATCTTGCCATTTGCAATGACATGGATGGAACTAGAGAGTATCATGCCAAGTGAAGTAAGTCAGAGAAAGACAAATGTATGATTTCACTCATGTTGGAGTTTCAGAAACAGAAAGGATGAACATAGGAGAATGAAAGGCAAAATAAATATAAAAACAGAGAGGGAAGCAAACTATAAGAGACTCTTTTTTTTAAAAAAGATTTTATTTATTTATTCATGAGAGACACAAAGGAAGAGAGAGAGGCAGAGACACAGGGAGAGGGAGAAGCAGGCTCCATGCAGGGAGCCTGATGTGGGACTCAATCCCAGGACTCCAGGATTATGCCCTGGGCTGAAGGCAGGAGCTAAACCACTGAGCGACCCAGGGATCCCCAAGAGACTCAATTATAGGAAACAAAGTGAGGGTTGCTGGAGGGGGGGCTCCTGGGGGGATGGGGTAACTAAGTGATGGGCATTAAAAAGGTAACTTGATGTAATAAGCACTGGGTATTATATGCAACTGACAAATCACTAAATTCTATCCCTGAAATTAATAATAATAAAAATGTTAACTAAATTGGATTTAAATAAAAATTAAAAAAATAAAAGAATAAATTGATGGTTTTCATTATGATTATGATTGCATCATATCTATAGATCAATTTAACACATGTTATTTTAACAATATTGATTTTTCTGATTCATTTTCATTTATTTATGTATTTTTAAATTTCTTTTAGGAATGATTTATAGTTTTCAATAGAGAGATCTTTCATCAGGTCCATCCCAAAGTCTTTCATATTTTTGATGCCATTTTAAGTTACTGCTTTTTAATTTCAATCTCTTATTGTGCATTGCTAGTATACAGAAATAAAATCCGCTTTCATGTTGATCTTTTATCCTGAGACCTTGTTGAACCAATATGTTTCTGTATATTGTTTTTTAATCTAGTCTGATCATCTCTGTTTTTGATGAGGGTATTTAGTCATTTCCAATTTAATGTATTATCTATATGGTTGGAATGATGTCTGCTATTTTGTTTGTATGTATGTATATATGTATGTATGTATTTATTTTATTTATTGTTATTTTGTTCCTCTGTGTCTCAAGTATGTTTTAAATTATATATATACACACATATATATTAAGATACATATATATGTAAATATGTATTGTATACTTTTTTTTTGTATTGTATACTTAATCTTATGTAATTTCTCTGTTGATTTTTCTTACCATATTGTACTGTATAATGTATATACTATATTTTAAATTATTTTATTTCTTACCCTTCACTTCCTTGAATAGATCTGCCTTAATATTCTTGGCATGCTCAGTTATTAACTGAGAACAACCCTGAAGAAGTGTTGCCTCTGTGCAAGTACATCAATAGATTTCTGAGGGCTGGGGATTCCCAGGTGGCTCAGCAGTTTAGCGCCTGCCTTCAGCCCAGGGCATGATCCTGGAGTCCTGGGATCGAGTCCTACATCAGGCTGGCTCCCTGCATGGAGCCTGCTTCTCCCTCTGTCCCTCTGCCTCTCTCTCTCTCTCTCTCTCTCTATCTCTCGTGAATAAATAAAATCTTTAAAAAAATAGATTTCTGAGGACAAAGCTGGGGCCCTCACTACCTTTGTGGTCAGAGATTTGAGAGGTATATTCATTCGTCCTACAGAGCCAACCTCACCCCTGTATCACAGTATAAGAAATATCTATAAGAAGAAAGGTAGAGTGATGGTAGGGTTATAGATTGAAAGCTTGCTTATGTTCCCTTTAAATTCACACATTGAAGCCCCAACCCCTGATGTGACTGTATTTGGAAATAGGGTCTATATGGAGATAATAAGGTTAAACTAGGTCATAAGAGTGGAGCCTTGATTTGACATAAGTTTCTTATAAGAAGAGACATAAGAGATCTCTTTCTTTCTATGTGAGGACACAATGAAAAGGTAGCCATCTGCAAACCAGCAAGAGGGTCCTCATCAGGAACCATATCAGTGGGCATCTTGACCTGGAACTTCTAGGCTCTAGAACTGTAACAAACTAAATTAATGGTGGCTAACCCACTCAGTCTTTGGTATTTTGTTATGAGAGGTTTGACAGACTAAGACACAGGGTTTACCTCACTTTTTTCTTTTCTTGGGGATCCTATCATTTACGTCTCATGTCCTATGTCTGGTAATGATATTTTTCATATATTTTGTTCAATTTTCTAGCTTCATGTGTGTATGGTAAAAGGGTATGCCCAACTGCAGTAATTTCATTGTATCTGTAAGTGGAAGTCTTTGGTAAAGTATCTGCTTCTGCTTTTGGGTTGGGCAATATACATAGCAGCAGGAGGACTTGAGCCACTGCTTCTAGTTTTAGAATTCATTACCTCTTTCTCTGGCCCACAGCAATAACTTTCCTTAAAGATTGTCCACCTACAGGAAGCCCTAAGATAGTTCTTGCACATCTCCTTCCTGTCCCTCTTCATATATCATTCCCACATTTCTGTTTATAGCTTCCATGGAATGCTTCCCACAGTACATACTCTAACACAATATATCTGTAAGGATTCATGAAAACAGACGTAGGCTAAATATTTTGAGAAATCTGTATTACAATTCCTTCTTGGTTGTTCAAAAAGCAAATTAACATATCTACAGGTATGAAAACTCTTTTCCTTCGACTTATCATATTTCCTTGTCTTTGATGATGAATTTTATCAATATTGTATGAAATCTTTATTTTGCAGAATGCTATGTCAGTGGAAGAATTTAGAGGTGACATAGGGTTAGTTTAACATCTGATATTCAGCTATATTCAGCACATATTATTTCTTTGATTAATATTAGAGTGAACTTTTATAATTTCAACATTTCACCTCAATTATGAAAATATTATTGCAGAATCAAACGAAATGATGCATACTAAAGTGTCTGATGCATATGTAGACACTCAACATGTAGTTCCCTTAATTCCACCTTTATTTGTCAAATATAAAGAAGTTAAAAAAATTAAGTATAAAATACATTATCCAAATGTCATGCACTTTTTTATGTGTCATTAAAAAAAAAATCTGTGGTTCTAACCAAGGGGGACCATTCTTTCTGTTGTTGTTTATGGTGTGTTTAGCGTCTGGCAACATGTCTCTATCACGTAACAAATAAATGTTTTAATAAACATTGGTCTTAAAATCAGGTAGCTTAATCTTTTTTTTTTTTTTTTTTGGTATTTATTGCTCTATTCCTGTATAGTAAATTTTGAAAGAAGTCTAATTATAGAAATTGAAGTATATTTTTTCCTTCCTTTTACAAAAAGAAATTTTAATTGATCTCTGTGGAATTTGAACAAGTGATGGAGCTAAATATAATCTAATACTGGAGACTCATTAGAATAATTTAATAAAGTTTATTGCCAAAAAATTTGTGCAACATCAGAGTGTGCTTCAGCAGAACACTGAGGATGAGGAGTCTTGTGGTGTAGAGTCATGACAGGTCCACACTTGTGGGGCAAGGGACAAATCCTAATCCTATGAAGCTGAACACGCTCTGCCTCTGAACCTACTGTCCTCTACTAGTAGTTCCAGAAAAGATCTGAAATATTTTACTTTTTCTCCTATCTGTTTGGTTATTTGCATATTGACTTCAACATTTGTGAGACCCATGGGATAGAAGTTAGGCTTTCTTTTTGTTAGCTTTCCTAGGCATAACACAGCACTTGACAAGAAAACAATATTTAGTAGATGGTGTTAATTTAAACATTTGTCCATGCCCTGTCACATTAAGACTAGTATAATTTGTCACTAAAACTTTGTCTCAGCTTCACATTTGCTTTACTTCAACTAGAGATCTAATAATAAAAGAAAAATTTTACTCTATAATGTCCACTCTAAGTAAATTGAGAACAGCAACTATATCGATGTATTTCCCCAGTGGTTGAGCATCTGCGTGTGGCTCAGGTTGTGATCCCAGAGTCCTGGGATGGAGTCCATTAGGCTTCCTGAGGGAGCCTACTTCTCTCTCTGCCTATGTCTCTGCCCTTCTCACTGTAACTCTCATGAATAAAGAAATTTAAAAAAAATCTTAAAATAAATAAATAAATCTTTAAAAAATATAATAATTTACTAAACAGATCCAATGGGATATGTACTTTGGCAGGCATTGTAGCCACAAAAGTGAGAAAGCTCATGATAATAATTCGGTTGATAGATACACAGGAAGTCAGTGGTCATCTGGATAGGTACTATGATCATAGCAGTGCCATGTTCAGTGGGAAGGTCTAAGTTGGTCTTAAGGGTCCACACAGAATCTGCAGAGGATGTACCACCTTCGCTGAGCTTAGGAGATCCACAGTATCTCTGTGTATGTGTGTGTCTGTGTGTGTGTGTGTGTGTGTGTGTGTGTGTTTTAATGTTTTCAATTATAACTTGAAATGAAAAGCTAGAAGTAAGTCTCTGAAAAACAAAACAAAGCAACTGGCAATATTTATAATGATTCCAGTGGATTAAGAATGACCATTAGATGTTATTTAAATGGAGAACACTCAGATATTCTAAACCCTTGTAATTAAGAATCGATAATATAAAAGCATTGATGAGAATTGAGTAGCACTGTTATTCATTCCTCCCCATCATCACAACCACAAAGTTTTGTAAAATTCTACTGACTGATTTTTAAAATTATTTTTTAAAATTTTGACCTCTATAATTAATTTGAAGGTGAATTTGTTTGGAAACCCTGATTATATGCTTTTAGCTTGTCATTGTTATACTGTGGAAAGAAGCATGATGATTTTTACCTTGAGCTAGGATGTTTCTGTGTACTGATGCAATATGCTTACAAATTACATCAGTAGATAATGGGCTGTGAAGAAAGAAGTATAAATTAAGTCTAATGATGCTTTTACCATTAGTAGTCTATAATTACTTCTTTATAATTTCGTTCATTTAAATAAATTTTCCCAACTGCTACATTCAACACTTTGTGCTAGGTAAATGGACAAATAGACAAGGTCTTGATGTTTGTATAGGATGCTCTAATTTGTATAAACTTCAGTTTGGATCTGATGACAAATCTATTAAGCAACATCACTTAATTATACTTCTTTTTGTTTTGATGTTGAACCCATGATGAGAAAAGCCTTGGAAGCAAAAATCTCATCACAGGCTTTCCTCCTGACCAAAATGGAAGTGTACTTACTCTGTGACATGATACAGACATTCAACAATGAAATGACCCCAAAACAATTGCCCTCAGAATGTTTTAATTCTATGGCTTTTCTTGGGTCAAAACCCAGGTTTTAAAAAAATAACTCAAATCAGAAATGTTAAATGTAATTTTGAGAGGCATGCTTATTAAAATAAATGGTTAAGAAATGTGTTAATTTGCACTTCTTGTTTTGTTGGCCAGGAAAGGTCATACATCTTGTTCACATACTAATAAGTGTTATTTTTCCTAAGAAATATTGTTTATGAGAATATATGACCAATGAATTAAAGTGTTATAGAACATTACAGATATATCAATGTATTCATGCCACTACTTCTTTTTTTTTTCATGCCACTACTTCTGTAAGAACTTTGCATTTGTTATAGAATATAAATTTAAAAAAAAGAATATAAATTTCTCTGAGTTTACACTGATTTTAGAGTTTTTTAGCTAGGAGATAACTTATTATTTATTTGCCTACTTCCCTAACTGCCATCTGAAGAAACAAGTATGGCAATGTGGCTTGTGCTGGGTTATAAAGCTAATGAATGAGCCATAACCATTGAGGTTCCTAGGACTCTAGACTCCTTATTAAGCATTCCTCTGAAGGCCAACCTGTATCAGAAAGTTCATTCTTTAAAAATTCATTGGTACACAAAAGTGAAATATAGTTGAAAAAGATTTCCTTGTTTAAACAATGCATCACACTGCCCACAAAATATTTTAACTGGAAGCCTGTTCAATGATCTCCTGCCATATGATGCTGTCCTGATTTTTGCAAATTCAACTGAAGTCCTAAGTAGCTGTGTTACTCACTCTGTAAAAGCAGCAGGCATGTCCCTATTTGGTAAGATCCAAATATTTTATGAGTGAGCTGTATATCTATCATTTCTAAGTGCCAGTCAGTTCTCTCTATTCCTTGACATGCAACAGCACTTTGTTTTTCAAGGAATAGTATGTACAGGATCCAAGACCCTCTCCTAAATTTCCATTTTATACCTTCACCCTCAAAGTGTTGGCGAACATCAATAATCAGCCTTGGCTTTCTCTTGCCTCAGTCTGGAGGTAGCCTTTCTCTGGGAAGTCCCTAAGAATGAAATGGAGTTGCCAAATGAAATTAAACTTGTTTAACATCCTGGTCTTAATCCCTTTTGCTCACACTCTGGCACTTGTTATTCTCTTTTTCCCCCCCTCAACTCTATTTATCTTGAAAGACACTGAAGATTTATAGCTTGGACTTTCTTAAAATGTACACAAATTTTTTTTTTGACATGACGGTATTACAGAGCCATCATGGTACGGGTGGCAATACAATTCTACATTTCTTGGTTCCTTTTGCTCTATTCATTGTTATGTTTTCATTTCTTTTGTTATTAGTGATATGGCAACAAATAGATTCCTCTTCCCTTGGTGTCTGTCAGTTATCCTTCAACTCTCTGCTTCTAACTTCTCTTTTCAGATATTGTAAACTGAAAAGCTACAAACTAAACATGTGTCTTTACTAAACTGGTAAAGGAAGTATCCATATGATTGTACATGGTACAGGTAGAAAGATGCATGGATTTTGGGACTGCTATTATAGAAACTCAAAGTCCCTTCTTTTAAGATCTGGGTATAAACTGAGTTGTGGTGCATCACACAGAAGATTGAGCCAGATTAAATGGAATCACTCAGCTTTCTCTGTTTCCTGCATGTATCTATTTGTTATAATTCAAACATGTTTCTCCTGAGAGCAGAAACCAGACGTTGGTCTTCCTCAGTGTCCATAGGTGAACATAGCTCAGATCAGAGTCTTAAAAGGCACGTAGATTGGCCTGGTAGTATATATAGTGATTATGGCCAAATCAAATTTCCAATCTATTTTCAAAAAGAGAAGCCCAGCTTTGGTTGAGCTAACATCTGAAAGCAGGTGTGAAGAGCAGGCAGGATTGGGGGAGCAACCTTGAGTGGGAGCAGTAGTTCAGGTGTTGTACAGAAAATCTCTCAGTAAGCAGAAGACTTCAAACATGGGGATTTGGTATAAAGCTGTTCCCTCTGGATATACAGACCTATTATCTATGAGTAGAGTCAGTTTTACAGTTAACTTATGGTACTGTTGTGATTTTCCTTGATTTGGAGCAGTAATCATGGAGTATTTGTCAGAACAAGCCTCCAATTGCATTCTAGCCAGTACCTGATCAGGATTAAGGAACTGGGTTGGCCTGTGGCCCAGTGTGGGTTGAACAGTTTTCATTCTACCTGCACAGTTGTGTGACATTTGATTTTCCACTGAAAGTGAGCAAGGTATTGGTGCTTGGCTTTCTCCTTCTGAGTTGCATTGTTGTTTGGAATTATCTTTGATTTCAAATTCATTAATTAGCTCTGTAATGCACCCTATCAAAAGATCTTCCTGGAAAACTGTCAGTGCTTACCATGAATGATAAAATGTTGCCATCTTGAAATTTCCTATCCAGTGTGAAGCTCGTAACCACTTCCTCTCTGCTTGTTATGATGCTATCCATGGGATATCTACCACTTTTATTGAGAAAGTACTAGCAGTCATTCAGATTTTCCAATCCTTTCTTGAAAATAGTCATCATCTTAAGCAATATATTCTCTTATAAAAATCCTGAATATTGATTGTATTTCCCTCAAAATGCTTCCATTGCCTTTTAAGATTGTAGATGGACAAGTTTGGTGAAGTATCTTTTATTACTCTGAATCACAGAAGAGGGGTTTCTCCTTGAAATACAGTATCTTCTGGATGCTTCCAGATCCTTCTTGTTTGTTTCCTTTATAAGGTGTAACTGGAGATATCAACAGTACCAGCAGTGGCTTTGGAATGATTCTGAGTAGAAAATGGGTATCTCCACTCCTGGTACTGAGTGCATTCTCAAGCATCTTGCAGGTGGAGTGCATCTCTTCTATCAGGGCTTGCATTGGTTCACTGCCCAGTCAAATGCCCTGTTTTCATGGCCAGACTGGCATTAGGGACTGGGTAGGACAGGTTTGGCAACATGCTGCAATTATGGACCAGTGAAAAAGCCATGAAATGGTGTGTAGTGGAGTGGATTGTAGTGGAGTGGACAGCCATTTAGAGCTATGAATGTGATGCACATCATTAGGGTGCAAGGACCAAATTTTAATAACTTGAGATGTTAATGTCTTCCAAGATGATCCCATCTCCACTTTAAAAGTCTCCACAGTGGCACCTCATTCCTCCTCTCTATATAGAATTTTATTTTCTTTACACTTTTCTCATTCCAATCTTAACACAGATGCTAGATGACACAATAAAAAGCTTAGACAACTAGTTACAAGATCAAGTGGGCATATGTGGTCTGCCAAAGCCCAGAATTGACTCCATGGTATTGTTTACCAGTTTAGCAACTCCTGTGTATTAACTTAAAATGGATAGTTTGTATTCTTTGGGAGGATAAATGACAGAAGAAAGATGGGATTTTAGGGAGGCATTGCTATCCCACCAAGTGCCCCTGTCTTTGGGAAGCAGAGTGTTGCTCTCTACAGCAGTTTGTTTCTCAAAAAGCCTTCTTCTTCACGGCTCTGGGCCCTTCCTTTCCCAAACATCTGCAGTAGGGAGCAAAAGCCCAGGCCAGGGAGAAATGTGGCATTCTTCAGACTAGACCAGGGGATGCACAGCAATATACTTCATCAAAGGACCAAGTGATGGCTGCTCAGAGCTCTGCTCTTTGATCAAATTGTGGCTTCTTTCTTGTACTGACCTTCTCAGCCATGGTGTTTGCCATTTTTCCTGACCTTGAGTCGCTTCCCAGTACTGAGACCCTTTCTGCCTTTCTTGACAGACTCCTACCTAGGCTCTGCTCTAGACTTGCACTGCAGCATATTCCTGCTAATCATTGCTGCATGGCTGAGAATGCCCCTGGGCAGTGTGAACAACTGACACTCAAATCAGTGTGACAAATTAATCACTTGTTTCTTTCCTAACATGAATCCCCCTCCTTCCACTCCAACAATACCACCAAATTAATCAGGGTCTAAACCTTATTGGAGAAGAGACAGTGTTTGCCAAACAGGCAAACTGTTAATGCTGTCATTGATCACAGACAAAATTTCTTCGGGAAAAGAGTAGTCATATCTTCTCCAATATTTTAATCCAAGAGCATTAGCTTTCTCTCTGGTGATTTTACAGCTCATGGGAAATGTATTTAAGATTTGAAAACAATATTCAGAGAGAGAGAAGATGGACTGCATTCTTATTACTGTCATTAAAAATAATAATGCTTTTAGTTTTGTATTATAATGACTCTAATTCAGGTTGCTGTAAGCTACTGGAGTTGAGTTGCCTCTAAAAATATATATGGAATGTATTTGACGATGTTTATTTCATATTTCTGGTAATATTTTGTGAATGCCTGCCAGACTTCGTGCTGCTGCAAGCTGAGGTATTTTGTGTTTCTCAAGACCAATTAAGTACCTTTGTTTCAGGAACAGTCTAATCCTCCTTGAGAGAATTTGGCTATACAAATTCTCTTATTTTGGTGAAGTACCCTTTCTAAATTATTTTGTTTATTTATACTGTGCCAATTTCATGCAGTCTTAAGTGCCAATTACTTTTAGAGTGAATTTCTTTGCTCTTAGTCATTTTTGAAATATTATTAGAAAATTACTGGAAACTTTCATTGAATTGCACACTTCCAGAGAAGGTAAAATGTATTTCTCATTGCTATTTTATTTTCCTACTAATGGATATTACCTCCTGTTTTCTAACCTATCTCTTGTATGGTCCGTTAACAAAGAATACCAAATTGACTGAATTTGGTTACCTGTCATGGACAGAGTAGTTTGTGAAAATTTTAAAAGGAACTTGTGACGTAAAGATGAGAGGAATGTGTTGAGCCAGAGATTTGGTAATGTTTGAGGGATTACTGTTGGGACTTTTTTCCCCTTTTTTGTGGGGGTGGGTGGGTGGGAAGGGCAGAGGGAGAGGGAGAGAGAGAATCTTAAGCAGGCTCCATACCCAGTGCAGAGCCCAATGTGGGGCTCAGTGTCATGACCCTGAGATCATGACCTGAGCAGAAACCAAGAGTCAGATACTCAACCGACTGAGCACTCCTACTGTGGAGATTTAAACCAATGTGGCAAGAGATCAATATTTGCTTCAAGAAGTTTCTCTGTTTAAGAAGGGGAATCTACTTAAGCTTCTGAGGCAAGAACATTTGTAAAACAAAACAAAACAAAACAAAACAAAACAAAACATAAAAAACAGTACCCATCTCATACTCTACCACCAAATACATTTCAGATTTTTAAAAAATTTGAAAGGGAAAAACTAAAATAATTAAAGTACTGAAGGAAACTTAAGTGGATAATAATATGACCTTACAGTAACAATGGCATATCTAGATAGGACAACAAAAACTTAAATTGTAAGGGAAAGTGTTTATACATTTGACAGTAAAAAAAAAATTTAAATTTCCATTTGGCAAAATGGTGAAAACAAGAAATGATCTAAGAAAAACCATGGTTTGTGCTTTTTCCCCTCTATGAAATGTTCTTTTGTCCTTCTTCACCTGGCTCACTCTTAAGTACTCTTCAATCTCAATTTAATCCCTATGTCCATCAGTGGTCTTTCCTGATGCCCTGATGGACTGACTTTCTGACCTCTCCTGCCACATTTGCTCTGTCAGGGAATCATTTACCAACCACATCACAAATTTCATTGTGGTGGCCCTCTTCTTTGTTAGACTTGGGGCAGAAGAGGGCAGAAGCCATGTTTTATATCCAAAATGCTATCTGCAACTCCTAACACATATTACCTAGTGTATAGTAGGTCCTCAATAAAATTACTTGTCATTGAATGAAGTTCATTATATAATAGTAGATGAAGGATAGGAAATTTTAGTTCAAACACACATACACACACACACACACACACACATAGAAGTGCCTAAACATAAACACTTGTGACACTTCAATAACAATCAAATACAAGTTAAATCATATTTATGTGCATCTCAGTTATCTATAATCATGTATGTGTGTCTATTATTTGTCAGAAAAACTAAGAATATGAATAATGTCATCAATTGCCTGTGAGGGTATGATAAAACATGTATCTCATAACCACTTGTGGTGAGAATTTCAGTTGGTGCAAATTCTCTGTAAAACTGAATGCTGAATGCTGTTTACATAGAAATTTACATTAAGAAAGTAGTGTGTTTAATTCAACAAGGATGAATATAAAGTTAAGCTTCTGATAACAAGAGCAAGAAACTGAAAATAAACTGATGTTTATCAATAAGGCACATGTATTCATGTCTGCCTGCCTATGTGTGGATATATGATAGTAAAATCCCATTTTTGTAAAAATATATTATAGATGCATAAATATTTAAATATCTGAAAAATTCATATAGTATGCCCAACATATTAAGATGCTTATGTCTTGGTATTTGTTAATTAGCCATAGATCTATGCTTTCTCTCAGTTCAACTATTTTGGTCTAAATTACAAGGTCTTTAAGAAGGATGGGTGAATGGATAGAAAGATAACAGACATAATGAGACATGAGGGTATAGACTTCTTTTTTTCCGGAGCTTGAAAGGAAAAAAAAAATTTGTGCCCATGATTGGTTCTGGAACATTGTCCTAGGAGAAAGCATTAGGGACAGGGATGTGAAGCAAGAGAAAAAATCCATTAAAGACTACATTATCAATTTGACTGCCACTTTGGTCATTAGCTGCTGCTTGATGAAGGTCAGATGAATTTTATCTGCCTTGTGACAGATGAAAAGTCTGACTTTTGTTGGTCCCACTGTGCACATGTATCTCTGTGGGGGTCAGGAGCTTAGAAATCAAGCCCTGCCAGGTGGATGTGACTGAGCTCCTTGGAAGGAAATCATGAGAAAGATGCAAAATGCAAATAATTATTGTAACTGCTAATTTTGGAGAGAACATTGTTGTGATTAAGAAAAAATACTAGCATTGAAATCGGGCTTAAAAGCATTCCTTTGGAAATATCAATTATCCTTTGGAGAATTCCCTCAGCAGTCCAGAGCCATTTCAACTGTTATTCTGTTCCTGAAGACAGAGAAAGCCCACACAAGCCAAGCTGCATTAGATTGTTCCTGAGTTTCTAGCATGGATCACCAAGAGTTCAGAAGACACATCAGGCCCATTTCAGAAATAGAATCTGAAGAGCAGATACCTAGTTTTGGTTGCTGGAGAGAAGGGATTGCAGCATAAACAAAGCAGGGAAGTGCCCTGATAAATACAATTTGCAATTAGGGATTCATTTGTATCCAGAAAATATTTTTAATTCCTAACTCTTGATAAGGAGTTGATAGCTAAGATCAACCATCCTGAGAGTGCTTTTTATTTAGAATTGAAGGGTAGGGATGCTTTAACTGCTAGATACTACTGCTACTTGGAATGCTGAGGTGGTGAAGCAGATGTGGTCTGGTGACAATAATTGTGTTTTTCTGAACAGTACCTCATCAACTCTAACAACATTGTCCTTTGGATAGAGAAGTAAATATAATACAATAATTATTTTCAGGTATGGGTTCAATGTATTAATATCAAAAATAATATAAAACATTTTTGATCAAGAATTTCTTTTGAAGATAACATTGGAAACTGATTTTTTTAGTTGTGGATAGCAAAGTGTTGCTTATATACTAATTAAATATGCTTGCGTTAAAGAGCAGATCTATTTGCACATGGAAAAGGTGAATAGACATGAGAAAAAGTGTTATAAATGTGCAACTCTCATTTATATATGTAGATGAATGAATCTGAGGTTTAAAAATAAATGCATCGGGGCAGCCCCGGTGGCTCAGTGGTTTAGCGCTGCCTTTGGCCCAGGGTGTGATCCTGGAGACCCAGGATTGAGTCCCACTTTGGGCTCCCTGCATGGAGCCTGCTTCTCCCTCTGCCTGTGTCTCTGCCCTTCTCTCTCTGTGTGTCTCTCATGAATAAATAAATAAAATCTTTTAATAAAAAAATAAAAATAAATGCATCTTACTAGATCCATGCTCTTACTATGAGAAAGTTAATATCATTGAAGTTCTGGTTAAATTAGAAAGGTTCTAAAATTTAGAATTTTTAAATTTTTAAATTTAAACACATGATATCCAGTGGAAAACAACAATAGAATAGAATGAGATACTAATCTAATGACAGTTGCAAAATTATAAACATGTGTGCATACGTGAACACATATTAATGGAAAATATCAACATTTAAAAGCCACAGTAATTCTCTAGGAAGAAAGCAGAAAGTGAGTAGAGCATAAGACATGGACACTAGTACATACAAAAATGTGGTGAAGGGAGAGCTTTTATTTATTTTATTTATTTATTTATTTATTTTTTTAAATTTATTTATGATAGTCACATAGAGAGAGAGAGAGAGAGAGAGAGAGGCAGAGACACAGGCAGAGGGAGAAGCAGGCTCCATGCACCGGGAGCCTGACGTGGGATTTGATCCCGGATCTCCAGGATTGCGCCCTGGGCCAAAGGCAGGCGCCAAACCGCTGCGCCACCCAGGGATCCCCAGGGAGAGCTTTTAAAGGGACTAATTGCTTTTTCTGAATGGAGAACAATGTGGAGGTGAGCTCTTTTTCTTTCTTTTTAATTAAGGTGTAGTCATCCATTTCAACTCTTTTATATTTTGTTTGGCATAATTCAATTAATAGGAATGTGATCCAGAGGTAAAGGAGAAAAGCTGGGGTAATTTGCATCGAACTCCTCAAACTCTACCATGACTGAGCCTCAGAAGGCCAGGAGATTCATTAGACCCCAGTTCTCTAATTCCACACTGGTATGTGGAATGCTTAGAGAAGCAGAAAGAAGTTCATTAAGTAGCTTTGTTCTAAGGGAGAGAATTTGAAATAAAAGTTATTTACTTCTGTCAGCTTGAATTTTTCTTATGTGTCCAACACATTCTAAATATATATATATATATTATAATTATATTATTATATAATCATATATATTAAGATTTTATTTATTTATTCATGAGAGACATGCAGAGACAGGCAGAGACATAGGCAGAGGGAGAAGCAGGCTCCCTGAGGGGAACCCAATGTGGGACTCGATCTCAGGACCCCAGGATCACAACCTGAGCCAAAGGCAGATGCTCAACCACTAAGCCACCCAGGGTGCCCCCCCCATTATATTTTTTAACTTGCAGAAATTGAAATCCATTTGTACAATTAACTGGCTCCGTACACTGCTCAAAATACATGTCATTCTCTTTCTGATGAACAAGAATCTTCACCTTAGGGAAAACACTTGTTTTCCCATCCACCTTTCCCTTTCATTTCCTTCCAGACCTGTTCTTCTGGCCCTTTCAACCCCTATTCTTCCCCATACCTTCTTCTCCCAGTTATTTCAGTGGTATCTGCTGGAAATGTTACTGAAATACCAAGAAATTTCCTGACATCCTTCACCTTGCCTTAAATGGCCACTGTGGCAGATCAGATTGTTGGATCTCAATCTTTCACTTTAAGTTTTTCGATTAAGTGAGAGAACTATCCCTCACCCACTGATCTTGTACTGGCCATGGTATTTGCTTTGTCCAATAGAAAATGGAAAAAATAGTGGTTGGTTTGTGCCAAGCTGAAGCCTCAATGTCCGTCACTATTTTCCTATTCAGACTCTTGTCCAGTGACAACTTGTGTCTGGACAAGTAGCTATGGTTCCAAGGAAAGGGAAGAGATGCCTGAGAACAGATGGAACATAACTCAAGGTCTAGAAGCAAATCCAGGTGATCTGTTGGCTGAAGCAGAATAGCCCCAGACAAACCTGAGGTAAGAAAAAGGAATGTCTGTCATTGTAAGCCACTGATTTTTAGGGTGGCTTGTAATGCAGCATTGTTATGGTGATGGATGACCACAACCTACTCCTTTTACCCACTCAGATGAACTGAAACCTAACAACCTCTACTCCCCTATCTTCACTTAGCTAAAAATTGCTATTTCACTTATGTCATTTTAAGGTTATCAAATCCATTTGGAGAAGTGTAACTGTTCTGGAGTGTAGGCTGACATCATCTATTCAAATTAAAACTAAGCCGCCCCTACAAACATGCTCACCCAGGGGCACCCATGAACTTGTTCATTTAAGTATGATTCGTGTTGCAAGGAGTTGGCTATAATTGGAGTGCAGTCAGGTAAAGGGTTAACTGAGTTCAAGTAGATGAACAGGCAATCAAAGTAATCAATAACAGAACAGATTCTCTGTCATCTCTCATTCAAGAGATAAAAGATATCTATAAACCATTGATCCATTTATAGTGATCATCAAATAATCAGACCATAAAACCAAATCCTCAATTGTTGTTGCCAACGGGGAATAATAACTATCTTCCTCTGATAAACCAAAAACAAAAGCACTCCATGCCCACTCACCATGGAGAATCACCCAGCAGTTTGAAGAAACTGTTGTATTTGTACATATAGCAACATGTGGAATTTTAAAAACATGATATCCAGTGGAAAACAACAATTGAATAGAATGAGATACTAACCTAATGACATTTGCAAAAATTAAAAACATGTGTGCACACCTGAACACATATTAATGGAAAATATCAACATTTAAAAACCACAGCAATTCTCTAGGAAGAAAGCAGAGAGTAGAGCATAAGACATGGACACTAGTACATACAAAAATGTGGTAAAGGGAGAACTTAGAAGTCATCCAGGATGAGTATGTCACAGACCAGGAGCTTCACAGAAACAAACCTGCCATCTGAGTTAAAAAATAATAATAGTAATTAAAAAAAATCTTGGGCATCAGGGTGGCTCAGTTGGTTAGGTACCTGACTTTGGCTCAGGTCATTATCTCAGGGTCCTGGTTCAAGCCCCACATCAGGTTACCTCCTTCTTGGGGAGTCTGCTTGTCCCTCTCCCACTCCTCCCTATTCGTGCTCTCTCTCAAATTAATATTTTTTTTGAAAAGCATATTATAAGGTCTTCCCCCAAACAGTGTAAAAATAATCATCTTATTTTTTTCCTGACAGTTATTAAAAGGATTGATTTTTCTCATTTTGTCATTTGATATATTTGAACTTGCTTATATTTGATAGTATAAAATTAAGACTTAACTTAATTTTCTTTCCAAATAACCAAATCCCTCCTGCATTTTTTATTGAATAATCCTTGTTTTTCTCTACTGATGTGCGATGCCTCTATAAACATAAATTATTATATGTACTCTATGGACTTGAAGCAACTTCACCTTTTATTGAATTGTTTTCTTATTTTCTGTATTAGCATTCCAAAAGTTAAATATGGTAACTTTATATAATTTCAGAGATCTTCCCCAGAGACACTTGGTGGATCCACCTGACAGAACTGGATGAACTTCCTCACCAGGGAAGTGGGGTACCTCATGCCCAAGGTAAGTCTCAATATGATGAATTCAAAGTGTCAGTAGAAAAATTAATTTCTCCTCTTCAATAACTTTGTGTTTTGCTGTGTTTTTGTTTTCTTTAAGGAATTAAATTATGATCTATTGGTGGCAGCATGATTGGTCTAATAACTTGCTGATCGCTATAAATGGATTAACAGTTTATGAAGATATTTTATCTCTTGAATGAGAGACGATGGAGACTCTGTTATGTTATTCCAATTTGTTTGATTACCTATTTGTCTATTTGAGTTTGAATCAATTAGAATTTTATGAGCATTGGGAAGGAGAAAAATTCTTTTCTAAAAAAATTCTTTAATATCTAGACTGGTGGATATTCACGTTTCCATATTTATTCTTGGCTAAAATTGTGGAATCGCAACTATAAGCATCCTCTGGGTTCATATATCTATGGGTCTGTAATTTAGAATTTACCTCTTATGATTGTGTGATGTTTTCCTATTTCTCAAGATTACTAATGATTTAGATTAAAAAGACCCGGTTTTGGGGATGTGGATACAAGCAAAGGGACTTTCCATGGAACTGGGTTCTAACCCAAAGTTGGAGAGCAGGAGGACTCTGTAAAATTTCTCCAGGAAAAAATTACTGGCCATGGTGAGGCTTACCACATCTTAAAACATTTTTTTTAGGCAGGGTAAAGATTGCAATTCTTTCTGCTGTTTTGTAGCATCAACGTCACAAATTTGGATAGATATTTCTCAGATGTATTTTATATGCATACCCTATTCCATTTCTAACTCATAGGAAAGTTTTATTTCCGAGAAAAGTGCACAAAGATGTTCATGTGGCAAAGCTGACGACAATAGTTAACAGTCACAATTTACTATGATTATGATTATGATTTGCCTAAGAGGAAAAGGAGAAAATCATGAGAGGTTTGGAAAGTGTTCAGATACTTCAGGATGTAACCCATGGTCACCTGAAACACACAATGCAAACACACGCACAGCCACATGCTTGGAGCACCACACAACTAGAAGCATGTCCATGAGGATCTATGTGGTGTTTTACTGAGAGTTTGGAGATGAGCAAGGACATTTATTTACATAGCCCAAACAGAAACAAGTTAAAATTTAATTTTAAACAACTCTCTTCTTCCCTCCTTTTTTTAGGATCCAGAAATAACAAATAATGTAAGAACAAATTCCCCTCATTTTCTAATCCAGAGAAATCTCATTCTAGCTTAGACCTCCAGAACAAGCTCAGACTCCCTAGTCCTACCTTGTACAAAAGCTCATTAAATTGCTCCATGTACAGGGAGTCATCCTTTGAAGGCCTTTCTCTCCCCTCTGTAGGTGCAACAAGGCTTTGAAAGCCAAGGAAAGATAGTAGTAGGCCTTTCCTCATAAACATGTTCCATCACCAATGACCAAAAGGCACTATGGCTGATACAAAAAAAAAAAAAAAATCTCCTTTTTTGGCTCTATCAATGCAATCTGATATCCATATTTCTGTTTCTGTTTTTCCTCCATTGGCATGCTAATTGTTTTCTTTTCCCTTATTTATCTTTAAACATTCTGTATTTTTGGAAGTATATCATAAAACTGGTATATAGTCAGATTTTGTTAAGTAAGTTCATGTATATTTCCATTTTTTCTTTTCTTTCTTTTGTGTCTATTCAATTGCTCCCCTCCATTTTTTTTTTTTTTTTACGTGTGTATTTCAAAAACGTTTTGTATGGTCAGCATTTAGTTGGATGTCATTATGTAAATTAATTTGAGTGCTATCCCAGTTTATTAGGATGCGATCATCTGGTACTCATTATGTCTTGTTCTTGGATTCTTGGATTCTAAGGATAGCATTCTTCTGCATAATCTGACACCCTAAGCTTTCTCTTTGATTGTAAGCAAAATTTAGGAAACACTTCAAATTCCTTGATCCATCACTCCGGAAACTACACTGACTTACCATTCAGATGAGATAGGCCCCCAATCCTTCTATTTCCCACTCGTTAAATGAAAAGCAAGGGCAGTAGACTAGGGACCCAATGAGGGAGAAGGTAAGGCTTCTGGAGGAATGGCTTTGTCTTTCAGGTTTTTATATTTCCTCTACTGAGGGGTTGATATAATGTTAGTACTTGCTTCATGAATTTTGGGTTATGATTAAATGAGATAACACGTTGTAAAATTCCTGGCATAGTACTTACCATAGAAGAAATAAAAAAAAAAGTGTATAATTATTGTTATTACCAGTAAATGTGAGGTTTGTCTGGTTCTTTTTTTTAAAAAAATTATTTATTTATGAGAGACACAGAGACACAGGCAGAGGAAGAAGCAGGCTCCCTATAAGAAGCCCAATGTGGGACTTGATCCCAGATCCTGGGATCACAGCCTGAGGTGAAGGTAGATGTTCAATTGCTGAGCCACCCAGGCGTCCAAAGATTTGGCTGGTTTGTAAGCATCTTCATTCCTGGGCTGAAATGGGTGGAGCTTCCTGAGTAGTTACTCGGGGGTATTTACAGTACTTGGGGGTACCAAGCACCATCACTAGGGTGTAGAAGAGTTAAGGTTGAGTGTGAAGAGACTGCAGGAGGATACAGGTCGGGGGATTTTACCACAGTTTAGGCAAATCAAGATGACTGGCTCCTTCTAATTTGCATCTTAGAAATCCCTAAGTGAAAGGAAGAATCATCTTGGTGGCGGGGAAGAATATTTTGGGGAGTTTACAGTTTTATCATTTACCTCATATAACTTTGGGGCAATAGTGTAACTTCAGGCAGCCCAAGTGTTCTTACTGTTAAAGTGGGTAACAACAGTATCTCTCATAAGTTCCTCTAGAATGTTAAAGCAGATAGTACACATGAAGCAGTTTCATAACCAGAAAGAATTGTTCAAATGTCAATTGTTTAAAGACTTTCTAGAATGTCAAACTTAATGCTGCAAACAAAAGCTAAATCTAAGTTCTTGGAAAAGTCTGGTAACAGGGCAAGAAATAATTTTCACATCTCTCCTCCCCCCACCCCCCCAACAGAATAACTTCCTGGATGTTTATTTTCCTTCTTAAATAGATACTTCCTTTCTATCTAATTTTGCAGCATTCTACAGCTTCATCAGCTATCAGCAAAATCAAGCTGTCCTCACTTGACTTGGAATATCATAGAAATGATAAACTAAACAGCTTAGAATAGCACAAACTGGAGAGTGTAATGCAAGCATCTCAAGTTCAGAGTCTTAACCATTCTATACAGACTGTATGTGTAAGCTTTCCAGAGCTGATTAAAACCACACAAGTTCAATTGTGTCATTGTTTGCATTTCACACCATTTGCTAAGTCCTCATTAGCATGTGATTTTCATATCAACTGTGTAAACTGTAAATTAAATTTAAGGTATGGCTTTAAAAATGCTTTCATCGCTGATGTAAAAAAATAAAGATCTGCCGATCTCCAAGCTTTGAACATAACTTGTACGATTTGGGAATAATTTATTCCTCAGCTATCTTAATGTTTACTCTTTAACAGCCACGCCTTCCTAAGAAAAAAGATGTTTTATCAAGAATAATATTTTAAAAATGTCAAGAAGATCATTTTTCTGCTATTTATGTTCCTCAGAAAAGCATGGTGGACTCTCTCAGAAAACTCCCAGTCTTAAATTAATGAACATCTTCTTTGAACCTTGAAGAATGTGATTTCTGATGACATGGCAGACATACATCTAAATATTTAAAGATTTGAGATGCCCCACCATCTCCCCTTGGGCTTGGACCATTTTCCATAGGTCACATTCTTCTTTGAAGGAAGGGTGGCCTGAATTTTCCCTAAGATGTCTCATTTAGGCCCAAAGTGGAAGGTAAGGGTCAGTCAAATTTAGAAAACTAAGTGAATTTTAATCCACCTACCTTGCAAGGGGCTAGCTCTCAGATCTAGCTCTCTTTCTGTCCTTAGCAACAACCCACCAACTCCAGAAGCCAGCTGGCAGAAGGCCCTGGGGAAGGTCCATCTCCTGAAATGGATGCCTCTGGTTTGAAAGCACACTTTCTCGGGGCTGCAGAGAATAGTTGGTTGCATTCCGTGATAATTTAAAAGAATCCCTGTAGCTCCACATTCCTTATGAGGCTCTCTGTCTACTATCCTACCTTAGCAAGGTCAGCCCATAATAAACGTGTCTCCCCTACCCCCATCCCCCACGTTGGCATTAGCACAAAAACTTTGCACTTTCACAACAGACTTTCATATAGGGACAGGATTTGACAAGTCAACAAATGATCATTTTGCTAATTCCATATGCATGTATGACTCACAACTCATCCAGCAGTACTGTCAAGCTGCTTTTGTGAGAGTGACAGCTGCTTTACATTAAGCATCATTATGAGACAGTTTTTCTTTATAGAGATGTGTGAGGAATGATTTGTCTTAAAATGTAGGTAGTGGAGCACTTGGTGGCTCAAGGGTTGAGTGTCTGCCTTTGGCCCAGGGTGTGATCCCAGAGTCCCGGGATCGAGTCTGCATTGGGCTTACTGTGGGGAGTCTGCTTCTCTCTGCCTATGTCTCTGCTTCTATCTCGGTGTCTCTCATGAATAAGTAAATAAAATCTTTTAAAAAAATTAAAAAAATAATAAAACATAGGTAGCTTTGCATGTTTAGAATACTAGATTGAACAAGTTCTCTACATTTCATAGTAGGTTCATAAACTCTGATGCTGTCTCCCTTTGCTCCAGGACAGGCAGGTTGGAGCGTGGTGAGCCTCAGAGTAAAGATGCCTGGCCCCATTTTAGTTTGGTTTGCTCACCGTTAGCTGGGTGTTGTTAGGACCTTAGCTTTAATGAGATACCCGGATGTTTTCCAGGTAAAATAACTGAGTGCCTCATTAAAATGTAAGCTTGTATTCCTCTCTATAGGCTAGGTCCTTTATTTTCTGGGTCTTTCTCAGGAATCTAGGGCTTTTATCAGATTTTCAACAAAGTCTGTGATTCCCAGCCGATCAAGAACTACTCTTACTATGTCGTGATTCTAATTATGAGGTTCATTTCATGGGTCTTTCATTGTCTCCCAGTCTCATCTAAAGATGACCTGAATAACAAACCGTGACGAAAAGGAGGCAGCTTTGTTTTCATAAAAAATTACATAAATCCAGACTTCTTTGCTATAATTATATTTTAGATTACCTTCTCTGTCTCTCTTTTCAAAATAAGTCTTTAAAAAATAATAAAAGAGAAACAATTAAGTGGAAGCTTAATTATCTTATTTATTGTAATAGCAATACAAGTCACTTTCCTCTTCAGTCTGTAAGTGTGATCCTGCTAACCTGGGGTATCAGGAAATCCAGACTTTCTGCCTGTAAATCTGGAGAGTTGGTTACTTCTGCAGCTCTCTCCCATCATGGCTCACCCTGAAGAGTGGTCTGTGTGTGGTTATTCCAGCTGCTAATCTGCACGTCCCTACTGGGGCTCTCACAGAATGCTTGGCGAGCATGGAGTATGCTTTCCAGTGTCCCCAGAGTATGATGGCTACAGATCAAATGTCACCCATGTCTCGCTGAAGAGACAGGTGCTTTGTGTTTTTTTTTTGTTGTTGTTGTTGTTGTTTTTGTAACAGAGCAAATAATGGGAAGAAGAGATTCTGTAACTTAAACAAATGTGCTTCCTTTTCTACATTAGTATTAAGATTTTGTTCTACCTGGATATTGAAGTGTTCCTCATTCTTTCCTAGAGGTGACTCTAAGCCTTCCCCTACCATGCTCCCTCTGCTTCTACTGACCATTTATTCTTCTCTGCTGAAGGAAGAGTTCCCTAGATGCTAACCGCAGCTCTCCCTCCAGGGTCATTGCTCTCTGGACTCTCCCTGGAACTCCAGCAGTGCACTAACCACTGCTCTTGGATGGCTAATTGGTACTGTGGTCCTAAGATGTTCCAAACTGACTTCATCATCTTTTTTCCCCCAAACTACTCTTCCTCTGTTCTTTCCCCACTGCCTTCTCCTCTCTCTCTCTCTCACTTGGTTTCTGCACCTGCCTCCTACTCCTCTTGGCTCACTTCCCTGTGGCCACCCTGCCCTCTTACTGTTCCTCTAACACAGAGCACACGACGAAACATACTGGAGGCATTTGCTGTTGCATCTAGTAATGATGCCCCAGGCATTTCCTGGTCTTTGCTCAACCTACACCCTTCAGGTCTTTGCTCAAATGTGTCTACTAAGTTCACACTTCCCAGGATGTTCTGTTGAAAGGTTCCACCCCTCTGCCTATGTCCCTAGACCTCTCTCTGCTTTATTTTTCTCTATAGCACTTACCTCCACGAGTCATAGTATCTATTTTATCCATATATTTGTTTGTGGACTGTTTCCCGCCCCCCCCAAGTCCAACTAAAGTGTAACCTCCACAACTCCAGGGATATTTGTCCCTGAAGATCATTGCTGTATCTACTGCACCTGGAATAGTGCTAGTAACAGTTTTTAGGCTCTCTGTAAGTGCTTGCTGAATGAAGTCATGAAAGAATATAGAATTAAATGTAGAATAGCCATTTACCTTGGAAGTTTAGACTCTGTAATCTTAATGGGAAACTGGCATTGATTGGTGGACTCCTTTGTATTTTAGTGAAGAAATTTAGACATTTGCAGCTGTCTCAGCCCAACTAAAGAATTACCCAAGATTGGGACAATGCACAGAAGTTTCAGCCTAGGTCTGGAGTAGCAAACATATTTGGTCTTACATGGCAACTCGGATTGATTCATCATTCAGAGTACTGTGTTAAAGCATCCAGTTAGGAGTTGAGGTTATTGGTTGGAATTCAGAGAATCTCAAGTCATTTACATTTCCAAACAAAATTTTATAAATGGATTCCATTTTCAGCTTCACATTTTATTTTTCTTAGCAAATGATGATAAATGATCACAAAGAGCAAGTAAAAATTGCAGTTTATTAAATATTTCTTTAAAAATGCAGCCAAGAATAACTATTTAGCCTTAATTTTTTTTAGATAAAAATGCTGGTGATATGAAACAAAACATGACTATTAATTGTGGATTTCTTTTTACTTTACAAAAGCATTGGGAACTAAAACACATTTTTCTCTTCCAACCCCGCCTACCCTTGACTTCAAATCAATTGTGAAAATACAAGTGTGTCACTTTGTAGACCAACAGCTTCAGAATAATGATGGATGAGTTTATGGTCACTCTGAATTTTCATGTCCTTAACCACATAAAAATTGATGAGACCTCATGCTGGATTACAATATATTTAGCATTTGTTTTCATCTGGCCGGAGGCAGAATACCCATGGTTTGAATGTATTTGGGGGTTGGGTAGGGATCAGTTAGTCACTTTATCTTTTTACATAAAGGAAAATAAAAAGGCATCCAGAGGAATTCCTGGCATAGGAGAAAGCATGCTATGATTGCACCTGCCTCTGAGATTAGAAACAGGAGCAGTTGGTTGTGTTGATTTTTATATCAAATTATAATTACTCTAAATATTGTATTCAGATAGAAAAACAACAAGAATATATTCTAGAGATAATGCTACAGTCCAGTCTTCTTCTTCACAATGACATTATGTTGCATTTGTCAATAAACCATTTTTACAGGACTCCCGGGCTAAGATAGCTTTATTTTTTTATTTTTTTATTTTTTTTTAAGATAGCTTTAAAAAGTGGTGAAAATTCATGACCTGTGTCAGGGGGAAAAAATTAAAACCCAGATTGTCTGTTTTTTTAGTGATACTCAAAGGTCAGCAGAATTCATCATTACCATCTGTGACAAAATGTTATCATATGACAAAAATTAAGATCATAAAATAGTTAAAAAAAATGAGCACCTGTTCCCCAGAGGTGACTGGCTGCTCATAATTGCAAACACCAGAGGTTTTGTAGGAAATCTATGTGGTTCCATCTATTTCAGTAGAACCAGTCTGTAACACCAAGGAGACACTTCTAGAATAGAGGAAAAACTTGATTTCCTGCACAGATCTATTCATTTAATTTATATATCTTTGCTCATAATCCAACTTCCTAAGGGTGACTGGGAATTCAAAGTCTACAAGATACCTGAAAATCCAGGCGTGTCTGCTTTGACATGTTGATAATTTGTTCTCAGCCCTGATTAGGAAGAGCAGTGAGAAGCTTTGCCTGACTTCTTAGGGAAGGGATCTACCTGTGCTCCCACCCAGCAAGGTGTAGAGCTCATGACTGAGATAGCTCGTGTGGAGACAGAGGTGGATCTGACTGCTGTCTCTCTCCTTTTTTGGTTGAACATCAAGGGATTCCCCTCCAATCTCCTCACCCTTGCTTTTCTGCCTCACCAGCCCAAGCTGACTTTCCAACCCTGGAATTGTCCTTTTGAAGATTTTCAAGGGTTCTATATCGGCACATCTAATTCATCTTCATCTTCTCTCCTTTCATCATTGCACTGTATTTTTGCAGGTGAAGTCTCTGCCAGTCATATAGTTCCACTTGGAAAAAAATAAGATGGAATCAAGCAAAGCCAAAATAGCACTCTTGCACTCACTTCATTTCCTCTCTCTGAAATAGCCTTGTTTCCATGTGAAGACACTGCTTAATTCCTACAGTTTTACCTTATATTTCTATCTCAAGTACTAGCATACCATTTCCACTTTGATCATCTAGTCTTATGTTTAACTTGTTCTTTTCTTGAGGAAGCAATAACCATTTACTGTTTGTGTAGGTAGACATTATCCTAACGCTTAACCACAAATGTTTATTTTCTCCTTTTTCTCTCTACTATTAAACCCATGAGGTAGAAATTATTATTCCCATTTTACAGATGAAGAAATGGAAGATCAAGAGGCTAAGTGATTGGCCCAAAATCACAGTCAGTAATTTCCAGATCTGGGATTTCATCCATGGGCTGTGTTCCTTCCATTCCTATGCAGCCAGTTTACACCAGTGAATCTAGTGGTTGCAAAGAAAGACTACAAATGAGACCAAAAGAGAGAGGAGAATGACTTAAATTCTTGCAGGTTTACTTCTAAATCAGCTTTCACTCCAGCTTCTCTCCATTCCCAGCGCCACTACTCTCATTCTAATTGCTTCTTAAGGGGCTCTGTGTTTTCCATCTTTTCTCTATCAAATTCCCTCTTCCCACAGATGCTAGACATGTCTTTCAAATGTAAATCTGATAGTATCATTTTCTTCCCTAAAATCCTTTGGTAGTTTCTCTTCACCAAATCATTTTCTTCCCCCAAATCCTTTGGTAGTTTCTACACCATTACCTGCAGGTGCTCTAGTGATTCAGCAGATACTCATTTATGATTTTAGTTTAAATTAGTTTTAATATGTTATACTGTTTTAAAAGATTGAATGTGTTTTAATAAAATGTCTTTATTATTTATTTTTTTAGAGAAAGAGAGAAAGCATGTGTGTGAGCAGGGGGAGGGGCAGAGGGAGAGAGTCTCAAGCAGACTCCCCACTGAGCACAGACCTGGACTTGGGGCTTCATCCCAGGAAATGGGGACCATGATCTGAGCCAGAATCAAGAGTCAGATGCTTAACTGACCAAGCCACGCAGTCACTCCAATAAAATTTATTTTTGACCCTTGAAAATCGGTGTAGGATTAAGGGGCAGGCCACCAGCTGGCTGCTCACAATGCACATGGGCTAAGGGGCTTGAAAACCTTCCTAGGGATCCCTGGGTGGCGCAGCGGTTTAGCGCCTGCCTTTGGCCCAGGGCGCGATCCTGGAGACCCGGCATCGAATCCCACGTTGGGCTCCCGGTGCATGGAGCCTGCTTCTCCCTCTGCCTGTGTCTCTGCCTCTCTCTCTCTCTCTCTGTGTGACTATCATAAATAAATAAATAAGTAAAAAGAAAAAGAAAACCTTCCTAATAAGAATAGGTGTTTTTAATGTCAGCAAACTCGGAGTTCCATGAGGAACCCTTAACATCATCAGCAAAATGTACATTTGTTCTTCTTTCCTTGAAGTAATCAGTGCTCTCAGACAAAAATAAACACAACAAATAAATAACAAAACCCCCACAATTTTCACTGGTACTGACCTTTTTTTGCTATTTTACAACGAGCACAGGCTAAGCTCATGATCCAAACCCAATGCCACTGCAAATTGATGTATTTGATATGGTTATTCTGAAGTATCAGGTTTTTTTTTTTTTTTTTTTTTTTTTGGTGGATATGGACACTGTCTAATTTTTACAGATCCTGAGATCTATAAGTTTTCAACCCTCCATCTGGGCCCTGAAAGTAGGTATTAAAATGAAAGTTGGGTCCTAGACAGGCTTCTACCACACATAAAAACCATCTCTTAGCAAGAAATTACAAAAAGTTGTACTATCACTTCTGAAAACTTGGAGTTCCAGCTCTCTGTCCTTACACTTCACATAAAATATTCACCCAAGCCAGATTTGACAGCAGCTAATTTTCTGCACAGGGGAAGGAAATCTAAGCCTAAAGCACTGTTTCACAATGTGTAGGACATTGGGCTCAATGCATTGTGGGGAGGATTTCTTAAAAATTTCTAGTCAGTAACCATATCTTGAAAAATGCTAAGATCCATCATGCTAATTACCACAATCTTCTCTGTAGTTGATGGAGAAAGCATTAGCACTTCTAGTAGCTATATTTTAAATGTGTGTTTCTGAATAATAAATCTTTATAGGATAACCACAACTGGAGTTAAACTATAAAGATACAGAGTAAAACTAAATCTAAATACCAGCCTTACTAGAATGAAATAAATAGGATCCAATAAATTCACTTACATAACATCGGGGTGGTCTTGGGACATGGGGCCCAGGGCATGGGCAAGGCTGCCTCATCCTCCAAAGAGGAAGAAATAGTGTCCACTAGCAGAGCATTGAAGGGCAAGGGCTAGTCAGATGATGAGGGCAATCCCTAACCAATTCATGATTAAACGTGAGTTATCATGGTTTTTAAATTTTTATTTGTTTATTCTTTTTATAAAACAAACCGTCTTTATTGAAGTATTTCCAGGTAAATTACAAGCCATATAAGACCTCACTACCAATCATGTGAAATGCCTACCAAGAGTCTCCTAAAGTTGACTGTCCCAAGTAACCATGCACTCTAACCTAAATGTACAGTGACCCTCTAGTCTTCGTTGGGAATGTGTTTTATTTTGTGTCTCTGTATTTTAAAAATCTTTCATGTGTGTTCCAGGAAAAGGTTTGATTTGGAAATTACAAAAAAAATTGAAGCAAAAGTAAGAATAATAGAATAGTAGGAAATGTTCTCTCACAGAGAAGACTGTAAAAATTAAATTTATTTGAAAGAAAATGTTGAGAATTATTAGCCGCTGTTCTTCATGAGTATAAATAACCGGTGTTAACTAGTTAGGATTGATGAACAACTTGAAACATAATTTCAAAAGCTGTATTTATTGCCTATAAGTTCTTCATTTTTCATGCAAATGCAGTTGATATCAATTTTAGTCTGCAGACCCTCAGAATAAGTGTAGCATATAAGCTATAAACATGGACTCTGGAAGGAGACTGCCCGGATTTGAAACCTGGTTCTGTTCTTTATTTACTGTACAATTCTGTTGTTTAATTTCACAGTTTCACGCTCCCTCATGAGTAAAATGAGATAATACTAGTACCTATTATTCGAGGGTGATGTGAGGATACAATGAGTTTAATGTGCCAAATGCCGTGATTATCGTCTGGCCCATAATAAGTGTTAGAAATTAAGATTTCTTTTCTCAATGTCTAAACTGTATGATATACTCTGAGCACTTACCTACTGACTTGCTCTCCCTAGAAATGTTTAACAGTCTTATGGAATATAGACATTTCAAGGAACCACCCCTCCTCCTGAAATTCTGTCCATGTTGATAATAACTGGTGTGTTGTCAGAAAATGATGTCGATGAAGGCAGATGTTTCTCTGCCTCTGTACCAACCTCAGGCATTTTCCTATTGTGGCCAGAGGAAAGGTCATCAAAGACCAACCTCCTTAGGTTACTAATCTGATTTTTTTTAAAGATTTTATTTATCTATTCATGAGACACACACACACACACACACAGAGAGAGAGAGAGAGGCAGAGACACAGGCAGAGGGAGAAGCAGGCTCCATGCAGGGAGCCCGACGTGGGACTCGATCCCGGGTCTCCAGGATCATGCCCTGGACTGAAGGTGGTGCTAAACTGCTGAGCCACCCGGGCTGCTGATATTTTATGAATTCCCTAGGATGTTGGGGAAAGAACAGGCAATGAGCCCCTGCTATTCACAGAATACATAAAACTCCCATTCTCTTCTGAGTTTCAAGGGAAAATCTCGATGATTTCTTTTCTCAGTGATGGCCTGACTTCTACAGTCTAAACTTCAGGCATAAGCTCCTTTACTCACTGGCAGCAACCACTTGCTCATCCTTCCACTCCAGAAGCTGCAGAGAAAAGGTCCTCTTTCTCCCTCTCCCTAAACATCCAGGGATGGGCTCAGAACGAGCTCAGCTAAGACATCCATGCCCAGCATAGGGTAGGAATCACTCATGAAGCCACTGCAGCGTCCCATGGGGGAGACAGTGTCCTGCTGCGCACACAGACACATCTTAGCTGATGTGCCCCCTCTGAAGGTAGAGTTCTCATTTTTCCTGTATTTCCTGTGCATTTACTAAGCTGTGTCCCTTCATCAATTCTGTGAACCTCCATACCTTCTAATAATTTAATCTCTTTTGTCTAAATACCTAGACTTGGCTTCTCTTCCTTGGTAATGAGAAAATGATACAAAGAAACATGTTGTTTCCTAAAAGAACCCCAGCCCTACCACTGCCTTTATTTATTTTTTTTAAGATTTTATTCCTTTATTCATGAGTGACACAGAGAGAGGGGCAGAGACACAGGCAGAGGGAGAAGCAGGCTCCATGCAGGGAGCCCGATGTGGGACTCCATCCCAAGACCCTAGGATCACGCCCTGAGCCAAAGGCAGGCACTCAGCTACTGAGCCAGCCAGGTGCCCCGCTACCACTGCCTTTAATCAGTGTTAAGCAGGTGTTAGAGTTTACTGGTGACAGGCTATTATAAGTTCTTAGCCAGTCCTGCGGTGCTCTCCTGAAAAGACCCATCACTGCTCAGCTTATTAACCCGTGCTTCAGGTTGGCTGGCACTCAGGCTCTCCCTTTGTTCACCAAGGTCCAAGAACAATGTTTCTTTTGCCCCTTCTGTTTAATAAAAGTTGTTGAATGTCTATTTGCAAAAGTTTCTTTCTGTGATTTGAGAATCTTATTTTTGGCTAATGTGCAACTAAAATTAAATTAGGAATAAAACATGCTGCGGGCCAGATTTTCCATGAGGCCATGGTACTTAATGCTTGACTGTATACATTGATGTCATCAACTATAGCTCATTAGCTCATACTTACTAATAAGGGACTGTTTTTTTTTTTTTCCATTTTTTGTAAACTGGATCTCTGGGTAAATATTGTTTGCATAGGAGGTTATTGCACTTCAAAAGATTGAAAAGTGATGCACTGCAGAATATGCTTCAAAGTACTTAGCATAGGGTTAGAAAGCCCTCTATGATTTGGGTCCAACTTGCTAAAGTCTTCAGCCTCATTTCTGTCTACGTAATGACTCATTCCATAAACGTTCTGACAACTGCTCAGTTTTTAGTCCTGCTTCTTTTCCTCCTACACAATATATTGTTTTTGCTTCATGTTTTGCCTTCTGCCAGCAATGCTTTCTGTGCTCCTGTAAGTTGGTTAAGTCCTGCTACCCCTTCCAACCTGAGCATTAGCAGTTGTGGCCTGCACATATATGTGCAGGGGTAGGATCCCTTCAAAACTGGCTTCCTTATACCACAGGAACAAGATTGTCCTTACCCTATTCCCTCATTGGCTTTGCATTGGGTTTGCTGCCTGCCCTAATGGAAAGACAGCTACTTGGGGGCAGAGAAATCACATTGGCCCCTAACAGAGACATTGTGATATGGTGATTTATAATAAGAAATCTAGAGGATCCCTGGGTGGCCCAGCTGTTTAGCGCCTGCCTTCGGCCCAGGGTGTGATCCTAGAGTCCTAGAATCGAGTCCCGCATCGGGCTCCCTGCGTGGAGCCAGCTTCTCCCTCTGCCTGTGTCTCTGCTTCTCTCTCTCAGTCTGTATCTCTCATGAATAAATAAATAAAATCTTTAAAAAAAAAGAAATCTATATTTCTGGCACAGAGCAACTAAAACCCCTGTAAATTCCTAAGTAACAAGAGCACCAGGAACATTTTTTTGTTCTGGTATTTAGTCTTTGATCTGGGTTCCTTTCATAGGACTCTTGAAACGCTGCAGATTTCCTAGAGTGATAGCAGTGTCTTTTGTTCTAATGAGGTGACTCTGAGTGGGCTCTTGGATGAAGGCTGGTCTCCAGAAAGACCATAAGATGATCAGAAGCTTGGAATTTGCCAAGTGTTTGCCTCCTCTCACTCTATTCTTTTGAGAAGGGAGAAGGACCAAACTTGGAGTTAATGATAGATCAGACTTATGTGATGAAGCTTCTGTAAAAACCCCAAAGGTATGAATCCCAAACACCCAGAATGATGTTTGACCAAATATCAGGGCATCCTAAGGCCCCATCAAGTTGACACTTGAAATTAACCATCACATGGAATGTTTTTGTCTGTTTTATGAACTCCTTCTGTTCATCACCATATGTCATATGGACTACCACTTAACATCCTCAAGCAACATGTCATGATTACTATTTCCTAAGTGGAAAAAAATTATAGAACATAACTTTAGAAGAACATATTAAAGACCAAGTATAAAATTTGATTTTTGAATTCTTTTTATGTGCTCTATGCACTTAATTTTTAGTGATAGAAAAACTTTCAGGGACATTCTTGTCTGACTTTAGTGGCTAAAATTCAAAGATTTATTTCCTTTGAATAAGCCTCAGCTCACAAAGAAGACTGGGACATTTGAATAAGAACACAGAAGGTGGATGCAGACATGATTGGATTTGAATCCTGACTTGTCCACTTTGGCCAGTTGTTCTTGGGCCTCAGAGAGGCTCAATAAATGTTTCTTGAATGAATAAACGAGTCAGTAGAACTTAGGTTTCTATTTTAGATTACACTTAAAGTGCTGTAAAGATTAAGTAAACTTAAATATGAATATACACAGAAATTCTAGCACACAGTCATAGCTTGATGAATGTCAATAATAATTGTTGTTATGGTGGTGGTGGCTTTTATTACCTGAAGCTGACATCAGCCCTTTGACCACGGGTAATAGAGTAGAATATCTGTGTTGATATGAATGCCTGGGGATACTGAAAGCCTCATTCAAGTGAACCTAAAAGCTACATCTATAATATATTCCCTATCAGTAGGTATCATATAATTTAGTACTTAAGGATTTTCTTTTTGTAATAATGGTAAAATGACAAGATGACACATATTCTGAAACATTTTCACAACTTATATATATGATGGAAAATGAAATAGGGCTATCTTAGCCCTACCTATATATTTTCATGGACTTAAAATTATATGATTGAAAAGCAATTTAGTTAATATAGAAGGTATCACAAAATGTAGTAATAAAAGGAAGAAGCTTATTATTGTAAAACAATGTATCTAAAATGAGAGATGATCAGATGGATTTGCATTTTCTTAGAAGTAAGACATATCTGGATGCTTGGGTGGCTCAGTGATTGTCTGCCTTGGCTCATGTCATGATCTGAGAGTCCCAGGATCAAATCTTGCATTGGGCTTCCCATGGGGAGTCTGCTTCTTTCCCTGCCTATGTCTCTGCTTCTTTCTCTGTGTCTCACATGAATAAAAAAATAAAATCTGAAAAAAATGAAGTAAGACATGTCTATTTCTTCTTTCGCTGCCCCAAATCATTATGAATTCAAATTCTTTTTTAAAGGATTTATTTATTTATTTGAGAGAGACAGTGCACACAAGTGGTGGGAGGGACAGAGGGAGAGAATCTCAAAGTAGATTCCCCACTGATCATGGAGCCTGACATGGGGCTCAATCCCATGACTCATGAGATCATGACCTGAACTGAAATTAAGAGTCCATTGTTTAACTAACTGAGCCACCCTGGTGCCCCTGAATCCAAATTCAAATTCAAATTCAAATTCAAATATTTGTCAGATATTTACCAGGATGGAAACTGAGGGACTAAATACAAATGGACAACAGCCAGAGCCAGATCACATATAAAAATAGAGCCCTCATCCACAATCTGTAGCAATGAGTCCAGGAAGCCAAACCAGAACCTCTGTAGCAATCAGCCCCAAATGGAAGTAATCTATAACTGTCAGCTTTCTTAATCTTTGCTTCCACTTCTAATTTATGACCAAAGAAAGCCAAACATGCTCCCCAAACCAATTACTAGAGATGCCTTACTTCCATTTAGCCTGTCTTGTTTCCATACTCCCCCAGCCTTCAATCAGGGCAGACCCAAAACCTTCCACTTTTTTCCCTACTATAAAGCTTTCCCACTCCTCTGCCTTTGGAGTCTCTGCCAGGCCCAAATGGTGGTGACTGACTCTTGCTACAGCAAGTTCTGCATAAAGCCTTAACTTGTTCTCATTTGGGTGGGCTTTGTTTCTTTCTGCAGAACAGAAAAAGAAAATTTCATATAAAGGATTATATGAAATCATTTCATGTAAAGAATTCACATCATCATTTAATATAAAGAATTTGAAGCAGCAAATAACTGAAGATTTGCATGTGTTGTGTTAATGAGTTACTATCGTGTGATTTTGTTTACCTTACTTTTTTAAAAAAGATTTTTTTTTTTTTAACTTTAGAGAGAGTGTGTGTGTGCACATGGCAGGGGGAGAAGCAGAGGGAGAGGGAGAGAGAGAGAATCTCCAAGCAGAACCCCACTGAGTGTGGAGCCCCACACAGGCCATGATCTCACCACCCTGAGATCATAACCTGAGCTGAAATCAAGAGTCAGATGCTCAGCCGATTGAACCACCCAGGCACCTTTGTTTACCTTACTTTTATGATGCCCTGGTTGTTTTTCTGCTCTCCTTTCAACTACATCAACTTCCCTTTGTAATACCTGGCAAATTTACTAGTTGTTAAGCTCTCTTCCGTTGTTAGCAGTCTAGTTAAGTATTACCGTAACAATCTTAGAGATAGCTTCTTATGTGTAAAGCATAGATTGTGATAATTTTACCTGGAATAGTTAATGTTTAACAGATACTTTCAACAGCTGGCTGTATTTAGTTTGTGCACTGGTTTTAGAAAGCTTTTGAAGAAAGATTGCACTTATAGATCTGTGACTGCCTAGATATCAAAGTCCTTCTTAGGCTATATGCAGGAAGCAAGTTGGGAATTACTTTTTTTTTTTTTTTTTTAAGATTTTATTCATTTATTCATGAGAGACACATAGAGAGAAGCAGTGACACAGGCAGAGGGAAAAGCAGGCTCCATGCAGGGAGCCCCATGTAGAACTCGATCCCAGGACCCCAAGATCGCACCCTGATCTAAAGGCAGACGCTCAACTGCTGAGCCACCAGGCATCCCCAGGAATTACTCAACTAATAAAATGACTGCCAACTCACTATATGCATAAACATTTGTATAACATTGAAGTATATTGCAAAATTGTGCTTGAGTATGAAACTGGATTCATTTTAAATTGAAGTTCTAAATAAAGACAACAAAAATACAAAATCTGTGATGGGTGTTTTGATGGATTGAATTGTGTCCCTGGCTCCCCATTCGTATGTTGAAACCATGACCCCCTGTGCAATCTTATCTATAGATGGGACCTTTGGGAAGTAATTAAGTTTAGATGAGGTCATTAGGAAGGCACAGTCATGATGGGATTAGTGTCCTAATAAGACTGCAAAGAGAAGAGACTGAAGCTGTCTCTTTCTGCCATGTAGGGAAAGATACAAGAAGGCAGCTGGCTTCAAGTCAAGAAGAGAGCTCTCACTCTGGAATGGAATTGGCTGGCATATTGACCTTGAACTTATCAGCTTCTAGAACTGTGAGAAATAGATTACTGTTATTGTAGCCAGACAATCTGTTGTATCTTGTTATGGCAGCCCAAGCTGACTAATACAGGTTTTTTTTTTTTTTTAAGATTTTATTTATTTATTCATGAGAGGTACAGAGAGAGGCAGAGACATAGGCAGAGGGAGAAATAGGCTCCATTCAGGGAGTCCAATGCAGGACCTGATCCCAGGACCCCGGGATCATGACCTGAGCCAAAGCCAGATGCTCAACCGCTGAGCCACCCAGGTGTCCCTGATTAATACAGGTTTTAAAAATCCATCAAAATATCCAATTATTCCAAATGCTCTTATTTTAACATTTTAATGAAAGTTTCAGTTTTCATCGAATAATCTACTATGTGGAATATTTTCTATTAGTCTTTTCTTTTGCCTTTAGAGAAGACTTTTTTTTTTAATTTTTATTTATTTATGATAGTCACACAGAGAGAGAGAGAGGCAGAGACACAGGCAGAGGGAGAAGCAGGCTCCATGCACCGGGAGCCCGACGTGGGATTCGATCCCGGATCTCCAGGATCGCGCCCTGGGCCAAAGGCAGGCGCTAAACCGCTGCGCCACCCAGGGATCCCTAGAGAAGACTTCTGTTGAAATTATTCAATAGATGGGGTTGATTAAATGTAGATATTAAGATGACTGAAAACCATGAATGTTAAGATAGTTTGAATTAGATTCAAAATAAAGTATGAAAATTACATTTTGATAATGAGAAATTTTAGCACTATAACTATTTTCTTTAATAATTAAAGCACTTAAGGCAATACCACTTCTCCACTTACAGTTTGGCAGATTGTAAGGGTTTTGTATGATTTGTTCTTTCTATACCTTTGTAAATTTATAAAAGATGTGCATTTTCTATTTTGATCCAAGAGTTATTGTGGACTGTTACGCTTCATTTCTAAGTAGGACAGATTATGTTGGTATGGTTTTTGTAACTTATTTCCAATTTCATTTGTTTAGGATAGAAATGTGCTCTATATTTCATTCTCTCTAATATATATCTTGGGCATATGTTCAACATTGTTGATTACTTATTCAATTGTTTTCTTCCTTTTTATTTATTTGTACTCTAATAGAGCTGTTTCCTTACAGTTTCTTTTCTCTTTATCATTAAAAACATTTTTTTTAAAAAGAATTGAACAAGTTGTATTTATTTTTCCTGTAGCTTTTTTTTATTTATTTATTTTTTAAATTTATTTTTTATTGGTGTTCAATTTACTAACATACAGAATAACCCCCAGTGCCCGTCACCCATTCACTCCCACCCCCCACCCTCCTCCCCTTCTACCACCCCTAGTTCGTTTCCCAGAGTTAGCAGTCTTTACGTTCTGTCTCCCTTTCGGATATTTCCCACACATTTCTTCTCCCTTCCCTTATATTCCCTTTCACTATTATTTATATTCCCCAAATGAATGAGAACATATAATGTTTGTCCTTCTCCGACTGACTTACTTCACTCAGCATAATACCCTCCAGTTCCATCCACGTTGAAGCAAATGGTGGGTATTTGTCATTTCTAATAGCTGAGTAATATTCCATTGTATACATAAACCACATCTTCTTTATCCATTCATCTTTCGTTGGACACCGAGGCTCCTTCCACAGTTTGGCTATCGTGGCCATTGCTGCTATAAACATCGGGGTGCAGGTGTCCCGGCGTTTCATTGCATTTGTATCTTTGGGGTAAATCCCCAACAGTGCAATTGCTGGGTCGTAGGGCAGGTATATTTTTAACTGTTTGAAGAACCTCCACACAGTTTTCCAGAGTGGCTGCACCAGTTCACATTCCCACCAACAGTGTAAGAGGGTTCCCTTTTCTCCGCATCCTCTCCAACATTTGTTGTTTCCTGCCTTGTTAATTTGCCCCATTCTCGCTGGTGTGAGGTGGTATCTCATTGTGGTTTTGATTTGTATTTCCCTGATGGCAAGTGATGCAGAGCATTCTCTCATGTGCATGTTGGCCATGTCTATGTCTTCCTCTGTGAGATTTCTGTTCATGTCTTTTGCCCATTTCATGATTGGATTGTTTGTTTCTTTGGTGTTGAGTTTAATAAGTTCTTTATAGATCTTGGAAACTAGCCCTTTATCTGATATGTCATTTGCAAATATCTTCTCCCATTCTGTAGGTTGTCTTTGAGTTTTGTTGACTGTATCCTTTGCTGTGCAAAAGCTTCTTATCTTGATGAAGTCCCAATAGTTCATTTTTGCTTTTGTTTCTTTTGCCTTCGTGGATGTATCTTGCAAGAAGTTACTATGGCCGAGTTCAAAAAGGGTGTTGCCTGTGTTCTTCTCTAGGATTTTGATGGAATCTTGTCTCACATTTAGATCTTTCATCCATTTTGAGTTTATCTTTGTGTATGGTGAAAGAGAGTGGTCTAGTTTCATTCTTCTGCATGTGGATGTCCAATTTTCCCAGCACCATTTATTGAAGAGACTGTCTTTCTTCCAATGGATAGTCTTTCCTCCTTTATCGAATATTAGTTGACCATAAAGTTCAGGGTCCACTTCTGGGTTCTCTATTCTGTTCCACTGATCTATGTGTCTGTTTTTGTGCCAGTACCACACTGTCTTGATGACCACAGCTTTGTAGTACAACCTGAAATCTGGCATTGTGATGCCCCCAGATATGGTTTTCTTTTTTAAAATTCCCCTGGCTATTCGGGGTCTTTTCTGATTCCACACAAATCTTAAAATAATTTGTTCTAACTCTCTGAAGAAAGTCCATGGTATTTTGATAGGGATTGCATTAAACGTGTATATTGCCCTGGGTAACATTGACATTTTCACAATATTAATTCTGACAATCCATGAGCATGGAATATTTTTCCATCTCTTTGTGTCTTCCTCAATTTCTTCCTGTAGCTTTTATTTCATTTGTAGTCATTAACTCTGGCTTGGCAGCGTTGGCCGACTCATGTTTCCCTGCTGTGCTTGGGGACAAGTCACTAGCTACTCCCTTGTGAGAACTCTATCTCCCTGCTCTCCAGCACCCTCTCCACAAGCTGAGGTTTTTGGAATGTGGTCATTTCCCTAGTCTTCTTTTTCACCACAACCTGAAAGAGATTTTCGTTTTTTTTCTCTTCTCTCTCCTTTATGACACCCTATCTCCCGAATTTTAATTGGCATAATTTAATATTTTCAATCCCATATTCTTATATTTTTCCTTTCAGTGTCAGTTCTCTTTAATTTTGACGATTTACATTCATTTGATTTCAAGGATTTCTCTTCTATCTTGAGCATTCTTATGTTCATTTTATTACATCCACTTCAATTTAGATATATGAAATCTGACCTCTGTCCTCTCCTCCTCTACCTTTTTGACACTTGAGGAAAACCCCTGATATAATTGTGTTGGTTAGATGAGGAAGAAGAATAGTATATATTTCCTGAAGTGTGGCATATCCACATCTATCTTTCTTTTTTCCCTGTCAGTGATTAGTATCTTGACTAGGAATGGAAGGATCAGGCTATCCTTCTTACTTCTCAATATTCTTCTGTACATGATTTTCTGCTGCTTTGTTTTTGCTACTGTGGCAGATAACTTGCCTGTGGCTCCGCTGATCCATTTTCCTTTTAGGTAATTTGTTTCTTCTCTTTGGAAGCTTGTATGTGTTTTCTCCTTTTCTTTGAAGTTTTGGAATTTCTCCAAGCATTTTTTTTTAATTGTTAACTTTGCCTAGGTTCTTTAATGAACAGTTTTTATCTGTAGGCTTGGCTTTTTATTCAGCTCAAGTGAAAAAAATACTTGTTAATTTTATTTCATTTCCTATCCTCTGTTTCTGTTCCTTCCTCCAGAACTCCAAAACAATTCACGTGCAAATCTATCAGATCTCTCCTCCAAATTCTCATGTTCTCAGTATGATTTTCTATCTCTTTATGTTTTTGGCTCTGTGCTTTAAAATATTTCTTATGCTGTTTCACTTAGGTCTCCAATTCTGATCTCACCAGTAACCATCCTATTTTTCAACATATATTGAATATTTTTAGTTTTATATTTCTATAGAGTCTTTTGTAACATGATTGAAACTCCCTAAAATACTATTCTTCATGGTCTGGTCTATCTCTAATAGGATAGAGATATAGTATATAGAGATGTATACATAGATCACACTATTAGTGATCTCTAATAGTGGCTTAATTTTTTTTATTTTTTGAGCACTTAGTTTAAGACTTGTATCCCTTTCTCTCTTCTTACTTGCTTGGCTGTGTTAGATGTATTAGTATTATTTTTTTTCCTTGTATGTTGATGTCCTGATCCACCTTCTAGGGCATCTCCAGAGGAAATAGCCACATTACTGGCAGAATTAACAAGATTCTTTTTTTTAATTTTTAATTTATTTATGATAGTCACACAGAGAGAGAGAGAGAGAGAGAGAGGCAGAGACATAGGCAGAGGGAGAAGCAGGCTCCATGCACCGGGAGCCCGACGTGGGATTCGATCCTGGGTCTCTAGGATCGCGCCCTGGGCCAAAGGCAGGTGCTAAACCGCTGCGCCACCCAGGGATCCCAACAGGATTCTTTACTTATGGGCTATCAGTTGAGTGGCAGCAGGCTCTCAATGCCCCATTACAGGACATAAGGTTGACTCTTTTTTCTTCTATCTCTTCTCCTTTTATCTGAAGAAGGGATTGAGATAGCCATTTGGCTTTTCAGCAATTTAAGATTGAGAAGACCAAGCTCATACTGGCAGATGGACACATTTTCCCCTTGAGTGCACAAAGCGGTTTTCACTAGGATATACTATTTTAAGGGTCACTCGTTGGGTACCCCCAATACTGGTCTCCAGGTTCTTACTTGGCCCAAATATCAGTTAGTCATGAGCCAGTTATTTTGGTCAAGTTTCTCATATAGTATAGTCCAGGTACCACCAGATATTTGATTCCAAAGAGGTAGGTTGATTTGTTGGATTTAACTGGAATCAAACTTGATTTAACTTGAATTGAGTAACATGTTTTGGTGCTATATACACTTTTATTTACATATTATCTACTTTATGAATAGCCTGTGTCTGTTGGTTCCCAGAGGACTCCTATACATCCTCAAAGAAACAATCCTGTTTTCTTACATGGAGCCTTTGCCAATCCAGTGTTCTCTCCTCTGTCTCTTATGTTCACACCCTTTTCTTATAGTTTTATAGCTTGAAGAGTTTATTTTGTTCACTGCCTTTAATATTGCATGACACATATGAATAACTCAATACATATTCATTTAATGAATAAATAAGTGAATGAATTCATGCTGACACAAGTATTTTTAATAATTATATTAATTTTATTGATTTAGATTGATTTTATTAATTAATGATTTAATAAGATCAAATATTGAAAAGGTATGTCATGCATCTTATAGCACATGATATACTTAATAGTGAAAAAATAGTATTTATGAAATATTCTGTAAAAAGCAGAAAGTAACTGGTCCCTGGGAATCTTTGTTCAGTGCTCCTTTTCATATCTGTATGATTTTACTGAAATATCATTGGCAAACCGTATAGACTAAATGTATTGAAATCATCTCAGATCAAATGTTGTGTCTTAACCACTGTCTTATCTCCAGACCTTCCTCAGAGTAGGCCTCCAAGTGACAAATGTTAGTGTGGAGAAGAATAACCAGAGGCCCTGTGAAGTGAAGGCTCTTTTGTCCCCTCCTTGAAAGTTTAATTCAGTAGATATAAAGTGGATCCCAAATTTCTGCTTCCTTATAAAGTACCCCAGGTGATTCTTTTTAGGTCATGTGAACTCTGCACTTTGAGACACACTAGTTAAATGCCTCAATAAATATTTGTTGAAATTAATTAATTCATCTAAGGAGCTTAATCATTTCATAATTTATCATTCTTTAAGAAACAAGTAAAGAATTCTTTTCTTAGGGGCTTCTGGCTGGCTCAGTGGTTGAGTGTCTACCTTCAGCTCAGGTCATGATCCTGGGGTCCAGGGATGGAGTCCTGCACCAGGATCCCCACAGGGAGCCTGCTTCTCCTTCTGACTATATCTCTGCCTCTCTCTGTGCCTTTCATGAATAAATAAATCAAATCTTCTTTTTAAAAAGAGAATTCTTCTCTTAAAATTAAAGAAAAACAGATACAGAGAACAGATAGGTGGTTGCCAGAGGCAGGTGGGTAAAATGGGTGAAGGGGATCCAAAGGTATAAACTTCCAGTTATAAAATAAATAAGACCTGGGAATGTCATGTGTAACATGGTGACTAAGTCAATAACACTGTCTTGAATATTTGAAAGCCACTGAGAGTTCATCTTAAAAATCCTTCGCACACACAAAAAAATCCTTCACAAGAGGAAAAATGTTGTGTAATTATTTCTGGTAAGAGATGTTAATTAGATTTATTGTGGGGATTATTTAGCAATGTATACAAATATCAAATCATTACATTGTATACCTGAAACTAATGGAATGTTATATGTCAATTATACCTCAAATAATAAAAAAGGAAGAGATTTTAAAGATATAATTTCTCTATGGGGATATAATTCTGATTTTTAAAAAAGATTTTATTTATTTATTCATGAGAGACACAGAGCCATAGACAGAAGGAAAAGCAGGCTCCATGCAGGAAGCCCGATATGGGACTCTATCCCAGGACCCCGGGATCATGACCTGAGCCAAAGGCAGATACTCAACCACTGAGCCACCCAGGGGACCTGAGATATAACTGATTTAAATGCCCAAGAGAAACATGCCAAGTGACTGGTATTGAGAAAATCTATGTAAGGGTATAAAAGAAAGGGAGCAATATGAAAATGCCATGTCTGGAAGAGATAAATTCAGAGTCATAAAGTGGATTAGTGATTTCCAGAGGCTAGATGAGGGATAACTGTTAATGAAGTTTTTTTGGGATGAAAAATGTTCTAAAATTAGATGGTAATGTTTAAACAATTCTGGAAACATACTAAAAACTGTTGAATTCTGCACTTTAAAAGGGCGAATTTTGTAGTATATGAATTATAATTCTCACTCCCTGTGCTATAGTCTCAATGAAGCTATTATTTGAAAAGAATAGGATGAGTCCAGTAAATTATAGAAAGATTAATGTCAGGTGAGAAGACAAAGAACAACTGTGCACTTACATCTGACTTCTTTTAATTATAAGACTGACACCTTTGTGGACGACATTCATATAGAGAACTCTTTATGGGGGTCAAGGGAACTTTATATTCAAACCTGATTGTGAAGGTGTCTTACCCTTGCTGAACAAACCATCAATAAAGTTCAAATATTTAAAAAGATTATGCACATTGAGATCAGAAGGAAGAATTGTATTTACCACATGAATAAGTTAAACACACACGTGCACACACACACATACACACGCTATAATGGGCTATTGTTCTCCTGATCCTGCAGACAAATATGGAATTAAAAAATCTCATCCAGTTGCTCTATCTAGAGGTAGAAACGGAAGTGAGTCTCTTAATATTACTGTTAATACTTTCTTTTGGTTTGCTTGCTTTCTATTTCATTTTTTAAAGGGCAAGAACATCCTTCATCTCCTGCCCTTATCATTCTTTAAAAACGATTTTATTTATTTATTCATGAGAGACACAGAGAGAGAGAGAGAGACACAGGCAGAGGGAGAAGCAGACTCCCTGAGGGGATCCCAATGCAGGACTTGATCCCAGGACCCTGGGGTTATGCCCTGAGCCAAAGACTGACGCTCAACCACTGAGCCATCCAGATGCCCCTGCCTTTAGCATTAACAAAAGATTCAGAAAGCCCAAGCTGTTATTGTATCTTGACAGTGAGTGGCAGAAGGAACAGAGAGGAAGGATGTTTGCAGGCAAGGACTGAGCAAAGTTACCAGTTTTCTTTTGTTATCAGGTAGCCTCATTGGCAAGGTGGTTTCTTTCTTTCTTTTTCTTTCTTTCTTTCTTTCTTTCTTTCTTTCTTTCTTTCTTTCTTTCTTTCTTTCTTTCTTTCTTTCTTGAATATGAGAGAAAGCAGTTGTCCAAAAAGGGCTAGATATTCCCTAGATTTATTTTTTTAATTGGTATAAACATTGAAAAGATACCATAAGCTATTTAAAATGATGAGTGAGAGGGCAAGAGAAGAGACTTGCTAGGTTTTCCTTCAGTCTCTGATCTTTCTTTCTTTCTTTCTTTCTTTCTTTCTTTCTTTCTTTCTTTCTTCTTTCTTTCTTTCTTTCTTTCTTTCTTCTTTCTTTCTTTCTTTTTCTTTCTTTCTTTCTTCTTTCTTTCTTTCTTTCTTCTTTCTTTTTTTATTTTTTAAATTTATTTATGATAGTCACAGAGAGAGAGAGGCAGAGACACAGGCAGAGGGAGAAGCAGGCTCCATGCACTGGGAGCCTGATGTGGGATTCGATCCCGGGTCTCCAGGATCGCGCCCTGGACCAAAGGCAGGCGCTAAACTGCTGCGCCACCCAGGGATCCCCTGATTTTTCTTTAAATGCAAGCACAATAATAAATATTTTTAAAAAATTGCCTACTCGAAGCTAATATAAAATTTGCTACTATTCTTTACATATTTTATTACAGAACGAACTTTAAAAGTGGAAGTGCATTGTTTTTACTACTAATAATCATGGGAAGATAATATTGTATTAAGTAGGTAGCTAGTATCATCCCTCCTTGGTGGGTAGGAATAAATGAATTTTCAAAGACTTTTCTTTAACATGGACAGAAAATGATGACTAAATGAACCTTTGTTTGTTAGATGGGTACTTTGTTTTTTTAGATGGATACTTTATTTATTGAAGAAGACATAGGAACTGCTCGTTCTGTTTCTAGAAATCATGGCTAACTATCAGACTGATAGTTGGAGAATGACAAAATTTTAATTTAAATAACTGGTTGAATACAGTTCAACCTTTATTGTAGTGGATTAGCCAATGAAATAGATGAGCTCTGGAATGCATAGTTACACTGTGAGTCTTTAGGTACCAATTGATATGTATCCTCCCTGTATCATGGGTAGATATACTTTGTGCCATCATGTTTGTTTTGAATGCTTTGAATATCAACTTTATATTGTAGTAAAAATAGTTTTATTCAGTTACATAGGTTTCGTTTAATAGAGGCATTTGTGTACTTAGCTAGGACATTGCAACAGACAGAAAGGATCAGAGATTTCCTCTACCCTTGATAACAAATAACCCCTGTCATTTTGGAAAAAATAACGTGAAGCAATAATAAGACTAATCATAACTACATTTCTTCAATGTCTGCTGTCTACTATACCTGGTCTTTTGTTGGATGCCGTGTGTGTGTATGTGTGTGTGTGTGTGTGTATGTATAAACACTGTGATCCTGTGTAAAGCACTATAAACGAAATATTTTCTGTCCTGTGTTTTCATGTTTCTTATGGCTGCTATGAAGAAAAAGTCATCTTTTCAAAGAGGCAGACATTAAAGAAAGATTTCTTGAGAACTTTCAGTACCATCAAGGACATCAGATTGTAATTTGATGCATATACAGCTTCTGGTCTGGAGAAAATCAGAGTTTGTCTCAGGAGTTTCTAGAATTTTATGTCCACCTATATGAAAGGGAGAACCTAAGTGGGACCACTGTGCTTTGTGTCTTTAAATTTTCTTTCCAGGGTTAACTCCTTTAATTTCCTGCTCTCAAGTCCCAAAGACTGTGCTTTCAAGGACACCAAGCCCCATCCTTCTTAAACTAGTACATGTGTGGGATGCCTGGGTGGCTCAGCGGTTGAACCTCTGCCTTTGGCTCAGGGCATGATCCCACATCGGGATCGAGTCCCATGTCGGGCTCCGGGCGAAGAGCCTGCCTCTTTCTCTGTCTGTGTCTCTGCTTTTCTCTCTGTGTCTCTCATCAATAAATGGGTGAAATGTTAAAAACAAACAAACAAACAAAATAACAACAACAACAGCAACAAAAAAAACCCCACAAAAAACCCCCAAAACTAGTACATGTGTTTTCCTGCTCACTCAGATTTCAACAATAGTTCTTAGGTTCATAATGTGAGCTCTTCCCCTAATATTCACTGAATTTGCATATTGGACCATGGAGGAACGTATAAAAACAGGTATTCTTTTATTTCTTTCTTTATTTTTTAAAAAGATTTTATTTATTTATTGATGAGAGAAACACAGAGAGAGGCAGAGATACAGGCTCCATGCAGGGAGCCCGATGTGGGACTCGATCCAAGGTCTCCAGGATCAGGCCCTGGGCTAAAGGTGGTGCTAAACCGCTGAGCCACCCGGGCTGCCCCCTTTTATTTCTTAAGTAAATTTTTATGTTAATTATGCTTATATGGATAAGCAATATTAATCACTTGAAAATAGTATTCAAACATAATTCCAGTGTATGCCTTCAAAAGGCATATATTCTTTAAGAGTGCCAATAAGGATATTGTAATAAGTTACTAGTATATAATAAAAACATTTTTAAAATAATGGATTTAATTTTTTAGAACATTTTTATTTTTAATTTATTTAAATTTACAGAAAATTGATAAGACAGTATTAGAATTCTCATATACTCATATGGCCTGCATCCAGTTTTCCTTATAACGAGCATCTTATGTTTGTGTGGAACATTTGTTATCATTAATGGACAGATATTGATACATTATTATTAACCATAGTTTATTCGGATTTCCTTATTTATCTAACATTATTTTCTGTTTCCAGATCCCATCTCAGGTATAGCACAATATTTGTCGCTTTGGTCTCTTCTTGGCTGAGATAGTTTCTCAAAATTTCTTTGTTTTTCATCTTTGATAGTTTTAAGGAGTACTAGTCAAGTATTTTGTAGGATTCTTCTATGTTGGAATTTGCCTGATTTTTCCTCACAATTAGACGGGGATTGTGGGTGTTTAAGAGAAAGACCGTAGAGGTCAAGTACTATGTTAACATCATATCAAAGACACAAACTATCACTGTGACATATCACTCTTGATACTGACTTTGGCCATCTAGCTGACATAATTTTTATCAGTTTTCTCCACTGTAAAGTTTATATTTTTTCTCCCTTTTCATATATACTTTTGTGTGTAAGAAGGAAGTTACTATGTGTTATTCATACTGTTAAAAAAAGAGACAACAGACCCCAAATGGAGTGATTTATGCTAAACCATTGTCTCAAATCAAGACTTAATATGTAACATAAATTACAGTATTAGCTTCTGTGTCATATTTGAGTCTGGTTCTTTTTTTTTTTTTTTTTTTTTTTTAAACATTTTTTTTTTAATTTTTATTTATTTATGATAGTTACACAGAGAGAGAGAGGGAGAGGCGCAGAGACACAGGCAGAGGGAGAAGCAGGCTCCATGCACCAGGAGCCCGACATGGGATTCGATCCCGGGTCTCCAGGATCGCGCCCTGGGCCAAAGGCAGGCGCCAAACCGCTGCGCCACCCAGGGATCCCTTGAGTCTGGTTCTAATGCTTGTTTTGACTCTTTAGATTTTATTTTTTCTTGCTTATTAACATATCTTGTAAATTTGTTGAAAAATGGACATAGCATTGAGTAATAGAAATGAGGTCAATGAATGTGAAGTTTTACATTAATTGAGCTAGAAGTTGGGGGCTGTGAGTTATTTGTTATTAGTGCAGTTTTTAGGGTCTTCAAATTCCTCTGGCATCCTTGTCTCCCATATTGTCTCTAATTTTCCCCTAGAACTTAGATCCCTGTTTTGCAGCTCATTCAGCTGCATCCATTGTTATTATCCTAGAGCCTTTTATGTGGTTGTAAAGAGTAGGGGATGGGAAAAATTCTGTAATCTCTCTCTCTTTTTAAAAAGATTTATTTATTTATTTATTTATTTATTTATTTATTTATTTATTTATTTATTTATTTATTATAGACATAGAGAGAGAGAGGCAGAGACACAGGCAGAGGGAGAAGCAGGCTCCATGCAGGGGGCCCGATGCGGGACTGGATCCCGGGACTCCAGGATCGTGCCCTGGGCCAAAGGCAGGCACTAAACTGCTGAGCCACCCAGGGATCCCCAATATTCTGTAATCTCTTGATTAAATCTCAATCTTTTTGTAGCTTGTGTGCCCGGAATATGACCTTTGCAATGCAAGTGCATCGCTGCACTTTTTTTTCCTTTCCCACCTTAGGTGACACAGGAAACCTAGAGGGACCACCAGGTGGGTAATTTGTGCTTACTTCTAAGTATAACTAAGGTGGTTTTTGTTTTTCTTTTTGTTTGTTACTGGAAAGCAAGTCTTCATCATGGAAAATGGCTGCTTCTCCCTACCAGAACCATGAGATCTTTCCTGGCTCTTCACCATGAGAATTTTCTGGAGGGGTTCTCATAAAACTAAAGCCTTTAGATTTTTTTTTCTCTTGAGCTAGTCCACATTCAGCCTTTGGTAATTCATGAAAGTTACCATTTCAATGTTCTTACCTGTGTCTGGATTAAGTGATTTCAGCTCCAGGTAAGCTGATCTAGTCTGTGATTCTCTGATCTGTGGCACATCGGGAATATACCTGCTACTCTGGAATTCTAGGAGGCTATTCACCCATGTGACCTCAATTCTCTGATGGATCTAAGAAAAGTCATTGGTTTTCAGGTTGTTTAGCTTTTTTCTTTTCGTAAAAATGGGTATGTGGCTGATATCTTTATGTGGCTGTTCTAAAACCAGAATATAAATAAGAGATTTAATAACCATCATATTTGGGTTGAAAAAAACATAGATAATATTTACCTTATTCATGATTACAAATTTACTTTAAAGTTATATATTTTCCTGCAATCACATCAATGTAGTAAAATGAATTTGTAGAGCTCACACAACTACTTCAGTTAAGTTAATCCCCAAATCTCAAATAGTGATACTCTGATACTGCTCAAAATTTCTAGCTTGATTAAATGGCCCAAATTAAGAAGATAATTACCTAGCTTCATTTGATACTTTATACGAACTGCATGCATATTTAGCTTTCAAAATACTTAAAATAAACACTCTTTATTTTGTATTTGTTCTGAGGTTTATACAACCTATCTCACTTTCTGTTGTTATACAACAGGGAAAAAATTATTAACCTGGCTGGTTGTGAAGAGCAGCTGATAACCTTGACTGCCAAATACTGCAAGGTGGAAGTTGCTAAGGGCAACTTTGATAAAATGAGTTGTAATTTCTAACGAACACATAATACACTCTTAGGCTGAATAAATGCCTCTGTTCTTATTCATATTTATGCTCAATTCACTTAGCAACACTTTTATTATCCAACTGAATTTATTGGAGATTTGATTCAATGTTCCAGTCTTAAAGTGTAAGCAATAACTTAACCTCAAAAACACCATATAGCCTAAATTCAAAAATGTAGGTTGAGTAGAAAAATCATTACCAAAAACTAAATTTGGCATCTGTTTTGCAGAGTGTTACCCCTGTAGTCAGACTGATAATTCATTCTGCACTTGATATTCTTTGTCATCCAAAACAATTGCCCACCTGCTTCTATACTTTTGGATTTAAGATAAAACAAAGAGTATTTCAAAAAATGTATACTGTGATAAATTCTGTATCATATCATATAGCATGTACAGTGCACCTATCTAGACATATGAGTGAAATATACACTGTGGCCTGGTCTGGGAGCTGTAGTTTACTTTTCATTCCTATATACAAAAAAGGAATGAGTGGAGTTTACCCTTTTATCATTTTTAGTTTGAGTGAGCTGCCTGAGAAAGACTCCTTTGACCTGAAGATAAGAGAAAACTGAATTCAAGCATCATTTTTCAGTTTTCACATTTGTTGATAAGACACACAAGACAGCCCAATATGACAGGATATAGTTATTTATGGAATTACCCTTACTTCTTAAATTTACAGTCTAATATATAATAGTGTTTTAGCAAATTTGGAGATGAATATTTTGGATGTATAGATGATACTTAACTTGCGTCTTAATGCTAAGACAAGGAAAGTTTTGAAGAGGACCATCTAGAAAAACACTATCCTTTGGTTTACTTGTTACCCAAAGTAGGGGGACATTGGATTTAGTACTTAGCTACATGCTACATTTAGCCATCTCTGAAACCTGTGTGTAATTTTTTGGCATGTAAATCTTGTTTCTATGGTCCAAAGATACAGTACTCTTTTAGGGTAAATGTACAGAATGCTTTAGTCATTTTACTAATCTTATTAGTAAGAACTTAACTCTGGAAATCTTATTTTGGTGATTATACAATTAAAGAAAATAAAAGACTCCCTAGCAGACAAAACAGTCTGAAGGAAAATAACTCTGATGTTTCATTGAGTAGAACAAAAAAATGTCAAGGAAGCTACTTGAAACTATTTGTGAATTGTTCTGATAATCTTTTTTTTTAATTATTCTGATAATCTTAAGTCAAATCTACATATAACATATCACGATGTATTTGTTACTCTCACATTTTTAAAGTCTCCCTTTTTATTAAAGGAAGGTAAACCCTGGAAACTGTTTTCTCTGATTTACTTGCCAGCAGTATTCCACCTGGATTTTGTTGACAGGAGGCATTAGGCATTTGAGCAAGATGTAAAGATGAAAGACAAAGGGAAGCTATTAGTCTCTGATTTTTACATGGTAACCAATTTGAAGAATGAGACTTATTCTAGAATCCACAGCATTACATAGGATGTGTGAAAAAAGAGAGAGTAGGCTCCTTTTCCTGGATATTTACATCACACAAATAATGCATTTTCACAAATTGGGAGCTTATGTACTAAAGAGGTGGTTACATTTGTTCATTATAAGATCTTTGAAGATATAAGTGAAACTTGTGGGGGAAGGAACCTTTAGAATTGCCAAAGGTAGCCAGAATCTTCCAAGTGCTGGAGGGAGTCTCTCCTTGAGCTAAAGCTCTTCCAGGAGATGAAACTACAGCTGGAATCTGAGTAGGGATGACTCCTGACAACTGTTCATGATCAAGAGTTAATTAACTATAGGTCCCAGTAACAGAAACTGTAAAAGTATAGTGATAACACTTTTGTTTGAGGCTGCCACTGAAGGGGATCTGAATATGCCACCTTGAAATATGCCACTTTGGAATGTGGATTATTTTGAACTCATGTCAAATGAGAATTAGCAGAGTCAGAAAGGTCTTCTTGGAGCTTCCCTTATCTGATGAAAAGCAGAAATTTCTAAGACATGAAGACTGCCATAAATCCCCTCTCTAGGCAAATATTATGGCCATGGAGAAGACAGAAAACAGTGAAATAATTCTGCACAAAATCACCCTTATTTTCCATTAGTTTCTCTGTTTATTTACTTTCTGACAATTTATTGTCCCCAGGAGCCCCCAAACCCCTTTCTCTTAGGTACCTCTCCAGAATTTATTCCTTTTGTTAAAATGGTATATAAGCTCTCAGGTCTAACCATTTCTTTGGGTTTTTACTTTTTTCTATGAAATTCCCATGCATGGAAAAAATAGTAACATCAATGAAATGTGCATGCCCTTTCTCCTGTTAATCTGTCTTTTGTCAATTGAATTCATAGGCCTTGGACATTATAGTTAACAGGGAGGAGAAGAGGTTTTCTGTCCAATTATTACCTCCATAGAAATAAATGAGTAATAATATTTTCCTTTTTGCAAGATGAAAAATTTTAAGATAGGATGATGTTACAACATTTCTATAGAATTGGGAATAAATTATTATTATTTTTTTGGGGGGGATAAATTATTCATGAAATGTAAAAAAAAAAAAAAACCCACCCATATCTTCTAAATCCTTAGTTGATTCAAACATCCAATCTTGCCCTTATAATCTTACCTCTTCTATATAGTCTTGTTTCTGGATTTTTATGGATTGAGATAAAAAGATAGTGCCCAAGGCTAATTCTGCTACCCAAATTCAAAGCAAGCTATGAAATAGCAATAGAAGGAAAGCACTGTTGGAAATATCTTTGTGCCAACTCAGACCAGATTCGAAACTTTAACTTCGATACTCACTATTTCATGTGTTTCATTTTACCTTATTTTATTGTTTTTCTGGCAAATCATAATTTTAAAAAAGACCTGCCTTTACTACAGTCAGTTAAAATAACCAACTGTGAAAACAAAAATCAAACTTGCTTACTAGCTGAGTGAATTTTTTTCCTTTAGGATTTATATCTAAAGTGTTCTATGATTATCGCTATCTAAAAGGTAGAAGCAAACATTGCCCAAAATTACAGGAATCTTTTTTTCCTTTCTGCAAATTCTAAACTGAAGCTTCAGCGTCTCATCGTTTCCTTTACAACCAAAACAAAACAAAAACAGAAAGACCCATAACAATGCTAAACACACAGCAGGGGTTTAATAAATGCTTAATTGTTTATCATTGGTATAAAATTTAAATTATTTTAATACTGAGGTTATGCCTTTTTTTTTTCATTTTTTGGCAACTGCCTTTATTGCTTGATGTACTGGTTACTCAAACATTTATTTTGAATTAGAATGAATTAGGATTTCTTTAGCTAAGCCCATTCTAATCTATTACTTAAGAAACATTTAATATTTGCAGCACCTGGATGGCTCAGTCGGTTAAATGTTCAACTCTTGATTTTGGCACAGGTCATGATTGTGAGATTTCAGGCTTTGCTCTCAGTATAGAGTTTGCTTGAGATTCTCTCTCTCTCCCTATTCCTCTGCCCCTCCTCCTGCTTTTGTGCACTCTCTCTCTCTCAATAAAAAAATAAAATCTTAAAAAAGAAACATTTAATATTCATATTAATATGTTCTTTTTGTGAATTTGTGGTTTTATATCTTTTCTTTCCTCATTTGAATGTACTGCTGTGTTTATGAGAACAACTGCTGATTTTTAAAGATATGAGACCTTCTCTTTTTATGTAAATTATTTGGCTGAAAAAGCTTTTATTTTTATTTTTTTGAAATAAATTTTGTTTTAAATAAGAATAACTAAGTGAAGTTGGACAAGATAATAGTAACAAACACTCCAGATGATCTCGGGGCCTTTAAGAATAAACATTGCAATTGCTTCACTACCTATGTCAAGATGAGATAATTGTTAAGAATCCTATCTGGAGTCTGTTCAAGAAAAATCTCTGATTTCAAACATTTTTCCATCCTTTGTTCTTGTAAGGATAGGTACCCAGAATATATGGCCTTTTGTATTCCATCTATGGGCTTTGGATGTTCAAGAATAGTTGATGTGGGGGAATGGAGAGCTAAAATGCTTTGATTAGGAATGTGATAGTTTGGAGCCGGCAGCCCCAAAAGAGTGATTGGTAGATACAGAGAAGAATATAGAAAATAAAAGCAAAGAAGAATGTGGCCAGAGAGGGGCATCTGGGTGGCTGAGTGGTTAGCATCTGCCTTTGGCTCAGGTCATGATCCCAGGGTCCTGGGATCGAGTCTCACACTGGGCTCCCCATAAAGAGCCTGCTTCTTCCTCTGTCTATGTCTTTGCCTCTCTCTGTATGTCTCTCATGAATGAATAAATAAAATATTTTTAAAAAGAATGTGGCCAAAGAGAACTTCCATAGTAATAAATGGCCAGTGGGTTTGAAAATAGTGAACTCTTTAAAGTTAGGTGTTATGTCTTAATTATCTCTTTATCTCTAGCTCTTAATCAAGTGCTGATCTTTGCCTAGGACCTAAGTAAATATTGAAATGAGTCAACTGAATTAGCTTATTGCATTTATATAATGACTCTATTATGTCAGTAATATTTCTTGTTTATATATGATGATATCAAGGCTCAAATATATAATTAACAAGGGGCAGAGCTGGAAGGGATTGGGATGTAAATGAAGTCTCCAGGAATCCCCAAACCCATGTTTCCACTATACCAAGATTTTTCAAAATGTGTCTTCAGTCCTATCTATGGTAAAGTTGAAACAGTTCTGCTGGGGAAAATATTTTTCTTCCACCTTTCTAGATTCTTTGGCTGATCTAATAATTAAATTGACATGAGACAGATCAACAGGAGGAAAACAAACACAAGTTTGATAACATGTGTACCTCCTGTATATGTAGGAAAGGCCCAAAAACTGAGTAACATCTGAAAATGACTGAAGCCATCACCTTAAATACCATCTTCAGCTAAAGACAAAAGAAGGTATTGGAAGTAGGGAGTTCATTTTGGGAGGTTACCAGGAAAAGCACATTCAAGGTTCTTACAGAGATTTCCAGTTATTGTTATCTATCTTCATAGATAAATTTCTAGAGGCTGAGCCATTTCTTTTTCTTGGTATAGTGAGGGAGACACTTTTATAAGTGGAGATTTCCATTATAAATATCTTTCTTACAAAAGAGTAACTTCTACTCAATTTTAAGAGCTTCTCTTGTGTCTGCAGTTCTTTTTTATAGATTTTATTTATTTATTAATTCATGAGAGACATGATGAGACAAAGAGAGACAGAGACACAGGCAGAGGGAGAAGTAGCTCCATGCAGAGAGCCCAATGTGGGACTTGATCCTGGGACTCCAGGATCATGACCTGGGCTGAAGGCAGGTGCTAAACCACGGAGCCACTCAGGGATTCCCATGTCTGCAGTTTCTTAAAAATAACCAGCTTAAGGTGTGCCTGGCTGGCTCAGTCAGTAGAACATGCAAGTCTTGATCTCAGGATCATGAGTACAAACACCATGTTGGTCATAGAGCTTACTTTTTTTAAAAAAAGCTTAAAATAATCAGTATGCCAAAAAGCGTATCTTCTGTCCTTCAGTTTCATGGTTATAGATTTTCAGGAAGTCCTGTATAGTGTGTTGTCCTTCCTGAAATTTCGTAAGGCATATTAAAATATTAAATCTCTGATAAAAGTTTTATTCTTAAAAAAAACTTTATTTATTTATTTATTTATTTATTTATTTATTTATTTATTTATTTAAAAGACACAATTTATTCAGCATGATCAGACTATTACATTTAGCAACCAATAACATGGGTGCAAAAAACAAAAACTATGTTAAAACCTTTCCTTGGATGCTTTAGACTTTTCACAGAATAGAAACTAACCTGTTATACAGTTAATTACAAATATACTCCTCGAGTTTTTTGCCCATACGCATGAGTATTATCTAAAATATGTCTTCTTTGTAGCAGCTAGCCCCTGACACCACTAGGCTTGGCTGGGTCCACAAATCTGTTGTAACCTGTAGCTTTCCTGTCACTTCTCTGGCTCTCCTCTCCTTCTAAGCTTTGTTTCCTGGCAGTAATTAAAACCTTCTGCTGTAGCTACTGCTGCTGCTGGAATGACCATAGCCAACATGGTTTTGTGGTTTGGTGAGGTATTAGCTTCTGCCACTATAAAGGCCAGGGCTTCTGCCTACAAAATTCCTCCTTTCCTGGATCCAAAATTTGAAGATTGATTGTTGTCATTGCCAAAATGGTCACTAGCTCCTATCACTTAAAAAAATTGCTTCCTTCATTACCAAATCTATTAGAGCCATCCCCATTGCCACCATATTCACCACCACCTTGACTGCCACCCAAACTACCTCACCTACTGAAGTTTCCTCCATGACTAAAGTTGTCATTCCCACAAAAACCACCTCCATGGCCACTACCAGAGTTTCCAGAACTTATACTTTTTTGGCTGGATGAAGCCTTAGCCATCTCTTGCTTAGATAGGGTTTTCCTTACTTCACAATTGTTTTCATTCATAGTATCTTTTTCTTTTAAAGATTTTTTATTTATTTCTTCATGAGAGAGAGAGAGAGAGACAGACAGACAGACAGACAGACACAGGCAGAGGGAGAAGCAGGCTCCATGCAGGGAGTCCGACATAGGACTCGATCCTGGGTCTCCAGGATCAGGGCCTGGGCTGAAGGCGGCCCTAAACCGTTGAGCCACCCGGGCTGCTTCATAGTATCTGTTTTTAAAAAGATTTATTTACATGAGAGAGTGATAGCACTAGTAGGGGGAGGCACTGAGGGAGAGGGAGAAGCAGACTCCCTGCTGAATAGGGAGCCCAACACAGAACTCTATCCCAGGACCCCAGGATCATGATCTGAGCCAAAGGCAGATGCTTAATTGACTGAGCCACCCAGGTGTCCCATAATATGGTATTTTTCAGTGACAGTCTTGTCTATGGAGTCATGGTCATCAAATGTTACAAAAGCAAAGCCTGTCTTCTTGCCACTGCCTCAGTCATTTATGATTTAAATCACTTCAATTTTCCAATGCTGTTTAAAATAATGATGTTCTTTAGTGTCTTCTTTAATGCCATCAACAAAAAAAATCTTTTTTACAGTTAAGTGAGCATCAGATCTTTGAGAATATTCTCTTGAGACAGCCCTCTTTAGTTCCACATCTCTTCCATCCACCTTGTGTGGCTCTGCATCCATGTCTTCCACAGTGGCATACCTGACAAACCCAAAACCTCTGGGGCACTTGGTGCTTGGATCTGTCATTACCACATAGTCTGTAAGTGGTATGCCTCTTAACGGCTCTATAGACTCATCAATTTCTTCAAAGTTCAAACCTCCAGTGAAGAGCTTCCACAGCTGTTCAGGTTCTTTGGGAGTCTCTAACTTAGGTATAATAATGATGAGAGAGGAGATTTTAAGGATGCTTACTTACATCGCATCATCATCCATGGGCAGAAAGCTCTGATAAAATTTTTAGTTAAGGAATTGTTTGAACTTTGTTTCTGTCAGAATTTCTCAAAGGTGGTTTATTGCAATTTTAGGTCTTTTTTGGATGGCATGTTTTTTGAAGGATGGAAGGAAAATTGCAGGAAATGTTTACTATCCACAATACTACAAGAAATTATATCACTGGCAAAAAACATGATGAAATATCATAGTCAATACATTCTGGAAAAAGATAAGCTCAGATTATAGGAAGCTATTAGTATAAACTGGTAGTTTTTAAGTTTTGGGGACTTGTAAGGGTATTTATAAAGAGCTTAATTATCTATCTTTATCCATATTTCCTAGAATAATAGGACCTATAATTGGAAACATACATTTTTAGCATCTACTACTTCCTTGAAATAAAATAGACAGAAGAAATGGATTATTTTTCCTTCATCTGTTCAAATACTTGTCATTTAAGAGGCTCCAGGGTGGCTTAGTTGGTTAAGCATCTGCCTCTTGGTTTCAGCTCAGGTCATGATCTCAGGGTCATGATATGGAACCCCAATTCTGGATCTGTTCTGTGATCAGCAGGGAGTCTGCTTAGGACTCTCTCTCCCTCTCCCTTCACCCCTCCCTCTTCTCTCTCTCTTTCTCTCAAATAAATAAATCTTTAAAAAGACTGGTCATTCAATTAAACTACAAACCTGGAATTTGGAATTTCATAATTATTTCCCATTAATGCCTGCTTCTTATCTTTACTTTGTAACCTGGAGAGAAAGAGCCACAACTAGAGGCAAATATGTGTTTATTTGGGGGTAAGCATTGTAATTTGGGGATCACAGATTTAGATGGTTACCCAAATGTGTTTCTACTTCTAGAGTGAAGGCAATGGATTTTTTAATGAGGAAAAGGAAGGATATTAATTACATAAGTTGAAGAAAATAAGTTTTTCTTTTAGCGTTAAGAAGTTAACTCTGGGTTAGACATTGATTGATAACTCACATTATCTTCAGAAATTCCATAACTATTGTCTTGTGACCGGGATGTCCATTCTTCTACAGACTTCTCAAGAAATTGCTCAAAACAATTGCCATTTTGCCCAGCCTAAAGGTTTTTTTCCCAGTTCAAACAAAGGTAGGTAAAGCAGTTTCTCTGTAGTGGTTTCTCCAACTCCATTTTTAAAATGGCTCCAGTCATGACAGTTTTTCACAACTTAAAGTTCAAACAGATTAAACTGTAGATCAAGGTAGAAATACTGCATTTAAATTTATTTATTTATTTATTTATTATTTATTTATTTATTTATTTATTTGAGACAGAGAGACAGAGAGAGAGAGAGAGAGAGACAGAGGGAGAAGCAGGCTCCATGCAGGGAGCCTGATGTTGGACTTGATCCCTGGTCCCCAGGATCACGCCCTGAGCTGAAGGAGGTGCTAAACCACTGAGCCACCTGGGATACCCAGAAATACTGCATTTTTTAAGGAGGTGATTGGAAGCAAATTGACTTCTAAGTAAGTAACTGGGCTGCAGAAATAGTCATGAGTATCTATGATTATTAAACACCTTGTATAGAAGAGGATATTTTAAACACCTTACAGATAACTAACCATTTATGAGGTACAATTATGAGAGAGAAATAAGAAATATATACTTATAATTAAGTGTTAATGTAGCCCACTTAATGTTAACACTAAAGTGCTGATGCTTTATTCTGAATTCTTATTCTGTTAGTTGATTTGGAATAAGGCAAGCTATAAATAATAAAGATTAGGCAGATCAGACAAAACCTATATTAAGATTCTAGCATTTTCATTATACTATATACAGATTTTTCAATAGAAACTTCACCATTTTTATAAAAAATTCTTAAATTAGAAAAAAATGCTACACACTTTATCATCAGGAGAAGTATAATTAATCATGCACATAAATATGTATATTCAATGTTTAATATGTGCATAATTGCCCTCTTATAGGAATTGAAGATTACATAAGGGAAATTAATAAACAAATATTGATTGAGCAGCCCTTACTTTTTAGGTTAATGCATTTACTTTTGAGGATGCAAAAAGTCCCGTATGGAACATATCAAAAAGGTTTGGTCAAAGAAACAGTGTCAGACCATATTACAAACTCAATCCATAATTGCTGACAGATGAAATATGAAAATATGAAAACAACACATTATGTGTTATTCTAACAATATGAGCATGCAAAGAATAATTATTAAGGAATTCAGGATAGTGCACTATGAATGTGGGTTGAGTAACAAGAGAAAACCTAAATTCAAAGTGGGGCTTAACTTAGATATCAAAGGTGAAAGTATCTTTTTTTTTTATATGGGAAGTATAGAAAACAGTAGAAGACAGGGACAGATACAACAGAAACTTTCAGAGATAAGTGAACGTAGCATGTTGAAATAAACGGAGAGAGATGGAAAAAAAAAGATAAGATGGAAAAGCATATTGTAAGTATACATTACAGAAACTCTTCTAGAAGAAGTTAAATGAGAGGCAGGGAAAATCTAGCAGGATATGAATTTTAGCCATTGAACATTTTTATTAAGAAATAAGGCCCATTTCATTGAGAAATTCTCCATAGTCTCCATTGGGATTTGGTGGAGCTCTAGACAATGGATCGTTTTGAGAAGATATTTTGGAAATTCAGGCTTGATGTAATGGGGAGCTGGGGTAAGAAAGTGCTAATGTGTGCAAGCTAGTTGGGCATGAGGAAGGGACAGATGTAACAACACTCCCAAGAGAAATTCTGCAGGACTTAGAAATCAGTGACATTAATAAGATAGCAAATTGACTGAGAGTAAGAGCAGGATTAAAATAATGAAGTTCATTTCTTCTTCTGTTATCCAAAGAAAAATTTTACCTAGCATAGCAATGACAGTAGAATTCTAAAGCACTAAACATTGTAGCTGAATGCTATTAAAAGCATGTGAATGTTCCTCAATAAGAAATCTATTTTGTGTAGCAACAAGTATTTATGAATATATATGACAAATTTATGTAAACCTTATGGAGAAAACTGGAAAACTTTAATGAAAGATATTAAATAAGATTGAAATTGAGTAAAGAGGTATAAAATGCTCATAGGTGTCATAACCAATTTTTCTGAAAACATTAAATTTGTTTTGTATAATTCCAATGAGAATGCCAATAATATTTATTTTCAATTTGAAAAGTTGGTTCTAAAATGTATATGTAAGAGTGAGTAGGGGAGACATATGTACATGGTGTGTGTGTGCGTGTGTGTATACACTAATATATTTATTTGTAGCAACTAGAGGTGTGCCCTTTTGGTTAAATGACAGGAAAAGAGAAAAATGAAACAGGGACATTTGGGTGGCCCAGTTGGTTAAGTGTCCAACTCTTGATTTTGGGTCAGGTCATGATCTCAGTATTGTGAGATTGAGCCCGGTGTTAGGCTTTGGGCTGAGCATGGAGCCTGCTTGAGACTTTCTCTCCTTCTCTGTATGCTCCTTCTCCACCTCTTTCTCTCTTTAAAAAAATGGAGCAGAAAAAGGTCCCAGGATCAGATCCAGGCACATATAAGAATGAGATGGTATTGCAGATCAGTAGTGATTGGGAAGACTATTCAAGAATAGCACTTTGAAAGAATTATTTAATGGGGTCTTTATTTCATACAATACACAAGAATAAATTCCAGATAGGTTAAAGACAAATGTAAAAACAAAATTTAAAAATTTTAGCAAAAAATTAACTTTGGGCTAGTTTGGGATCCTCTAAACTAAATAAAGAAGTATAAAAAATTAGCAGAAGCTTTGAAAAATTAGTAACATTCAAACTAAAACTTGTTTTCACTCAACCAAAAACTATTAGAGCTAACCAATGAATTTGGTAAAGTTATAGGATACAAATTAATATACAGAAATGCATTGCATTTCTATACACTAATAATAAACTAGCAGAAAAAAAATTAACCCCTTTTAGCATCAAAAAGAATGAGATACCAAGGGATAAATTTAATCAAGAAGGTGAAGAACCTGTACTCTGTAACCATAAGAATTGATGAAAGAAATTGAAGGTCACACAGAAAATGGAAAGATACTGTATTCATGAATTGGAAGAATTCATATTATTAAAATGTCTAATTTGATTCTCCCATAACATCATTCTCAGATTATCATTTCATACTTGTGTTTGATTGTTTACTGTATGTTATTTTTCTCTTTCTTTAGATAGTAAGCTCTAACAAAGAATATGTCAGTTTCACCTACAATTGAATACCTAAATCAAAGCCTGGTGTGGCCATTTCTAAATATATATTTGTTGAATAAATGAATGGGAACTGTGAACCAACCAGTATTGGAGAGAAAACAAACAACTCTTCACCTCCATACATCAGTGAGAGCAGGTCTTGGTTAATTCCCTGAAGTGTGATATTTTCTCAGTGAGATAGATGATCCTTTGTATAATGGATGATCCATGACAGATCCCGGTTCAAGGGATTAGACACTGGCTACATCTGACGATTCCTTGTTTATTGTATTCCTTGGGGACTGAGGTTAGAGGTTCATTCTATGGGATCACGCAGGAACAATAGGGTCACTCAAACTATTCTTTTGCCATGACTCTAGAAGAATTACTTCCATTCCTATACCTTCTTTTTTTCCAGTATAGGGTCAGAACACTGGATTCCATATTGCCTCATACTTGCTTTCTTCTTCCATAAATCCATGTGCATTCTTAGCTCCCTGGGCCTTCAGGCCATGCCCCAGCCTGTGAGAAGTCATTAATTTGTATCTGCATTGGTGTCCCATTGTCGACAGTCCCAAGCACCAAACCCATAATTTCCCTGAATGTAACAAATTCACTTTTCAATGGATACTACTGCCACCATATTTCTCCTGTTAATTTCACAGAGAAAACCACTGACCTGAAGGAGTTAGCTGGACTTATTCTCACAGATATGGGGAAGTGAAAAGTTACCTCTTTGCAGAAAATAAAAATAAAAGTAAAAATAAAAAGGGAAAGAAAAGGGAAGTTATCTCTTTGCTCCCAGCATTTCTCAATTCATCATGATGTTCATTCATTTGGTGCTTACAGTCCTGCACTGAACTTCCTTCACCTGCTACCCAAACTTGTACCATTTTATGGATCTATTGTGCTGTACAAAGGAATAGAGGTACTAATAACTTAGACTATTATAGTAAATAGCGTATATGACTAGAGAGATCAGGCCAGATACTTTCAAACTCAAAGTTTACCTTTAGCATGATAATACAATTCACAGACAATTATTTTATTTTAGCTTTACTATCCTGTGGAGAGATCATACTATTTTTTTAAATGAACCTCCAAAGATTTTAAAAATTAAAAAAGTAGTACTTAATGATAGTAAATGAAAACACTTAGTTTGCTTTCTTCTTTCTTTCTTTCTTTCTTTCTTTCTTTCTTTCTTTCTTTCTTTCTTTCTTTCTTCTTTCTTTCTCTTTCCCTTTTTCTTCTTCTCTTCTTCACTCAGCCAATCCTATAGAATGAAATGGTTTGTATGTTTTCCCTAGGCTTTCAACCTGGAGATTGAAAAGGAGCAGTGAGGCTATTTGCTGTACTGTATTTATTACTATTGCCAAATGGTTTGCATTTGTACGTGTATTTGATTAGGCAAAAATGCAATACAAGCACTTGTTTTGGTGATAAAGTCAATTATTATTTTTCAACTTTTGCAAAAGACACATAAAATTTGATATAATCCTATAAATAGTTTGATATGCATTCCATTCATTTAGGGTGAAACCAAGCAACCAAAAAAGTGTTCACCAAATATTTGGATTACTAGACAAATATTTGCATTACTAGACAAAGCAATACATAATTGTTCAATAATCTTAATTGACTGCCTTTAATAATGACTTCATTTTTCTTAATTTTGATAGCTGGTTTCTACATTACTAAAGTTTTATCCTAGCATATTATGACCATTTTACAGGTGAGAAAGTGGAATTGCATGGGGTTTACTAATGTGCCCCAAATGTACAGTTAACTATAATCTTAACTAACTATTTAAAGCCAGATCTGTAAGTTTCAGAGTTTGCGCCCTTATCCAATATATTACATAAGAGTCAATCAATAAATCTTTGTTTAATCTAAGTGAATTTTGCTACCTGAGAATCAAAGTAACAAAGATTGAGAGGATTAAAGAAGTGAATTCAGAACTTGAGGGAATGGCAGAATGATTGTAATGAAACTTGAATCTCTTAGAAAATGCTAGACCATGTAATCTGTGTATGTAGGATTGTGTGTGTGTGTGTGTCTTTGTATTTGGTGGTGCCTAATATTCAGAGACTTTTTCAATAAATATTATAAAAGGCAATGATTAAAATTATAACTGGCAAGGTAAAAAGAATTTGGTGCTCTATAATTACAAAAGGCGAAGAAACCAAACTACTATGAAATGAAAATACATTCTTTAAATCTGTTCTCACAGTTCCCAGACTAATAACTTGCTTTTATTTCTTTTACACTAAAGCAACTGATAAATTGATTGAAAATTGTATATAATACAGTAGGTGTTTCTTGTTTTTGTTTTAAGGTAATACTCATAAGGAGGTAGTGAAAAGCAGTGTGAAACGAGAGTAATCCGAGAGGAGCAGGTGGAGCTCTTTCTCTTCTTAGATAAGGGCTCTATTTTCACAAAGTCATTATAGTTGCATGAACCATATGCTGAGAAAACAATAATCTGGGAATAAGCTAATATTACAATACATATTTTAAAACAGCAAAGTTGATAAAAACAATATACTTATTCCATTTATTTCCTTTACTTGAAATTTTCTTTCTTTTGAGGTTTTCATTTTCAAATTCCCAGTTCATCTTAATCTTTCTTGATAATCCTATTATACTGCCAAAAAAAAGTATCCTTTCCTTACCTCAAAGCATACAAGCCACTTTCTCATGCAAATGCATATGCAGACACACGCACTCATGCAAACACACATCATGCAGAGGTACACACATACACACATACAGAAACACATAAACACAACTCGTACATACACACACATGGTCACTTAGATTAGGAAAGTCACGTTGATGTAAATATATTTTACAGTTTTTAACAGCTTTATATTTCGAAAGTATCAAATATTCTGGCAAATGACAAAAGGAGGCTTTTAGAATAAAATTTTTCTAAGTATTTTTCAGAATGTTTATCTGTATACCTTTTTAAAATGACCATTTGACACATATGCAGTAAAACAAATGAAATCCAAAGGTAGGCTTTATGAATTATTATAAGAAAGACAGTTATCTATACTCCATCAAGGTCAAGAAATAGAATATTTCCAGAACCCCAGAAACTCTTTCTTCTCCTTATAAGTAACAACACTTCTGAAATTTCTTTATAGTTTTGACTCCAGTGATTATCTGGCTGATAATGATAGTTCAATCTGCTTTTGATGTGTTGTAAGTATACTTCTAGAGTATATATCCCCTTATGTATGTCTCCTCCTTAGTTTTATGTTGGTATGATTCATCTGTGTTGTTGCATTATTTCATTTTCATTAGTAATTATAGTAATCTATAACAAACTGTATTTATTAATCCTTCTGGTTTTGAGCAATTGGATTTTTCCCCATTTTATTGAGAAATAATTGACACACATCACTGTATAAGTTTAGACATACAGCATGATGGTATAATTTACATATATTGTGAGGTGATTATCACAGTAGGTTAAGCCAACATTCATCATTTCATATGGATACAATTTAAAAGAAAGAAAGGAGAAAAGAAATAAAGGAAAAAATATTCTTATTGTGATGGGAACTCTTAGGGTACACTCTCTTCACAACTTTTCTGCATATCACACAATTCAAGTAATTGGATTGTTTTTTTATTTCAACATTACATTAGAGCTGTGGATATCTTTTAATCTGTCACTTTGGATTCTTTTTTTTTTTTTTTAAAGATTTTATTGATTTATTCATGAGAGAGAGAAAGAGAGAGAGAGAGAGAGAGAGAGGCAGAGACACAAGCAGAGGGAGAAACAGGCTCCACACAGGGAACCTGATGTGGGACTCGATCCTCGGACACGAGGATCATGCCCTGGGTCAAAAGCAGGTGCTAAACCGCTGAGCCACCCAGGTGTCCTTGTCACTTTGGGTTCTTGTGCATGAATTCTTTTGGGTAAATAATAAGAAAGTTATTAGTCACAGACAGTGTTACCATATAAGTTATTATAGATACTGGGACACTTTGGGGGTTAAAGGTGTTCTAGAATGAACATCACTGTATAATTTTAATATTTTTAATATTAATTGAGTGGCAAATAGGCTATAATAGCTGATTGGCTAATTAAACAGTCCTATCCTAAAATAATTTTTAGAAATCAAATTAGTTCTGAGAAAAAGCATAATATCTGGGTACAATGAATAAAAAATTGAAAAAAGCCTTTGTACTTATTATCTGATCATTTAAATAAATAAGTGGAATAATCTTAGACTTAGATAAAATAACTTATTAACTACTTCATTAATTGGTCACTATTTACATGCTGAATGTATTTTTTAATGTATTTTTAATATTTTCAAATTTCTTCCACAACTGCCATAAGTGTTCCTTGAAATTTTATTTAGTGGATTAATGAATCTTGATTTTCCATTCTTCTCTATAATTAAGAAAGATATACTATCTGAAAGGGCAAACATAAATCTAAACTCAGAACAAATTTTGTTCACTAGAGAATATTTTTATTGAAAATTTTCATTATTTTACACTAAGTATTTTCACAGATATGTCTTTTAGGCTCTACTAAGAATTTTCTTCTTTTCCCAAATAGTTTCATTAGGGAAAAAAAAAAACTCTTGAATTGTTTATGTTGCAAAATTATAGGCTTTCTTAATTTCATTCCATTCTAGTAAAAAAGAAAATACACCTATCCTTTTGAAAATACAAGCTCCATGAAAAATGTTCTCCTGCATCCTATAGAAAGGGATTATATAATTTAAAAATGAAATTTTATGCAGGTTGTTGTGATTTATTTAATTTATTCAGTTTATCTCTTGATCTTAATATATTTTTTGTTTGTGTTGCTCTTCCTTGACTTAACGATGGGGTTATGTCCTGATACACCTGTAAGTTGAAAATATCAGAAGTTGAAAATGCATTTAATACACTTAACTTACCTTAAACATGTTCAGAACACTTGCATTAGTTTACAGTTGGGCAAAATATATAACACAAAGCTGATATGATAAAGTGATGAGTATCTCATGTGATGCATTAAATACTGTACTGAATGTGAAAAATAGAATGGTTGTATGGGTGCAGAATTGTTAGATGTATCAGTTGTTCACCTTCATGATGGCACAGCTGCCTGGGAGCTGTTGCCATTCAGCTTCACAAGAAAGTATCCTACTGCATATCACTCACCTGGGAAAAGATCAAAATTCAAAATTTGAAGAATGTTTTCTACTGAATGCATATCACTTCCACACCATTGTAAAGACAGAAATCTTAAATCCAACTACCATAAATTGTGGACTATCTATATACTTTTTTTCCCCATAACTAACTCAGTGAAATCTTTAAGATTTTTGATAGTGTTTATTAAATAATTTGATGGAATATTTTTACTAGTGTTAGAGAAACAACAGCTCCATAACTTCAGAGGACCCATTTACAAAAAAAAATTCAATACAATTATAATACATTTAGGTTGATTTACCAAATAATTCTTCAAAGGCTCAGACATTTTTCTCTTTTTTTTTAAATTTTATTTATTTATATTTTTAGAGAGGAAGGAAGACAGAGTGGGGAGGGAGGGGCAGAGAGAGAAGGAGACAGAGAATCTTAAGTAGACTCCATGCCCAGTGCAGAGCCTGACATGGAGCTTCATCTCACAACCCCTGAGAAGATCATGACCTCTGTCAAAAGTCAAAATCAAGAGTCAGATACTTAATTGACTGAGCCCCCCAGGTGCCCCAAAGGCTCAGACATTTCTAAAATACTATGGTGCTGAAAGATTTTTTGGTTTGTTTTCAACATAACTTTATTATAAAAACTTTATAGTTTATGTACTCAAATCATGTGTATTGTAAAACTTGACAACTACAGCCTCTGTCTAGGTCATTGGGATATTACAATTTGATTTAGATGCAGTTATGAATTTTTGTATGCAGCATACATCTGAGTACATTTCTGTGACCCAGATTTGTTTAATTTTGTGAAAACTTTGTGTTCAGCATGATGCTATGTTCCCTAATAATTTGTATTTCTGGGTGCCTGGGTGGCTCTGTGGTTAAGCGTCTGCCTTTAGCTCAGGGCATGATCCTGGAGTCCCAGGATCAAGTCCCACATTGGGCTCCCTGCATGGAGCATGCTTGTCCCTCTGCCTGTGTCTCTGACTCTCTCTTTCTGTGTCTCTCATGAATAAATAAATAAAATTTTTAAAAAATTGTACTTCTATTATCATCATAAAGCAAACAGTTTTGTCTTTAATCTTAAACTTTTTAATAAATTCACAAAACATTTATTATAAAGTATGTTTTACCTTTGTCAGAATGAATTTCTAAACACTTTGACTCCTTAATTTCAATGAAAAAATGTTTTTGGAATTAATGATTTCTATTTGAAGCATCTGATGAAACTGTTGGAGTCACCATATTAATTAACAGGTGTCAACTTATTTTGTAATTATTCAAAATAACTCATTTATGTGAGAAAAATTTACTAAGAGATTAGTCATCTGATCTAAATGAAAAATCATGCTTCATAGGCTTACGTGTTTCACATGGAAAGGGTTCTTCTGGGGCTCCTGGGTGGCTTTTTGTTAAGCGACCCACTTGATTTTGGCTCAGGTACTGATTTCAGGGTCATGAAATTGAGCCCAATGCTGGGCTCCATGCTGGGTATGGAGCCTGCTTAAGGTTCTCTCTTCCTCTACAAACCCCTGGGTCCCCACACATGTGCACTCTCTCTCTCTCTCTCAAATGGAAAATGCATTTCCTTCAGTTTTGTGTGTTAAATCACTATTTGGGGGGTAGTTGTGTTAACTTACTAACTTTTAAAGTGGATGTTGAGTATCCTTCCACAGGACTGTGTCTTATTTATTTCTTAAAAAATATTGACAAGAGTATCACTTTAATACATAAGAATATCATAAATGTCATAAGCATTTTGTGAAATGTTTGTCCATTTCAGCTTTCTAAGAAATGAAATTCCTATAGTTCATTTTTTCAGTTTACATTACTTGCATTTTGTATGTAGCTTTTGACTTTTGAGCCATTTATTCTGAAAGAGGTTATTACAAAACAAAAGGAATATTATCAAGCATCAGAATAAATAAAATAATTTTGCAGTTTATGATAAATACCAAAAGTACTATGGCAAAAATATTCAGATTTTTATTTAGAAATTCTTGGGGCAGCTGAGTCACTCAGTTAAGTATCCAACTCTTGATTTTGGCTCAGGTCATGATCTCAGGATCCTGAGATGGAGTCCCGTGTCAGGCTTGGTGTATAGCAGGGGAGTCTGCTTGAGATTCTTGCTCCCTCTCCTTCTGCCCCTCCCCCTGCTTGCATGCATACACTCTCTTTCTCTAAAATAAATAAGTCTTTTAAAAAAATTCTATGGCATGATGGCTCAACCTTGTTTTTAAAAAAACATATATTTCACATCTATTTTAACTCTAATTTCTTACATTTCTACTGAACCCCTAATTGGTGGCCTGGAAGCTTTCACATCTTGCAGACAGTGTGCTGGTATAGGAACAATTGGCTGGTAAGGCAAGTGGCTGGCAAGGGAAACAATGGCACTCCAACCATTAGTACTAAATGGAACAGGATGCTGGAGCAACAGGTAATTAGGGCTATTTGGGGAACCTATGATTACATGCATCATCAGGTCTGCAAATAATGCCAGATTATTATTTCAAAGTGTATGTAAAGCTGTTTCCATTGATTCATATTTTCTTTGATGTAGTAGAATGGGGCTTGTCTCATTTGGTGTTTTGTTTTTTAAATTCATTAAGTGATATTTAATTTTTATTCTCCATATGATCCCTCAAGAGTTTCATCCTCTTTAACAATGAAAAACACACATTTTAAAAATTCAAACTCATCAATATGAAATACAAAACATTAAGATATACCAAAGAAGACAATGCTTACAAATGGGCAAAATGATTAATAATACCACTTATTTAAAAAGTGTACAAATTATAACAGTTTCTTTGGAGGATAATTTCACAATACATACTCAGGTTAAAAATATGTGTATCTCTTATGCAAAGACTAGGGTTTTTGCTCTGCATCCCAGAGAAATATTTACCCATTAACACCAAGGCTGGTGAACATTTTGATTAATGCTACAATATGATTTAATATAAAAATTAGATAAACATGAAAACTCCTAACTCTGGGAAACCAACTAAGGGTGGTGGAAGGGGAGGAGGGCGGGGGGTGGGGGTGAATGTGTGATGGGCACTGAAGGGGGCACTTGACGGGATGAGCACTGGGTGTTATTCTGTATGTTGGCAAATTGAACACCAATAAAAATAAATTTATTATTTAAAAAAAGAAAAGAAAATCAAGAGTTTACTGGTAAAAAAAAAGAAAAGAAAATCAAGAGTTTACTGGTAAAAAAAAATAAAATTAAAATAAAAATTAGATGCAGTATTTAAAATAGACTATGTAAGCTATGTATTATTTTGCAATGAAAATATATCCAAGTAAATGTTTCAGTGAAAAAAAAGCAAGTTGTTGTATATATGGATGGGCAGATTTACAACAAAGCAAAGGAAGCATGAGAAGCAGAGCACTTCACTTGCATGAGGCCTGTCCAACTCCTGGATCTGCCCCCCAAAATATGTACCTTATAATATCAAATGTGTAAAAAAAGGCTTTCATAAAACAAAGATGTATTTTTACATATTCATGTATATATACATTCTCCTAACAAAGAGATTAGGAAGAATATACTCTAAATACACAAAAATGAATATTTTTGGAGTTGGGAATTAACATTCAGAGTCTATGTAGAGGTAGAAGATGTTTTAGGATGTAACATTATATATGTATCATAAGATTTCTGTAGAATGAACATATATTACTGTGTAATTAATGTAATTGAAATAAAACATATTTTTAGGTATCCAAATAATAGAAAAAAATACTTGATAGAATGCAATTTTCTTGACAGGAATAGAAAAGGGATATACAGTCAATAGAAAAAATTGCAAAAAATAAAATAGAAACTTAGAGGATAGCTTGTCAGCCTGCAGCACATTTCTGAAGAAAGCTATAGAAGATGAAAACAGAAGGAATAGTTGGAAACAATATTCTAAAGGATGAAGTCTGAGAATATTTATAATAAATTGGTAGGAGAGTTTTCAGTTTCGTAATAACCTACAGGATTAGGTAGGTTGAATGAATTTTCGTCTTCTAATTGAAACTCTTTTTTGGTCATGTGTCTGGCTTCAGCACAGAATGTGGGCAGCAGTGAGAGTGTACTATGTGGGCCCAGCCTGTAGCTGGGTGCTCCATCTTGCCAAATCCCATTAGGTCAGCTAATCCCAAGCCTAGCTGTAGCTGCATGATTATCAATGAGTGATGTTTTGAAACCACTGAGTCGTTGTTATATAATGGTAACTGAGTAATACAAGTGTCACATAGGATAGATAAAATGAACCCACACATACATAATACAGTGAAATTTACAATATCAAGGATAAGAAAAGAAAATTCTCAAAAGCTTCCAGGAAAAAGGATTATCTTCAGATCCACAGCAATTATAGTGCTAGTAGACTTAACATTAAAAGGCAACAAAATTATATCTTTAGTCTAGAAATGTATATGCAGGTAAAATACCCTTTAATAATGCAGGCAGAGCAAAAGACACCAACATACTCAAACATCTTCACTTTAAAACTACAGCTACTGCTAAAATAAAGGCATCATGTGTGAGATAATAGTATACTTTAAGCATCACATAAAAAAATATCTAACAATTTCAATCCTGATAGGAAAAGTACTTAATAACAACTGGAAAAATTGTTCAAGGAAATGCAATGATCATGGCCTTAAGTGAATTAATATTTGCAAAGTTCTGGAAGAGTGTCTGGGCCATAATAAATACTGTGTAAGTATTTTTTTTTTTAAATGATCAACTTTGCAGACACCTGAGAACATATTTTCTTACAGTATTGATTTTAACATTAGTCTACTGGAGACTGATGAAGTAAACACAAAATGTTAAGTGCATAATTGAATTGCAAAACACAATTAAAAAGCTTGATCTAATAACTATACACAGAGACTTGCTCCCAATAAATAACAATTGTATATTCTTTTGAAAAATACAAGACATTTAAAAAAATTAACTATATTAAAAATTACCAAGATATATGAAATATAATATATATCTTTATCTTTCATCTAAGAGAATATATATTATGTACACTTAAATAACATAGACTCTCATAAGCATAAGTATGTATAATATATATGAGAGCATATATATATATATATATATATATATATATACAAATATTAATGAAGTGTTCCATTCAAGAAGTTAGAAAACCAAAAATAAACTCTACACTAGAATGGAAATGAGAAAAGAACATAAAGAACAAAACCAGGGGTGCCTGGGTGGCTTAGTTGGTTAAGCAGCCGACTCTTGATTTCAGCTCAGGTCATAATATCAGGGTCATGGGATGGAACCTTGAGTTGGGCTCTGTGCTCAGCAGGGAGTCAGCTTGAGAGTCTCTCTTTCCCTCTCCTACCGCCCCTCCCCTCTTCATGCTCGTTTACTTTCTCTTTCAAATAAATAAATAAAATCTTCTAAAACCCCCAAATAATATAAATGATAAAAATTCTTCCTTAAAAGGATTTATTTATTTAAGAAAGAGATAGTGAGCATGAGTTGAGGAAGGGGCAGAGGGAGAGAATCTCAAGCAGACTTCCAGCTGAGTGTGGAGCCCAGTGCCCAGCTCAGTCTCAGGACCCATAAGATCATGACCTGAACCAAAACCAAGAGTCAGAAGCTTAACCAATCGAGCCACTCAGATGCCCTGATAGATAAAAATTCTAATGAAGGAAGGGGGAAAACAGATGGTAAAAATAAACAAACACATGATAAGGTGTTCCTAACTATAGATTGAATATAGTTTTAAATTTTATAAAATCTCACCCTTAGTACTATACCTTTCAAAAGATGCTAGGACTAGGTCATTTTTATAAATAATCTTTCTATTCCAGCAAACAGAAAAGGAGGCCGGCAGTGTAGGACCACTGTTTGGCTATCCATGGTACTAGATTGAAGAGGAGAGAAAGACCAGGCCCTACACCCAACTTGAGTAAATAAAAAGAACTTGGGTTAATTATCTACTGGATAATTAAGGGAGTTGGTACAATAAGGATACAGACTATACCAATCACATTTATGCATTCATCCAGCACCAATTATTTATTATCTACCAAATGTGTGGCATGTTTCTAGACACTGGTCACACGGTAGTTAAGTAAGAGTCAGAGACTCTACCCTTAGGAAACTTATATTTTGGTGCGGGCATCAAATGTATATATGAGCATATATACTCATATATACATATATATGCAGTTAAAATATATACACGTTAATCTATAATGATATATAAAAGAAATATATAAATACATATTAGAAGATCAAGAAGTAATAAATGGGTTTATTAGAGAACTAATACATTCTCTGAAGAATTGTAAAGCAGGGTAAGAGAATAAAGTCTAAGTAGCAGTCCTACTTTCAATTCCTTCTAAGGAGACACTCTGCAGGGAGAATGTGGCAGGGTGGCAGGTTTATGGTGGCTGTGGGAAGAATACCTGGTCTGTGGGCACAGCCATGGGAACATCCCTGAGCCCAACTGGTGCTGGTCTGTTTGAGGACCACACGAAGCCCCAGTGCAGGGGAGGTAGTGTAGTGCCAATGGGAGGAAACAGGCCACACACATAGCCAGGGTATGATCGCTGAACATCTCTAAGTCATGATAAGGACCTAGAATTTTATTCTAGGTGTGATGGGGAGCAAAGAGACAGATTTGAGGGGAAGAATGACATGATTTGTCATGATGCTTTCTAGAGGATCACTCTGGATGAGAATGAAATATGAGGGGTCAAGACTGGAGACTGGGTGATGTGTCCTAAGGCCAGTGCAAAAATCTGGATCAATGATAATCCTCATCTTTGCCTGTTCCTCCAGTTGGAAATCACAATCTTATTCACTTGAATAAATAACCATTATTTGAAGGCTATTGTTAAGATAGCCCCTTCCCTTTTCTTTCAAAAGGCCAGATATTCCTAGCAATTTTATACTAATTTCATTCTCATTACTTAATCATTTGACTTGCCTTTGAAACCTCTCCAAATTATTCACATTTGTCTAAATCATTGGGCTCTAAAAATAGAAGCAAGAGTCCCAGAATGTCCTAAGTAAGATCAAGAAAATTAGTCACAAATTTTTCTATTGGAGTTAAATGTATTCTGATGATGCATCCAATTGTCTTTTCTTTAAAATCAAAGGTTCTGTCCCTGGTGGTTTTATAACATCTATGAAGGAATTGGTCATTTGAGAAATTTGTCCCCAGGAAAGCTGTTGTCTTAGGCCAGATTTCCTGAGAAGTGGTGTGTGCAGGAGGTTTATTGTGGGGTACTCTATAGGTGCTTTAACATAAGGTAGTAAAGGACAAAGGATTAGACTGATGGAGACACTGACCTATACCAAAATGAGAGCAAAGTTCCCAGCAATTTCAGACTTGCTCTGATTGGAGATAAGATGTGGCCCTCATACTCTGTATCTACTAGTCAATGGATGCTGAGTGTCCTGGACAAAGTTAGAATCTCCATCAAGGCAGCTCTGTTTGGCCTGAAGACCTTACCTAGAGAGGGATTCACCAGCTGGAGAAGGAGTGTCTTGGTCCCAAGGAGGGAATCCAGGCAGCACAACAGCCAACACAGCTGCTCACTGAGTCGTAATTTTAAGCAGAGGTGATAAATAGCACTTATGCTCTTGTGTGTCTCTTCATTCCAGAGATGTTACTCTATATCCAACTGTGAAAAACTGCCCTGCTTAACTAACTATTCCTTACAGTCTGCCAAAGGCTCAGGCATCATTCTCATCTCTGTATATGCTTTCTTTCTAACCACATCTTTAGTCTGTTGATTAGTACTTCCTATTTCTCTGAACTTTGCTGTGCTTTGGTTCTTTAATTAAAATACAAGGGTACCAAAAGCTAGAAAATCAAAGGTCTTTCTACATTAAAAGCAATGCATCAGCTAATAAAGAGCATCTATTCCATCACACTAATGCTTATCCTGTTCTGCTTCTAGTGATTATCCTTTTTTTTCTAGTGATTATCCTGAAGGTAGAAAACTTTAATTGTCCTCACCCCTGAGCTCTACAGTTGGTACTTTTTAACTTGATCGTAGTGATGGTGATAGGGAATGGGAGAGACAATAGAATATTCTAGACAGAAGCTTCCTCTGAGTTCCTGTTTAGAGTAGCCAGTGACCATCTCAGCAAGTTGCAAGACTGTCCTAACCTTTATTTCCATTGCTTTGAGCATAAATTGTTGATCCCTGAAGACATGAAATGTCAACATTGTTTTGGCTTATTTTGAACACTAAAGGCAAAGTTCTTCCTTATCTCTACAGGTGAAAAACAAAGAAGCAGAATTCTTAAATGGAAGATATCATTAAGAGATAGTGTTCCTCCTCCATGAGTGTAAATAAGGACACGGTGTTGTGAAATATCCATAGTTTGCTTCGTAAAAATTTTCAATTTCCCGTTTGTTTCATACATGTCTTTAAGAAGGCTAGCTCCAGAGCATAAGGCTTGATTTTTGTATTTTCCTAAGCATCCATGCCATCACATATCACCAGGAAAAAAATCTCTCTCTTTGTGTTCATGTGACAGTTGTGAGTGTGAGTCAGTGTCATATATAGAGGAGTATGTTGGTCGGCAGAAGACCTGAGTGAGCTGGGGCTCTGACAGGTAGTTCTTATTTGATTTGAGCAAGGTAATATGGAAGAAGATGAACAAGGGCACACTGAACCTAAGACTTTATTTGTAATACTCTGGCATGAGAACTCTGAAATAGTGTTCTATCTTGGGAAAGAAAGGTGGAGTTTTTAGAGTGTTAGCCAGAGACATAAGCGGAAATTCAGCTAGCTTAAGGAAGAGTAGGTCAAAATGGTTTTTGGAAAAGGGAGGAATTACTCTTACATTTGGCAGTTGCTGGTTACACAGTTTAGGTTAAGCAAGAAGGTGGAGTAGGAAATGTAGCAGGGACCAAAGTCATATATAAAAATGGTGGAAAGTGAAAGCTCCAGGGGTCGAAGTAATACTAGTGCCACAGTAGAAAGTTTTAGTCTTTCAAGGTCTCTTATGGGCTCTCTTCTTGGTCAACAGGGAAACTGTTGCTCTAATCTGATCTCTGAAATAGCTACCTCACTTTTGTCCAGTGTGACCCCAGACTAGGGGGCATGACTACTGTCAGGGCTTCTTGAGACTTCTGTCATTATAAGTTGGATTTTGGTCATCAGTTGAGTGAGTATCTGTGCAGAAACATTTAAGAATCAGGAAAAAACACAGTAAACTGTAGTAAACAAAAACAAAAACAAAAAACAACCAAAACATAAATATGGACAGGATAATTATCAGAAGTCTTGGGACCATGCCTGTTAGAACAAATTCCACCCCAGCTGGAATCAGCCAGGGAATAGATTCCACCATTTCTGAAGATTTATTCTTTGAGACTAAATTTAATTATTATGTTTCCTCTGATCTTTCTGGAATTTCTTTGGGTAGTGTTAGATTTTTTTTTAAGATTTTACTTATTTATTCATGAGAGACAGAGAGGCAGAGACAGAAGCAGGCTCCCGAGGAGCCCCATGTGGGATTTGATTACGGGATCACACCTTGAGCTAAGGCAGACACTCAACCACTGAGCCACCCAGACATCCCTGGTGGGGTTAGATTTAAATTAAATATTATCTTGTAATATTTTGTTTTCCATTTGAACACTTAGCACATTTGTGTTTTCATATATTTATATTAATTGTTCAGTTGGTCTGTCTATTCTACTTCATGGTATGCTTCTAATTCAGGGGTCCCACAGAAATCTAATTACAAGGGTATCTGGGTGGCTCAGTCAGTTAAGGAAGTGTTTCACCGTTGATCTCAGCTCAGGTCTTGATCTCAGGGTCATGAGTTCAAGCCCTATGTTGGAGCCTACATTAAAAAAAAAAAAAGCCCAATTGCAGGTATACCTTGTTTTATTCTGCTTTACTTTAATACATTTTGCAGAAATTGTGTTTTGTACAAATTGAAGGTTTGTGGCAACCCAGTGTCTAGTAAGTCTATCAGCTCAATTTTTCTGACAGCGTTTGCTCCCTTTTTGTCTCTGAGTCATGCTTCAGTAATTCTCACAATATTTCAGTTTCTTTCATTATTGTTATACTTGAATTGTTGCAATGTTATGCTAAAACTGTAACGGAGGAGTTGCTTCTTATGGATAAGCAAAGAAAGCAATTTCTTGAGGTGGAATCTACTCTTAGTCAAGATGCTGTGAAAATTACTGAAATGACAACAGAAGATTTAGAATCTGATATAAATTTAGTTGATAAAGCAGCGGTGGAGTTTCAGAGAATTGACTCCAATTTTGAAAGAAGTTCTACTGTGAGTAAAATGCTGTCAAACAGCATCCCATGCTACGAAGAAATTGTTCATGCAAGGCAGGGTCGATGAGTGTGGCAAACTTCACTGTTGTCTTATTTTATGAAATTGCCATAGCCATCCCAAACTTTAGCAACCACTGGCCTGATCAGTAGCAGCCATCAACATCAAGGACTGATCCTCCACCAGCAAAAAGATTACAACTGCCTGAATGCTCAGATAATGGTTAGCATTGTTAGCAGTAAAATGTCTTTTAAAAATTAAGTTATGTACATTGCTTTTTTAGACATAATGCTATTGTACACTTAGTAGACTATACAGTGTATTTTAAATATAACTTTTATATGTACTGAGAAACAAAAAATAATAATTTGAATCACTTGATTGCAATATTTGCTTTATTTTGGTGGTTTGGTATTGAACCCAGCATATCTCCAAGGCATGCCTTGTAATGATAAAAAGAGACTTTACATAGCAATTATTACTGAGAGTTTATTTTGTATTAGTAGTTGTATTTACATTATATTATCTAACCTTAAATCAACATTCTATGTGATAAGAATTATCCTTAATTCGCAGATGAAATGGAGCTCCAGAGAAGCCTAGTGACATGTCCAAGGTCACACAGCTAGAGAATAGTTGAGGAATCAATCCCTGGTTTACCTGACCCCAAAGACCTTTCTTCTAAACACAATATTAGATGTTACACATGCCTTTAGTCAGTTTCTAATTTATCTTTATTGAAAATACAGATATGTATGGGAATATTCACACTAAAGATCAAGATGAAGCCTGTTCCACAACTAATTTTATTTCTAAAAGATTCCTGAAAAATCTTCCATGAAAACGTTCATTTTCAATTACTGTCTTGGCTGTCAAGAAGAGCTTGTTGAAATGAGTAGTGAGTGAGTTATGAAACATGTTGCTTGTTATAAGCAGATCCTCAAGAAATTATTATTGAATTGAATCTAATGGATGAATTACACAGAGGGATGTGATTTAGAACTTTGGCTATTTTCCCCAAATCACTTTTTTATATATAAATACTGCCCTTACATAGCTGAACTTGTAGTATGAACTTAATTAATATATGTTATTGATTGCTTGAAGTACTTTATCCGGGCTTCTCTAGTAAAAACAAAGAGTAATAATTTCTTAAATAGATCATACTCAAGCTCTCAACATTACTCAACTAGCATATATGTCAGATCATGGGGAGCTAAAAAAACACTACTGCTAGTTATAAGGATAAGGGAATAAATACATGGCAAGAACTAAATGGCAAAAACTTTCTTCTTTCTTGTATGATGTACTTGAGGTGGTTGGATTTCACTTGGAAGATGTTGGTACTGATTCTCTCTTTGAGCAAATTCTAGCCAGGGTTCTCTGAGCTCTTGTCTCCACTAGGTCTGAAGTCTACCATACAGTGACTTGAACAAACACGGACATAGTTTCTAATAGCTCGAGGTCGCATCCCTAGACTGACCCCAGCCTCCATGAAGTGTCTGCCTGAGAAAGCTCCAAACCAGCAGAATAATTGACACTAGAACACTAGCCACACATGAGAATACACCTCTGACCATGTTTTCTTGAAGCATTTATTCAAAAGGGAACACTTCATTTGACTGCTTGAGATATATGTGTATCTACTACTTCATTGTCTCTACTGTATCTACTACTTGAGTGTCTTTCTCAAGGATCTGGAAGCCACCGTTTCAGATGTAATCATCAAGAAGAATATGGCCTCTGTCTCCCAATCTCTGTGGGAGGATAAAATCCTAACTTTCATAATTGCCAGCTAGCAGACATAGCTGGCTGAGTCGCATTTACATTGACCAACCCTTGGTGATTCTTCACTTCCCAGAGTCTACTGAGCACCCCTCTCTACTCCTTCATTCTTCCTTCAAAATGTCCAGTCACCTCAACAAATCAAAGTGGAATTCAGTGCAAGATCCATTCTTTTCCCCATTGCAATAGTTATTACTGATTAAAATCTGTTCTTATCATTTTTACTGGTGTCTGGCTTTATTTATCTTTGACAATAGTTTAGCAAACACATGATCATCTTTAAACTCAGATACAGGGAAACTGAATCTAGATTAGTCAGTACCATGAGGTGAAATGTCAACTGTCATGTAAAATAATAGATTGCTGAATGATTTGCACCATATTGAAATTGAGATAATATAAAGTATACCACCAATGTTCATCAGTTTTACTTGCATGGATAGACACAGTCTAAAATACATTTGTTACATAAAATGTTATCTCAGCAAACATTTTTTTCTGCAACTCCACTGCATATAACATTGCTCAGCTTTCTATGTAAATAGTCTTTGTTTATGATGAACTTAATATTTTTCCTTTGGAAAATACAGAACATATTATAAATGGAAAATCCTATGTATATTTACCATCCTTAGTTAGCCCCTGTTAATATAGTGTAGTATTTCTGCTATACATTTTTTGTTTTCTTACAATTAACATTATATCACAAAAGAGTCTCCTGTGTCAATAATAATTCTCAAAAACCTGTATTTGTTACTTATTTGTTGTTAATCTATATTGGGTCTGATATACCTGCTGGAGAATAGTGCAGAAAGGAATATCTGGGTAGATTAATAATTTTATTCATTGGACTCTTTTTAGATTTCATTTGTAGAAGTGACATTATGGATTCAAAGTGCAGAAACATGTTATGCTTTTGACATATACTGCCAATTCCTTTTCTTTCCCCCAAGTCCATCTCAATTTAGAGCCTCTTTGGAAACATAAGAAATTGTCACCTATACACATCTTAAAAAGACTACTCTTTTTGAGTTTTTTCTAACCTGATAGACAATGGTCTTTTATATGGGCATTACTTGATTTCTTTGATTACTGGTGAAGCTGAACTAAATCCCCCAAAGAGGAATTTAAGATGAAAGTAAATCTGAGGAATATAGCTTGAAAGCCATAGTGAAGTCTTCCTTCCTGGACACTTGTTAAAATAGATAGATGTTTATATCCTTGGAGAGGTTTCATCAAATGCCACCTGACTGAAAGAAAACATCACATTCCTAAGGCATCACCTTTTGTAGTTCACTAAACCAGTGGATCCCAGATTGTTCTGTGGTTTAGCAATCCTCTGCTCCAATGGAATCTGTTGCAGACTTCCTAGGGAGAGTGATTGCTCAGGTTGAAACAGACTGGAGGCCACAAACCTCAAAGTTTGGGGTCCTCCCAGTCAGAGAAATGCCTGAGTGGGCTATTAGCAACACAATTTTCACATCACTGATATGGTTAAGGAACAAACAACGTGGAGGAACAGAGATATTATACAATTCATCAAACATCACATAGCTCTTAGCAACATAACCACAACATCCTATAATGCTTTACAGATTTATGTACACCATATATATACTTTCTCATTTTTTCTCTCTCTATGCCTTTATCATCCTGATTCTATTTGGCAAGGGGACAATTTTCCTAAAAAATTGCCATCCTATATGTTGGCAGTATTTGCTTCCAATTTTACTCCTGCCTAACTTCACAGCTGTGGGTTTCATGCTCCTCCTATAATCCAGGTCTTATTTGTTTCTAAAACACACTCATATGCAAATACTGAAGAACAGAGAACTTAAAAGGCAGGCTAAGGAAAGGAGTGAAAACTGACAGAATTTTAATGTTTCAGAAGTTGCAGCATTAAAAATATAAAAGTAATGTGCGTGAGAGAAAGAAGCATGGAAAATGTTGGTTCCTTCTAGCCAATTATGCAACATTGGTAGCTTCCTAGTGGAGTTTATGCCAGGGGCTCTATTTTTTCTTCCACATAGAAGTCATAGTTTTTACTACCGATTTGGCAACTTTTTCAGCCTCTTAAAATATCAAGATCCCTGTTATGGTAAAAACGATTTTTCTTTCAAATGAAAATGATGAAATTTTAAGTTTTATTTTCTTTTTATCAATTAATCTTATTTTCCCTCTTTTACAATGGTATCACTTAGAATTTGCAATAAGATACATTTCAAGAAATACATAATGTATTATTATTTGAGTCTTTAATTTGGTCTCTGTCAGCTAAATAAGTATACTTTGATACCTTGGGTCAACTCATTTAGCCAAACTAGGTTAAGGTTCTGGATAGTCGCATATAATTCTCTCACTTATTCATGGATGTTTGGATCTAAATTCCACAGCTCAGAAAAACAGTCCTGACTCATGGTGACCTGTGGGTCTTTGTGTGCCAAATTAGCCATTAAATATTTAACAATATTTTTTCCTTTTCAATATTGCCTCTTACATAATAGGGCCTAGAATCCTGTAACTACATTTCTCAGAACCTCTGCCAGCACTCGGAGGCATCAATTAGAAACACTTGTATGAAATTTGAGAGGCAGAAAACAAACAGAAGGCATGCTGCCCTTCACAGGTTGGGGCAGGAGTGTGGACCTTGGCCTTCAAAGCCAGGAGGCATTTCCAGTGATTTTGGGCATCCTCCTCTGAGTGAACTACTCGAGCAGGGCGGCACGTAGCTGAGCTCTCTGGCGGGTCTCCTGCAGTTCCTGATTTCTTGAACGTCAATAGATTTTTTTCCAGCCCTTGCTTAAGTCTCCAAATGGTTTTGAGAGCTGCTAATTTTCTGCATTGAATACCTACCTTATTGAAATAGCTGCTGTTATGTCTGTTTCCCTAATGAAACAGTGATACACTCATTTTCTCCATTTCTGAAAAAAAAAAACTGACCTCAAATATTATTCTAGAGTAAATCATTCTATGTTTGCCAGGTCAGATGAGGCCTCATTGTATTCTCTTTCTTTCTTTTTTTCTTTCTTTCTTTCTTTCTTTCTTTCTTTCTTTCTTTCTTTCTTTCTTTCTTTCTTTCTCTCTTTCTTTCTTTCTTTCTTTCTTTCTTTCTTTCTTTCTTTCTTTCTTTCTAAAAAAGATTTTTTGTATGTATTCATGAGAAACACAGACACAGGCAGAGGGAGAAGCAGGCTCCATTCCCTGCAGGGAGCCTGACGTGGGACTCAATCCCAGGTCTCCAGGCCACACCCTGGGCTGAAGGCGGCGCTCAACCCCTGAGCCACCCGGACTGCCCTCACTTCTCAATTTAGTGTGACATACACACCTCTCCAGTTGCCATAGTGTGTGTGTACTATTATGAAGAGAATTGCCTGTGGTACAGTTCAAGCATGAAGATAAATAAGATTCAGTAGCTTTAGGAATTCATGCTGAAAGAGAAAAAGCACACAGCTTGTATAAGATAGACTCTGACATGATCTGAGAAGCAAAATAGAGGGAATACAAATACAAATTTAAAATACTGGAATGAGGGAGGTATGGGAACGTTTCATAAGGAACATAGAATTTATTTGTTAAGAAGCTGACCAAGGGATATAGTTAGAATTCAAGAAAAGGAAGGGGGTGCCTGGTTGGCTCAGTTGGTTAAATATCTAATTCTTGATCTCAGCTCAGATCTTGATCACAGGGTCATGAGTTCAAGCCCCATGTTGTTCTATGCCCAGTATAGATCCTACCTTAAAAAAATAAAATAAATAAAATAAAAAGAATTCAATAGGATAGTGTTATAGAAGTGTTTGAAATACTCATAAAATAATTTGAATTTTCTTGGTGGTTTGATGATATATTGGCAGAAAGAAAGACATTGGGACCAGTTGGTAGATGTGGAGGTTGAGAAAATTAAGGCCATTCCACTTTAAGTTCAGCGTTAGCACAAGTCCAGCCATCCCAGGCCCCTGTGAATAAGAGCTGAAATTTACATTACTTCAGTTACAGAAAAAACAAAAACAAAAACAAAAAACAGTTTACAGCTTAATGCCCTAGAAAGCCCCATATTAAAATGAGAACAGAGCTCAATGCCCTTGAAAGCCTCATACCAGAATGTAAACAGAAGTTGAGGAATTGCTCCAGCCCTCCTGGAGGTCCCCGAGACCAGTCCATAAAACTCAGCTGGAACCCACCTCGGGGTCCAAGTCCCTGCTCTGCTGTGGCTGTGTCGGGTATACTTGGACCCAAGCTTGAGCTTGTAAATAAACCCTCATGTGTTTGCATTGGTGTCAGCTCCTTGGTGGTTTCTGGGATATGTAAGCTTGGGCACAACATTTGGGGGCTTGTCCGGGATCCAAGAAACCCCCAGGACCCCCATCCGGAGGGTTTCATGCGTAGTGAGTGCACTCAACTTTTCCCACCTTTTGTGTGCATATTTTCTGAGAGCTCTAAACTGTACTTTTACCTGTAGGAATTCCAATCTGTATTGGCTCGACATTGGCTTAGGTAGACGTGCCAGCGAGCCTTCGACCAGGGGTTTTGAAGAGACATCCCTTGCTCCCGCCCGGAGGACTCCTCATCTGTAAGGAGGATGGGAGTCAGTCCTCGTCTGTAAGGAGGACGGGGATCTCAGCTGTAAGGAGGACGGAAGTCCTCGTCTGTAAGGAGGGCTGACTGCCAGCCCTTTGGGTTACTTTCTGTTTTGTCTCTGCGGCCGCATTGGAATGTTTGTCTGTGTTGTTGGGTCCTTGTTAATCATCTTTACTATCTGTGTCTTTGTGTGGATTGGGGATGTAATGGGGGAGACACAAACCACTCCCCTGTCTCTTATGCTCTCTCACTTCTCGGATGTTAGGGAAAGAGCTCGTAATCTGAGCACAGACATAGGGAGAGAGAGATTTCAAATTTATTGCATATCAGAATGGCCAACCTTTGACGTGGGATGGCCCCAAGAAGGGGCCAGGTTCTTACCTTCTATTATCTTACAGGTTAAGACCATGATCTTCAGGGACAAACTGGACGGCCATGATCTTACAGGTTAAGGTCATGATCTTCAGGGACAAACTGGATGGCCACTCTGACCAGGTGCCCTACATCCTGATCTGGCAGGACATGATCAAGAATCCCCCCCCTTGGCTAAAACCATTTTCCCCCCAAAGCAGGACCTACCAAGATTCTAGCCCTGCAGAAAGCCGAGAAGGAGACTGACTTTATGCCCCAAGTGCCCCTTTATCCAGTCTTCCAGGATTCCTCCCCAGAGGACCTGATCCTCCCGCCGTCCTACCAGGCACCCCCTCCCCCTTCCACCCCTCCATTGGAGGCGTTGGGGGCTGCAGAAGGGGTGTCTGCCCTCCCTGACGAGGGAGTCCCTGTGCATGGGCCAGCAGTGGGGACAGTGGTGGGACCCACCAGATGGCCTCACTTCCAAATGCAGGGCCCACGGACTCCATCGCCCTTCCTCTCTGCCATGGGGCTCCACCGACGAGACTGGTGGACAGCTAATGTTATATTGGCCATTCTCCACCAGTGATTTATATAATTGGAAAACCCAACATGCAAAGTTCTCTGATAATCCGAGAGATCTAATCAAGCTTTTAGATACTGTTCTCTTTACCCACCAGCCTACTTGGGATGACTGCCAACAGCTCTTGCAGGTTCTCTTCACCACTGAAGAGAGAGAACGAATTCAGGTGGAAGCCCGAAGTCTGTCCTGGGAGAGGACAGACAGCTCACTGAAAACCCAGACCTCATAAATGCTGCCTTCCCTTTATCCCGCCCCACCTGGGACTACAACTCAGCTGAAGGTAAGGAGAGACTCCGGGTCCACCGCCAGACTCTAATGGCAGGTCCCAAGGCTGCCACGCACAAGCCTCCCAATCTGGCCAAGGTCTATGATGTGAGGCAGGGTAAGGATGAGAGTCCAGCAGCCTTCTTAGAGGGAGTCATAGAGGCTTTTAGGCAGTACACCCCTATGAACCCAGAAGCCCTGGAAACAAAGGCTGCAATTATCATGGCTTTTGTTAACCAGGCCGCTCTGAACATTAAAAAGAAATTGCAAAGAGTAGAGAGACTAGGAGAGAAGAGCTTGCAGGACTTAGTGATAGTAGCAGAAAGAGTTTATAATAATAGAGAAAGTCCAGAAGAACAACAAACCAAACTCCGTGACCTGCAGACTGGAAACCTGGCCAAGATCCTGCTGGCTACAACCATGGATGACCCACAGGAAAGATGAAGGCACCTCAAGAAGCTGGCTTCAGGGACAGGTAAGGAGGATGGCCCTGGTCCCCTCGGGAGCACCCTAAGCTGAACAAAAACCAATGTGCTTTTTGCAAAGAAAAGGGCCACTGGGTAAAAGACTGCTCTAACAAAAGATCCAAGGCCCCTGCCAAGATCTTGGAAATGGAGGACCTGGACGATTAGGGGAGTCGGGGTTTGGCACCCCTCCCTGAGCCCAGGGTAACTCTCAGAGTGGAGGGGAAACCTGTTGAATTCCTAGTGGACACTGGGGTACAACATTAGGTTTTATTACAACCCCAAGGGAAATTGGCAAACAAGACTTCATGGGTGCAAGGGGCCACGGGCACCAAACAGTACTCTTGGACTACCCGAAGAACTGTGGATCTCGGCATGAGCCGGGTATCCCATTCCTTCATGCATCCCTGAGTGTCCCTACCCATTGTTAGGTCGGGATTTGCTCACCAAGATGGGGGCACAAATTTGCTTCCACCCCGAAGGGGCAAAAATCCTAAACAAGGAGGGGCACCCTATTCAGGTGCTTATCCTGAGTTTAGAAGATGAATATTGTCTCCACCAAATGCCCTCAGCCCCAATGGCTGACACTGACCATTGGCTGTGGGAATTTCCTCAAGCCTGGGCAGAAACTGGGGTAATTGGGCTGGCCTGGCCCCGACTGGCCATATACATAGAACTAAAGCCGGGGGCAGACCCTGTCAGGGTCCCCCAATACCCTATGCCTCTCGTAGCGCATACGGGAATCACACCCAACATATGGCAACTACTGGACTCTATTGAGGCCTTGCCAATCGGCATGGAACACTCCCTTGCTGCCGGTTCGGAAACCACACTCTTAACGATTACAGGCCAGTCCAGGACTTAAGGGAAGTCAACCGGCGAGTAGAGGATATGCACCCTATGGTCCCAAACCCATACACCCTCCTCTCCACCCTGCCTCCAGACAAAACTTGGTATACAGTATTAGATTTAAAAGATGGCTTTTTCAGCCTGCCTTTAGCACCCAAGAGCCATGACCTCTTCGCCTTTGAATGGACGGACCCAGAGAAAGGCATCAATGGCCAGCTCACCTGGACTCGACTGCCACAAGGATTCAAAAATTCACCGACCATCTTTGATGAGGCCTTACACAAAGAGTTGGGTGAGTTCCATTCCAAGCACCCTCATTTGACCTTATTACAATATGTACATGATATCCTATTGGTGGTGGAGGACCAGGACACATGACTGCGAGGCACCAGGGACTTGCTCCAGACCATAGCAGCTCTAGGATACTGGGCCTCAGCTAAAAAAGCCCAGATCTGCAGAGCAGAGGTGAGCTACCTTGGGTACAAATTAAAGGATGGACAGAGATGGTTGACGGATGCACGGAAGGAAACTGTCTTAAGAATCCACAGCCGCAAACCGTCCACCAGGTACGTGAATTCCTGGGGTCAGCAGGGTTCTGTCGATTATGGATTCCGGGTTTTGCCGAGATGGCCAGACCCCTCTATGAGGCCACCAGGCACCAGCAAAATTTTGAAGGGACAGAGGCCATGAACAGAGCCTTTAATGACCATTAACAGGCCTTGCTGTCTGTCCCGGCTCTCGGGTTGCCCGACCTAGCCAAGCCCTTCTATCTGTATGTGGATGAGAAAGACATGGTGGCAAAAGGGGTCCTTGTCTAGTATATAGGTCCCTGGAAGAGACCCATAGACTATCTCTCCGAAGAGCTGGACACGGTGGCCGCTGGATGGCCCCCAGGCTTAAAAATTATTGCCGCGGCGGCCACTATGGTCAAGGACGCAGACAAGCTGGCCATGGGGCAGGAACTGCATGGTACCACCCCACACGCTATTAAAGGGGTCCTCAAACAGCCCCCAGACAGCTGGATCAGCAATGCCCATCTGACCCATTATCAGAGCCTACTGCTAAACCCCACCAGAATTTTATTTAAGCCACCGACAACCCTGAATCTGGCAACGCTACTCCCTAACCCAGACTGGGACCCCCCTCTGCACGACTAGCAAGAAATTTGGGCACAGGTGTACGGAATCAGAGCTGATCTCCAGGACCAGCCACTGCCGAACGCCGATGCCACCTGGTACACGGACGGCAGCAGTTTTGTCCGAGAAGGAGTCCGAATTGCGGGGACAGCCATACCATAACCACGGAGACAGAGACCGTCTGGGCGGAGCCATTGACAGCCTAAATGTTGGCTCAATGGGCAGAACTGATCCCATAGGCCAAGGCACTGACCATGGAGGAAGGTAAACGAATAAACATCTACACCGACAGCAGGTACGCCTTTGCCACCGCTCCCATCCACGGAGCCCTTTACAGAGAGAGAGAGAGCTTCTGACAGCAGAGGCAGACTGTTAAAAACAAAACGGAGATTCTTGAACTCCTGAGGACCCTCTGGCTGCCCAAGGCCCTAGCCATCATCCACTGTCCGGGGCACCAAAAGGCAGACACACCAGTAGCCAGGGGAAACCGGCTAGCCGATTTAAAAGCAAAGGAGGCGTCCCTTTTGGTGACCCAGGTCTTAGCAACCACGCTACCTGATCCGGGGGAACGGAACCTGCCGGACACCCCCAACTATAGTGATGCTGACTTACACTGGATCAAACGCTTGCCTATGACCCAGTGATTGTGTGGCTGGTGGAGGGCCACAGACTCCAGCATCATCTTGCCAGAGGAACTGGGACGGCGAGTCCTATCCAAAACTCATTGGAAACTCACACGGGAACAAGGAAGATGGAAGACCTCCTACGACATGCAAAGATCACTATTAAAGACTCTCGAGCAAAGATCGAGCAGATCGTGGCAAGCTGCCACTCATGCCAGTTAACTAATGCCACCGCCCATGGATCTAACCCAGGCACCTGGCTCCGGGGGGACCGCTCATGAGCCTACTGGGAAGTGGACTTCACTGAGGTAAAACCTGGAAAATACGGATACAGGTATTTATTAGTGTTTGTAGATACTTTTTCAGGATGCACAGAGGCATTTCCCACCAAACATGAAACGGCACAGACCGTGACCAAGAAGAATCTGCTGGAAGACATCGCACCGAGGTATGGTTTTCCTGTTAAGATTGGGTCAGACAAGGGCCCAGGATTCTTCTCTAAGGTAACACAGGGAGTGGCCCTAGTACTTGGGGCAGATTGGAAATGACATTGTGCATATAGGCCCCAGAGCTCAGGACAGGTAGAGAGGATGAGCAGAACAGTAAAGGAGACCTTAACTAAATTAGCCCTGGAGACTGGCGGGGACTGGGTGACTCTCCTCCCCTTCGCCCTATATAGGGTGAGGAACTCCCCATATAAGATGGGACTGACTCCCTACGAGATCATGTTCGGTCTCCCTCCACCTGTTATCCCCAATTTAAAACCTGAGGGGCTTCCTGAATTTGATGATCACCAACTTCTTTTCTCCCTGAAAATGTTACAACGAACCCATGAGCAGGTGTGGCCTAAGCTGAGGGCCCTCTATGAGACTGGGCCACCCCCGGACCCCCATCGATATCGGCCGGGTGACTGGGTGTACGTGTGTACGTGTGGAGATACCAACACCAGACACTTCAACCTCGCTGCAAGGGACCTTACACCGTGAACCTGACCACTCCCACCGCTCTCAAGGTCGACGGGATTACTCCCTGGGTCCACTACGCCCACGATCAGCCAGGTGACCCACACACCGTTCTCAAGAACTTTGTTCCAGAATGGAAAAGCCAACCGGTCAAGGACAATCCCCTAAAGCTAAGACTGCGCCGTTCTCACTTATTTCCCACCTCCAAGCCTCCCTAGTCTGAGGTTGTCCTTCAAAATAGAAGGGGATTAGACTTAGTCTTCTTACAACAAAGGTTGTGTGTGTGTGTGTGTGGGGGGGGTTATGTGCTGCCTTAAAGGTAGGATGTTGCTTCTTCACTGGGATGTAAACGGGAGCAAGAACAGCAACAAGGTTGGTTGGAATCCTGGTTTAATCATTCCCCCCGGCTCACTCTGAGAGCAACCTGGACCCAATCATGGGTCCTTCCTTAGGTTCCTCTGAGAGGGGGAAATGTGGAGGCCGAGAAAATTAAGGCCATTCCACTTTAAGTTCAGCGTTAGCACACGCCCAGCCATCCCAGGCCCCTGTGAAGAAGAGCTGAACTTTACATTACTTCAGTTATAGGAAAAAAACAAAAAAATAGTTTACAGCTTAATGCCCTAGAAAGCCCCATATTAGAATGAGAACAGAGCTCAATGCCCTTGAAAGCCTCATACCAGAATGTAAACAGAACTTGAGGAATTGCTCCAGCCCTTCTGGAGGTCCCCTAGACCAGCCCATAAAACTCAGCTGGAACCCACCTCAGGGTCCAAGTCCCTGCTCCGCTGTGGCTGTGTCGGGTACACTTGGACCCAAGCTCGAGCTTGTATATAAGTCCTCGTGTGTTTGCATCGGTGTCAGCTCCTTGGTGGTTTCCTGGATATGTAATCTTGGGCACAACAGTAGACAGCTTTGAAAGCCACACCAATGACTTTGTTCTGTATTTTACCATGAGCAGACTTTCAATAATCTTAGAGCACGGCGATTATATATTTCTTTCTTTTTTTTTTTTTTTCTTTTCGATGATATATTTCTATTGGTCCTTATAACATGGGACTGTTTAGGGGAGAGCAGTCAGCAGTATCTACACTTAGGAGGGGAATGGCAGAATAGTCACCATCAACAGAAAGGTAGTTTGAGAGTTTGAGACATACTTCTGGGGTGTTCCAGGTATCTAGAGAAGAGATTAAAGAATTGAGGGTGAACACAGATTCTATTTGTTATTTATTCCTGCTCATTTCATGTGGAAGGAATCCCGAAATTGTACTATTTATGCCAGCTTCCCTATATCTTTGATAAATGAGAAGTACATAAAAGGAACTGCTTGCTTCTTTACTCCTTGCTATTATGCTCTCATATGTTATTAGTGAATCTTATTTATCTGGGGAAGAAAGGAGGGAAAGAGAGCTGCTTCAGGGGACTGTCACTCATTGGCAAGAAGGGGCTAGATCTCTAATGCAATGCTTCATCCAGTAGATGGCTTTCTTGTTCAATTAGCCTAAACTCAAACACTGGTACTTAACCTCCACCTTCCTGTCGGCTTTTGTCCTCAGGTTGGTGTAGGACTGCTTAAGGAATAAAAACAGGATTTCACAGACATTCACAGATATATTATTGAAGACATGATAGAGTGGGTTGACATACTGGAGATAAAGGACTCTCATATTTAAAGAATTATTTACAAGAAAGGAGATTGACCTTCCAAGAATGACAGCGAAAAAACACACAGTGATTCTAGTTAATGTCATGAAGGCAACACCTGGGGAGAATAATTTGATTTTTATACCTGGCAAAGCTTAATCCAGGGCACTGGGAGTTTTGGAAAATTACATTAATTTTCCTGCAGCCATGTGTAGCAAGCTGCTGGAACTCGCCGTTGGAAGGAACACTCTTAAAAGGACAAGATGTGAAAGAGTCAATGAATCATGGATGAGAAAATCAGGAGACTGGGGACCAGGGCTGCCTCTCAAACAGGCTTATTATGTGATTTGAGAACTTGATTCACCTCTGTTGGTCTTCCATTTTCCACTTGTTTAAACTGATGAAGTTGAACTGAGGGGGCTTACCTTGAATTTTAAGTTCTCAAAAATTCTATCACCATGATGGAAAAAAATAGTATAAAATACCTTAAAAATTCTTGTATGGCTCCTTGAAACTTACCCTGATTTTTTTTTCCCTCAGGGATTGCTTTTATTATTTGCTTTTTTTTTTCCTTTGAGGATCTCAAGAATTATGCACCACTGCTCCTTTGTTTTGTGTAATTCATTTTCAGTAGGCCAAACATTTACTTTCCTAAGATTTAATTGCTAAATATCTGATGGAGAAAAACTTTGGATGGGGAAAATCTTTCCGAAAAAATTACCCTTACAAGTTTGTTTCTGAAGGAGGCTTCAAAGTACTGGATAGTGAGTAAGGGGTGGAAATGGAGGGAATAATCTGAGTATTTCTGCCAAAGACATTAGTTTAGGAATTATAGGTACTCGACTTGTGCTCAAATTAAACTTTGTATCATCTGACAAGTGTTTGATGATTTAACAGGAAGGCTGGTTACAGAAAAACTGGGAACCATGCTTGTGCAGGTAATGGACATCAAGGCAACTTTTTCTTTTGTGTGTATCTTTCCCCTTCTTTACCATCATTAATTCACATGCAATTTGGAAGACATTTTACCTTAACAGAAATAGCATTGCCATTTGATTTTTACTGTGGATTGTCCCTATTTTAATATTTTATCTTATTCATCAACTTTAAAGTATACATGTGATTCCCATTTGTGTGGAAAATCTGCTATATCAGTTTCACAGGGGGAGAATTCATTTGGCTTTGTTCTATTTATAGGAATCATTGTATTTGGTTAGTATGTTTTCATTATGTTTTTTTAGCTCATTTAACTTACACGCCCTTTTCATTTATTTTCAGTGATCCTTCACTTTTCATGAATAAGATTCTGAGTTTTCTCTTTATACCATCATGCAAATGACTCAATCTAAGGCAGATTTTTTCTTTGTTTCTTTACTGTATAAGGTGTGAATGGTTGAAAGCCATACTGTTTCAGACCTGTTTTCCAGATTTTGCCAGCCTCTTACAGAAAGGAAATTCTAACTTGAAAAAAATATCATAAGGAATTGAAAACACTTTGCACAAAGAGATAAATAAGCAGATATTTGTTTGCAATTCACATGATGTTACTATCAAGGGAAAGAGGTTCCTATACCTTCCCACATTATCAGCCATTTGATACCAATGTGTACTTCTTGAGTATTTGCAGTGAGAAGATAGAGAAAACTTTTAGTTTTTAGGACTGACTTAATAAAATCAAAGCAAAACCAAAGTGAATATATCAATATAAAACCATCAGCAATATATGAGAGTCATAGTTTTACTACTTTTTCATCTAAGCTTGGTATTTTTTTTCTTCTCCATTTCCTTCATCTTCTTTTCTGATTGTATACATTCTAATAGGAATATAATTGTATGGAATGATTTTTGCATTTTTCTAACATCTAAGATAATGTGTTGAGCACACATTATGTAACTTTTGGCCAATTGAATATACTTGTATGAATTTTCTGAAAAAGTTTTTGACAATATTTAAATTTTATCTTGACTTCTTATCACCTTGTAAAAATCCTTTATATTATGGATACAAGTCTTTTGTCAGATATCACAGGTATCTTCTCCCATTCTATGGCATGTCTTTTTCTCTCTAGTGATAATAGTCCTTAATTACAATATGTTCTGACTCATTAAAGTTTTTGTTATTATTTATGATTATTTATTTTCATGTCCTGTGTAAGAAATTTCTGAAAGTTATCCCTACTGCTGTGTCTGTTAATATCTGGTTCTTTGTATTGTTGACTGGTATTCCAAAATATGGTTATACCTCATTTTGCTTATTCATTTATCAGTTAATGAACAAGTGGGTTGCTTCTAACTTGGTGTTATTATGAATAACACTGCTGTGAATATCACTAGATAAGTTTTTGTGGAGACATGTTTTCTTGGGTTTCTCTTGGATAATTTCTTTAGTGAAGCATGATGTAACATGATGTTTTGAGATAACGGAGATGTCCCTGTAGCCACACTGTACAATATGATAGTCCCTAGCCACATGTGACTTTTTGGAACTTGAAATGTGGCTAATGTGACTGAGAAATCTAAATTTGGGTATTATTTAATTTTAATTATTTTACATTTAAATTTAAACAGCCCCTTGGACCAGTGGCTGTTGTATTGTGCAGGGCCATGAGTAGGATTACTAGGTCAAATGGCAAAATTATGTTTAAAGAAATTGTTTAGTGGGTAGTTTTAGAATGTTTTTTTCCTAATGAGTAGTGATTTGGGGCATCTTTTCATGTGTTTAATGGGCATTGCATATCATGTTTTGAAATATTTCTAGAAATACATTGCCTGTTGTTTTGTTTTGTTTTATTTTGTTTTGTTTTTATTAAACTGGCATTCCAACTGGTGGCCCAAAGACTTGAATGGCAACTCACTGGGTTTCCAGTCTGCTGGCCTATCCTAGGAGCAGATTTTGGGCTTGTCAAGCCTACACAAATCACATGAGCCAATTTCTTAAAACTTCCTTCCTTTCTTCTTTCCTCCCTTCCTTCCTTCTTCCTTCCTTCCTTCCTTCCTTCCTTCCTTCCTTCCTTCCTTCCTTCCTTCTTTCCTTCCTTCCTTCCTTTCCTCCCTCCCACCTTCCTCCTTCTTTCTTCTCTGTCATCTAAAAATCTTTCATCATCATCTACCTATCAATCCTCTACCTATAATCTATCTATATTTATAAGCCATCTATCTAATCATCTATCTATCATTCTGTCTATATCTAACCATATCCTGTTGGTTCTGTTTTATCTGGAAAACCCTAATACAAAGGACGTGGTTTTAATTTTTACTGTTCAATTTATTAATTGGTTTATTCTTTTATGTTTTTTTTTATTTTGGGGGGGTGTATTGTGGTTAAGAAACCTTTCCTTACCCAATTTCAGAAAGATTTTGTTATTTGTTGTCTTCTATAAGTTTTATGGTTTTAGCTAACATATTTGAGTTTATGATTCATTTTGAGTTAAGTTTTATTTCTGGTGTGCAGTTAGGGAGTATTATTATTTTCCAAGTACATACCCTATTGTTTTAATGTCATTTGTTGTAAAGGCTACATTTATCTATTGAATTACATTTATACTTTGGAGAAAATCAATTTATCATGTAAGTATGGGTTTATTATTGACCTTATTCTGTTCCGTTGGTCTATATTTCTCTCATGAAGCTAATGCCCCATTGACTTGATTAATGTAGTTTTGTAAGAACTCTAGGAATTAGAGGATGTTAATTCTTCAAATCTGGTCCTCTTTTCCTTTTAATTCTTTGAGGTCCTTTGTATTTGCATATAAATTTTAAAATCAACTTGTCAAAAACAAAACAAAACAAAAAACAAAAAAAAATAAAATCAACTTGTCTGTTTCTTTAAAAGTAAAATCCTGCTGGTACTTTAACTGGAATGGCATGAACTCTGTAGATCTGTTTGGGGAGAATTGCTATTTTAACACTTTTGAGTTTTCCAAAATATGCAATATTTTATACTTGTCAGTATATTTATCTTGTATTTTTCAGTAATTTACTTCCAAGTATTGTGATGTTGTTATAAACGGAATTGTAATTTTCTTTTCTAATTGTTCGTTGCTACTGTATGTGAATACTAATTATCTTTGTACATTTATCTTACATCCTGGGAACTTGCCCAACTTAATTTTTTAAATTCTAGTAATTTGTGTGTGTGTGTGTGTGTTTGTGTGGAGTCATTAAGAACTTCTACCTCTTTGAGTATGTCACTTCAAGTTAAGAGTTTTACTTTTCCCTAGCAAATTTTTATATCTTTTTCTTGTCTTACTGTACTGGTTAGGGTCGTCTGTACAGTATTGAATAGAAGAATTGAAAGCAGACATTATTGCCTTAATCCTGGTCTTAACTAGAAAACCAAACCTTTTTGGTATTTTGATGCTAGTTTCAAATGTATCACAGATGCCTTTAATTTGATGAAAGAAGTTCTCTTTTATTCCTCATTTCCTGAGAGGTTTGATCTTAAACGGGAGTTACAATGATTATGTGTTATGTTTTTTTTTTCTGTTATTCCATTAATATGGAGAATTACATTTGATGATTTTAATTGTCATAAAAACTTTAACTTATGAAACAAATCTTACATGGTCATGAAATACTATTCTTTTTACATATTGTTAAATTCACTTTACTAAAATTCTGTTAAATGTTTTTTGATCTGTATTCATGAAGAATAATTATCTGTAGCTTTCTTTTTTTTCTCTCTCTGGTTTGGTATCATGGTGATAATGGCCTCATTAAGTGAGCTATGAAGCATTTCCACTTTTATTTTCTGCAAGTTTGTATTAAAAGAGTAATAATTCTGCCTAAAATATTTGAAAGAACACACTAATGTAGCCATATTTTAATTTTCTTTGAGGAAGATATTATATTTTGAATTGAATATTTTTTATTGATAGAGAATTTTGTAAGTCTTCTATTTTTTAAAGTCAGTTTCAATAATTTTTCCTTTTGAGGAAAATGTCCATTGTATCTACATTGTCAAATGTACTGGTACTATGTTCTTAATAATCCTCCCTTATTATCACTTTAATGTATGTAAGATAGCTAGTTGTGTACCCCTTTTATTCCTAAAATTGCCTTATTTCCATTTACTTTTTAGATTGTCTTGCTAGTGGCTTATCAATTTTAGTAAACTTTTCAAATAACCAATTTTGGGTTCATTGATTTTCTTTATTTTTCTGTTTTCTTTTTGACAGAATTGTGCTTTTCAACATACTTTCAACATACTTTGGGTATACCTTTTCTTCTCTTTCCAATTTCTTAGGGTGGTCAACAGAGCACTGATGTTCAATTTTTCTTTTTTCCTTAGAGAAAAGCAAGCCTGAGTGCTTCCTCTTTGGTGCAGGTGGGAAACTGAAAACTCACAAAAGTTGCCGGAGCTCAGTGACTCTCACCCCAGCCCCAGCCACAGCCTCTGACTACAATTAAGACCCAGATCATTCCTGTTGGACCAGTCCATACCCAATGTGGGGTTTGAACTCATAACCCTGAGATCGAGTTGCATGCTTTACAAACTGAGCCAGCAGCCACCCCTCTTTTAGTATTTTATAGTTGTTGTTCTACTCTAAGCTGATACCTATGACTTATTTTTTTCTTCTTTTCGATTTCTACTTTTTAAAAAAAATTAAATCCAATTAACATATAATGTATCACTGGTTTCAGAAGTAGAATTCAGTGATTCATCAGTCTTATATAGTACCCAGTGCTCATTACTTCATGACCTCCTTAATGTCTGTCCATCATCCAGTTACCTCAGCCCCCCAACCCCCTCTCCTCCAGCAACCTGTTTCTTATGATTAAAAGTCTCTTATGGTTTGTCTCCCTCTCTGATTTTGTCTTGTTTTATTTTTTCTCCCTTTCCCTATGATCCTCTGTTTTGTTTCCTAAATTCCACATATGGTGAGACAAAGATAATTGTCTTTCTCTGATTAATTTATTTCAGTAGCATAATATCCTCTAGCTCCGCATCATTGCAAATGCCAGGATTTCCTTCTTCCTTTTTTTATTTTTTATTTTTATTTTTTTTGATGGCTAAGTATATTCCATTGTATAGATAAACCACATCTTCTTTATCCATTCATTTGTTGATGGACATCTGGACTCTTTCCATAGTTTGGCTATTGTGGACATTATTACCATAAACAGTGAGGTGCAGGTGCTCCTTCAGATCACTATATTTGTATATTTGGGGTAAATACCTAGATGTGCAATTGCTGGGTTGTAGGGTAGCTGTATTTTCAACTTTCTGAGGAACCTCACTGTTTTACAGAGTGGTTGCACCAGCTTGCATTCCCACCAACAGTGTAAGAGGGCTCCCCTTTCTCTGTATCCTTACTAACATCTGTCATTTCCTGACTTGTTAATCTTAGCCATTCTGACTGGTGTGAGGTGGTGTCTCATTGTGGTTTTGATTTGTATACCCCTGATGATGAGTTATGTTGAACATTTTTTCATGTGTCTATTGGCCATTTGTATGTCTTTGGAGAAATGTCTGTTCACGTCTTCTGCTTGTTTCTTGATTGAATTATTTGTCTTTTGGGTGTTGAGTTTAATAAATTCTTTATAGATTTTGGATACTAGCCCTTCATCTGATAAGACATTTGTTAACTATCTTCTCCCATTCTCTGGGTTGTTTTTCATTTTGTCAACTGTTTCCTTTGCTGTGCAGAAGCCTTTTATCCTGATTAAGTCCCAGTAGTTCATTTTTGCTTTTGTTTCCCTTGCCTTGGAGACATGTCTAGCAAGAAGATGCCATGGCTGAGGTCAATGAGGTTGCTGCCTATGTTTTTCTCTAGGATTTTGATAGATTCTTGTCTCACATTTAGATTTTCATTCACTTTAAGTCTAGTTTTGTGTATGGTGTAAGGAAATATTCTGGTTTCTCTATTCTGCATGTGGCTGTCCAATTTTCCCAATACGATTTGTTGAAGGGACTTTTTTTCGATTGGAAATTTTTTCCTACTTTGTCAAAGATGAGTTGACCATAAAGTTGACGTTCACTTCTGAGTTCTCTATTCTGTTCCATTGATCTATGTGTCTGTTTTTGTGCTAGTACCATACTTTGTTCCAGTTCTGTGAAAAAAGTTGATGGTATTTTGAGAGGGATTGCATGGAATGGATCTATACTCAGATATCCATGGCTTCTTATAAGAAAAAACTAATTTGCTCATTGTTCCTCTACAATCTTTCATTTTTCCCTTGCTGTTTCTAGATTTGCCCTCTATTTTGGCTTTTAGTAGTTGAATGATAAGAAAATCTGAGAAATCAACCAGGTTTAGCCACTACAGATGAGACGAAAAAGGAAAGATTGCAGGAAGGGTTATGAGAATCCATTGTCTCTGTGAGCCTGGTGGAGTATCAAGAGCTGTTTTTGGTCAATAAGTCTAGAAGGTGATGATTAAAGTGTACATGAAACAGGGGCACCTGAGTGGCTCAGTTAGCTAAGCGTCTGCCTTCAGCTTGGGTCATGGTCTCAGGATCCTGAGATGAAGCCCTGTGTCAGGCTTCCTCCCTGGTGGAGATCCTGCTTCTCCCTCTGTCTCCCCTCTTGCTTTTGCTCATTCTCTCTGTCAAGTAAATAAATAAAATCTTTAAGGAAATTTACATGGAACAGAGAAGAGAAAATGATCAGAGGCCAGCTGGACACTTTTGCTCTTCTTTGTCATCCTATCTGACTCACTATGACTTTTTTTTATAAGGTTAAGAATGACTTGTATCCTCCAGATCTCATTCCAGACTAATTAGAAGCCACTGAGATTTTCAAGCACTCATGAGGGTATTGTTTCATTAGGTATTGCTCTTGCTTAATTGCGGAGAATGGCTTGGAAAGGAACAGGAGTGCTGTATCACATCTGTGTAGCCAAATAATGATAATGACTAGGACAAGGAATGTGATCATGGAGGTGTTATGAAGAAAATGTCATTGAGGTATATGCTGGAGGTAGATCCAAAAGACTGGCAGTAGATTAAATGTGAAGGGAAAATAGGGGGGATATGTCCAAGATGATTCAAGAATAAATGAGTAGGTGGTGGGATGGGAACAAGGAAGCAGAGCTGGTTGGGAAAGAGTGGTCAGGGAACTGACTTAGGGGCAGAAAAACTTAAGGTTTTTCCATCACATCCACAAGGAAACATGTGCCGAGCAGTTGGATGTATGTTCCAGGATTTCAGGACACTGAACGGTGGTGGGAATATTGATCTGAGAGCCAATGGCAAGCTATTGGCTGTTGAAAGCATTATAGATATGATATCCCACAAAAGTGAGAACACAGTACTAGGATAGAAGTGATAGGATTGGGAGAAGAGTCCATTAATGGGCCTTATATGGAGATTTATCTTTCATACACAACATATGACATTTATTTTTATAAGGTTAATGGTTTGGAAATCATAACCTGACTGGTTCTTATTGTGTTAAAGCACAGATATAATGCAATATGGAGGTTCATCTTTCTTTGAGTTTATGTTGTCTGTTCCATTTTTTATTTTATTCCAATACAAATGATGTAAAGCATCTTACTAATAGCCTATGGCTTTCAAGTTGCACTACTTTAGATGACATCAACCTAACACAGACAGATGACCTGTCAGCATTTTTCTCTGGGTATCTCTAATTACATTTTTTCTACTTATGGTGCAAATTGTACTCAGCTTTTCCCCAACTACAATCTTAGTTTAAATTGCTACCAGTTTTTTTCAGTAGAAATGAGAGACTATATTAAAAAAAAGTACAAATGACTAGCAATTTTGAATTTCCACATTCTGGTAACTTGGATGGTAAACGTGTAGTTAGATACTATATGTGAATAATCTAATTTGAACATTTAAAGATTAAGTTGTTTAAATTTCTACTTCATTGAAACAAAGGTGATACCACACTTAATACATTCAACTGTCAATTATTCTCCCTTTGGCAGTTGCTTAAGATTTCAATTTGTATCTGGTGTATTGTAATTACTGTTCAAACTTTAAAGATAAACAATGATCAGGATTCACTAAATTAAATATCAATTGTCTCTGCAGAATTTTCCTTCAGAGAATTTCATTGTATTGGAATGTTCTATCTTTTCCTTTTCAAAAAATTTTTAATATGAAACAAAAGGTCTGAAATGCAACCATCCAATGACTTTGTCACTGTGGCACATTGTAAAAAATAATATTCAGAGAGCAGGTTTTAATTCAGGTTATGATGGAATGATTACCTTTGAGTAGCACATTTTCACTAGCAAAATCATTAAGGATACAACTGTGAACTTAAAATTTGCTAAAATACAAAGTGATATTGTCATCAAAGTCTGCATAAGATAAAAGTCTTTATCCTCTGTGGGTCTGTAGTTTCTTTTTGGTAGTGAAGTGGCTGTGTTTTTTCTCTCCTGAGGGAAACACCCTGTTGATGCTCTTTATTCTGCAAACCCCCTGAATTACCATAGAAATAGGAAATAAAGTGCTTTTGTTTGGCAGGTGTTGCCTCTTCCCCACCCCCACCCCCATATTGCTTTCTTTAAAAAAAAAAAAACAACTGACCCGGCTTTCACCCTTGTTCAGCATTTGGATTTGTAATTTTGTGATTAATTTCTCCTGTGGAACTTTCTCAGTAGCTGTTTGAAAGAGCAGTCTCATGGGCATCTGAGTGGCTCAGGTTGAGCATCTACCTTTGGCTCAGGTCGTGATCCCAGGGTCCTGGAATCAAGTCCTGCATCGGGATCCCTGGAGGGAGCCTGCTTCTCCCTCCGCCTGTGTCTGCCTCGCTCTCTGTCTCTCATGAATAAATAATAAAGTCTTAAAAGCAGTCTCATTTCTCAGACTGGTTATTACTCTTATTATTAATGTGTCAACACACATAAGAGGCCTATTAATAGGGCCTCTTCCGGAATAAATTAGTTAATATGGGGTATGACATGCTAATGTCAGGTGTAGCCAATTAGCTGGGAAGAAGCCTGGTTAATTTCACCTTTAAAGAGAAGTGTTGGGGGGATCCCTGGGTGGCTCAGCGGTTTGGTGCCTGCCTTCAGCCCAGGGCGTGATCCTGGAGTCCCCTGTTGGGCTCTCAGCATGGAGCCTGCTTCTCCCTCCTCCTGTGTCTCTGCCTCTCTCTTTCTCTCCCTCTGTGTCTATCATAATAAATAAATCTTAAAAAAAAAGAGAAGTGTTGGGCAGCCAGGGTGGCTCAGCGGTTAAGCGCCGCCTTCAGCCCAGGGACCCATCCTGGGATCAAGTCTCATGTCAGGCTCTCTGGCTTCTCTCTCTCTCTCTCTCTGTGTCTCTCATGAATAAATAAATAAAATCTTTTTAAAAAAATAAAGAGAAGTGTTTATTTGGTCTACACACTCCATACATGGAAATGCTTATTGAAATAATTATTTGTGCTAATTTAAGGCCAGTTTTCAATCATAGTCATAAACACATACCATAAAATCAAAGAATAAATTGAAAATGCCTATACACACGAATGTTGCCATTGGAATGAAAATGGGATATAGTTTATTTTTTGGCTAAATGTAATTCTGTACAAACATTTAAAATAATATGGAGGTAGGCCTCTCTTAGCATAAGGTTTCCCATTAAGAATTAGCCCACCGTGGCTAAGGTGATATTCTATCGTGTGTTGCCTATGTTTTATCTTGACACCCACATAAACTTGCTCCTTCCTGGGATGTTGTATATGCCGTTGTGAGACTGGCCAGTACTATGTCTTTTCTTGGTAAAAACAGCATTACTGGTTATCGAGATGTCTCACATTGCACACGTCATTACTCAAAGTTAAGGTTTCCAGTATTACTTCTTGAATTATGTTACTTCGAGGTCGTGGCATTTGTCAGATCCCTGAAGCCATGTCTTCAGTGCCCAAAGGTGTTTCTTTTGTGGGCCTCACACTCTGGCCTTTTCTTTCTCCACATTCACACCTCTTGCTGCTGCTGTGGCCTGATCCTGGCAGGGGGTGAAATTTAAATTTGCTCTTATAGTAAGAAAAGGCACTCAAATCTGAGTAAACCTGAAAAAGATTCCCCCACCGAGGAGCAGCATAAATTCTATGGCACATTCTTTTTTTTTTTTAATAATAAATTTATTTTTTATTGGTGTTCAATTTACCAACATACAGAATAACACCCAGTGCTTATCCCATCAAGTGCCCCCTCAGTGCCCATCACCCAGTCACCCCCACCCCCCGCCCTCCTCCCCTTCCACCACCCCTAGTTCGTTTCCCAGAGTTAGGAGTCTTTATGTTCTGTCTTCCTTTCTGATATTTCCCACACATTTCTTCTCCCTTCCCTTATATTCCCTTTCACTATTATTTATATTCCCCAAATGAATGAGAACATATAAATGTCCTTTTCCTTTTCCGATTGACTTACTTCACTCAGCATAATACCCTCCAGTTCCATCCACGTTGAAACAAATGGTGGGTATTTGTCGTTTCTAATGGCTGAGGAATATTCCATTGTATACATAAACCACATCTTCTTTATCCATTCACCTTTCGATGGACACCGAGGCTCCTTCCACAGTTTGGCTATTGTGGACATTGCTGCTATAAACATAGGAGTGCAGGTGTCCCGGCGTTTCACTGCATCTGTATCTTTGGGGTAAATCCCCATTGCTGGGTCGTAGGGCAGGTCTATTTTTAACTCTTTGAGGAACCTTCACACAGTTTTCCAGAGTGGCTGCACCAGTTCACATTCCCACCAACAGTGTAAGAGGGTTCCCTTTTCTCTGCATCCTCTCCAACATTTGTGGTTTCCTGCCTTGTTAATTTTCCCCATTCTCACTGGTGTGAGGTGGTATCTCATTGTGGTTTGGATTTGTATTTCCCTGATGGCAAGTGATGCAGAGCATTTTCTCATGTGCTGGTTGGCCATGTCTATGTCTTCCTCTGTGAGATTTCTCTTCATGTCTTTTGCCCATTTCATGATTGGATTGTTTGTTTCTTTGGTGTTGAGTTTAAGAAGTTCTTTATAGATCTTGGAAACTAGCCCTTTATCTGATAACGTCATTTGCAAATATCTTCTCCCATTCTGTAGGTTGTCTTTGAGTTTTGTTGACTGTATCCTTTGCTGTGCAAAAGCTTCTTATCTTGATGAAGTCCCAATAGTTCATTTTTGCTTTTGTTTCTTTTCCCTTCATGATTGTAACTTGCAAGAAGTTACTGTGGCCAAGTTCAAAAAGGGTGTTACCTGGGTTCTCCTCTAGGATTTTGATGGACTCTTGTCTCACATTTAGATCTTTCATCCATTTTGAGTTTATCTTTGTGTATGGTGAAAGAGAGTGGTCTAGTTTCATTCTTCTGCATGTGGATGTCCATTTTCCCAGCACCATCTATTGAAGGGACTGTCTTTCTTCCAATGGATAGTCTTTCCTCCTTTATCGAATATTAGTTGACCATAAAGTTCAGGGTCCACTTCTGGGTTCTCAATTCTGTTCCATTGATCTATGTGTCTGTTTTTGTGCCAGGACCACACTGTCTTGATGACCACAGCTTTGTAGTACAACCTGAAATCTGGCATCGTGATGCCCCCAGATGTGGTTTTCTCTTTTAAAATTCCCCTGGCTATTCGGGGTCTTTTCTGATTCCACACAAATCTTAAAATAATTTGTTCTAACTCTCCGAAGAAAGTCCATGGTATTTTGATAGGGATTGCATTAAACGTGTACATTGCCCTGGGTAGCATTGAAATTTTCACAATATTAATTCTTCCAATCCATGAGCATGGAATATTTTTCCATCTCTTTGTGTCTTCCTCAATTTCTTTCAGAAGTGTTCCATAGTTTTTAGGGTATAGATCCTTTACCTCTTTGGTTAGGTTTACTCCTAGGTATCTTATGCTTTTGGGTGCAATTGTAAATGGGATTGACTCCTTAATTTCTCTTTCTTCAGTCTCATTGTTAGTATATAGAAATGCCATTGATTTCTGGGCATTGATTTTGTTTCCTGCCACGCTGCCAAATTGCTGTATGAGTTCTAGCAATCTTCACGGGGAGGGTTTTGGGTTTTCTAGGTAGAGTATCATGTCATCGGCGAAGAGGGAGAGTTTGACTTCTTCTTTGCCAATTTGAATGCCTTTTATTTCTTTTTGTTGTCTGATTGCTGAGGCTAGGACTTCCAGTACTATGTTGAATAGCAGTGGTGAGAGTGGACATCCCTGTCTTGTTCCTGATCTTAGGGGAAAGGCTCCCAGTGTTTCCCCATTGAGAATGATATTTGCTGTGGGCTTTTCATAGATGGCTTTTAAGATGCTGAGGAATGTTCCCTCTATCCCTACACTCTGAAGAGTTTTGATCAGGAATGGATGCTGTATTTTGTCAAATGCTTTCTCTGCATCTAATGAGAGGATCATATGGTTCCTGTTTTTCTCTTGCTGATATGATAAATCACACTGATTATTTTACGAGTGTTGAACCAGCCTTGTGTCCCGGGGATAAATCCTACTTGGTCATGGTGAATAATTTTCTTAATGTACTGTTGGATCCTATTGGCTAGTATCTTGTTGAGAATTTTTGCATCCGTGTTCATCAGGGATATTGGTCTGTAATTCTCCTTTTTGGTGGGGTCTTTGTCTGATTTTGGAATTAAGGTGATGCTGGCCTCATAGAACGAATTTGGAAGTACTCCATCTCTTTCTATCTTTCCAAAGAGCTTTAGTACAATGGGTATGGTTTCTTCTTTAAACTTTTGATAGAATTCCCCTGGGAAGCCATCTGGCCCTGGACTCCTGTGTCTTGGGAGGTTTTTGATGACTGCTTCAATTTCCTCCCTGGTTATTGGCCTGTTCAGGTTTTCTATTTCTTCCTGTTCCAGTTTTGGTAGTTTGTGGCTTTCCAGGAATGAGTCCATTTCTTCTAGATTGCCTAATTTATTGGCATATATCTGTTCATAATATGTTTTTAAAATCGTTTGTATTTCTTTGGTGTTGGTAGTGAATTCTCCTTTCTCATTCATGATTTTATTAATTTGAGTCTTCTCTCTCTTCTTTTTAATAACGCTGGCTAATGGTTTATCTATCTTATTAATTCTTTCAAAGAACCAACTCCTGGTTCTGTTGATCTGTTCCACAGTTCTTCTGGTCTTGATTTCGTTGAGTTCTGCTCGAATCTTTATTAACTCTCTTCTTCTGCTGGGTGTAGGATCTATCTGCTGTTTTTTCTCTAGCTCCTTTTTGTGTAAGGTTAGCTTTTGTATTTGAGTTCTTTCCAGTTTTTGAATGGATGCTTGTATTACAATGTGTTTTCCCCTCAGGACTGCTTTTGCTGCATCCCAAAGATTTTGAACGGTTGTATCTTCATTCTCATTAGTTCCCATGAATCTTTTTAATTCTTCCTTAATTTCCTGGTTGACCCTTTCATCTTTTAGCAGGATGGTCCTTAACCTCCACGTGTTTGAGGTCCTTCCAAACTTCTTCTTGTGATTGAGTTCTAATTTCAAGGCATTATGGTCTGAGAATATGCAGGGGACGATCCCAATCTTTTGGTATCGGTTCAGACCCGATTTGTGACCCAGTATGTGGTCTATTCTGGAGAATGTTCCATGTGCACTTGAGAAGAATATGTATTCAGTTGAGGTTGGATGTAAAGTTCTGTAGTTATCTGTGAAATCCATCTGGTCCAGTGTATCATAAAGCTCTCGTTTCTTTGATATGTTGTGTTTAGAAGACCTATCAAGTGTAGAAAGCGCTAGATTGAAGTCACCAAGTATAAGTGTATTATTATCTAAGTATGTCTTAACTTTGGTTATTGATTGATTGATATATTTGGCAGCTCCCACATTCGGGGCATATATATTGAGGATTGTTAAGTCCTCTTGTTGGATAGATCCTTTAAGTATGATATAGTGTCCCTCTTCATCTCTCACTACAGTCTTCGGGGTAAATTTTAGTTTATCTGATGTAAGGATGGCTACCCCTGCTTCTTTTGAGGACCATTTGAATGGTAAATGGTTCTCCAACCTTTTATTTTCAGGCTGTAGGTGTCCTTCTGTCTAAAATGAGTCTCTTGTAGACAGCAAATAGATGGGTCCTGCTTTTTTATCCAGTCTGAAACCCTGCGCCTTTTGATGAGGTCATTAAGCCCGTTCACGTTCAGTTACTATTGAAAGGTATGACTTTACTGTCACCATGGTATCTATTCACTCCTTGTTTTTGTGGATTGTTCCACTGAACTTCTTCTTAAAGGGGAATTTTAAGAGTCCCCCTTAAAATTTCTTGCAGAGGTGGTTTGGAGGTCACATATTCTTTCAGTTCCTGCCTGTCTTGGAGGCTCTTTATCTCTCCTTCCATTTTGAATGAGAGCCTTGCTGGATAAAGTATTCTTGGTTGCATGTTCTTCTCAATTAGGACCCTGAATATGTCCTGCCAGCCCTTTCTGGCCTGCCAGGTCTCTGTGGAGAGGTCTGCTGTTACCCTAATACTCCTCCCCATAAAAGTCAGGGATTTCTTGTCTCTTCCTGCTTTAAGGATCTTCTCTTTATCTTTGGAATTTGCAAGCTTAACTATTACATGTCGAGGTGTTGAACGGTTTTTATTGATTTGGGGGGGGGGGGTCTCTCTATTTCCTGTATCTGAATGCCTGTTTCCCTTTCCAGATTAAGAAAGTTTTCAGCTATGATTTGTTCAAATACATATTCTGGCCCTCTGTCCCTTTCGGCGCCCTCTGGAACCCCAATTAAACGTAGATTTTTCTTCCTCAGGCTGTCGTTTATTTCCCTTAATCTATCTTCATGGTCTTTTAATTGTTTGTCTCTTTTTTCCTCAGTTTCCCTCTTTGCCATCAACTTGTCTTCTATGTCACTCACTCGTTCTTCTATCTCGTTAAACCTTGTCGTTAGGACTTCTAGTTTGGATTGCATCTCATTCAATTGATTTTTAATTTCTGCCTGATTGGATCTAAATTCTGCAGTCATGAAGTCTCTTGAGTCCTTTATACTTTTTTCTAGAGCCACCAGTAGCTGTATAATAGTGCTTCTGAATTGGCTTTCTGACATTGAATTGTAATCCAGATTTTGTAACTCTGTGGGAGAGAGGACTGTTTCTGATTCTTTCTTTTGAGGTGAGGTTTTCCTTCTAGTCATTTTGCTCAGTGCAGAGTGGTCAAAAACAAGTTGTATTGGGAAAAGGAGAAAAAGAGAGAGAAAGAAGGAAAGAAAAGAGAAAAAGAAAAAAGAAAAAAAGGAAGGAAAAAAGAATAAAAAGAGAAAAAAAAAAGAAAGAAAGGTGAAAAAAAGGGTGGGGGAAGCAATCAGAAATCAAAAAGAAAAAAAAAAAACACAGGGGAGTATTTTCTGATTCTGTGTACTTTAAGTCCCTTGACTTCCCCTGGAACTTGTCCGTGTACCTGGTCTTCCGGGGGAGGGGCCTGTTTTGCTGATTTTCAGGTGTGAGCACTTGGGGGAGCTGCTGTGCCCCTGCCTGGTGCAGGGCTCAGTGGGGGTTGTTTACCCCGTGAGGCCCCAGGAGCAACAGCCCCAGTGGCGGGGCAGCTCTGCAGCCCTGGAGTCAGCTCCCGCAGTAGCTCCAGAGCTCTCCGTCTGCGGGGCCTGGAGGCTCCGGGTGGGGCCGCTGATCTGCTCAGCTGGGGCAGGAGCGTCCTGCTGTCCTGGGCCCTCCCGGCTCTGCCTGTCCCGGGGGAGGCCGGATCCTGGGCTGTGTCCCGGCGCCCTGTGCTCCGGGGCCTGCGCTGGTGGATTCGCGCTCCCGCCCCTCAGCCCCCTCCGCGGAGCCGCCCCCGAGCCCCCCCGAGCTGCCCCTGCCCCGCAGCCCCCTCCGCGGAGCCGCCGCCCGAGCCCCTCCAGCTGCGCCGGGTCCCGCCGGGTCCCGCCGTGCGCGCTGCAGCCCTTAGGGAGCTCGGCGCACTCTCCCGGGGCGCAGGTGCCTGTTAGTGTCCCCGGGAGCCCGAGGGCATCCCCGCCTCCTGGGTCCTGCTCCAACTCCCCGCGAGCCCCTTTCCCCCGGGAAGGTCGGTGCAGCTCCTGCTCCTCCGGGACGGGGCTCTCCTGTCCTGGGGACACTCGCCCCGGCCTCAGCCCGGCTCCTCGCGGGGCCCCTCCCCCTTGGAGGCCTTTTGTGTCTTTATTTCTTTTTCCCCCGTCTTCCTACCTGGATAGAAGCGCGAACTCTTCTCACTGTAGCGTTCCAGCTGGTCTCTCTTTAAATCTCAGGCCGAATTCGTAGATTTTCAGGATGATTTGAAGGTTATCTAGGTAATTTGGTGGGGTGCTCGCTTCGGCAGCACATATACTAAAATTGGAACGGTAATTTGGTGGGGACAGGTGACTCGGGGACCCTCCTCTTTCGCGGTCTTGCCCCTCCTCCTCTATGGCACATCCATATGCCATTTTGGCTATAGCCTTTTGGTTTTACCCTTGTTGGAATCATATAGAATTCAGTTACTGTTTTTGAGGTGGCGTTAAACTAGTCTTCTAAAATATTAATTAATAACGTCATCTAAAATGTCACATGATACTTCCATTAAATGGAACTAATTTGGTTGCAAAATACAACAGTCTTCAAACTTAGACAAAGAACTGAACAGGTAGTAGGTCTGAACAGAAGTCTTAGAGATTGAAGTTGGGTTTGACTAACTTGGTTTATTTGCCTGAGATATATATACTTTGAATATTAGGACTATGGTACGTGGGTTGTGATCTCCATGCTTGTTCTGGGACGCTCAGAGGATTGGGCTGGGCCAGATAAGCAAGGAGCAGGATGTGAGCTACAGGGTTTCAGTGAGGCAGCCGGCTGCAGACATCAGATAGGAAAGAATTCTACAGTGTTAGTGGAACAAGCCACACCTGCCATCACACTATTTTCAATCTGACAAATCAGGGTACTTGGCTGAGGTCATGAGTAAATGGAAGACAGGCTATTGTTTGGTCCCAGAGGAAGAAAGTAAGTAGTTGAAGTCTAGCTGTCAGTTGTGCTTTGAACTATGTAACTTAAGATCACCCAACATCAGCACAAACAGACCTGACTTGGAAAGAGAAAATAGTTCTTGGCACATTCCCATTCACCTAGATTTTTCATGAAATGCTCTCTAGATCCTCCTTCAGTGGGTGATGGAGCACCGCTCTTTCAGTGCATGCTATTTCCTTTGTGGTTAAGGCAATATGACACACTCCTCGATATGGATTCTGTACATACAGTTGTATAGCAAATGCACACAAACCCTTTTTGAGTAACCAGCTAATTGGCTGTCTTGTAGCTCAATATTACAATGCATGGATTAAGCAGAAAGACTGTGGTATCAGACTGGCAAATTCATATGGTGTTTCTTCCACATACTGCTACATAACTTATGGCAAGTTAACCATTTGAGTCGTAAGGTTTTTCCCCTGCTGGGAGAATTTTTCATACTCCCTAAATCAGATCAGGTCATCTTTAGATCTGCTTTTCTCATGTCTTCTATGAACATATTCGTATGATACAATGCCATTATAAAAACAACAAACAAGTTTAAAACAAACACAGTTTGAAGAATATATTTCTTCACTGACAGATGTACCCCCCACAGGACATTTAGGAGTGAGCACCATGACCAGTGCACAAGACTTTCTGGGTAACTTACTTAGCGAGAGATTGAATAAATGATGCCCATTTCCTTATCTTTGAATTGGAGAGATGACTAGAAAATAATGCCTATTTCCTTATCTCTTTGGAGAGAGTATAATATTTACGTATAAGGTTTGTTTTGAAAAGTCAAGTGACAGAATATGTGAAGCACCTGACAGTTCCTGGTTCTTAGATGTTCAATATGCACTAATTAACTTCCTTTCTTTGAACAAACCATGCAATAAGAGGAAAACTACCTTTACTCTATTTATATGGTATTTTAGAAATATAGTTCCTTATTTTACAAAAATCTTCTGATAATGTGTTTTCTTAAAAGTCCTCTAATGAATCCCTGACTCTGACTTCTGCCTGTCTGAATTTGACAATCACACTAGCTGAATCTGACAGCAAATTATTATTTTTTTCTGCTAATGCTGCATTCAGTAACCTAGTTTAGAAGCATACACGAGGAAAAGGCATAGTATCTCTTGCCTACTGGCGGCCTGATATATTTTTCTATCGCTCCAGGTAGATGACCCTTAAGTGTGGAGCATGGCTCACATTCTTGTACATTCTTGTACAGACATCCATTAAAAGACAACACTCCTATCCTCGCTCATTTAATCTCAGTGCACAGGACTTTAATCCATAACATGATTTCTCATTTTAACAGAAAAACATTAACATTTTATAGAAATAGTTGTGTCATATAGGAGAAACCTTATCAAAGGGATGGCAAGATTAACAGTATTTATAACACTGAAGAAATGTAGACGTGAGGAGCTGGGACCATGAACTCAGTATTCTGTCAGTGGGCTTGAACCCCATGCTGTAGGAATTATATGAAGTGTTTTGGCATAACTCACACTTGGAATTATTTTTAAATCCTCCTACTCACAAAAAAAAAGCCTATTTGTGTGGAGGTGTATGTGAATTTTTCCCCCATGAACATTGACCTTACAAAGCTCGAGAATCTTTTCTCATCTCTTTCAGGAATTGAACTTCAATAATTTCACTATCTATTACTGATCTATGCTTTCTTTTATTGAATCTTTATTTATTATTATTATTTTTAAATTGTTTTATTTATTCATGAGAGACACAGAGAGAGAGGCGAAGACATAGGCAGAGGTTAGAAGCAATCTCCCTCTGGGGAGCCTGATGCAGGACTCGATCCCAGGACCTTGGGATCACGTCCTGAGCCAAAGGCAGACACTCAACCACTGAGCCACCCAGGTGCCCCTGAGTCTTTTTTTAGACTCAGTGTTGAAGAATGCTTGTTTCAAATATTTCAAAAATTTCTTATGTGAGCCTGTGTTAACATATTTGTAATTTGTGTACATCACTATTTCCTTATAAGCTTTCTCTTTGTTGATAGAAAGGTTTTGGCTATCATAGTTTTGTTGTTGCTGTTGTCGCTGTTTTTAGTGCTGCAAAAATCCTGATACTTGGTAACTGAGGCTCCTTATTTGTATGTCTTCAGGCTCCATTCAATTTTCATGGGTGTTTAGCAATAAGCGTGGCTCATGGTATTCCATTTTTAAACATAAAGTGGGCTATGAATTGTTCTTCTATATTTCTTTCTCAGAAAATTCTGAGTGGTAATAAATTTGTTCAGGTGGGCAGCTGTCTTTACTTCCAAGAGAAAATTTTATACTGAGATCAACTGGTCTTAGAAAATTTTGAGCTGGGCACCTGGGTGTCTCAGTTGGTCAAGCATCTGCCTCCTGTCATGATCTCAGGGTCCTGGGATTGAGTCCCACATTGGGCTCCCTGCTCAGTGGGGAGCCTACTTCTCCCTCTCCCCATCCCCCGCTTGGGCTTTCTCTAGCTCTCTCTCATTCTTTCTTTCAAATAAGTAAATAAAACATTTTAAAAAAAATTTTGAACTATGGATTGACCTTTAGAAAGTGCTTTTTAGATGTTTTTGCACTTAAGGTAGTTTCTCATTTGTATGTTAGTATTTAGAGAAATTTATTGAAAAAGAGAGTGGAACTGTATTTGGGTATCTATTATCACTCTTTTTTCTATTCTATACTCCAATCATTTGCTGTTAACTACTGAAAATTCTTCCAGACCAAGTGCATCTTTACAGTACCTGTCAGTATTCAGATAGGACGTGAATCTGATCATAGTTTGAGGTATTTCATTTTTCCTCAGTGAAAAGCCATGCATTTTTATTTGTTTTGTACTTTTGCCTTTAAAAACTGGTTTCATAGCTGTGGTCAAGAAGCAAACAAAAAGGAATTCTTTTTATTGGTCTGATGCAGGCTTACTCAGAGTTTAAAGGAAAATTAACTGGTTAGTACACAGAAAGCAAGTACACTTAAAGTTAATATACATATATATGAATACATAAAGTGCCCTATATGTGTATAACAAATACACACATATATGTTTGTATTTTATGCACATCTATTTATACACATATATCGGAGTTATTAATAAGTAGAAAATATAATTTCCTTCAATTATTATGCCCATTCTTCAAAATTTAAATTCATACTGATGATATATTGCAGATTATTCTGAATTAAGAAAAGAAAATTTTTAAGAGCCATTTATTTTGTGCTAATATTTATGCCAGATTTCAAAATGTTGTCATTTTATTAATTATAGTTTTTCTTAGAGCTTCTTGAAAACTGATTTCTGAATATTATTCAAAATAATATAGGCAAATAATATAGTCCTTTTACTATCCTTTCTTCAAAAGATATTATAAAGAGTCTTTTATCCTAATGATTTTTTTTTTAAAGATTTTATTTATTTGAGAGAGAGAGAGAGAGAGCAAGCATGACAGCTGGGTGGGGAGAGGGAGAAGTAGATTCTCTGCTGAGCAGGGTGTCTGACATGAGGCCTCATCCACAGACCTGAGATCATGACTTGAGCCAAAGCCAGATTCTCAGCTAAAAGATCTACCCAGGTACACCTCCCTCCCATGAATTATTAATTGGAGCTTAAACTGGCAAGAAATAATGTTTTCTAAATGTTAAAATTTTAGCAATATTTTTCATTGATCTCTTGGGACCAAGTGTCTACACATGTCTTTGTGATGGTTAAACTTTATGTCTTTTCATCATTTTTACTCTGGGATTGATAATCCTATGTATAAGTACTTATCTAGTAATTAAAATAAAGCTAAAAATAATATTTCAACCTAATTAAAAACTCAAAACACACTCATAATTTTTATTTAATTTTGTCATGCCTGATTCCATTAATTTTCATTTTCTCTCCTTTTCCTGTTAAGCTATATATGACTCATCTTCCTGTATTCAACATGAATATCATTCCTCAGGGGACCCTTCTCTGACCCCCAGATTCCACCTTTATAAGCTCTGATTATGAGCCACAATTCTCTGTCTCATTTACTGCATTTCTGCATTTTTTTTCCCTTGGGATAGTTTATAAGTTCTGTGAAAAGGAGATCCCTAATGTTCTTTTCACCACTTTATCCCTCAACTCTAGGATGGTACCTTGCACATAGTACATGGTAAATTACTGTTAGAATGGATCTGTGGGCCAAAAAGTAACCACTTATTGACTTCCATAATTCATGTGGTAGAAGATGTATTCTGGAATTTCAAATCCATGATGTCACCATTGAAAACAATGCTTCATTATCAATAGCCAGAAGCCAGTAAGGATGATATCCTGAGAGAGTTGACCATCTCTTGATTCTGAATGGACTATTACATAAATCTGAGAAAAATTAACTGGCATATAGAATGATGGAATGTATTTCTAAAAATGTCATAGGTGTTTCAACAAATTTAGATGAATGATGGTGATTTTTTTTTGTTATTTTTGATAGGTAAGTATGCAAACCAATGAAAGATTGTTGTCAAGTTGCTATGAAATGTTCAAAATATATATATAACCCAATAATGATGAAGAGGCTTCAAAAAAAAAAAAGGTACAACAACTCTAGTTAGAACTTTGGGTATAACATTAAACTATGAGATGATCCAGGGGAACTGTGGGTGAAAAGTATGGAGTGAAAGCAAAACTGGTCAGATTAATTTTGCCCAAGTTAGAAAATAAATACAGAGAGAGAGAAGGAGACAGAATGAGTTTCTTTGTTGGTTTTAGTTTTAGTAAGCATGATAGGCTTCATGTTTAAGCTCAGGTATGTAAAACATTGGAAAGAGTGGAAATACTCCCACTCTCACAAGAAGAAAAAAGCTGGATAAATTGCAAATTAGTGCTTTTTCTTGAACTCTTCAAAGAACAGGGATTGCAGAGCGAGCAAGCAGTCTGGAGAGAGGTAAGTGCCTAAGGAGACACAGCATCCTAGCATTTGTAAACCTGAAGTGGACATTTTCAAATACCATTGAAGCTGCTAAAAAGATATATCTGAACCATTTAACAAATTGCTAAAGGCTCAGTGTGATGAGAGTGTGAAACTGCTCGGATTTCAGACATAAAGGAGTTCCCAGTCTCTTGCATGTTTTCCTTAGAGTGATTCCACCAGATACTCACAGGGAATATCAGGGAGCATCCAGAAAAGCTCCCCTCTGGGCCCCGCTGACCTGAGCGAAGATCAGCCAGTATCCAGATCTCCCCACACTCATGTCCCACATCCTTCCTATCAGCCCCCTTCCTTTGCTTTGGCCAAGAAACTTTCTCTAGGCAGAAAGCTGGGGCAGTCAGAGGGCTCACCTTGTTTGTTTCTTCCCTCTCAGGGATCACTGTCCCACATTGCTTTATGGTCTCTGTCGTGAAAACTCTTGGCATGTATAATTTCTGGTGGTTTGTTTTAAGCAAGCAGGTAAATTGGACTCTGTTATTCCATCTTGACTGTAGACAAAAATTCTTTACCAAAAAAGTTTTAGCACCAAATTATAAAGAAATTTCCCCAGAGCCTTTCTGTTGAATTATCACTGAAAGATTGTGGACCCTTATGGTCTAATGCATAGGCAATAAGTTCCTAAGGCACACAGTCAAATCTCATCCTGAAGAATACATGTGCCCTGATGCATTTATTTCTTATAATCACAACTTTACATCATAGGATCAGCATAAAGTACATTTGTTATCATTTCCAGTCTAAGAAAACATCCTATTCATTTTTATATAAACTATATATTTTTTCCCTTAAAGCATTTATTAAAAAATTGATGACATTTCCCAGTCATCTCCCAATTGTATTTTATAATCTTGTTGTATATTTCTGTAAGGGAAATATCTTAAAGGGTTATTAATCTATTTCTTGAGCTGAAAGTAGTTCAGGGAATCTTTAAAAATTCTTTTCAAAATGTAAGAGTAAGTCATGAGTTTTCGGTATTATTGCTTGTCAAACACTTGCCTTATGTAGCAAACTCTTAAAAGTAACATTCTGTGTTTCTAAAACACTTTTTTCAGCATGGCAGCCTTGTTTCTAGAGTGCAGTTCTTCTAATTGCTCTAAATCTCATGAAAGTAAAAAAAAACTATATTTTATTCATTCTCCCTTTAGGGCAATTACTAACTCATTAATTACTAATTTCTCAGCCTAATACTTGTTCATATTTTCTCATACCAATTCCAGAGAATTTTCCTTCAATTTGTACTTTATAACCAGAAGTTTTTATTATTTTATTTTTATTGATATGCACGTTCTCCCAAACTGTGTGACAAAGTGCTATGCAGCATCATGGCAAAATCACAAAGCACCATGAAATATTTTTAAATTATAAAGAATCACAATGATACCAGCCATGTTGACCACTGTGTAAGCTACAAGCTTGAGCTAGTTCAAAATTTCAACATTAGACCATGCTATATCCTTTTGATTAAAATATATCTTTACAAAGCTGGAGTTTGGTAGTCGCTCTGCCACGCAAACAAGGGCCATAAAAAATTTGATGTGGACTGGGAATTGGGGACAATGCCTACTTATTTAGATTTATGTAACATGTCTAAAAAAGTTTTGAGATTGTGAGACGTGGTAGCAATTAAAATATAGTAAATCTTTGTTATATCAATCAAAAAAGCATTACCTTGCTAACTTGAACTATGGAACTAATGCAATAATCTGAATTAATATAAAACAGAAATACAGATTTTATTTTAAAAAATTTACCTTCATTAACTTCAAATACATTAGTGGCTTAAAATAGACTATCACAGCATTAGCAAGCAGAGATCCTCTACTTCCTTATTTAAGTTGAATATTTGTGCAGCATGTAAATACAAAAAATGTCTCCAACTTAGATTTTGCCAAATACAAAAAATGATTTACCAATAATGAGATTATTCAAAACTACTCTAGATATCCTATACTGTTTCCAATCTCAGTGTTTTAATAATTAAAGAAAGTGAATTTATGCAACCAAAAAATAGTTCATTGAATTTAATTTTCCTGAGAAGAAATTAACAAAAAGAAATAAGCACAGATGTTCACTAATTTCTGGAATTAAAAAATCATGCAAAATTATACAGTAAAATGCAAAGACCATAAGTGTATAATTTTATGAGTTTGGCAAATAATTACACTTGTTTCGCCCTTACTCTTTTTGAGATCTAGAACATTGTTGTCACCACAGAAATGACCATGCTTCATTCTAAACAAGCCCCTTCACCTTGAGAACCAACAGTTATTCTAATTTTTACCAATAAAGACTTCTGCCATCTAGAACTCCACAGATGGAATTATATAGTACATTAAATTTTGTATGGGGTTCTTTTATTTAAAACAATTATTATGAGATTTGCTTGTATCATTAATTCATTCTTTTACATCTAAGTAGTTTATATTATAAATATAGTGTAATTTGCCAATTCCACTGAGGGAGATTTGTATTTTTTCAATTATTTTTTATTATGAATATAGCTACAAAGCACATTCTTGTACAAGTCTTTTTGTGGGAATATGTTTGAATTTCTTTTGGATTAATACTTAAGCATTGACTTGCAAGTAGATCAGTAGGTATACTTTATAATAAACTTCCAAATGGTTAAACAAAGTAGTATTATATACCCTAACCAGTGATATATAAGAATTGGACCACTTGATATTGTACTACAGATCTTTGAGGCTTTATTTCTCTTCATTCAGTCTTTTTTCCTGTCTGTTTTTTTTTTTTGTTGTTGTTGGGGGGGGTGGTGTAGAGGGAGAGGAGCTAGATCATTCCTACTGATCTGTCTTCAAGTTCATTGATTCTTTTTTCTGCCATCTCAAATCTGGTCTTGAGCTTCTCTAGTGAATTTCTTATTTCAGATATTATACTTTGAAGTACTTCAATATCCATTTTGATGTTTTAAAAATATTTTCCTTTTAGGGGGGCAGTGTTTGAATACCAAACATATTTTCCATTTATTTAGGCTAATAATGGCCGCTTTGAAGACTTTGGCAACTAAATCCATCATCTGAAACTATTCAATGTCTATTTCTATTAACTTCTTTTCTTACCTAAATATGATTCACATTTTCCTCCTTTTTCCATATCTTGTGATTTGGGAATAAAAACCAGACATTTTAAATGATACAGAAATCACTGGAATCTATTTTGCTTATTTAACAATTACTGTTTTCGGTTCTAGGAGGCAGTGAAATCTGGGTCCTGTGCAATGTATAGCAGTTGTTTCTATTGCTACTGCTGTGTAACAAGTTATCTTCAATTTTTAAATGGCTTAAAACTATATTATTATTATTATTATTATTATTATTATTATTAGATTCTGTGTGTTAGTAATTTGAGGAAATCAAGTCAGGAATGCTTGTATCTGCTCCCCTGAGACTGACTCATCATCTGTGAAGACTTAAATATTGCTGTGACTTGTTAGCTGAAGGCTGGATTCAGTAAAGAACCACTTACTACACTGGACCTGGGATAACTCAGACACTGGTTTGCCGATGAATTGCCAATATGTGTCTTTTCCAAGAGGCTTAGATTTCTGACACTACCGAAGTGTCAGGATGGTGAGATTGTTTCTTTTGTGGCTTCGAGTTCCAAAGATGAGTAGTCCAGGCAACGTGGCAGAAGCTCCTGCCTTTTCTGTCCCACCTTTAGAAGTCATGCAGCATCACTGCTGTCACATTCCATTAAGCATGAGTCACTGGCCTGCCAAGATTCAAGTGGAAAAGGCAGAGATTCTATCTTTGGATGGGAAGAGTGTCAAGGTCACGTTATGGAAAATGATAATGGAAGACATTGCTGTGTCTAGGTTATTTGGCCTTTGGTTTTGTGATTTTTATGTCTGCATTATTTCTTTTTTAAGTATATTTTTATTCTTTGCATAATTCATCATATTTGATACTATATAGTACTTTGTGTATAAAAAATAGTGGAGGTTAAGTAGACTACTACCTTGCTTTTATTTTTTTCCGAAGAATGTGATTTTTTTCTTATGTGTGCAAGGTAAAGGTAGGTGGTGATCTTTCAGATTTTTACCAAAATTTTATTTTTGAGGGACCTGGCTACAGCTTTAAAAACATTGACTTAAGTGAGTTCATTTTGCTTTACAATCTCAAGTTACTAGGTTTTTTTCTCAGCAAAATTCAGACATGGTTGTAGGGGAGAACAATTGTAATGCTGTACAAAAAAAAATTGCATGTAAGAGTCTTTCAGACTCTAATCTGTTATTGACTCTTCTTCCCATTGCCAGTGGCTCGTCTGTCTCTTTGTCTTTTGTAAGGCATCTATTTTACCTGACATCATGTTTGCCTGCTAAGGTTGCCTTAACTTGCTGATAATTTTTGAGTCTATTCTCTCTGGAAACCAGTTTATCAAGGATTGTTTTGTGTGTGTGTCTACTCTCAACAGTCCTGTTCATAAGAATGCTTTTTCATTTTATCTGGATTTTTCTTGGTGTTACTATATGAGTGAAAGTCTTTTGTACCCTTCTTTTGAATCATAAGAAAAACCTGTTTACTCAGTTTTAATGTGACAAGATCTTTAAAAGATGGATGCAAACTTGCATAAAAGAAATTTCCTTCTTGTCAGATCCACTCCCAACTTCTAAATCTCCAGAATTTTCTTCTTACTGTTTCAGACAGAACGAATAGTCTATATTTATTTATCTTTCCATAAATAAATTAATTAACATATTTTAATTACTTCTAAAATAATTAAACGTGCAAAGTAACCTCTGCTTGGTCATGACATTTAAGATTACAATTTATTTCATAATGAGACATACTGAACAAAGATAAAATTACATATGAACAGTAGACTTGGTTTGGTATTCTATAACCATAGGAGTGCCTGGAAAGTACTCCATATTAAAAAAAAATTAAAAATACTAGATTGCTTCCCAGATAGATTTAACTTGTAAGATTTCTAATGTATTTGATTACACAGAACCTAATTTTGGGAAACCAGTGTTCTCAGAAAACACTTTGAAAAATACTCTATGAACTCTGCGAGTGGAAAAATACCTTTGAGATAAAGTCATCAGTAGAAATTCCCAAAGGAAATAGAACTTCAGGTAAACTTTAAGAAGGTAGAAAGATTGGAAGAGATGGAAGAGAGAGGTTATGACAATTCCAGATA